>NC_057807.1:347297286-347897286 GCF_018294505.1 Triticum aestivum | reverse complement strand
CAGCAAGGGCAGCAAGGCACGTAGTGTATTGTTGCCATCGAGGATAAAAAGATGGGGTTTAATCCTTTCTGGAAAAAGAGTTTCTCTCGAAAGAAGTAAGTGGGAGGAAAGTAGAACATGATGAAGTACTGCCTCTTGAACCGGAAAGTAGCGCAGCTCAAGAAGATGTTTCTGTGGTGCCTGCACCGACTAGAGAGTAAGTTAATGATGATGATCAAGGTACTTCGGATCAAGTTGCTACTGAACTTCGTAGGGCCACAAGGGCACGTTCCGCACCAGAGTGGTACGGCAACCCTGTCCTGGAAATCATGTTGTTAGACAACGGTGAACCTTCGAACTATGAAGAAGCGATGGCGGGCCCAGATTCCAACAAATGGCTTGAAGCCATGAAATACGAGATAGGATCCATGTATGAAAACAAAGTATGGACTTTGACAGACTTGCCCGATGATCGGCGAGCCATAGAAAACAAATGGATCTTTAAGAAGAAGACTGACGTTGATGGTAATGTGACCATCTATAAAGCTCGGCTTGTCGCTAAGGGTTATCGACAAGTTCAAGGGGTTGACTACGATGAGACCTTCTCACCCATAGCGAAGCTGAAGTCTGCCCGAATCATGTTAGCAGTTGTCGCATTCTATGATTATGAGATATGGCAAATGGACGTCAAAACGGCATTTCTTAACGGTTTCCTTAAGGAAGAATTGTATATGATGCAGCCGGAAGGTTTTGTCGATCCTAAGAATGCTAACAAGGTGTGCAAGCTCCAGCGCTCCATCTATGGGCTGGTGCAAGCATCTCGGAGTTGGAACATTCACTTTGATGAAATGATCAAAGCGTTTGGGTTTATGCAAACTTATGGAGAAGCCTCTGTTTACAAGAAAGTGAGTGGAGCTCTGTAGCATTTCTCATATTATATGTGGATGACATACTATTGATGGGAAATGATGTAGAACTTTTGGAAAGCATAAAGGCCTACTTGAATAAGTCTTTTTCAATGAAAGACCTTGGAGAAGCTGCTTACATATTAGGCATGAAGATCTATAGAGATAGATCGAGACGCCTCATCGGTCTTTCACAAAGCACATACCTTGATAAGATATTGAAGAAGTTCAATATGGATTAGCCCAAGAAGGGGTTCTTGCCTGTATTGAAAGGTGTGAGATTGAGCATGGCTCAATGCCCGACCACGGCAAAAGATAGAGAAAAGATGATTGTCATTCGTTGTGTCTCAGCCATAGGGTCTATTATGTATGCCATGTTGTGTACCATACCTGATGTGAACCTTGCCGTAAGTTTGGTGGGAAGGTACCAAAGTAATCCCGGCATGAAACACTGGACAACGGTCAAGAATATCCTGAAGTACCTGAAAAGGACTAAGGATATGTTTCTCGTTTATGGAGGTGACGCAGAGCTCATCGAAAGGGTTACGTCGATGCTAGCTTCGACACATATCTTGATGACTCCAAGTCACAAACCGGATACGTGTATATTTTGAATGGTGGGGCAGTCAGCTGGTGCAGTTGCAAGCAAAGCGTCGTGGCGGGATCTACATGTGATTAGGAGTACATGGCAGCCTCGGAGGGCCTGATGACTCTCTTCTGTGAAAACACTGGTGCTATTGCCCTTGCCAAGGAACCCAGGTTTCACAAGAAGACCAGGCATATCAAGCGTCGCTTCAACTCCATTCGTGAAAATGTTCAAGATGGAGAGATGGATATTTGTAAAGTGCATACGGATCTGAATGTCGCAGATCCGTTGACTAAACCTCTTCCACGAGCAAAATATGATCAACACCAGAACTCTATGGGTATTCGATTCATCACAATGTAACTAGATTATTGACTCTAGTGCAAGTGGGAGACTGTTGGAAATATTCCCTAGAGGCAACAATAAAATGGTTATTATTATATTTCCTTGTTCATGATAATTGTCTATTGTTCATGCTATAATTGTATTGACCGGGAACCGTAATACATGTGTGAATACATAGACCACAACATGTCCCTAGTGAGCCTCCAGTTGACTAGCTCTTTGATCAATAGATGGTCATGGTTTCCTGACCATGGACATTGGATGTCATTGATAACGGGATCACATCATTAGGAGAATGATGTGATGGACAAGACCCAATCCTAAGCATAGCACAAGATCGTGTAGTTCATTTGCTAAAAGCTTTTCTAATGTCAAGTATCATTTCCTTAGACCATGAGATTGTGCAACTCCCGGATACTATAGGAATGCTTTGGGTGTACCAAACGTCACAACATAACTGGGTGGCTATAAAGGTACACTAAAGGCATCTCCGAAAGTGTCTGTTGGGTTGGCACGAATTGAGACTGGGATTTTTCACTCCGTATCACGGAGAGGTATCTCTGGGCCCACTCGGTAATGCATCATCATAATGAGCTCAATGTGACTAAGCAGTTAGTCACGGGATCATGCATTATGAAACGAGTAAAGTGACTTGCCGGTAACGAGATTGAACGAGGTATTGGGATACCGACGATCGAATCTCGGGCAAGTAACATACCGATTGACAAAGGGAATTGTATACGGGATTGATTAAATCCCCGACATCGTGGTTCATCCGATGAGATCATCATGGAACGTGTAGGAGCCAACATGGGTATCCAGATCCCGCTGTTGGTTATTGGCCGGAGAGCTGTCACGGTCATGTCTGCATGATTCCCGAACCCGTAGGGTCTACACACTTAAGGGTCAGTGACGTAGAGTTGTTATGGGAATTAGTATGCAGTTACCGAATGTTGTTTGGAGTCCCGGATGAGATCCCGGACGTCACGAGGAGTTCTGGAATGGTCCAGAGACAAATATTTATATATGGGAAGTCCTTATTTGGTCATCGAAAGTGTTCAGGGGTATATCGGTATTGTACCGGGACCATCGAAAGGGTTCTGGGGGTCCATCGGGAGGGTCCACCTGCCCAGGAGGGCCCCATGGGCCGAATACGGAGGGGAACCAGCCCTTAAGTGGGCTGGGTGCCAACCCCCTAGGGCCCATGCGCCTAGGGTTGGGGAGGGACCCTAAAGGGGGCGCCCCCTTGGCTTGGGGGGCAAGCCTCCCCCCTGGCGGCCGCCCCCCTCTAGATCCATCTAGAGGGGGGCGGCCCCCCTCTCCCTTGCCCCTATAAATAGAGGGGAGGTGGGAGGGTTGCCGCACCCTTCCCCTGGCACAACCCTCTCCCTCCCCAATACCACCTCCTCCTCCATAGTGCTTGGCGAAGCCTTGCCAGAGAACTACAAGCTCCACCACCACGCCGTCGTGCTGCCGGAGCTCTCCCTCAACTTCTCCTCTCCCCTTGCTGGATCAAGAAGGAGGAGATGTCCCCGGGCTATACGTGTGTTGAATGCGGAGGCGCCGTCCCTTTGGCGTTAGATCAGATCTTCCGCAATTTGAATCGCCGCGAGTACGACTCCCTCATCCGCGTTCTAGTGACGCTTCCGCTTAGCGATTTTCAAAGTTATGAAGATGCTCATCCTCTCTCTCTCTCTCTCTTGTTGCTAGAATCCCCATAGATAGATCTTGGTGGTACGTAGAAAAGTTTGAATTTCTGCTACGTTCCCCAACAAAGACAGCCTCCTGTGGGTTTGTGTTGGCGACTTCAACGAAGCCATGTTTTACATGGAGCAGATGGGGGGTAACCGGAGGAATTTTGTGCAAATGGAAGACTTTAGGGAATGCCTTGCGGATTGTGGCCTGGCTGATCTAGGCTATTCCGGATATCCTTTCACCTGGAATAATAAACACGAGGGAGGTGACAATATTCAAGTGCGCTTAGACAGGGGTACATGCAATGACGATTTCCTTACTTTGCTCCCGGCCTCTCATGCGGATCACATCATCACGGAGGAGTCTGATCATGTGGCTTTGGTTGTTCATGTATTGGAGACGGCTCCGGTGCATGAGCGGCAGGGTGGGCGGCGATTCAAGTATGAGGAAGCTTGGACTCGTCATGATAATTACGAGTCTATGGTCGCTGATTGATGGGCTGGCGCTGCGGACGGGGAGGAGGGATTAGCTACTACTTGTAACCAGCTGGGCAGGATGACAACCAGCATGCAACAGTGGGGCCGAGTAGTGTTTGGTTCAGTCCACAGACAGATCAAGTAGCTCCAGTCGCAGCTGGCAGATGCTAAGTTTGCGCTCTCTCTACTGGATACACTGCGGAGATTAAGGATATTGAGGAAACTCTTTGGGAAGTGTACGCCGGCGAAGAAACCTTGCAGGAGCAGCGGTCATGGGTAGATTGGCTTGCCGCGGGAGACATGAATACCAAATATTTCCAGGGTCGAGCCACGCATCGAAGAAGGAAGAATACACTGAGAGCTTTGGTTCGCGAGGACGGGTCCAGATGTACGGTAGAGCAAGAGATGAGGGTGATGGCTGCATCTTTCTATGAAAAACTGTTCACGTCTAAAGGATCCACGGGGGCCCAGGAGCTGCTAGATATTGTGGAGCCTTCAGTTACGGATGATATGAACGCCAAACTCGCCACTCCTGTTTCTGATGAGGAGATCGAGAGGGCTTTGTTTCAGATGGGACCAACGAAGGCCCCGGGGCCTGATGGTCTCCCTGCTATGTTCTACTAGCGACACTGGTCGCTGGTAAGGGAGGATGTGTGTCGGGTGGTGCGCGATTTTCTGGGTGGGGTGGCGGACCTGATTCCTTTAATGCCACGGTGATTCTCATGATCCCCAAGGTTAACTCACCGGAGTTACTTTCCCAGTTTCGCCCCATTAGCTTGTGTAATGTGCTATATAAAATTGCTGCGAAGTTGCTAGTCAACAAGTTGAAAGCTATCTTACCGGTTCTAATCTCTGAAGAACAAAGTGCTTTTGTTCCTGGGCGTTTAATCACTAACAATGTCTTTGTGGCTTACGAATGTGTCCATGCTATTAGAACTAGGAAGAGGAAGAAGCCCTTATGTGCTGTCAAACTAGATATGATGAAAGCCTATGATAGGGTCGAATGGGTATTCTTGGAGAAGATGTTGGAGAGATTTGGCTTTGCTCCTGCGTGGATTGCTATGATTATGAGGTGTGTGTCCTCGGCTAACTTTATGGTGAAGCATAATGGGGGTCTCTCCAGATTATTTCACCCGTCTAGGGGGCTCCGACAGGGAGACCCCTTGTCCCCTTACCTCTTTCTCTTCTGCGTGGAAGGATTTTCAGGCTTGTTGAGGAAAGCTCAGGCTGATAATGATATTAAGGGAGTGACTTTTGGGTGCACTGGCCCCCAAGTCACGCACCTTCTCTTTGCTGATGATAGTATTATGTTTCTACAAGGCACACCTGGCAACCTTGTTGCTCTTAGAGAAATTTTGGCCAAGTACGAGAGGGCCTCGGGCCAAAAGGTGAACCTTCATAAGTCCTCTATCTTCTTTGGTAAGGGCTGTCAAACGGAGCACAAGGTGGTGCTTAAGGAGACTATTGGCATTGACTCGGAAGCTCTTAGCGAAAGATACCTCGGGCTGCCAACGGTGGTTGGCAGAGCAAAGGATGGGTCATTCACGTATGTCACGGAAAGTTCCAAGAAAAAATGTACTGGTTGGAAGGGGCAGGGACTGTCCAAGAAGGCGAGGGGAGTCCTTGTTAAGTCTGGGCTTCAAGCAGTTCATGCGTTCACGATGAGCTGTTTTCACCTCTCGAAGAAGATGTGCCGGAATCTGACCTCTATCTCCTCAAAATTCTGGTGGGGTGCGGTGAATGGTGAGCGCAAGGTGCACTGGATCTCGTGGGAAAAAATGTGTGCTGGCAAGGGAGAGGGAGGAATGGGTTTTAGAGACCCCGAAGCGTTCTACCAAGCTCTTCTCGCGAAGCAAGCATGGCGTATTCTCCAAGTTCCCTCCTCCCTGTGTGCCCGTGTCCTTAAAGCTCGATATTTCAAGGAAGGAGCTATTATGAACGCCTCTTGCCCTGCTGGATATTCTTACACCTTTCGTAGCATACTTCATGGCAGGGATCTTTTGCGTGCGGGCTTGGTTTGGAGGATTGGTGATGGAGCTTCTGTCAATATTCATCATGATCACTGCATCCCTAGGAATGGGAGTATGGTGCCACTGGGCGCCGAGTACGTCCCGGGTATGACCAAGGTGCGTCACCTTCTGGACGGTGCTGGCCGGAGATGGGATGAGCAAAAAGTGGACGAGATGTTCTCTGCTGACGACGCCCATGATATCAAACAGATTGCGGTGGGGGACCTGGAATAGCCGGCTGTCAAGCATGGAATTTCACTAAGAATGGCTACTTCACTGTTAGGTCAGCTTATCACCTCCGGATGGCGATGAACAGGGCAAAGAAGGGAAGACCTGAGGCGCCCTCTTCGGTCAGTAACCACAAGAGTTGGACATCGCTTTGGGACTCTACTGCTCCGGGCAAGGCCAAGATTCATATGTGGAGGCTCATTAAGAAAGGCCTAGCAATGGGACATGAGTTACACAGGAGGAGCATCAAGCATGGTGTGTTCTGCGTGGCCTGCGGGAGGGATGAAACGATCTACCACCGGTTCTGGGGTTGTCCCCACTCGGTTCTGTTCTGGAAGAAGCTGCGGTTGGAGAAGGGAATTGTGGTGGCGACCCCACCGTGCCAGGCTGATTCCCACAGTGCACTATCAAGATGGCTGTTGGACTGGATTGCGGATGCTCCGGACGATGAGCGGGCTATGATGATACACGCGGTGTACGGGTTGTGGCTCGCAGGAAATGAAGCGAGAGATGGCAAACGCATTGAAGACCCCACTGATATTGTGAACAGGGTGACGGCGCTGGCTGCTGAATGGAAGAGGAGTCATGCTCCTAGCAGCGATCGAGATGAACCTGCTGTGCGAGCATGCTGGTCTCCCCCGGCTGTGGCTTGGACCAAGGCCAACTCGGACGGCGCCCTGTCGAAGCAACGGAACAAGAGTGGTGCGGGTGTAGTGCTGCGAGATCATAATGGTGGTTTTCGAGCGGCTGCTTGCCATGTCTTTACTCATGCTGCAGGTCCGGAGATAGCGGAAATACAAGCATGCAAACGAGCCTTGCTGGTTGCTGAGGAGCTAAATGTTGAGAGAATTCATCTGGAGCTGGATAATGCGAATGTGGTAGCTGCTATCAACAATCCGCAAAAGGATCTCTCAGCCCTTGGCCCTAGTGTTCAAGAGATCAAGGAGAAGCTGATCACCTTTGGGGAGTCGAAGGTGTCGTGGGTTAGTCGGAATGCCAACAAAGCCGCTGATAAGTTAGCTAAGGTAGGGTTAGGTGATGAACTATGTAAAGTTTGGCTTTCTTTTCCGCCAGATGTCATTCTGGACGTTATTTCAGACGACATTCCTAGTTTCGTGTAAGCAATAAAGCGGTGGCAGATCCTCAAAAAAAAGTTGCGGGACTGGGCGACCTCATGCAGGCTAGAGATCAGGGCATCACGCCCTTTGTGCATCCATAATTTCTGCCGGCCGATTGCTATGCGCATCTTCTTTCCTTGTTCTATTGTGTAGCACAGTTTGGGTGGCATCAGGAAATTCGTGTGCGTGCTAGGATGTGTTTTTCGTGAGTTTATGATTTTGCTCCCTGCGTGTTCGGTGTTGCGTTGTTTGGAAGATTCGCCGTGGCTGGTGCTTGGGCGTCTTGTGCATCGCAGGACTCGCTTCAAATTTTTGTCGTTGGATGTGTGTCGTCTTCCTATATTTAATGACAAAACTGATCGAGCTGCTATATAAAGCTTCGTTGTCGGTTTTGTGACTTTTGTCCTTGGTTTGGTCTCCATTGTTGTGCTGTGCTTCGATGTTTCTGGTTCAACACCTGACACGCGGGAGAGGATGTGGACATGGTATGTGCATGAAAACACGATCTTAAAACCAAGACAATGCGAACTGTTTCACAAAAAGAAAAACAATGTACTACGGATCATTTGTTCCTTCCAGGCACACATATATCGCATAATGATTAATCAAGGTAGCATCAATACAAGTCAAATTCAGCCGATCAACATAACCGAATTCCATGAAAAAAAACATAAACTAATTCTATAAAAGATTTACTACTTAGAAGCAATTAGCCCTGTAGCCCACAAAGAGGTTGAAGAGCGCCTGGTCGCCGAGGTGGTGGGCGGCGTAGATGAGGTCGATGGCCGCGTCGTGCGTCAGCCCTTGAACGAACTCGCCGTCGAACTCGGCACCATCCACGCCGCACGCCTCCGCCTCCGCGCGCGCCTCGTAGTACGCCGTCGCCGTCGCCAGGCCCTTGCCGGAGACCCCTCGCGGCAGCTCCACCACGCGCTCCCCGGCTTCCAGCGCCGCCGCGACGCGCCCCGCCCGCTGCGCCAGCGACGCCGGCAGCTGGACCCGGACGAGGTCCGCGCACCGTACCAGCACCGTCTGATTCTCCTCCGCCATCGACACTATCCTTCTCTCGCTGAGTTTGCTACCTAGCTAGGGCTTTGCGTGCGCGGGGCTTCCAAAGTTGCGATGGCGATGGTTTAGGTTGATTTTTCTGGGTGCTACGAGGGGTGGTGCGCGTATGTATATATGGGTGCGCACCACACACGACACGGGGATCAGGTCCGACTCGGCCTGTGGGAAGAGAACGTTGTACGTGTGATGCTCGGATCGATCGAGCTGTGGTCCCGTTTCTTGGTATGATCGGAAAAAGGGACGGCTCTGAATCGATTTCTTTTGCAGCAAGAACATGAAGCCCCGTCTGTTTCGCTACTTCCCAAACACAAAAAAAGTTTCTGTTTCGCCCATGGTGTGGCCGTTCACGATAAGATGGTGATTGAAACGCGTGCCTTTGTATTCATTTGGGGTTTAATTTTCTACTCCCGGATGAACAGTAAAATCATAAGAAAAAAATACAAAACAGAATTATTTCCTTGCAAATTTTTGGACACAAATAACATTCGAGGAGCCCTCGCCAAAAATAACAAAATCAGTGTTCGAAGTTTTGTTCACTTTTGAGCAATGATTTTGTTTTTTCTATTAGGGCTCCTCAATGTTATTTGCTCACAAAAATGTGCAAGAAGCTAAAAACTTTTGGTCTTGTTTGATGTAAAAAGACAAAATTAGATTATTTTTTTTCTTTTCTGAAGTTGTTATTTATGTGGGTGCATTTACACCCTGAAGCAGCTACACCTTTCTCATCTGTTTTTGGTGGGCGATTTGAATTTCCCAGCGCTTATGGAAAAACCTAAACTTTCCCTGAAAAGAAAACAAAAGTTCCCACTTCCTTATAGTTATATCTCCTCTTTATTAACTACTCTCCGTTCGGAATTACTTGTCTCGAAAATGGATGTATCTAGAACTAAAATATATCTAGATACATCTATTTCTACGACAAGTAATTCTGAACGGAGGGAGTAGTAATAAGACTGTGAACTGAGTCTATCTCAAATGGTTAGGTTCCACAAGATTTAATTCCTAGATTTGACATTGGTTTTCGCCTTTTTTTGAATTTATTTCAGTCTGTCCAACGACGTTCGTTCAGTAGAAGGAGACGTCCCCGTTGACTACAGAGGTATCTGTGATGACTTTGTCAATCTTAAGATGTTGTGTCGGTTCAGCCTTTCGAGGTGCTCATATGAATAAGGTGTGCGTCTGTGCGTTCATAAGAATGAGTATATGTGCGTATGTATGAACGTCAACGTCAGTACTGCGTCTGGTTCTTATTTGGTTGCCTCTGTCTATCGAGCTCTCTATCATGGAATGATATGCTTTGAGGCTGCATATGGGATTCGGAATTTCGGGTCACATCTTAAGTGCAAAATTCTTTTTTTATAAAAAAGTGCAAAATTCTTGTGGATGCCTTTTTAGTACATGCTCTGAATGTCAGACAGAAGGCAAAGACGATTTCAAAAAAAGAAAAAAAAAGGCAGAAGGCAAAGACATGGGCTCCAGGATAGGTGTCGGTTTGTTTCACTTGCTTGCAGGAGACGATCTCGGTGGATCACATCCTCATGCAATGTATGTCATCTAGGGAGGTCTTGGCATCGCTGCTTCACGGCTTCAAGTATAAATATTGTCGACCACTCGTACACATATCCGCTCAGAAGTTCTTTTTTTTTGCGGGTGAACACTTATATTACTCAATCACAAGATCCTTACAATCATCAAAAGCTAAAGACAAAGCAACTTCAAAGCCAGACCCTAACCAAGTCATAGTTCTGCCCTCATCTCTAGCAAATTTAGCTAAACTATCATTAACATTATTCTGAATACAATTAACATGAGTAATACAAGAATCACGAAGAGACAAGAGATGCCTAATTTTCTTAATGAGAGACGCGTAGATTGATCTATCCTCTTTCCGGCCTCGGATCAACTTGACAGCAAATATAGTATCCATCTCAATTATGATAGGCAAGTCACTTCTTTGTAAGGCGAAAGAAAGACCTTCCATGCACGCACATAATTCAGCTTCGAGAGCCTCACGACATGAAAATAGCACCTACATGATGAGAATATGATTTTGCCCTTGACGTCTCTTAGAACCATACCCGCTCAGAAGTTGATGGCTAGTGATCAAGGTTGCGGTTTGCAAGGCTCTCCGGCAAGGGTTGGTGACTCTAATCTGCTGGCATTTGTGAACGTAGCGAAATACTAGTATCCAGGAACCTTGCTGTGCACGATTCCTGAACTGATGGAGCTCATTCTAACTGGATGGAAAATGTGAAGTTAGGCAGGTGCTTCCGGAGTTGATAGTTTTGTGAGGAGTTAGAGCAACTTTAGCATACCCCGTATAAACGCGAAAACGGTAAAAATCCGGCGGTTTCGCCCGTTTTTTGGGCCACACCAAAACCCGTATAGTCGCCTGGCCCATAACTTTTTTACAGTGGCCCGCAAATTGCCCCCCGGACGCAGTATAACTACGGGTTTGCCGTCCCGATACAGGCCGAAACCCTATCCCTCGCCGCCGCGTCCCACCCATTCCCCTCTTCATTTATCGTCGCCAGTGAGAAATCAGCCCCCCCCCCCAATCCGCGAGGATGTGGAGCTCTAGCCGGCGAGGATGCGAAGCCCCGGAGCGTAAACGCTGTGTCACCTTCGATGCTGCGCGTAAGCACGCGTCCCAGCGCTACACCAAGTATGGGATGCCGGTGCCGGAGTCCCTCCTCCGCCGTGAGACGGAGGAGTACAACCTCCGCCATGCGAGGTGCTCTGGCGTGGGGAGCTCTTCGAGCGCGGGGCTACTTCCGATGAAAAGGGAAAGGGAGTCCGGCGACCTTCCCGCCGTCTAGATCGAGCCAGGGAAGGAGCGCCTGCGCAGCCGCGGCGTCATCGGGCCCGACGAGAACACCTTCGAGGCGGCGCTCATCGAGCGCACTGCGCACGAGCAGCAAGAGGAGGACGCGCGTCGCCGGCGGGACGACGAGCTTAGTGACCTCCTCTTCGAGCATGCGCTCGCCGCCGACCGCGAGCTCCATGAGAAGCTGGCTGCATGGTGTCAAGAGCAGGAGGAGCATGACAAGAAATACATCGATCTTGTCTCCTCCGATTCCGACGATGACGAGTGAGCGCCACCGCCGCAGGGTCACCACCGCACCCGGAGAGCTCTGGTGAGCTTAGATTTTGGTTAGTTAGGGTACGATGGTGTGGCATTGTAGTATAAATGTAGTGATAATCGATCTATGTACCTGTGATCAAACTATGAATATGTTATGTGTTCTTCAATTTCGCCCACGAATGATTTGTTTTGAAATTTCGGTTCCAAATACGATGTTTGTTCTGCTGCAGCAGAAATGGTCCCCTCAAACCCCTGCTTTCCCGGCTCTTATACCGTGTGTAAGGGCTTATTTATCCCTAAGGTGTTTGGGTGATTGATGGCAATGCTTTTGCGGACTAATCGTGTGCGTTGAGTTTTTCAGATATTCATCCTTTGGCACGAGACGATTCCCTCCCCTCGAAGTGTTATTCAAGACGGTGCAGCTCTTTCGTTTATTTTTTGGTGGACTAGTTTCGTAGGAGTCACCGTACTATCAAGAGGGGGTCCGCTTTGGTAAGGCTAGGGTGGAATCAACACGTACACATCCTTGTCACACCCTCTGTGCCTTTCCGCTTCAATGGAGAGCTCATTCCCCTTCATATGTGCATCGTTTGGTCCCAGCGCTAGTACCGCGGGCCACAGCGGTAGTACCGCCCGAGTGCTACAAGCGGCAGTACCGCTCCACAGCGGCGGTACCGCTTGAAGCCCTCCGCCGTAGTACCGATGTGGCTCCGTGCTCCTACCGCCTCGACTCGAGGGCTCTTTTCTCGTGTCGGGTTTTGCGGCACTAGTTGTGGCAGTAGAGGCGGTAGTACCGCTCCTAAACGGTAGTACCGCCCTTACCACCACGGTAGTACCGCTCTGGGTCCATGTCCTCCCTTTGCTCCTCGCTCCCCTCTTCTGCGTGGCAGTACCGCGAGGTGGGACGGTAGTACCGCTGGCCACAGTGGTAGTACCACCCACCCCTACGGTAGTACCGCTCTCTACGGGGCTGCTTTGGGGGGTAACGGTTGGATTGTTTCCCCCACTATATAAGGGGGTCTTCTTCCCCAAAGTTGACCTACCTCTTTCCCTAAAAGCTCCATTGTTGCTCCAAGCTTCATTTTCGCCCGATCTCTCTCCCTAGCCAGTCAAACTTGTTGATTTGCTCGGGATTGGTTAAGAAGGCCCCGATCTACACTTCCACCAAGAGAAATTTGATTCGCCCCACTAATCCTTAGCGGATCTTGTTACTCTTGGGTGTTTGAGCACCCTAGATGGTTGAGGTCACCGCGGAGCCATAGTCCATTGTGGTGAAGCTTCATGGTGTCGTTGGGAGCCTCCAATTAAGTTGTGGAGATAGCCCCAACCTTGTTTGTAAAGGTTCGGTCACCACCTTCAAGGGCACCAATAGTGGAATCACGGCATCTCGCATTGTGTGAGGGCGTGAGGAGAATACGGTGGCCCTGGTGGCTTCTTGGGGAGCATTGTGCCTCCACACCGCTCCAACGGAGACGTACTCCCCTTAAAAGGAAGGAACTTCGGTAACACATCCTCGTCTCCATCGGCTCCACTCTTGGTTATCCCTTGCTTGCTTGTGTACTTCTTGTTGTAGCATCATATAGGTTGCTCACATAGTTGCATATCTAGACAACCTACTTTGACGCAAAGTTTAATTTGGTAAAGAAAAGCTAAAATTGTTAGTTGCCTATTCACCCCCCCCTCTAGTCAACTATATTGATCCTTTCAATTGGTATCAGTGCCTCGTCTCTTTATTAAGGACTTTGTCATCCGAAGAGTATGGTTGACATTGTAGACGGTAGGGAGGAGCACTCCGGTGTGAATCCGAGCTCGTCTACGGGTGATGGGGGAACCGCGGTGTCTCGTGAGGAATTCAATGTGGCTTTGGACACATTGAAAACCTCCATCACAACCGAGGTTGAAAGCTGTTTAATAAATTCTTAGAAGGACTTAAACTATCTACCTCGCCGTTGAAAGTGGGTGATCCCACTGACCAGGTGACGGATGCTAACTCCGACAAGGGGGAAGCTACTAGTGAAAATAATCCTTCTACTAGTGGTAGAATGGCACTCGCATCTTTGCCCATGTGGCACCTCCAATTTATGGAGGACCGATTCCTTCTACTCATTTAAATCATGTCGGCCCTCCTCCTAAGATTGTGAAAAATGAGGACTTTGATTCTTGGGTATATCGCTTCAAGTGTCATTTAAATCATGTGAATACTAATCTTTGGAGAATCATTGAAGAAGGTTTCCATCCACATGACCGAAGAAACTTCACCCCTAGAGAAGTCGTGGACCATCAATTCAATGAGAATGCTCTCTTCATCATTCAAGATGCAGTTCTACCCAAAGATCTCCCTCATCTTCGACCCTTCGCCATGGCCAAAGACGCATGGCATTGTGTTGTTTCCCTCTATAAGGGAAGTGCAAGCATTCAACGCTCCAACTATGAAGTGGTGCAAGATGAAGCCGATGAGTTTGCAATGAAAGAAGATGAAGAACCTCGTGAGCTCTTTCAGAGAGTAACCAAACTTGTGGTCTCACTCCGAGATCATGGGAGCAAGGACACGGATGACAATTGGATCAAGAGCAAGTTCCTCAAAGCAATGATGCCTTTCCACAAGGCCTTGTCCTCCGACATCCGTCAAAGACCGGACTTCCACTCCTTGACCTCAAATGAATTGTTGGATGAGTTTGTGGCAATGAGGATCTTGGACAAGACCGCCGACAACGCGGTATTGTGCTCTCAAAGGGTAAAGAAGCTCAACCTTGCCTTGAAGGCCAAGGTTATTGTGGAAGAAGAGGAGGAAGAGGAAGATGAGGAGAGCAACCCCGAAGATACAAAATATGATTATCATGAGCACATGGCTCTTGCTTCAAGGCAATTTTGGAGCAAGAAGAACACAAGGCCCAACTTCAACAAAAACAACTCAAGTGGGTTCAAGGGCAAGCAACGTGTGAGAACATGTTACAATTGTGGCAATGTGAGCCATTTTGTTGTGGATTGCCCTTACGAGAAGCGGGAAGACAATGGTGGCAAGCTCATCCGAAAGGACAAAGCCAAGTCCTTCCCCAACAAGAAGAACTTCACCAAAAAGACTCCTACTCGAGGGTTGGTGGTTCAAGAAGAATACCATGAGGATGACGATGATGATGAAGATAGTGAAGCAATATCCATGGCCTCCGTTGCCATTTCCACAACTCCACGGTGTCCCTCTTCGACTCCCCAATGAGAACATCACCGCCAAGTGCCTCATGGCTAAAGCCACTAACAAGGTAACCCCCAACATCAAAACCACCATCATTACTAATCCCTCCTTGACGGATTGGCATTGATGAAAATGAGGGGTCTAATGAAGAAGTGAATGAATTTGAGTCTTTTATGAGCAAACTCAAGGGCAAATCCAAGAAGCACTTTGTTGCTCTCTTGGAACAACTTGGTGAAGCCAATGACATGATCGAGGCTCATGAAGAAACCATCTCTAAGATGGAAGGTCATAGTCGTGACTATGCCGATGAGATATCGGATCTCTCTAATGTTCTTGAGGAAGAGCGTGGGCATCGTTTGGCTCTTGAGGAGTCACACGATGATGACCATGCTAAGTTAAAGAAAGATCTTGATCATGCTCTTGTTGTGTCTCGTGTGCTAACTTCCGAGAAGGCTAAACTTGGCGTTGACCATGCTAGACTCAAGGAGGAGTTTGATTTACTCAACAAGGCCCACAAGGTCTTGAAGGGTGCTCATGCTAGCCTCAAGGAGTCTCATGATCAACTCCAAGTTAAGCTAACCAAAGAAAAGGCCACCTTTCCTCATATGGTACTAATTGATAATGCAAATGCCACTAACCCGTGTTGTGAGCATGTGCATCTTGTGGACGAGAATGCCAAGTTTAAGGAGCAACTTGAGAAAGGCCTTGTGACATGCATACAAGGTGAGAAGAACCTCAACGACCTTTTGAGCAATCAAAAGGAAGTTGTGGCCAAGGAGGGAGTTGGGTTCGCACCCAAGTCCAAGAACAAGAAGAAGAACGACAAGACCAAACGACCTCCTCCTCTCAACCAAACTTTTGTGAAGGAGGGAGAGGGTGCTCCTAAGGAGAAGAAGAACAATGTGAAGGGTGGTGATGTCAGAAAGGGCAAAGCCACCTCTTCCAACAAAGCCAGCGACTTTAACCCTTCCTATGTGTTGTGTCGTGCTAGTGATGGGCATGTTTATGCTAAATTTGTTGGTTCTTCTTATGAGTATATTGAATGGTCTATTTGGGTCCCTAAGACCCTTGTTACTAACATCAAAGGACCCATTACTAAATGGGTACCTAAAACCAAGCATTGATCTCTTGTAGGTGTTCGCTTCCGGTGGGGGATCATGGTTGCTCGATAGTGGAGCAACATATCATATGACCGGAACCAAGGACTTGGTGGTGGACGTGCACAAGATCCCATCTATGCCCACCAATGTCGAGTGGGGTGATGCCTCTCGTCTTCTAAGGTATTGGGTCTTGGCAAGGTTGTCATTTCTCATGATCTAACAATCAAGAAAGTCATGCTTGTTGAGTCCCTTGCATACAATCTACTTTCCGTTCATCAACTTGCACTCATGGGCTTTGCCACTTTCTTTGATATTGATACCGTGGCCCTCTTGTGGAGCAAGACTCTTAAAGTAGCCTTTGTTGGGCATGTTGAGAATGGTCTCTATGTTATTAACTTTTCGGAGCGACCCACTAAGACCGCGACATGCCTAATGGCTAAAGTTGATGTGGGATGGCTTCGGCATCGCCGTTTAGCCCACGTCAATATGTGATCTTTGCAAAGTCTTCTCAAGGGGGACCATGTCCGTGGACTAACAAATGTTAGTTTTGCCAAAGATCATGCTTGCAGTGCTTGTATCAAAGGAAAGCTTCATGAAAAGGCTAACCCTCCCACGACTATCATCTACTCGAAGAGACCCTTGGAGCTCCTTCACATGGATCTCTTTGGGCCTCCATCCTTTGATAGTCTTGGAGGTAGAAAGTATTGCTTGGTGATTATGGATGATTATTCAAGGTACACTTGGGTATTTTTCTTCAAGAGGAAGAGTGAGACTCAACAAACCGTCATCGACTTTGCAAATGAAGCTCAACGTCAACATGATGCAGAGATCTTGACAATAAGAAGTGACAACGGCACCGAGTTCAAGAACTACACCTTGGATGAGTTTCTTAGTGATGAGGGGATCAAGCATCAATATGCTGCACCATATACCCCTCAACAAAATGGTGTCGCGGAGAGGAAGAACCGGACGTTGATGGATGTGGCAAGGACCATGATGGTGGAGTTCAAGTCTCCATACAACTTTTGGGCTGAAGCCATCAACATAGCATGTCATGCATCCAATCGGCTCTATCTCCGCAAAGGCTTGAACAAGACTCCTTATAAAATACTTACCGGTAACAAGCCCAACCTCAAGTACTTCCGGGTGTTCGGGTGTAAGTGTTTCATTCTCAAGAAAGGTGTTCTCTTGTCTAAATTTGAGGCTAGAGCTTATGAGGGCATATTTGTTGGTTATGCTACAAACTCTCATGCTTACCGTGTCCTCAACAAGTCCACCGGACTCATTGAGGAGACGTGTAACGTGGAGTTTGACGAAAATAACGGCTCCCAAGTGGAGCAAAGTGGTACTTGTGATGTTGGTGATGAAATTCCTCCCCAAGCCATAAGAAGAATGGGTGTGGGTCATATCCTACCTATCGGTGTCAAAACCGGCGGATCTCGGGTAGGGGGTCCCGAACTGTGCGTCTAGGCGGATGGTAACAGGAGACAAGGGACACGATGTTTTACCCAGGTTTGGGCCCTCTTGATGGAGGTAAAACCCTACGTCCTGCTTGATTGATATTGATATTGTGGATGTTTACAAGAGTGGATCTACCACGAGATCAAGGAGGCTAAACCCTAGAAGCTAGCCTATGGTATGATTGTAAGGGTTGATGTTGTTGTCCTACGGACTAAAGCCATCCGGTTTATATAGACACCGGAGAGGGCTAGGGTTACATAGAGTCGGTTACAATGGTAGGAGATCTACATATCCGTATCGCCAAGCTTGCCTTCCACGCCAAGGAAAGTCCCATCCGGACACGGGACGAAGTCTTCAATCTTGTATCTTCATAGTCTTGGAGTCCGGTCGATGATGATAGTCCGGCCGATGATAGTTCGGCCCATGATGGTAGTCCGGCTATCCGGACACCCCCTAATCCAGGACTCCCTCAGTAGCCCCTGAACCAGGCTTCAATGACGATAAGTCCGGCGCGTATATTGCTTGGCATTGCAAGGCGGGTTCCTCCTCCGAATGATGAGAAGATTGTGAACACCAGGATAGTGTCCGGCTCTGCAAAATAAATTCCACATTCCACCGTAGAGAGAATAATATATACACAAGTTCAATCTGCTGACGTTTTTTGCGGCATGACGTCACGCCACTACCAAGCCATTACTTGAATCGTTTTTTACTCTACCACCTCAGCGCATTTAGCGAAGCGGTTTCCTTGGCACGTCTTGTCGAAGCAGAGATCGTGTTCCCCCTTAATCCGGGATTCTCATCAATACGGACGTGGGTAACCCAACCGCGCCATTGATGGTGACGCTTGGGGGATAAGCGAGTTTTACCAGGCCGGTGGGGACGCGTAGACTTCGCCCGCCCATATAAGGGATAAGGATTCACCTTTTCACCTACGCCTTCTTCCTCCTTTGCTTATCCATCTCCGCGCACTCGAGCTCCAGCGCCCAAGCCCGCACATCTCGTCTCAACCTTCCCCAGTCATGTCTGGAGCGGGAGGCAAGTGGATGACCTCCTCCATTACAGAGGAGCACATCGAAAGACTGCGCAGCGCCGGCTACCTGTCCGGCGACATCGCGCACCGGCTGCCCCGACGAGGGGCAGCTCATCCCCACCCCCAGGCCCCATGAGAGGGTCGTTTTTCTTCCCCACTTCCTCCGCGGACTGGGCTTTCCACTTCACCCCTTTGTCCAGGGGCTCATGTTCTACTACGGCCTGGATTTCCATGATCTGGCGCCGAACTTCATCCTCAACATCTCGGCGTTTATCGTCGTGTGCGAGGCCTTCCTCTGCATCCAGCCCCACTTCGGCTTGTGGCTCAAGACCTTCAATGTCAAGCCGAAGGTAGTGAAGGGCACTCAAGCGGAGTGCGGAGGCGCCATGTTGGGCAAGATGCCCAACGTCCTTTGGTTCGAAGGGGCCTTCGTGGAATCCGTCAAGGGGTGGCAATCGGGGTGGTTCTATATCACCGAGCCGCGCGACCCTACGTGGGCGGCGGCCCCCGAGTTCAGATCTGGTATCCCCATGCAGCTCACCTCCTGGAAAGAGAAGGGCTTGCTGTGGGGTAGTTCGGAGGAGCTGACGGGACTCCAAGCCTGTATCCAGAAGCTGGTGAAGAAGCTCAGGCTGGTTAACGTGGTCCAAGTCATGCTCGTCCGCCGGATTCTCCCATGCCAAGAGCGGGCATTCAATCTGTGGGAGTTCAATCCGGAACAGCACCAGGCGCTGAGCGGGCTCTTCGACACGATGTACGAAGGCGCCTGGAGGGTGCTGTTTAAGGGTGCCGAAGCCCCCGCATCCGCGACTGAAGATCGCGGATTTCGCTCGCAGCGCCAAGCTGACGAGGTAAGTGATTCTACCCCTTTACGGGACACTTGCTTTTCATAGTTTGACTCTATGCGGGTTTAATTTCCCCTTTTCCTTTGACAGGACTGGATGAGGAAGGCGGAGCAGATTATCTGCCCGGCTCCTATGCCAGAAAACCCAGTAGACGCCCGTCTAGCGAGGCTGCTGGCTCCGGCACCGCACGTGGTGCTGGAGAAGAAGGCCAAGAAGGAGGCCACGGGTACTCGAAAGAGTTCCCGTTTTCAGGTGTCCGACGACTCCGAGGCGGACTCCTCCCCCGAAAACGAGGAGGAGAAAGAGGACTCTCTCCCAGAGGAGGGAGAGAGGAAGAGGAAGGCTTCCCCAACAGGGGAGGCCGAAGGGTCCAAAAGGGGAAGGACTATTCCCCCGGACAGCTCCGCCAACATCAACGTTGGTGAGGAAGAATGGCCTTCAAGGGCCAGGCCTCCGGCGAGATCGTAAGTATCCGGATTCCTGAATGATTTATAATTTCTTTTTATGTCACATAGCGTCCTTCTAATGCCGCATACTGCCTGCAGTCCGGCCAATGATGATCTCCCCGCTTCATCGAGCGGGTCGTTGGCTCCGTCGGATGTGGACTCCATCCCGACCGCCTCCACCCGTCGCGACGCCGAGGACGCCGAGGTGGGATCCCAAGAAGGGACCCATCAGGGGGAGGCTCCGGAGGCGCCCCAAGGCGGCCACCCGGACTTTATGCCGGACTCCACGTCGGAACCCGCAGTGGTTCCGGAGTTCGGCTGGCGGCCCCTTCGCAAGAAGGGCAAGACCGTGACGCCGGCGGCCTCCGTCCAACCGGAGGCGCTGGACAACTTGTTGGAGGTGCTCCAAGGCGCTTCCATCATGGAAGAACACCGCACTATTATGAGTGCGGTGATTCAGAAGGTACAGCTCGCCAAGAGCGGGCTGACCAAAGCCTGCAGTAGCCTTCTATGAGGCTTTGAGGTAAGAAGTTAACAATATGCAATGTAATACCGCATAGATAGTAGCCCCTGATGCTCAGTTCGGTGTTCCGAAAGAAAAGCCGGACTGAGGATCTAAAAAGATATACGCAGGGTTGCTAAAAAAGTATGTCAATATGGGTTTGCAGGTTGCACTGCTGACCTCTGCCGCACTGACTGCGGAGGTCGGTGCATTAAAGCAAGATCTCGAGCGGTCCGAGCAAGAGCTCGGCCGTGCCAAGAAGCAGCTCGAGGGAAAAGAAGGTGAGTAACACCACTTTGAATAGTTACCTTACAGAAAAGGATTTAGGTTGCAACAAAAAAATAACAAGGATAACATGGGTACTGCAGGGGCCACGAACGAGGTGGCAGCCCTGAAGGAGGCTGTGTCCGCGGCCGAACATAATGCGGCCGCGGAACGGTCAGAGCGAGAGAAGCAGGAGGCGCAGGTGGCGGAGGTGCGACAAGAGCTCCAGGCTCTCATGGAGAAGCATGAGAGTTTGGAGCGCGACTCAAAGACTCGAGAGTCCGAGCTTGCCTCGGCTCTCGAAAGTGCCAAAGCCGCCAAGGCCGAGGCCCATAAGGCCCTTTAGGAGGTGGAAGATGTGAAGAAAATAGCGGCGGGTAAGGCATTTTTCATGCAAAGCAAGCATGTTAATGTAAACTTCCTGACACTTACCCGAATTCGGAGCTCTCCAGGGGCGTTTGCAGATTTGCCTCGTAGTGTATCCGATGTCGCCGCATTCTACCGTGGTGAGGAGGGAAGCTCAACGGAGAAGGTCTTCTGGTCTCAGTATGCTGAGGCCGGCCATCCGGTGCCCCCTAGCGACTAGCTGAAGCAGCTGGTCGAACTCCACAAGGTAGCTGAGGAGGCCATGAAGGGCCTCATAGTCCGGCTGTGGCCTGGAGAGGCCATGCCTGGGAGCTACTTCGGCCTCGTGCGACGGTTGGTGGATGCGTGCCCCTGGGTGGAGGTTATCAAGCGCTCCGCCTGTATTGAAGGTGCTCGTCGGGCCCTTGCCCGCGCAAAGGTGCATTGGGGCAAGCTGGATGCGGAGAAGCTAATCACTGACGCGCCACCAGCGGGCAAGGAATATCGTACGCCCGAGATGTACTATAGGACTGTCCTGAAGGGTGCCCGCAAGATTGCGGATGAGTGCCCCCGAGGATGTAATTATTGAGTAAACTCGCAATGTGTTATCCTGTGCGCTGAAAACTTTGTTCATATGCGCTAAGCAACGCTTGTTAATTTAAAATATTACCTTCTGTGCGGCCGTTTATTAAATCTGAGAGATGGCAAGTCGTCGGCTTCAGCCCCCATGCCACGAGTGCTGGGGTGTTCGGGATAAACTTGAGCACTCTTGTTCCCATTTTTGGGTCCATCTAGGGAGGCGCTCAACACAACGAACAAGGCAACCGGACTTATAGTGCTTGAACACTCTCACTTAGCCATAGAATTCTATAATTTTAAATTTCGGCGAAGCCCCTAGTATTCGGAAGACCGAATTCGGGGCGCTATCCACGCCTTCGTCGGATATTATCCGGAACTTCGCTCGAAGCGGCGTAGGTCTTTAAGGACCCGAAAAGACCTCTCGAACAGCGACCAGTCTCTCGCCTTATCATGACAGTCAGTTTTAGCTTTCTCCACTGAGGCGTTAACCCGGCTCAACCGGAGCGCAATCGCAGTGGTTCTCCCAGTGCTACCTTAGCCGATAGAACGGAAACGTAAGGTGCCAAACATGGGAGCTGGGCAAACCCAACTATTGACCCAAGACATGATTCGGAAGCCGATTCATATAATGCTATAAGTTCGGGGTGCCGCACTTGTGAAAGTGTGCGGACTTTATCACACCATAATGCGGGGAACATAAGCCCCTGGTGTATTTGGCCGTACCAAAATGTACGGATGCAACATGTCGTAAAACATATATATATATATATATATATATATATATAGAAAGTAATGCAATTATGGGCAAAAAGTGCCGCATTTTATTCAAGAAGGTCTGCTATGAGTGCGAAATGATACAAATAGTGTGGAAAGCAAGAGATTGGACGAATTAAAGGCATCTCCCTCCAGGGGTAGGCCGCGGAATGGTGTATTTAACAAATTTAATGCTCGTAATGGAGACCACCTGAGTGTTCGTCGCGGCCTTTGTCCCTCCCTGGCTGTTGCATCATGAGTTCGGCAGGTTCGCCGCCGGACAGAGTCCTGTATAAAAAAAGAGAAAAATAAAAGAAAAGAGCGACACACTTGGGAGCCCCTGGTGTGGTCGAACCGCACTCTGGGTTTGTTGTGGTCGTGCCCCTTCCTCTAGACCCATGGTATCTCCAGGGCGTAATTATGTACGCGTAGAGTTTGTCTTGCAATTGTGCGAGGGCTGGGGTTGGGGCCGCATTGCTACGCGTGCTCGGAACGTGCCAGGTGGTCTTGGTTGATGTTGCTCCAGGCGCGTTTGGCCGTGTCCGGTCGTTTAACGGCCGGACTCGAAAATTGCCTTAAAAGGCTGCTCTGTACTTCTGCCGCGAGAGCCGTTGTATGTTCCTCCGTTCGGAGGGAGCGTTCCGTGTTTCCATTGACCGTGATGACTCCACGAGGGCCTGGCATCTTGAGCTTAAGGTATGCATAATGCGGCACCGCGTTGAATTTTGCGAACGCGGTTCGTCCGAGCAGAGCGTGATAGCCACTGCGGAACGGGACTATGTCGAAGATTAACTCCTCGCTTCGGAAATTATCCGGGGATCCGAAGACCACTTCCAGTGTAACTGAGCCTGTACAACTGGCCTCGACACCTGGTATGACGCCTTTGAAGGTTGTCTTTGTAGGTTTAATCCTTGAAGGGTCTATGCCCATCTTGCGCACTGTATCCTGATAAAGCAGGTTCAGGCTACTGCCGCCGTCCATCAGGACTCTCGTGAGGTGAAATCCATCAATGATTGGGTCTAAAACCAATGCGGCGAATCCGCCATGGCGGATACTGGTCGGATGGTCTCTTCGATCGAAAGTGATCGGGCAGGAGGACCATGGGTTGAATTTTGGGGCGACTGGCTCCATCGCGTATACGTCCCTTAGTGCACACTTCCGCTCCCTCTTGGGTATATGTGTTGCGTATATCATATTTACCGTCCGAACTTGAGGGGGGAATCCCTTCTGTCCTCTGTTGTTCGGCGACCGGGTCTCTTCCTCGTCGTCACTGTGTAGCCCCTTGTCATTGTTTTCGGCAATTAATTTGCCTGCCTGCTTGAATACCCAACAATCTCTGTTGGTGTGGTTAGCTGGCTTTTCGGGGGTTCCATGTATTTGACAAGAGCGGACGAGTATTCGGTCCAAATTGGACGGGCCCGGAGTAGTTCTTTTAAATGGCTTCTTCCGTTGACCGGGTTTGGAGCCTCGGAATCCGGCGTTGACTGCCGTGTCCTCATTGCTGTCACCGTTAATGCGGCGTTTGTTTTTGTTTCGACGCGACCTGCCATTGCGGTCCTTGGCATCTGGACTGCCAGCATTTTTGCTGAGGTTGTTGCTGCGAGCTAGCCAGCTATCCTCTCCCGCACAGAAGCGGGTCATGAGTGATGTGAGGGCTGCCATGGATTTCGGCTTTTCCTATCCTAGGTGCCGGGCCAGCCACTCGTCGCGGATGTTATGTTTGAAGGCAGCGAGGGCCTCTGCATCCAGACAGTCGACGATTTGATTTTTCTTTGTTAAGAACCGTGTCCAGAATTGTCTGGCCGATTCGTCTGGCTGCTGGATTATGTGGCTTAGGTCATCTGCGTCCGGTGGTCGCACATACGTGCCCTGGAAGTTGTCGAGGAATGCGGCTTCCAGGTCTTCCTAGCATCCAATTGACTCTGCGGACAGGCTGTTAAGCCAATGCCGAGCTGGTCCTTTAAGCTTGAGCGGGAGATATTTGATGGCGTGAAGATCGTCGCCGCAGGCCATATGTATATGAAGGAGATAATCCTCAATCCAAACCGCGGGGTCTGTTGTGCCATCGTAGGATTTGATGTTAACGGGTTTAAACCCTTCAGGGATTTGATGATCCATTACTTCATTAGTGAAGCATAGTGGGTGTGCGGCGCCTCTGTATTGAGCAATGTCGCGACGTAGCTCAAGAGAGCATTGTCTGCCGTGTTTGGCCTGGCCGGAGTAGTTGTATCCGGCGCGACGGTATTCGTCGTGGGTCTTGGGGCGCCCACGTGATCCATAGATAGATCTGGATTGTCTTGCATTGTCCTCCAATATATCCCGCAAGTCCGGCGCGTTCCCCCGTGACTTCGCGCTTTTTGAGCGGTGTCGGGGTACGGTTTTGGTGGAGGGTTTACATGCCTCTCTGTCGCGGCCACGAGGTGGTCGGTCTGCCGTATTGTGCACTGGTGATGCCGGTTTGTATGCTTCCTCCTCTAGTCGGGGAAGCAACTTGCGTTTTGGGTAGCTTTTGGAGGGGCGTTCGAGTTCATACTCTTCGGCCGTGAGGACCTCGGTCCATCTGTCGGCCAGTAGGTCTTGATCAGCTTGAAGCTGTTGCTGCTTTTTCTTTAGACTATTTGCTGTGGCCATTAGCCTACGTCTAAAACGCTCTTGTTCGACGGGATCCTCAGGCATGACGAATTCGTCGTCATCGAGGCTTGCCTCGTCTCTGGAGGGAGGTATGTAATTATCATCCTCGACCTCTTCGTCTGCCGTCCTCTCGTGAGGGCTTGCTTCTGCCTCCTCCTGCGTTGAAGCTTGCTGGAGGGGGTTATCTTTGGCACTTTCTGGGGTGTTATTATCTCCTGTGCCGGAATCTCCATTCTTGCTGTGGCGGGATTTAGAGCGGCGCCGCTGACGTCGGTGCTTGGGCTGTTTCTTTAAGGAATCGGCCTCCGCTGCTTCTTCGCCGTCCCCATCTTTTGGGGTATCCACCATGTATATGTCGTATGATGAGGTGGTTTTCCAGTGTCCTGTAGGCGCTGGTTCTTGATAGTCTCCGGCATCGTCGTCCATACCGTCGATGTCTTCGGAGTCGTAGTCGAGTACGTCGGTTAGATCGTTGACAGTGGCTACGAAGTGGGTGGTGGGTGGGCTCTGAATTTCTTCGTCGTCCGCGTCCCAACCATCCTGGCCGTAGTCCGGCCAGGGCTCTCCGGATAGCGAGAGATGCTTCAGCGAATTTAAGATGTCACCGAAGGGTGAGTGCTGCAAGATGTCCGCAGCGGTGAATTCCATGATCGGCGCCCAATCGGATTCGACTGGCAGGGGCGCAGGAGGTTCGGAGTCCGGAAGGGAGTCCGGCACCTCGGAGTCATGATCTTTATGCGGGATAAGGTCAGTGTTCGGCTCCATCACCGTAGAAGTTGCAGCTTCTGAGGCGGTGTCCATCCACCCGTCCTCGATCTGCGCGATCGGCTCCGGACTATAGGTCGGAGCGGATTCGTGTGCGGCCTCCAAGGCGCTGTCCGGCGGCAGAGTAGGTCGTGCCCATCGTGACTGTGCAGCGCACTTGGATGCGGCTCGGATCCACCAAGGATCAAGTCCCCGCGGATATCGGCCGTGAAGTTTAGGCTTCCAAACCTGACCTGACGGCCAGGGGCGTAGCTTTCGATCTGCTCCAGATGGCCAAGTGAGTTGGCCCGTAGTGCGAAGCCGCCGAATACGAAGATCTGTCCGGGGAGAAAAGTCTCACCCAGGACTACGTCATTGTTGATTGAAGAGGCCATCAAGCCTATCGGTGACGACACAGAGGAACTCTCAATGAAAGCACCAATGTCGCTGTCAAAACCGGCGGATCTCGGGTAGGGGGTCCCGAACTGTGCGTCTAGGCGGATGGTAACAGGAGACAAGGGACACGATGTTTTACCCAGGTTCGGGCCCTCTTGATGGAGGTAAAACCCTACGTCCTGCTTGATTGATATTGATATTGTGGATGTTTACAAGAGTGGATCTACCACTAGATCAAGGAGGCTAAACCCTAGAAGCTAGCATATGGTATGATTGTAAGGGTTGATGTTGTTGTCCTACGGACTAAAGCCATCCGGTTTATATAGACACCGGAGAGGGCTAGGGTTACATAGAGTCGGTTACAATGGTAGTAGATCTACATATCCGTATCGCCAAGCTTGCCTTCCCCGCCAAGGAAAGTCCCATCCGGACACGGGACGGAGTCTTCAATCTTGTTTCTTCATAGTCTTGGAGTCCGGTCGATGATGACAGTCCAGCCGATGATAGTTCGGCCGATGGTGGTAGTCCGGCTATCCGGACACCCCCTAATCCAGGACTCCCTCACTACCCATTGAGGAACCCCTTGTGGCCGAAGGAGAAGGACAATGCTCCACTCAAGTGGATCCATCACCAACCCAAGACCCACACGCTTCCGAAGAACAAAGTGAAGGCCCTCAACCTCATGAACAAGACCAAGGGCAAGATCAACCTCAAGATGGTGGTGAACCACCAAATGATGCCCAAGGTCAAGTTCTCCCCCTCGAGCAAGTTCAAGATCAAGAGCAAGCTCAAGATCTAGAACAAGCTCAAGACGGTGCTCAAGATAATCAAGTTAACTCTCCTCCTTCCACATCCGAGGAGGAATTAGAGCGTCGTGCCGTGAATATTGCTTCCAAGCTCACCACCAAAGGTCATCTCATGGAGAATGTGGTTGGAAGCCTAAGAAAGGGGGTAAGCACTCGTAGACAATTAGCAAACTATTGTGAGCATCACGCGTTTGTCTCTTGTGTTGAACCCCAAAATGTCTATGAGGTGCTCGAAGATTCGGATTGGCTCAATGCCATGCATGAAGAACTCAACAACTTAGAGTACAACAAGGTGTGGAGATTGGTGCCAAGGCCATCGGGGAACCACAATGTCATTGGAACCAAGTGGATACTCAAGAACAAGCAAGATGCTCATGGGACCATCGTTCGCAACAAAGCAAGGTTGGTAGCACAAGGCTACTCCCAAGTCGAGGGTATCGACTACGGTGAAACCTTTGCTCCCATTGCTCGCCTTGAATCCATCGTTTGTTGATTGCTTATGCTTCCCATCACAACTTTAAGTTACAACAAATGGATGTGAAGAGTGCTTTTCTTAATGGTCCTATTAATGAGTTGGTTTATGTCAAGCAACCCCCCGGGTTCGAGGATCCCTACTTCCCAGATCATGTGTATCAACTCGATAAGGCACTATATGGCCTTAAGCAAGCCCCACGTGCATGGTATGACCACCTTACCGAGTTGTTGCAAGATCGTGGATTTGAGGTTGGGCAAATCGATCCCACTCTTTTTAATAAGAAGGTCAAAGGGAAGTTGTTTGTGTGCCAACTATATGTTGATGATATTATCTTTGGTTCCCCTAACAAAGCTTTCAATGAGGAATTTGCCGCTCTCATGACCTCGAAGTTCAAGATGTCTTCGATGGGAGAGTTGAAGTTCTTCCTCGGTTTCGATATCAAGCAAAGAAGAGAAGGTACTTTCATCAATCAAGCCAAATACACTCAAGACATGCTAAAAAGATTCAAGCTAAGTGATGTCAAGACGGTTTCCACTCCAATGCCCACCAAGTGCCAACTTGACATTGATCCCAATGGTAAGGCGGTGGATCAAAAGGTATATCGCTCCATGATTGGCTCCTTGCTTTACCTTTGTGCATCTAGACTGGATATCATGTTGAGTGTGGGAATGTGTGCACGGTTTCAAGCCGCACCGAAGGAAAGCCACTTTGTGGCGGTCAAGCGAATCTTCCGATATTTGGCTCATACTCCAAACTTTAGCTTATGGTACCCAAGAGGAGCAAACTTCAAGCTTGAAGGATATACAGATTCCTATTGGGCGGGAGACAAAGTGGATAGGAAGTCCACTTCCGGAGGGTGCCAATTTCTTGGTTGCTCTTTGGTGAGTTGGTCTTCCAAGAAGAAAAGTTGTGTATCTCTCTCGTCCACCGAAGCAGAGTATGTGGCGGCCGGTAGTTGTTGTGCACAACTCTTATGGATGAGGCAAACTTTAAAGGATTACAGTGTCATTTGTGACAAAGTGCCTCTTTGGTGTGACAATGAAAGTGCCATCAAGATTTCTCTCAACCCGATGCAACACTTCAAGACGAAGCATATTGAGATTTGGTATCACTTCATCTGGGATCACATTAGGCGAGGAAAGATTGAGCTCAAGTATGTCAACACTCATGATAACCTTGCAGATATTTTCACGAAGCCCTTGGATGAAGCAAGATTTCGCTAGTTAAGGCATGAGCTAAATATCATTGATTCGAGCAATGTGTCTTGAACCCATGCACACCCCACCATTCAACTTGTTGTGTAGTTTAGGTGTAGGCATGGACATAGGGGGAGTGGTGTTCTCTCAATGAACTCTCCCTCCCCCCATTATGCATAAATTGATTGTGTCTTTCACATTACCATTTTTGATGGTACTTGTGCTTCAAACACGAGTTTTGGTCATGGGCCCAAGGTTAAAATCTTCGCAATGCCATACCTCTTGACTCAAACATAGGTGGCCTCGGCCACCGCCCTCTCTTGAAGAGGTGTGGTTCATGTCCTCTTGATAGTGTTCTCGTTGCTGAGTCCTAATTTCCTCTTCTTGTCGTTTGTTTTCCCTTCTTTTTGAGCCGAGCCGTTTGGTGTCTAGTTGTTGAGTCTTGCTGGGCGGTACTACCGCTGGTGGTGCGCGGTACTACCGCTTATGTTGACAAGCGGTACTACCGCCCACCCGCGCGGTACTACCGTTGAGGGGTGGGACCAGGGGGTTATGTCGAGGCAGGGGGAGGTTTCGTCTCCCCCATACCCATTCGCTTCTTCCCCCTCGTTCCTCTTCGTCTCTCCAGCGTCGACTCGCCGCGGGAAGGCTCCGGCGGGCCGTCGTCTCTGGGCCGTCCCTCTCCATTTCCTTCGGTGGAGTCGATCCCCACCTCGTCCTCTTGCCATGGATGCCGGTATTGCCCCCGTTCCTCCTCTCCTTTTGTCTAGATTTCAGATCTAGTGTCTTAGGGGCAATAGTGGTTGCCTCTCTCGATTTTTGGCTAAATCAAGGCTTGAGTAGGTTGGAGAAGGCAACTAGACTATTTGGATTCATAATTGGTAGGAGTATTTTTGAATTTGGCAGTCCGGTGGTGCCGGATTTAACCACGGTAGTAGGCAACCGTTGTTTCCCCGTCTTGAGTGGTACTACCGCTCCTAGTGGTGCGGTACTACCGCTCGGGCGGTACTGCCGCTTACGGATCGCGGTACTATCGTTGTTTGCCCAGTTCCATCATGTTCCTGCCATTTCCTGATCTCGTTTGTTGTGTTTATTGGCTTATGCTCATTATTTCTAGTTGTTTCGTGTGTTCGTGTGTTTGGTTCTAGGTGATGAACATCCTGAGCAGCAAGCCCGCCGTGTCAACCCCGGTCGTGCAACGTCAAAGCGCTACCACACATCTGAGTCAGCAGGTGGTTCCTCTAGTGCTCCACCGCCGCCAGTGGGTGCTTCCTCAAGTGCTCCACCTCCGCCTCAACACAAGAAGAAGTCTGCCAACAAGCCGAAGCCGAGGGGCAAATCTGTGACTGAAATGACTGCCAAGGAGTTCTGGGCAAGGCGTCGCTGCAACCCCTATGTGGAAGACCAAGAACCCACTTTGGTCAAGCATCCGTTCTGGAACCGTTTTCAGTTTGCCATCTTCTTTGATGTGATCAAAGCCAAAAAGAATCTCTATGTTGATGTGCGCTCCATCGACACGGATTTTATGGAGAAGGACCCTGAGTACTTTGATGAAGCCCTTCAGATGTGCTCTTAGCTGAACATTCTCAGAATCATGCAGTTCAACAAGGACTTTGATGCAGATTTGGTGGCTCAATTCTATGCCACTGTCCATCTAGGAACTGATGAGGAAAGGACTCTGACTTGGATGACAAATGGCAAGTTGCTTTCTGTCAAGTGGAAGGCCTTCATGGAGTTACTTGGGGTGGAAGATCACGGGCTTGAGACTCCAGTCGGCTTCTATTGGGGAATGTAGTAATTTCAAAAAATTTCCTACGCACACGCAAGATCATGGTGATGCATAGCAACGAGAGGGGAGAGTGTTGTCTACGTACCCTCGTAGACCGAAGCGGAAGCGTTGACGCAACATAGAGGAAGTAGTCGTACGTCTTCCCGGTCCAACCGATCCAAGCACCGTTACTCCGGCACCTCCGAGTTCTTGACACACGTACAACTCGATGACGCACCCCGAGCTCCGATCCAGCAAAGCTTCGGGGAGGAGTTCTGTCAGCACGACGGCGTGGTGACGATCTTGATGTTCAACCATCGCAGGGCTTCGCCTAAGCACCGCTACAATATGACCGAGGTGTAGTATCGTGAAGGGGGGCACCGCACACGGCTAAGGAACGATCATGAAGATCAACTTCTATCTATGGGGTGCCCCCTGCCCCCGTATATAAAGGAGTGGAGGAGGGGAGGGCCGTCCCTCTCTATGGCGCGCCCTAGGGGAGTCCTACTCCCACCGGGAGTAGGATTCCCCCTTTCCTAGTCCAACTAGGAATCCTTCCAAGTATTAGGAGTAGGAGACAAGGAAGGGGGAGGGAGAAGGGAAGGAAGGAGGGGGCGCAGCCCCTCCCCCTAGTCCAATTCGGACTAGGCCTTGGGGGGGCGCGCGGCCTGCCCTAGGCAGCCCCTCTCTCTTTCCCGTATGGCCCAATAAGGCCCAATACTTCTCCCCCGTATTCCCGTAACTCCCCGGTACTCCGAAAAATACCGGAACCACTCGGAACCTTTCCGATGTCCGAATATAGTCGTCCAATATATCGATCTTTACGTCTCGACCATTTCGAGACTCCTCGTCATGTCCCCGATCTCATCCGGGACTCCGAACTCCTTTGGTACATCAAAACTCATAAACTCATAATATAACTATCATCGAAACCTTAAGCGTGCGGACCCTATGGTTCGAGAACAATGTAGACATGACCGAGACACGTCTCCGGTCAATAACCAATAGCGGAACCTGGATGCTCATATTGGTTCCTACATATTCTACGAAGATCTTTATCGGTCAGACCGCATAACAACATGCGTTGTTCCCTTTGTCACCGGTATGTTACTTGCCCGAGATTCGATCGTCGGTATCCAATACCTAGTTCAATCTCGTTACCGGCAAGTCTCTTTACTCGTTCCGTAATACATCATCTCGCAACTAACTCATTAGTTGCATTGCTTGCAAGGCTTATGTGATGTGCATTACCGAGAGGGCCCAGAGATACCTCTCCAACATTCGAAGTGACAAATCCTAATCTCGAAATACGCCAACCCAACAAGTACCTTCGGAGACACCTGTAGAGCACCTTTATAATACCCAATTACGTTGTGACGTTTGGTAGCACACAAAGTGTTCCTCCGGTAAACGGGAGTTGCATAATCTCATAGTCATAGGAACATTTATAAGTCATGAAGAAAGCAATAGCAACATACTAAACGATTGGGTGCTAAGCTAACTGAATGGGTCATGTAAATCACATCATTCTCCTAATGATGTGATCCCGTTGATCAAATGACAACTCATGTCTATGGCTAGGAAACATAACCATCTTTGATTAACGAGCTAGTCAAGTAGAGGCATACTAGTGACACTCTGTTTGTCTATGTATTCACACATGTATCATGTTTCCGATTAATACAATTCTAGCATGAATAGTAAACAATTATAATGAAATAAGGAAATAAATAATAACTTTATTATTGCCTCTAGGGCATATTTCCTTCAGTCTCCCACTTGCACTAGAGTCAATAATCTAGATCACATCACCATGTGATTAACATCGATAATTCACATCATCATGTGATTAACACCCATAGTTCACATCGCCATGTGACCAACACCCAAAGGGTTTACTAGATTCAGTAATCTAGTTCACATCGCTATGTGATTAACACCCAAAGAGTACTAAGGTGTGATCATGTTTTGCTTGTGAGAGAATCTTAGTCAACGGGTCTTTCACATTCAGATCCGTTATGTATTTTGCAATTTTCTATGTCTACAATGCTCTGCACGGAGCTACTCTAGCTAATTGCTCCCACTTTCAATATGTATCTAGATCGAGACTTAGAGTCATCCAGATCGGTGTCAAAACTTGCATCGACGTAACCCTTTACGACGAACCTTTTGTCACTTCCATAATCGAGAAACATATCCTTATTCCACTAAGGATAATTTTGACCGCTGTCCAGTGATCTACTCCTAGATCACTATTGTACTCCCTTGCCAAACTCAGTGTAGGGTATACAATAGATCTGGTACACAGCATGGCATACTTTATAGAACCTATGGCCAAGGCATAGGGAATGACTTTCATTCTCTTTCTATCTTCTGCCGTGGTCGGGTTTTGAGTCTTACTCAATTTCACACCTTGTAACACGGGCAAGAACTCTTTCTTTGACTGTTCCATTTTGAACTACTTCAAAATCTTGTCAAGGTATGTACTCATTGAAAAAACTTATCAAGCGTCTTGATCTATCTCTATAGATCTTGATGCTCAATATGTAAGCAGCTTCACCGAGGTCTTTCTTTGAAAAACTCCTTTCAAACACTCCTTTATGCTTTGCAGAATAATTCTACATTATTTCCGATCTATAATATGTCATTCACATATACTTATCAGAATTAATGTTGTAGTGCTCCCACTCACTTTCTAGTAAATACAGGCTTCACCGCAAGTCTGTGTAAAACTATATGCTTTGATCAACTTATCAAAGCGTATATTCCAACTCCGAGATGCTTGCACCAGTCCATAGATGGATCGCTGGAGCTTGCGTATTTTGTCAGCACCTTTAGGATTGACAAAACCTTCTGGTTGCATCATATACAACTCTTCTTTAAATCCATTAAGGAATGTAGTTTTGTTTATCCATTTGCCAGATTTCATGCTAACATGATTTGGACAGACTTAAGCATCGCTACGAGTGAGAAAATTTCATCGTAGTCAACACCTTGAACTTTGTCAAAAACCTTTTTTGACAAGTCTATCTTTGTAGATAGTAACACTACTATCAACGTCCGTCTTCCTCTTGAAGATCCATTTATTTTCTATGGTTTGCCGATCATCGGGCAAATCCATCAAAGTCCTTACTTTGTTTTCATACATGGATCATATCTCAGATTTCATGGCCTCAAACCATTTTGCGGAATCTGGGCTCATCATCGCTTCCTCATAGTTCGTAGGTTCCTCATGGTCAAGTAGCATGACCTCCAGAATGGGATTACCGTACCACTCTGGTGCGGATCTCACTCTGGTTGACCTACGAGGTTCGGTAGTAACTTGATCTGAAGTTACATGATCATCATCATTAGCTTCCTCACTAATTGATGTAGTAGTCACATGAACAGATTTCTGTGATGAACTACTTTCCAATAAGGGAGAAGGTACAATTACCTTATCAAGTTCTACTTTCCTCCCACTCACTTCTTTCGAGAGAAACTCCTTCTCTAGAAAGGATCCATTCTCAGCAACGAATGTCTTGTCTTCGGATCTGTGATAGAAGGTGTACCCAACAGTCTCCTTTGGGTATCCTATGAGGACGCATTTCTTCGATTTCGGTTTGAGCTTATCAAGATGAAACTTTTTCACATAAGCATCACAACCCCAAACTTTAAGAAACGACAACTTTGGTTTCTTGCAAAACCACAGTTCATATAGTGTAGTCTCAACGGATTTAGATGGTGCCCTATTTAACGTGAATGCAGCTGTCTCTAATGCATGATTCCAAAATGATATTGGTAGATCGGTAAGAAACATCATAGATTGTACTATATCCAATAAAGTATGGTTATGACGTTCGGACACACCATTATGATGTGGTGTTCCAGGTGGCATGAATCTGTGAAACTATTCCACATTGTTTTAATTGAAGACCAAACTCGTAACTCAAATATTTGTCTCCGCGATCAGATCGTAGAAACCTTATTTTCTTGTCACGATGATTTTCCACTCCACTCTGAAATTCTTTGAACTTTTCAAATGTTTCAGACTTATGTTTCATCAAGTAGATATACCCATATCTGCTCAAATCATCTATGAAGGTCAGAAAATAACGATACCCGCCGCGAGCCTTAACACTCATCGGATCGCATACATCAGTATGTATTATTTCCAATAAGTCAGTTGCTCGCTCCACTGTTCCGGAGAACGGAGTCTTAGTCATCTTGCCCAGGAGGCATGGTTCGCAAGCATCAAGTGATTCATAATCAAGTGATTCCAAAATCCCATCAGCATGGAGTTTCTTCATGCGCTTTACACCAATATGACCTAAACGGCAGTGCCACAAATAAGTTGCACTATCATTATTAACTTTGCATCTTTTGGCATCAATTTTGTGAATATGTGTATCACTACGATCGAGATCCAATGAACCATTTTCATTGGGTGTGTAACCATATAAGGTTTTATTCATGTAAACAGAACAACAGTTTATTCTCTTACTTAAATGAATAGCTGTATTGCAATAAACATGATCAAATCATATTCATGCTCAACGCAAACACCAAATAACATTTATTTAGGCTCAACACTAATCCCGAAAGTATAGGGAGTGTGCGATGATGATCATATCAATCTTGAAACTACTTTCAACACACATCGTCACTTCACCCTTAACTAGTTTCTGTTTATTCTGCAACTCCCGTTTCGAGTTACTACTCTTAGCAACTGAACTAGTACCAAATACCGAGGGGTTGCTATAAACACTAGTAAAGTACTCATCAATAACATGTATATCAAATATACCTTTGTTCACTTTGCCATCCTTCTTATCCGCCAAATACTTGGGGTAGTTCTGCTTCCAGTGACCAGTCCCTTTGCAGTAGAAGCACTTAGTCTCAGGCTTAGGTCCAGACTTGGGCTTCTTCACTTGAGCAGCAACTTTCTTGCCGTTCTTCTTGAAGTTCCCTTCTATCCCTTTGCCCTTTTCTTGAAACTAGTGGTCTTGTTAACTATCAACACTTGATGTTCTTTCTTGATTTCTACCTTCATCGATTTCATCATCATGAAAAACTCGGGAATCATTTTCATCATCCCTTGCATACTATAGTTCATCACGAAGTTCTACTAACTTGGTGATGGTGACTAGAGAATTCTGTCAATCACTATCTTATCTGGAAGATTAACTCCCACTTGATTCAAGCGATTGTAGTACCTAGACAATCTGAGCACATGCTCACTAGTTGAGCGATTCTCCTCCATCTTTTAGCTATAGAACTTGTTGGAGACTTCATATCTCTCAACTCGGGTATTTGCTTGAAATATTAACTTCAACTCCTGGAACATCTCATATGGTCCATGACGTTCAAAACATCTTTGAAGTCCCGATTCTAAGCCATTAAGCATGGTGCACTAAACTATCAAGTAGTCATCATATTGAGCTAGCCAAACGTTCATAACGTCTGCATCTGCTCCTGCAATAGGTCTGTCACCTAGCGGTGCATCAAGGACATAATTCTTCTGTGCAGCAATGAGGATAAACCTCAGATCACGGATCCAATCCGCATCATTGCTACTAACATTTTTCAACACAATTTTCTCTAGGAACATATCAAAATAAACATATGAAAGCAACAACGCAAGCTATTGATCTTACAACATAATTTGCAAAATACTACCAGGACTAAGTTCATGATAAATTTAAGTTCAATTAATCATATTACTTAAGAACTCCCACTTAGATAGACATCCCTCTAATCCTCTAAGTGATCACGTGATCCAAATCAACTAAACCATAACCGATCATCACGTGAAATGGAGTAGCTTTCAATGGTGAACATCGCTATGTTGATCATATCTACTATATGATTCACGCTCGACCTTTCGGTCTCCGTGTTCCGAGGCCATATCTGCATATGCTAGGCTCGTCAAGTTTAACCTAAGTATTCCGCGTGTGCAAAACTGGCTTGCACCCATTGTAGATGGACGTAGAGCTTATCACACCCGATCATCACGTGGTGTCTGGGCACGAAGAACTTTGGCAACGGTGCATACTCAGGGAGAACACTTCTTGATAATTAGTGAGAGATCATCTTAAAATGCTATCGTCAATCAAAGCAAGAATAGATAAACATCATATGCAATCAAAATATGTGACATGATATGGCCATGATCATCTTGCGCTTTTGATCTCCATCTCCAAAGTACTGTCATGATCTCTATCGTCACCGGCACGACACCATGATCTTCATCATCTTGATCTATATCAATGTGTCATCACATGGTTGTCTCACCAACTATTGCTCTTGCAACTATTGCTATCGTATAGCGATAAAGTAAAGCAATTATTTGGCACTTGCATCTTATGCAACAAAGAGACATCCATAGGGCTTCTGCCAGTTGCCGATAATTTCAACAAAACATGATCATCTCATACAACAACTTATATCTTATCACGTCTTGACCATATCACATCACAACATGCCCTGCAAAAACAAGTTAGACGTCCTCTACTTTGTTGTTGCAAATTTTACGTGGCTGCTACGGGCTGAGCAAGAACCATTCCTATCTACGCATCAAAACCACAACGATAGTTCGTCAAGTTAGTGCCATTTTAACCTTCACAAGGACCGAGCGTAGCCACACTCGGTTCAACTAAAGTTGGAGAAACTAACACCCGGTAGTCACCTGTGTGCATAGCACGGCGGTAAAACCAGTCTCGTGTAAGCATACGCGTAATGTCCGTCCGGGCCGCTTCATCCAACAATACCGCCGAACCAAAGTATGACATGCTGGTAAGCAGTATGACTTGTATCGCCCACAACTCACTTGTGTTCTACTCGTGCATATAACATCAACGCATAAAACCTAGGCTCGGATGCCACTATTGGGGAACGTAGTAATTTCAAAAAAATTCCTACGCACATGCAAGATCATGGTGATGCATAGCAACGAGAGGGGAGAGTGTTGTCTACGTACCCTCGTAGACCGAAGCGGAAGTGTTGATGCAACATAGAGGAAGTAGTCGTACGTCTTCCCGGTCCAACCAATCCGAGCACCGTTACTCCGGCACCTCCGAGTTCTTGACACACGTACAGCTCGATGACGCACCCCGAGCTCCGATCCAGCAAAGCTTCGGGGAGGAGTTCCGTCAGCACGACGGCATGGTGACGATCTTGATGTTCAACCGTCGCAGGGCTTCGCCTAAGCACCGCTACAATATGACCGAGGTGTAGTATCGTGGAGGGGGGCACCACACACGGCTAAGGAACGATCACGAAGATCAACTTCTATCTATGGGGTGCCCCCTGCCCCCGTATATAAAGGAGTGGAGGAGGGGAGGGCCGGCCCTCTCTATGGCGCGCCCTAGGGGAGTCCTACTCCCACCGGGAGTAGGATTCCCCCTTTCCTAGTCCAACTAGGAATCCTTCCAAGTATTAGGAGTAGGAGACAAGGAAGGGGGAGGGAGAAGGGAAGGAAGGAGGGGGCGCAGCCCCTCCCCCTAGTCCAATTCGGACTAGGCCTTGGGGGGCGCGCGGCCTGCCCTAGGCAGCCCCTCTCTCTTTCCCGTATGGGCCAATAAGGCCCAATACTTCTCGCCCGTATTCCCGTAACTCCCCGGTACTCCGAAAAATACCCGAACCACTCGGAACCTTTCCGATGTCCGAATATAGTCGTCCAATATATCGATCTTTACGTCTCGACCATTTCGAGACTCCTCATCATGACCCCGATCTCATCCGGGACTCCGAACTCCTTCGGTACATCAAAACTCATAAACTCATAATATAACTGTCATCGAAACCTTAAGCATGCGGACCCTACGGTTCGAGAACAATGTAGACATGACCGAGACACGTCTCCGGTCAATAACCAATAGCGGAACCTGGATGCTCATATTGGTTCCTACATATTCTACGAAGATCTTTATCGGTCAGACCGCATAACAACATACGTTGTTCCCTTTGTCATCGGTATGTTACTTGCCCGAGATTCAATCGTCGGTATCCAATACCTAGTTCAATCTCGTTACCGGCAAGTCTCTTTACTCGTTCCGTAATACATCATCTCGCAACTAACTCATTAGTTGCATTGCTTGCAAGGCTTATGTGATGTGCATTACCGAGAGGGCCCAGAGATACCTCTCCAACATTCGGAGTGACAAATCGTAATCTCGAAATACGCCAACCCAACAAGTACCTTCGGAGACACTTGTAGAGCACCTTTATAATCACCCAGTTACGTTGTGACGTTTGGTAGCACACAAAGTGTTCCTCCGGTAAACGGGAGTTGCATAATCTCATAGTTATAGGAACATGTATAAGTCATGAAGAAAGCAATAGCAACATACTAAACGATCGGGTGCTAAGCTAACTGAATGGGTCATGTCAATCACATCATTCTCCTAATGATGTGATCCCGTTAATCAAATGACAACTCATGTCTATGGCTAGGAAACATAACCATCTTTGATTAACGAGCTAGTCAAGTAGAGGCATACTAGTGACACTCTATTTGTCTGTGTATTCACACATGTATCATGTTTCCGATTAATACAATTCTAGCATGAATAATAAACAATTATCATGAAATAAGGAAATAAATAATAACTTTATTATTGCCTCTAGGGCATATTTCCTTCAGCTTCCGCCCACACCGCAATGCAACCTCCACTCACAAGTAAGCCCTCTGGCCCTACTATTCTCTGAAGATTCACCCCAAGACTAAGAAGGAAACCTATGAGCTGCCTGCCTTTCTGGACATCCTTCACCATGTCTTCCGAGAGACTCTCTTCCCTCGTATCAAGAATCTGGATATGGTCCACTCCTATCTCGTGGGCATGCTTCTCTTCTGCCAGCATGAGAAGGAAACAAACACTGGCGAGTCCCTGGACATTTCTCATGTTATGTGGTCTGAACTTCTATCTGCTATCTCTGAGCGCAAGTGCCCGATCTATGGACCGTTCATCATGTTACTCATTGAGAATGCCTGGGGACATATCGATCCTAGGGTCATGCTGGAAACTGGAGAATTGATTTCTCATGAGATCAAGCGTCTAAGGAAGAAGGACAATTGGGGCACCCCATGAGGGAGTCCTGGATTAAGGGGTCCTCGGACAGCCGGACTATATACTTTGGTCGGACTGTTGAACTATGAAGATACAAGATTGAAGACTTCGTCCCGTGTTCGGACGGGACTCTCCTTTGCGTGGAAGGCAAGCTTGGCAATTCGGATATGTAGATCTCCTTCTCTGTAACTGACTCTGTGTAACCCTAGCCCCCTGCGGTGTCTATATAAACTGAAGTGTTTAGTCCGTAGGACAACAACAATCATAATCATAGGCTAGCTTCTAGGGTTTAGCCTCTACGATCTCGTGGTAGATCAGCTCTTGTAATACTCATATCATCAAGATCAATCAAGCAGGAAGTAGGGTATTACCTCCATCGAGAGGGCCCGAACCTGGGTAAAACATCGTGTCCCCTGCCCCTGTTACCATTAGCCTTAGACGCACAGTTCGGGACCCCCTACCCGAGATCCGCCAGTTTTGACACTGACATTGGTGCTTTCATTGAGAGTTCCACTGTGTCGTAGCAATAAGGCTCGATGGCTCCTTCAATCATCTTCAACGACGCAGTCCAGGGGGAGGTTTTCCTTCCCGGACAGATCTTTGTATTCGGCGGCTTCGCACTGCGGGCCAATTCGCTTGGCCACCTGGAGCAGATCGATAGCCATGCCCCTGGCCATCAGGTCAGGTTTGGAAACTTGAACTATACTGCCGATGTCCGCGGAGACTTGATCTTCGACGGATTCAGGCTCATGTCAGGTACGCTGAACCGTCACGAAGAGCATGACTTAGATCTGCCATCAGATAGTGTTCGGGAGATCGCACCTGCGGCGGCCCCGGGAATCAATCCAGCGCAGATCGTGCCCTCCGAGGACGGGTGGATAGACCCCGCCACGGAGGCCGCACACTCATCGGCGTTGGTGCCGAACATTGAAGCCACCTCCTGTGAGGATGGTGTCCTCGGACCCTCGGACTTGTTTTCGGCTACAGGATCCGGACCGCGTACGTCTGTGCCTATCAAATCTGATTGGGTACCGGTCATGGAGTTCACCTTCGCGGATATTTTTCAGCACTCGCTCTTGGGTGACGTGTTAAATTCGTTAAAGTCTCTTTCCTTGTTAGGAGACTCTTGGCCGAACTATGTCTGGCTCGAGTGGGACGCGGACGACAAAGAAATTTGTTCCCCACCCACCACCCACTTCATAGCCACTGTCGATGACTTAACAAACGTGCTTGACTTCAACTCCGAAGACATCGACGGTATGGACGACGATGCAGGAGAAGAACAGGAACCACCACCTATAGGGCGCTGGACTGCCACCTCATCATATGATATATATATATATATATATATATATATATATATATATATATATATATATATATATATATATATATATATATATATATATATATATATGGGAGTAGGATTTTCTACAATAGCTTGCCACAGAACTAGTTAAGGTTTTCAACGGTGTAAAAGTTCTCTGAAATCTTGAAAAAAATACCGAACCAACACACCTACAATATAACATGATCCAATGTATGGATTGAAAAAATATGACTGCATGTGTCCTGGACAAAAAAAACAAATGTTTAAATATATATTGATCCTGCAGTGAGCTGAAATGCTTGTTTTTTCACCGAGGATGCATAAATGCATATTTTCACAATCACACCATTGGATCATCTTATTATATTAGAGTGAGGCTTCCCTACTTATTTCATATTTTTTACTTACTTTTAAATCATTAAATATTTAGCAAGCCTTAACTAGTTATGTGGCAAGCTATGATAGACACAGTTTTACCTATATATATATATATATATATATATATATATATATATATATGTGTGTGAGTACTACTTATATAGACGGTCTATTCTACTAATATTAGCAGAATAACTATTCTGCACACCACTTTTGCACTGCATGTTGAACGCAAGTACACGTCATTCTTTGAACCAACTGTGCAGCAGTACTCACACGAGTGAACTTCTCGTCGAAAAAAACTGCACACGTTGTTTTTTCAGTACTGTTTTCGCTCTAATTTTTTAACCGTTTATCGGATGAGGCGTGTAATATACCGTTGAAAAGCTATGTATTAGGCGCAACTTTGACATGTTGAACACTTTTCGAGATTCCACACGGTTTAAGAGCAGTTTTGAAATTGGCGCGTTCCATGACGAGTGGCAGTGAGCGTTTTTTGGCGATTTCTTCTAAACCGCTTGTCGGAATGAAGCAAACGATACGCCGTTGGATAGATATCGTCAAGGCACATCTTTTTCTTATATAAAGTTTTCTCTAAGTCGTCACGGTTTAAGAGCAGTTTCAAATTTACTAAATCGCGGAACTCTGTTTTTTTAATTTTTTTGAAATTTTCGGTACTGTTTTTGCTCCAGTTTTCTAACAGTTTGTCGGAACGAGACGTATGATACGCCTTTGGAAAGCTACGGACAAGGCGCAACTTTCATATGTTGAAATGGTTTTGAGATTCCTTACGGTTTTTATTTAATTTTAAAAATCGTGCGCCTGACTTTGAGAGGCAGCGGCTGTTTTTTCGTGAAATTTTTACGAACGGCTTGTCAGAATAATTCAAATCATACGCCGTTGGAAAGATATCGATGAGACACAACTTTTACATGTAGAACACTCTCTCTACTTCCTTACGGTTTAAGAGCAGTTTTGATTTTATCGAAATGCGGACACTCTGTTTTTTCGCGACGCCAAATCGATGTATGTACCGCATCGGACACAAAAAACGCACTTCTTTTAGACTGAAAACCGCACTGCATCAGACGGTCAAGTGAATTTCATGGTTTTTTTTCTCAGACGATTGTTTTCCAAACAAACATTAAAATCGACGTGTGCACTTCATCAGACAGAAGAACGCACTGCTTCAGACTAAAAACCGCATTGCATCAGACGGTCAAGTGAACTTCATGGTTTCTTTTCTTAGACGATTTTTTTTCCAAACAAGCACTAAAATCGACATGTACACTTCATCAGATAGAAGAACACGTTGCTTTAGACTAAAAACCGCACTGCATCAGACGGTCAAGCGAACTTCATGGTTCTTGTACACGAGTTAAATGAGCTGCATGATTTTTTTTTGCTTTTTTCTAACTTTTTAAAATTACATAAGTACTACATGATCAAGGCTAGAGAACTGCATTTGTTTTGGCTGAACAAAGTGAACCTCAAGGTAGAAATAGAAGGACTGAACATCTTATTTTTGTTCTGGAGCTGCATATCTTTGAATGTTGTTTTCTTCAAAACAAAAAGAACTGCATAGGACAGAGGTGCGAACCTCTAATAAAATAAAATAAAAATCTCTGTGCCAGGACAAACTGAGCCGCATTTTTTTACTTATAATGAACTAAAAAAAGTATGAAGCCTTCCACCCCTAGTGCAGTATACTTGTCTGGGCGCCGACATACAACACCGATGTTTCCGCACTGGACGAACACACATGTCGCACTGCACGGCAACATGCGGGCCGAACCGCTCGCAAAAGAGCACTGCACGGAAGCTGCACGAGTGTCTCGGTTGTCAAACACCTGCAGTGCATGAACGCGGCTTCTATGAACTTTTCCATTTTGTTTTGGCCTTGCCAATTCGATCTTGCAGAGGAGATGAGCTCTTACTTAGGTGGTGGACCTACAGCTCGTCAGGTCAGGACATGCATGAACATGCATACATCCCCACGAGCACAACAAAAAGCAATACGCACTGTAAAAATGCACATGGAAACCGCATGCTGGACTGAAGTGCACTACGCGAGCTGCAACCTCACCGGCGGCAGTAGGACGCGGGACGTCCGCCCACACCCCAGGGCGCAGAGGGTGGAGGGGGGAACGATGAAGGAGCTCGGTGTGGAGGTGTACTGTAGGACTGTATGTGTGCACTGCAAAATCAAAGACAGAGAGCTGTCTCACGCGTCTTCAGAACTCAAAGAGCAGATGCGCACTGCACCCGAGCACCATCTTCGTGGTGTTGCCGTGGGGTAGGGGTGGGAAATGGGGCAGAGGCCAGCCACCTTCCCCAGGGCGGAGACCGCCGGATCTCCTCGTGCCGGCTTCTGCAAGTTCACCGGAGGAGCACTATATCGCTGTTGTCGGCTAGACGGGGATGTTCGGGCGTGGCGCTGGCCGGAGGCTGAGGGAGGCGGGCGATGAGCAAGGCTGGGGTTCGGCTCCTTCCGCGACGGCCCGGATCTGGCGTGCGAGGTGGTGGGCATCACGGGGTCATGGTCGGGGAAGAGGGCGAGGTGTGGTGGCCGGGGCGAGCGTTGGTCGCCGGGGAGGAGGCGGGGGGGAGGGATGGTTCCTGAGGCGGCGGTGCTCCGATCTGTCGATTGTGCGGCGCGTCAGGGCCAGATGCGTCGCCTGGGCGGAGGCGCGTGGGTCGGGGTGCGGGCCGGAGTCCATAGCCGGCGAGCGGCTGCGGATCTGGTGGGGTAGGTGGTGTGTGGTTGGGTGCTGGGGATCGGTGGCCGGCGCGGCGAAGGCGTGATTAGGCGGGGGTTGGAGACGAGGTGACGCACGAGGGGGGAGGCGGCACGGTGAAGGCCTCGACCGGGGGTGAGGGGAGGGAGGGCGGCATGGGATGGCATGTGAGGAGGGAGGTGGCCGGCCCGCGTGGCGTGGGAGGTGGCCGGCGTGGTGGCTGTGGGAGGAAGAAGGGCGGCGCTGGTGGCGGGTGGAGGTGGGGGAAGGGGAGGGGAAGGTGAAGGCAGCAGGGGAGGAAGAAGGGTGGCGCTGGTGGCTGCCACCGGCTAGGAATTGGGCGCGGGGAGGGGGAAGAAGGTGGGTAGAAGTGGGATGGGTGCGGGGTGGGGTGCGGTTTTGTTTTTACACCTCCCACGCCACGCGGGCCGGCCACCTCCCTCTCACATGCCATCCCATGCCGCCCTCCCTCCCCTCACCCCTGGCCACGGCCTTCACCGCGCCGCCGTCCCCCTCGTGCGGCACCTCGTCTCCAACCCCCACCGAATCACGCCTCCGCCGCACCGGCCACCGATCCCCGGCACCCAACCACACACCACCTACCCCACCAGATCCGCAGCCGCCCGCCGGCTGTGGACTCTGGCCCGCACCCGACCCGCGCGCCTCTGCCCAGGCGACGCATCTGGCCTCGACGCGCCGCACAATCGACAGATCGGAGCACTGCCGCCTCGGGAACCACCCCCCCCCCCCCCCCCGCCTCCTCCCCGGTGACCAACGCTCGCCCCGACCACGACCCCGCGACGCCCACCACCTCGCACGCCGGATCCGGGCCGTCCCGGAAGGAGCCAAACCCCAGCCTTCCCCATCGCCCGCCTCCCTCAGCCGCCGGCCAGAGCCACGCCCGAACATCCCCGTCTAGCCGACAACAGCGATGTAGTGCTCCTCCGGTGAACTTTCAGAAGCCGGCACAACGAGATCCGGCGGTCTCCGTCCTGGGGAAGGTGGCTGGCCTCTGCCCCATTTTCCACCCCCTACCCCGCGGCAACACCATGAAGATTGTGCTCTGGTGCAGTGCGCATCTGCTCTTTGAGTTCTGAAGACGCGTGAGACAGCTCTCTGTCTTTGATTTTGCAGTGCACACAGATAGTCTTGCAGTACACCTCCACACCGAGCTCCTTCATCGTTCCCCCCTCCACCCTCTGCGCCCTGGGGTGTGGGCGGACGTCCCGTGTCCTACTGCCGCCGGTGAGGTTGCAGCTCGCGTAGTGCACTTCAGTCCAGCATGCGGTTTCCATGTGCATTTTTACAGTGCGTATTGCTTTTTGTTGTGCCCGTGGGGATGTATGCATGTTCATGCATGTCCTGACCTGACGAGCTGCAGGTCCACCACCTAAGTAAGAGCTCATCTCCTCTGCAAGATCGAATCGGCAAGCCCACTCGAGGAGGACGCGTTAAACCCCACACTACCAGCGCATGATGCTGCTGACCGGCCACCCCGTGGCCGAGACAAAGCGGCGTATCAGCCCAAAGCCCAGACCGCATCCCGTCGCCAATCAAACAACAATACTAAGGCTCGGGGTTACACGAAGGACCCGCAAGACGTATTGGAAAACAAAGCAGGACAGTCAAGATCGATCTACGGATCACGGGGGCGCGCCACAACGCATGACGATGACTGTCATGCCGGGTACAATAAACAAAAGTCCAGCCGGACCGAATACAACGAAGCTCGGCATAGAGGCGCCGCACACCCCCAGTGCTTCACTGATGAGGTAATGGATCATGAATTCCCAGACGGATTTAAACCCGTGAACATTGAATCATACGATGGTACTACAGACCCAGCGGTATGGCTAGAAGATTTCTTCCTCCATATTCACATGGCCCACGGAGATGATCTACACGCTATCAAATACCTCCCACTAAAACTCAAGGGACCGGCTCGGCATTGGCTAAATAGCTTGCCGCAAACTCCATCAGGAGTTGGAAAAACCTGGCAGACGCATTCCTTGACAACTTCCAGGGCACTTCTGTGCGACCACCGGATGCTGATGACTTAAGTCACATAACCCAACAGCCCAGACAGTCAGCCAGGAAATTTTGGACCCGGTTCCTAACTAAAAAGAACCAAATTGTCGACTGCCCGGATGCCGAAGCCCTAGTGGCCTTTAAGCATAACATCCGCGACGAGTGGCTTGCCCGACATCTCGGCCAAGAAAATCTAAAGTCCATGGCAGCCCGCACAACACTCATGACCCTCTTTTGCGCGGGCGAAGATAGCTGGTTGGCTCGTAGCAACAACACAGCAAGCAAGCCTGGCACATCAAAAGACAGGGACAGCAACGACAAACCACGGCGCAACAAACATAAGCATCGTAAAAACGGTGATAGTGCCGAGGACATGGCAGTTAATGCTGGATTCAGTGGCTCCAAGTCGGTCAGCGGAAAAAGCCATTCAACAAAAACAATGCAGGCCCGTCCAGTCTGGACCGCATACTCGACCGTCCATGCCAAATTCATGGCACCCCAGGAACACCAGCCAATCACACCAACAGAGAATGCTGGGTCTTCAGACAAGTCGGCAGGTCAGGCCGCCGAAAACAAGGGGAAGGGGTCCAAAAGTGACGACGACGACGAAGAGCCCCGATCATCGAACATAGGAGGATAGAAGAAATTCCCTCCCCAGGTGAAAACAGTGAATATAATATATGCAACCCATATTCCCAAGCAGAAGCGTGAACCAAGGGACATCTATGCAATGGAGCCAGTCGCCTCGAAGCTCAATACATGGTCCTCTTGTCCGATCACCTTCGATCGCACGGACCATCCTACCAGTACCCGTCATGGCAGTTCAACCGCATTGGTCCTCAACCCCATCATTGACGGATTCCACCTCACATGAGTCCTCATGGACGGTGGCAGCAGCTTGAACCTGCTCTATCAAGATACAGTCCGCAAAATGGGCATCGACCCCTCAAGGATCAAGCCCACAAAAACCACCTTCAAGGGTGTCATACCAGGTGTAGAGGCATGTTGCACGGCTCGATCACACTAAAAGTGGTCTTCGGATCTCTGGACAAGTACCGTACAGAAGAGTTAGTCTTTGACATCGCCCCTTTCACAGTGACTATCAGGCATTGCTCGGACGACCCGCGTTCGCCCAGTTCAATGCGGTGCCACATTACACCTATCGTAAACTCAAGATGCCCGGTCCGCGCGGCGTCATCATGGTTAATGGCAAGGCCCAGTTCCCGGACACCGCCAAAGGAGTCTGGACTACTGCACGGCAGGATAGCCCGGTTCGCCCGGCGCTTCACTAAAAACACTCCGGCAAAAAGTTAAGACAAGCCACACACAACGGCTCAACCGCTCTGTGGCGCGAAACCATCGCTTACATTTTCTTTGCAGGTTCACCTCTACGTAGGCCAGGACAGATGGCGTGAAGATAGTTTGAGCGCGTAAGGGAATCTCCAGATATTCCCCTCTACGATCATCCGACCACACTCCGGATCCGCATACACCTTCCCCCCGCCTGGCCTCAGCAGGTTCCGTAGTCATATTTCTTTTTTATCACATTACTTGTGCTCATACGCATGGACGTATTATTCAAATAAAAAATGTGAGTTTATATGATGCTCTTTTTTCCTTATTAAAACTCTTTTGTCAAAAGGCAGCGGCATTCCGCGTTATGCCTCAATACGCAAGGGGCTTCTTTATACCCACAATATGGCAATAAAGTCTGAACACCTTCATGGCAGTTCGGCACCCCGAACTTATAGCATTATATGCATCAGCTCTGAATCATGTATTGGGTCAATGGTTGGGTTTTCCCGGCTCCTATGTTTTGGTACCTTACGTTTCGCTATATCGGCTAAGGTAGCACAGGGAGAACTACTGCGATTGTGTCCCGGTTCTTTTGGACGAGCACCTCAGTAGAGAAAGCCGAAAACTGACTATCACGATGCAGCGAGAGCTGGTCAGCTGTTTGAGAGGTTGTAAAATCTTTAAGGATTTCTTCCGCATAATGCCATAACCAATGCAGCGTGCGAGGGATCGGCTTTTTTCCGATCAGGCGCCTGTAAAGCCCCTCGTGCGGTCTTCCGAACACCAGGGGTTGCGCCTACCTTCCTTTTAAAACTCCTATGGATAAGTGAGAGTGATAAAGCCCTATAGTCTGATTGCCTGGTTCGTTGTGCTGAACACCTCCTTCAAGGACACAAAACTGGGATAAGGAGTGTTCAGTTTATCCCGAATACCCCCGTACTTACCACGTGGGGCAGAAGCCGACAACTGGCCAACTCTCAGGATTAGTATATAAAACGGCCGCACAGGAGGAAAAACTTTCAACCAACAAGCAATAAATGATAGAAATGATCTTTTTCAAATATTACAAAGGACAAACATGACCGTATTCATGGAAATATAATGTCCTTGGTGCATTGCTCCGCCACAAGGCGGGCTCCTTTCAAGACACCTTCATAATACAGCTCGGGCTTGCGGTGCTCCTTTCCCTCCGGCGGTCCCTCGGTCATCAGCTTTTCCGCATCCATCTTCCCCCAATGCACCTTCGCGCGGGCGAAAGCCATTCACGCACCTTCTATGCAGACCGACCGCTTGATGACTTCGAGTCGAGGGAAGGCACTCACAATCTGCTTCACGAGCCCGAAGTAACTGCTTGGAATCGGCTCAGTGGGCCACAGCCAGATAATCAAATCCTTCATGGCTAGCTCGGCCGCCTTATGCAGTTCGACCAGCTGCTTCAGTTGATCAGAAAACGGCACCGAATAATTCGGCACCAGGTACTGCATCTAGAAGAGCTTATCCACAATACTCCTCTGTTCAGCTCGGTAGAATTGGGCGGCGTAAGATATGCTATGTGGCAGCTCCGCAAATACCTCTGGAAAAATCAGAATTTAAACTCTGAACTTGATTTTCTCCTTCCAAATACCCGCTTTGTACAGAAAAAGCCTTACCAGCCGCAATCTTCCTCGCCTCCTGGATTTCCTTCAGGGCACCTTGGACTTCCCCCGGGCATCACTTGCGGCTTGGCGAGCCTGGGAGAGTTCGGATTCTTTCCCTGCTAAACTCTGCTCCAAGGTCTCGCATTTCTTTACGGCCTCTTGAAGCTCTCGCTCAGCCTCAATAGCCCGAGCCTCGTGTTTCTCACGGAGAGCCTGCTCGGCGACTTCCTTCTTCTCGGCTTCGGCCACAGCCTTTTTAAGAGCCCCAATTTCGGCCGTCGCCCCTAGAGCACATTACAAAAATATTTTCATCATGCACACTTATTCATTTGTGCTAAATAAACAAGGTTTCTACATACCTTGGTTATCCTCCAGATGTTTCTTGGCCAAGTTCTCCTTTGGCCCGCTCCATACTATGCATCAGTCCGGATACTTCCATAGCATGAGAGGCGGCAATCGCTATAGACGCCTGCTTATATAAAAAAAGGGTGATAGATGTCATCAAGTGAGTCCCTGCGAACATAAAATTTGATCATCTGTTAGGTTCCTTCTTTCACCGAACAGTGTATCAAGGGCTGCTATCTATACCATGACACTCTTACAAACCTCATAACACATACCTCAAAGCCTCTTATGAGGCTAATACAGGATTCATTCAGTCCACTCTCAGCCGGAACTCCGGGAGGTTACCGGAATCGCCCGGTAAGTATATGGGCCTTATTGGGCCTTAGTGGAAAGGAGGGAGAAGGAGCAAAGGAGGGGGCGCCCCCCCCCCCAAGCCCAATCTGAATTGGGAGGGGGGCCGGCCCCCCCTTTCCTTCTTCCCTCCCCTCTCTTCCTTCCCTCTCCTACTCCTAATAGGAAAGGGGGGCCAAACCTACTTGGAGTAGGATTGCCCCCCTAGGGCGCGCCTCTCCCCTTGGCCGGCCCCCTCCTCCTCTCCGCATTTATATACGGAGGAGGGGGGCACCTCTAGACACACAAGTTGATCTACGGATCCTTCCTTAGCCGTGTGCGGTGCCCCCCTCCACCATATTCCACCTCGGTCATATCGTCGCGGAGTTTAGGCGAAGCCCTGCGCCGGTAGAACATCATCATCGTCACCACGCCGTCGTGCTGACGGAACTCATCCCCGAAGCTTTGCTGGATCGGAGCCCTGGGATCGTCATCGAGCTGAACGTGTGCTGAACTCAGAGGTGTCGTACGTTCGGTGCTTGGATCGGTCGGATCGTGAAGACGTATGACTACATCAACCGCGTTGTCATAACGCCTCCACTTTCGGTCTATGAGGGTATGTGGACAACACTCTCCCCTCTCGTTGCTATGTCATCACCATGATCTTGCGTGTGCGTAGGAATTTTTTTGAAATTACTATGTTCCCCAACAGTGGCATTCGAGCCTAGGTTTTATGCGTTGATGTTATATGCACGAGTAGAACAGAAGTGAGTTGTGGGCGATACAAGTCATACTGCTTACTAGCATGTCATACTTTGGTTCAACGGTATTGTTGGATGAAGCGGCCCGGACCGACATTACGCGTACGCTTACGCGAGACTGGTTTTACCGCCGTGCTTTGCACACAGGTGACTAGCGGGTGTCTGTTTCTCCAACTTTAGTTGAACCGAGTGTGGCTACGCCCGGTCCTTGCGAAGGTTAAAATAGCACTAACTTGACGAACTATCGTTGTGGTTTTGATGCGTAGGTAAGAACGGTTCTTGCTCAGCCCGTAGCAGCCACGTAAAATTTGCAACAACAAAGTAGAGGACGTCTAACTTGTTTTTGCAGGGCATGTTGTGTTGTGATATGGTCAAGACGTGATGCTATATTTTATTGTATGAGATGATCATGTTTTGTAACCGAAGTTATCAACAACTGGCAGGAGCCATATGGTTGTCGCTTTATTGTATGAAATGCAAACGCCTTGTAATTGCTTTACTTTATCACTAAGCGGTAGCAATAGTCGTAGAAGCAATAGATGGCGTAAACGACAACGATGCTACGATGGAGATCAAGGTGTCGCGCCGGTGACGATGGTGATCACGACGGTGCTTCAGAGATGGAGATCACAAGCACAAGATGATGATGGCCATATCATATCACTTATATTGATTGCATGTGATGTTTATCCTTTATGCATCTTATCTTGCTTTGATTGACGGAAGCATTTTAAGATGATCTCTCACTAAAAATTATCAAGAAGTGTTCTCCCTGAGTATGCACCGTTGCCAAAGTTCGTCGTGCCCATACACCACGTGATGATTGGGTGTGATAAGCTCTGTGTCCATCTACAACAAGTGCAAGCCAGTTTTGCACACGCAGAATACTCAGGTTATACTTGACGAGCCTAGCATATGCAGATATGGCCTCGGAACACGGAGACCGAAAGGTCGAGCGTGAATCATATAGTAGATATGATCAACATAGTGATGTTCACCATTGAAAACTACTCCATCTCACGTGATGATCGGTTATGGTTTAGTTGATTTGGACCACGTGATCACTTAGATGACTAGAGAGATGTCTGTCTAAGTGGGAGTTCTTAAGTAATATGATTAATTGAACTTAAATTTATCATGAACTTAGTACCTGATAGTATATTGCTTGTCTATGTTTGTTGTAGGTAGATGGCTCGTGCTGTTGTTCCATTGAATTTTAATGCGTTCCTTGAGAAAGCAAAGTTGAAAGATGATGGTAGCAATTATACGGACTAGGTCCGTAACCTGAGGATTATCCTCATTGCTGCACAGAAGAATTACGTCCTGGAAGCACCGCTGGGTGCCAGGCCTGCTGCTGATGCAACTGACGACGTTAAGAATGTCTGGCCGAGCAAAGCTAATGACTACTCGATAGTTCAGTGTTCCATGCTTTACGGCTTAGAACCGGCTCTTCAACGATGTTTTGAACGTCATGGAGCATATGAGATGTTCCAGGAGTTGAAGTTAATATTTCAAGCAAATGCCCGGATTGAGAGATATGAAGTCTCCAATAAGTTCTACAGCTGCAAGATGGAGGAGAATAGTTCTGTCAGTGAACACATACTCAAAATGTCTGGGTATAATAATCACTTGATTCAACTGGGAGTTAATCTTCCTGATGATAGTGTCATTGACAGAATTCTCCAATCACTGCCACCAAGCTACAAGAGCTTCGTGATGAACTATAACATGCAAGGGATGAACAAGACAATTCCCGAGCTCTTCGCAATGCTAAAAGCTGCGGAGGTAGAAATCAAGAAGGAGCATCAAGTGTTGATGGTCAACAAGACCACTAGCTTCAAGAAAAAGGGCAAAGGGAAGAAGAAGGGGAACTTCAAGAAGAACAGCAAGCAAGTTGCTGCTCAAGAGAAGAAACCCAAGTCTGGACCTAAGCCTAAAACTGAGTGCTTCTACTGCAAGCAGACTGGACACTGGAAGCAGAATTGCCCCAAGTATTTGGCGGATAAGAAGGATGGCAAGGTGAACAAAGGTATATGTGATATACATGTTATTGATGTGTACCTTACTAGAGCTCGCAGTAGCACCTGGGTATTTGATACTGGTTCTGTTGCTAACATTTGCAACTCGAAACAGGGACTACGGAATAAGCGAGCACTGGCCAAGGACGAGGTGACGATGCGCGTGGGAAACGGTTCCAAAGTCGATGTGATCGCGGTCGGCACGCTACCTCTACATCTACCTTCGGGATTAGTTTTAGACCTGAATAATTGTTATTTGGTGCCAGTGTTGAGCATGAACATTATATCTGGATCTTGTTTGATGCAAGACGGTTATTCATTTAAATCAGAGAATAATATTTGTTCTATTTATATGAGTAATATCTTTTATGGTCATGCACCCTTGAAGAGTGGTCTATTTTTATTGAATCTCGATAGTAGTGATACACATATTCATAATGTCGAAGCCAAAAGATGCAGAGTTGATAATGATAGTGCAACTTATTTGTGGCACTGCCGTTTAGGTGTAAAGCGCATGAAGAAACTCCATACTGATGGACTTTTGGAATAACTTGATTATGAATCACTTGGTACTTGTGAACCGTGCCTCATGGGCAAGATGACTAAAACACCGTTCTCCGGTACTATGGAGAGAGCAACAGATTTGTTGGAAATCGTACATACAGATGTATGTGGTCTGATGAATGTTGAAGCTCGTGGCGGATATCGTTATTTTCTCACCTTCACAGATGATTTGAGCAGATATGGGTATATCTACTTAATGAAACACAAGTCTGAAACATTTGAAAAGTTCAAAGAATTTCAGAGTGAAGTGGAAAATCATCGTAACAAGAAAATAAAATTTCTACGATCTGATCGTGGAGGAGAATATTTGAGTTATGAGTTTGGTCTACATTTGAAACAATGCGGAATAGTTTCGCAACTCACGCCACCCAGAACACCACAACGAAATGGTGTGTCCGAACATCGTAATCGTACTTTACTAGATATGGTGCGATCTATGATGTCTCTTACTGATTTACCGCTATCATTTTGGGGTTATGCTTTAGAGACGGCCGCATTCACGTTAAATAGGGCACCATCAAAATCCGTTGAGACGACGCCTTATGAACTGTGGTTTGGCAAGAAACCAAAGTTGTCGTTTCTTAAAGTTTGGGGTTGCGATGCTTATGTGAAGAAACTTCAACCAGATAAGCTCGAACCTAAATCGAAGAAATGTGTCTTCATAGGATACCCAAAGGAGACAGTTGGGTACACCTTCTAACACAGATCCGAAGGCAAGACATTCGTTGCTAAGAATGGATCCTTTCTAGAGAAGGAGTTTCTCTCGAAAGAAGTGAGTGGGAGGAAAGTAGAACTTGATGAGGTAACTGTACCTACTCCCTTATTGGAAAGTAGTTCATCACAGAAATCGGTTTCTGTGACACCTACACCAATAAGTGAGGAAGCTAATGATATTCATCACGAAACTTTAGATCAAGTTTCTACTGAACCTCGTAGGTCTACCAGAGTAAGATCCGCACCAGAGTGGTACGGTAATCCTATTCTGGAAGTCATGTTACTTGACCATGACGAACCTACGAACTATCAGGAAGTGATGATGAGCCCAGATTTCGCAAAATGGCTAGAGGCCATGAAATCTGAGATGGGATCCATGTATGAAAACAAAGTATGGACTTTGGTTGACTTGCCCGATGATCGGCAAGCCATTGAGAATAAATGGATTTTTAAGAAGAAGACTGACGCTGATGGTAATGTAACTATCTATAAAGCTTGACTAGTTGCGAAAGTTTTTCGACAAGTTCAAGGGGTTGACTACGATGAGACTTTCTCACCCGTAGCGATGCTTAAGTCTGTCCGAATCATGTTAGCTATTGCTGCATTTCATGATTATGAAATTTGGCAAATGGATGTCAAAACTGCATTCTTGAATGGATTTGTGGAAGAAGAGTTGTATATGATGCAGCCAGAAGGTTTTGTTGATCCAAAAGGTGCTAACAAAGTGTGCAAGCTCCAGCGATCCATTTATGGTCTGGTGCAAGCATCTCGGAGTTGGAATAAATGCTTTGATAGTGTGATCAAAGCATATGGTTTTATACAGACTTTTGGAGAAGCCTGTATTTACAAGAAAGTGAGTGGGAGCTCTATAGCATTTCTGATATTATATGTAGATGACATATTATTAATTGGAAATGATATAGAATTTCTGGATAGCATAAAGGTATACTTGAGTAAAAGTTTTTCAATGAAAGACCTCGGTGAAGCTGCTTACATATTGGGCATCAAGATTTATAGAGATAGATCAAGACGCTTAATAGGACTTTCACAAAGCACATACCTTGATAAAATTTTGAAAAAGTTCAAAATGGATCAGGCAAAGAAAGGGTTCTTGCCCTTGTTACAAGGTGTGAAGTTGAGTCAGACTCAATGCCCGACCACAGCAGAAGATAGAGAGAAAATGAAAGATGTTCCCTATGCTTCAGCCATAGGCTCTATCATGTATGCAATGCTGTGTACCAGACCTGATGTATGCTTAGCAATAAGCTTGGCAGGAAGGTACCAAAGTAATCCAGGAGTGGATCACTGGACAGCGGTCAAGAACATCCTGAAATACCTGAAAAGGACTAAGGATATGTTTCTCGTATATGGAGGTGACAAAGAGCTAGTCGTAAATGGTTACGTCGATGCAAGCTTTGACACTGATCTGGACGATTCTAAAGCGCAAACCGGATACGTATTTTTATTAAATGGTGGAGCTGTAAGTTGGTGCAGTTCTAAACAAAGCGCCGTGGCAGGATCTACATGTGAAGCGGAGTACATAGCTGCTTCGGAAGCAGCAAATGAAGGAGTCTGGATGAAGGAGTTCATTACCGATCTAGGTGTCATACCTAGTGCATCGGGACCAATGAAGATCTTCTGTGACAATACTGGTGCAATTGCCTTGGCAAAGGAATCCATATTTCACAAGAGGACCAAGCACATCAAGAGACGCTTCAATTCCATCCGGGACCAAGTCCAAGTGGGAGACATAGAGATTTGCAAGATACATACGGATCCGAATGTTGCAGACCCGTTGATTAAGCCTCTCTCACGAGCAAAACATGATCAGCACCAAGACTCCATGGGTGTTAGAATCATTACTATGTAATCTAGATTATTGACTCTAGTGCAAGTGGGAGACTGAAGGAAATATGCCCTAGAGGCAATAATAAAGTTATTATTTATTTCCTCATATCATGATAAATGTTTATTATTCATGCTAGAATTGTATTAATCGGAAACATAATACATGTGTGAATACATAGACGAACATAGTGTCACTAGTATGCCTCTACTTGACTAGCTCGTTTATCAAAGATGGTTATGTTTCCTAGCCATGGACAAAAGAGTTGTCATTTGATTAACGGGATCACATCATTGGGAGAATGATGTGATTGACTTGACCCATTCCGTTAGCCTAGCACTTGATCATTTAGTATGTTGCTATTGCTTTCTTCATGACTTATACATGTTCCTGAAACTATGAGATTATGTAACTCCCGTTTACCGGAGGAACACTTTGGGTGCTACCAAACGTCACAACGCAATTGGGTGATTATAAAGGAGTACTATAGGTGTCTCCGAAGGTACATGTTGGGTTGGCGTATTTTGAGATTAGGTTTTGTCACTCCGATTGTCGGAGAGGTATCTCTGGGCCCTCTCGGTAATGCACATCACTATAAGCCTTGCAAGCAATGTAGCTAATGAGTTAGTTACGGAATGATGCATTACGTAACGAGTAAAGAGACTTGCCGGTAACGAGATTGAACTAGGTATTGGATACCGACGATCGAATCTCGGGCAAGTAACATACCGATGACAAAGGGAACAACGTATGTTGTTATGCGGTTTGACCGATAAAAATCTTCGTAGAATATGTAGGAGCCAATATGGGCATCCAGGTCCCGCTATTGGTTATTGACCGAGAATAGTTCTAGGTCATGTCTACATAGTTCTCGAACCCGTAGGGTCCGCATGCTTAACGTTACGATGACTATTTTATTATGAGTTTATAAATTTTGATGTACTGAAGTTTGTTCGGAGTCCCGGATGTGATCACGGACATGACGAGGAGTCTTGAAATGGTCGAGACATAAATATTGATATATTGTACGGATATATTTGGACACCGGAAAGGTTCCGGATAAGATTGGGACTATACCGGAACTCCGGGAGGTTACCGAAACCCCCCGGTAAGTATATGGGCCTTATTGGGCCTTAGTGGAAAGGAGGGAGAAGGAGCAAAGGAGGGGGCGCGCCCCCCCAAGCCCAATCCAAATTGGGAGGGGGCGCGGCCACCCCTTTCCTTCTTCCCTCCCCTCTCTTCCTTCCCTCTCCTACTCCTAATAGGAAAGGGGGGCCAAACCTACTTGGAGTAGGATTGCCCCCCCCCCCTAAAGCGTGCCTCTCCCCTTGGCCGGCCCCCTCCTCCTCTCCCCCTTTATATACGGAGGAGGGGGGCACCTCTAGACACACAAGTTGATCTACGGATCGTTCCTTAGCCGTGTGCGATGCCCCCCTCCACCATATTCCACCTCGGTCATATCGTCGCGGAGTTTAGGCGAAGCCCTACGCCGGTAGTGTTGGGGAACGTAGCAGAAATTCAAAAATTTTCCTACGTAACACCAAGATCTATCTATGGAGAGACCAGCAACGAGTAGAAAGAGAGTGCATCTACATACCCTTGTAGATCGCTAAGCGGAAGCGTTCAAGTGAACGGGGTTGATGGAGTCGTACTCGTCGTGATTCAAATCACCGATGACCAAGTGCCGAACGGACGGCACCTCCGCGTTCAACACACGTACAGCCTGGTGACGTCTCCCACGCCTTGATCCAGCAAGGAGAGAGGGAGAGGTTGAGGAAGACTCCATCCAACAGCAGCACAACGGCGTGGTGGTGGTGGAGGAGCGTGGCAATCCAGCAGGGCTTCGCCAAGCACCATGGGAGAAGAGGAGGAGGGAGAGGGGCAGGGCTGCACCAACGAGAGATCAAATCATGTGTTATGGGCAGCCCCATGCCTCAATATATATAGGGGGGAAGGGGGCTGCGCCCCCTTTAGGGTTTTCCCACCCCCTAGGGGCGGCGGCCAGCCCTAGATGGGTTTTGGGGTGCGGCCAAGGAGGGGGGAGGAGTCCATCCTCCCCAAGGCACCTCGGAGGTGCCTTCCCCCTTTAGGACTCTCCCCTTTTTCCTTTATCTTGGCGCATGGGCCTCTAGGGGCTGGTGCCCTTGGCCCATGTAGGCCAAGGCGCACCCCCTACAGCCCATGTGGCCCCCCGGGGCAGGTGGCCCCACCCGGTGGGCCCCCGGGACCCTTCCGGTGGTCCCGGTACAATACCGATGACCCCGAAACTTGTCCCGATGGCCGAAACAGGACTTCCTATATATAAATCTTTACCTCCGGACCATTCCGGAACTCCTCGTGACGTCCGGGATCTCATCCGGGACTCCGAACAACATTCGGTTACCACATACAAGCTTCCTTTATAACCCTAGCGTCATCGAACCTTAAGTGTGTAGACCCTACGGGTTCGGGAGACATGCATACATGACCGAGACGTTCTCCAGTCAATAACCAACAGCGGGATCTGGATACCCATGTTGGCTCCCACATGTTCCACGATGATCTCATCGGATGAACCACGATGTCAAGGACTCAATCGATCCCGTATTCAATTCCCTTTGTCTATCGGTATGTTACTTGCCCGAGATTCGATCGTCGGTATCCAATACCTTGTTCAATCTCGTTACCGGCAAGTCACTTTACTCGTTCCGTAACACATCATCCCGTGATCAACTCCTTGGTCACATTGCGCATATGATGATGTCCTACCGAGTGGGCCCAGAGATACCTCTCCGTTTACACGGAGTGACAAATCCCAGTCTCGATTCGTGCCAACCCAACAGACACTTTCGGAGATACCTGTAATGCACCTTTATAGCCACCCAGTTACGTTGTGACGTTTGGTACACCCAAAGCATTCCTACGGTATCCGGGAGTTGCACAATCTCATGGTCAAAGGAAGAGATACTTGACATTGGCAAAGCTCTAGCAAATGAACTACACGATCTTTGTGCTAGTCTTAGGATTGGGTCTTGTCCATCACATCATTCTCCTAATGATGTGATCCCGTTATCAACGACATCCAATGTCCATGGTCAGGAAACCGTAACCATCTATTGATCAACGAGCTAGTCAACTAGAGGCTCACTAGGGACATATTGTGGTCTATGTATTCACACGTGTATTACGATTTCCGGATAATACAGTTATAGCATGAATAAAAGACAATTATCATGAACAAGGAAATATAATAATAATATTTTTATTATTGCCTCTAGGGCATATTTCCAACAGTCTCCCACTTGCACTAGAGTCAATAATCTAGTTCACATCGCCATGTGATTAACACTCACAGGTCACATCGCCATGTGACTAATACCCAAGAGTTTACTAGAGTCAGTAGTTTAGTTCACATCACTATGTGATTAACACTCAATGAGTTTTATGTTTGATCATGTTGCTTGTGAGAGAGGTTTTAGTCAACGGGTCTGAACCTTTCAGATCCGTGTGTGCTTTACAAATCTCTATGTCATCTCCTAGATGCAGCTACCACGCTCTATTTGGAGCTATTCCAAACAACTGTTCTACTTGGAGCTATTCTAAATTATTGCTCCATTATATGTATCCGGTCTCTCTACTCAGAGCTATCCGGATAGGTGTCAAGCTTGCATCGTCGTAACCTTTACGACGAACTCTTTTACCACCTCCATAATCGAGAAAATTCCTTAGTCCACTAGTTACTAAGGATAACTTTGACCGCTGTCCTGTGAGCCATTCTTGGATCACTCTTGTACCCCTTGACTGACTCATGGCAAGGCACACTTCAGGTGCGGTACACAGCATAGCATACTGAAGAGCCTACGTTTTAAGCATAGGGGACGACCTTCGTCCTTTCTCTCTATTCTGCCGTGGTCGAGCTTTAAGTCTTAACTTCGTACCTTACAACTCAGGCAAGAACTCCTTCTTTGACTGGTCCATCTTGAACACCTTCAAGATCATGTCAAGGTATGTGCTCATTTGAAAGTATTATTAAGCATTTTGATCTATCCTTATAGATCTTGATGCTCAATGTTCAAGTAGCTTAATCCAGGCTTTCTATTGAAAAACACCTTTCAAATAACCCTATATGCTTTCTAGAAATTCTACATCATTTCTGATCAACATATACTCATCAGAAATTCTATAGTGCTCCCACTCACTTCTTTGGAAATACAAGTTTCTCATAAACTTTGTACAAACCCAAAATCTTTGATCATCATCAAAGCATACATTCCAACTCCGAGATGCTCACTCCAGTCCTTAGAAGGATCGCTGAAGCTAGCATACCTTTTAGCATCCTTAGAATCGACAAAACTTTTCTGATTGTATTGCATACAACCTTTCCTTACGAAAACTAGTAAGGAAACTTGTCTTGACATCCATCTGCCAGATTTCATAAATGCAGCTAATGCTAACATGACTCCGACGGACTTTAAGCATCGCTACGAGTGAGAAAATCTCATCGTAGTCAACTCTTTGAACTTGTCCGAAAACACTTCGCCACAAGTCGAGCTTCAAAGATGGTGACATTACCATCCACGTCCGTTTTCTTCTTAAAAGATCCATTTATCTCAATGGATTGCCGATCATCGGGCAAGTCCATCAAAGTCCATGCTTTGTTCTGATATATGGATACTATCTCGGATTTCATGGCTTCTAACCATTTGTCGGAATTTGGGCCCACCATCGCTTCTCCATAGCTCGTAGGTTCATTGTTGTCTAGCAACATGACCTTCAAGACAGGATCACCTTACCACTCTGAAGTAGTACGTGTCCTTGTCGTCCTACGAGGTTTGGTAGTGACTTGATCCGAAGTTTCATGATCAATATCATAAGCTTCCACTTCAATTGGTGTAGGTGCCACAAGAACAACTTCCTGTGCCCTGCCACACACTAGTTGAAGAGACGGTTCAATAACCTCATCAAGTCTCCACCATCCTCCCACTCAACTCTTTCGAGAGAAACTTTTCCTCGAGAAAGGACCCGATTCTAGAAACAATCCATATTGCTTTCGGATCTGAATTAGGAGGTATACCCAACTGTTTTGGGTTTCCTATGAAGATGCATTTTATCCGCTTTGGGTTCGAGCTTATCAACCTGAAACTTTTTCATATAAGCGTCGCAGCCCCAAACTTTTAAGAAACGACAACTTAGGTTTCTCTAAACCATAATTCATACGGTGTCATCTCATCGGAATTACGTGGTGCCCTATTTAAAGTGAATGTGGTTGTCTCTAATGCCTAACCCATGAACGATAGTGGTAATTCGATAAGAGACATCATGGTACGCACCATATCCAATAGGGTGCAACTATGATGTTCGGACATACCATCACATTATGGTGTTCCAGGCGGTATCAATTGCAAAACAATTTCCACAATGTCTTAATTGTGTGCCAAAACTCGTAACTCAGATATTCATCTCTATGATCATATCATAGACATTTTATCCTCTTGTCACAATGATCTTCTACTTCACTCTGAAATTACTTGAACCATTCAATAATTCAGACTTGTGTTTCATCAAGTAAATATTCTCAACATCTACTCGAATCATCTGTGAAATAAGATCATAACGATATTCACTGCATGCCTCAGCACTCATTGGACTGCACACATCAAACTGTGTTGCTTCCAACAAGTTGCTATCTTGTTCCATCTTACTGAAAACGAGGCTTTTCAGTCATCTTGCCCGTGTGGTATGATTTGCATGTCCCAAGTGATTCAAAATCAAGTGAGTCAAAACGGTCCATTTGCATGGAGTTTCTTCATGCATATACACCAATAGACATGGTTCGCATGTCTCAAACTTTTCAAAAATGAGTGAGTCCAAAGATCCATCAACATGGAGCTTCTTCATGCGTTTTAAACCAATATGACTTACATGGCAGTGCCACCAGTAAGTGGTACTATCATTACTATCTTTTGGCATGAAAATGTGTATCACTACGATCGAGATTCAATAAACCATTTTAGGTGCAAGACCACTGAAGGTATTATTCACATAAATAGAGTAACTATTATTCTCCTTAAATGAATAACCGTATTGCGATAGACATAATCCAATCATGTCTATGCTCAACGCAAACACACAATGAACGTTATTCAGGTTTAATACTAATCTTGATGGTAGAGGGAGCGTACGATGCTTGATCATATCAAACTTGGAAACACTTCCAACACATATCGTCAGCTCACCTTTAGCTAGTCTCCGTTTATTCCGTAGCCTTTTATTTCGAGTTACTAACACTTAGCAACCGAACCGGTATCTTATACCCTGGTGCTACTAGGAGTACTAGTAAAGTACACATTAACATAATGTATATCCAATATACTTCTATCGACCTTGCCAGCCTTCTCATCTACCAAGTATCTAGGGTAATGCTGCTCTAGTGGTTGTTCCCCTTATTACAGAAGCACTTAGTCTCGGGTTTGGGTTCAACCTCGGGTTTCTTCACTGGTGCAGCAGCTGAGTTGCCGTTTCATGAAGTATCCCTTCTTGCCCTTGCCCTTCTTGAAACTAGTGGTTTCACCAACCATCAACAATTGATGCTTCTTCTTGATTTCTACTTTCGCGGTGTCAAACATCGCGAATACCTCAAGGATCATCATATCTATCCCTGATTTGTTATAGTTCATCACAAAGCTCTAGCAGCTTGGTGGCAATGACTTTGGGGAAACATCACTATCTCATCTGGAAGATCAACTCCCACTCGATTCAAGTGATTGTTGCACTCAGACAATCTGAGCACAAGCTCAACGATTGAGCTTTTCTCCCTTAGTTTGCAGGCTAAGAAAATCATCGGAGGTCTTATACCTCTTGACGTGGGCACGAGCCTGAAATCCCAATTTCAGCCCTCGAAACATCTCATATGTTCCGCGATGTTTCGAAAACGTCTTTGGTGCCTCTACTTAAACCATTTAACTGAACTATCACGTAGTTATCAAAACGTGTATGTCCAATGTTCGCAACATCGACAAACGATGTTGGGGTTCAGCACACTGAGCGGTGCATTAAGGACATAAGCTTTCTACTGTCCGCATAATCGCTACTGTCAACTTTCAACTATATTTTCTCTAGGAACATATCTAAACAGTAGAACTATAGCGCGAGCTACGACATAATTTGCAAAAGGTCTTTTGACTATGTTCAGGATAATTAAGTTCATCTTATGAACTCCCACTCAGATAGACATCCCTCTGGTCATCTAAGTGATCACATGATCCGAGTCAACTAGGACGTGTCCGATCATCACGTGAGACGGACTAGTTAACGTCGGTGAACATCTTCATGTTGATCGTATCTACTATACGACTCATGCTCGACCTTTCGGTCTCCGTGTTCCGAGGCCATGTCTGCACATGCTAGGCTCGTCAAGTTATCCCTAAGTGTTTTCGCTGTGTAAAACTGTCTTACACCCGTTGTATGTGAACGTAAGAATCCATCACACCCGATCATCACGTGGTGCTTAGAAGCGACGAACTGTAGCAACGGTGCACAGTTAGGGGAGAACACTTCTTGAAATTTTGTAAGGGATCATCTTATTTACTACCGTCGTCCTAAGTAAACAAGATGCATAAACATGATAAACATCACATGCAATCAAATAGTGACATGATATGGCCAATATCATTTTTTGCTCCTTTTGATCTTTATCTTCGGGGCTCCATGATCATCTTGTCACCGGCATGACACCATGATCTCCATCATCATGATCTCCATCATCGTGTCTTCATGAAGTTGTCACGCCAACGACTACTTCTACTTCTATGGCTAACGCGTTTAGCAATAAAGTAAAGTAAGTTACATGGCGTTCTTCAATGACACGCAGGTCATACAAAAAATAAAGACAACTCCTATGGCTCCTGCCGGTTGTCATACTCATCGACATGCAAGTCGTGAATCCTATTACAAGAACATGATCAATCTCATACATCACATATCATTCATCACATTCTTCTGGCCATATCACATCACAAAGCATACCCTGCAAAAACAAGTTAGACGTCCTCTAATTGTTGTTGCATGTTTTACGTGGCTGCTATGGGTTTCTAGCAAGAACGTTTCTTCCCTACGCAAGACCACAACGTGATATGCCAATTGCTATTTACCCTTCATAAGGACCCTTTTCATCGAATCCGTTCCGACTAAAGTGGGAGAGACTGGCACCCGCTAGCCACCTTATGCACCAAGTGCATGTCAATCGGTGGAACCTGTCTCACGTAAGAGTACGTGTAAGGTCGGTCCGGGCCGCTTCATCCCACAATACCGTCGAAACAAGATTGGACTAGTAACGGTAAGCATATTGAACAACATCAACGCCCACAACTACTTTGTGTTCTACTCGTGCAAAGAATCTACGCAATAGACCTAGCTCATGATGCCACTGTTGGGGAACGTAGCAGAAATTCAAAAAAATTCCTACGTAACACCAAGATCTATCTATGGAGAGACCAGCAACGAGTAGAAAGAGAGTGCATCTACATACCCTTGTAGATCGCTAAGTGGAAGCGTTCAAGTGAACGGGGTTGATGGAGTCGTACTCGTCGTGATTCAAATCACCGATGACCAAGTGCCGAACGGACGGCACCTCCGCGTTCAACACACGTACAGCCCGGTGACGTCTCCCACGCCTTGATCCAGCAAGGAGAGAGGGAGAGGTTGAGGAAGACTCCATCCAACAGCAGCACAACGGCGTGGTGGTGGTGGAGGAGCGTGGCAATCCCGCAGGGCTTCTCCAAGCACCATGGGAGAAGAGGAGGGAGAGGGGCAGGGCTGCACCAACGAGAGATCAAATCATGTGTTATGGGCAGCCCCATGCCTCAATATATATAGGGGGGAAGGGGGCTGCGCCCCCTTTAGGGTTTTCCCACCCCCTAGGGGCGGCGGCCAGCCCTAGATGGGTTTTGGGGTGCGGCCAAGGAGGGGGGAGGAGTCCATCCTCCCCAAGGCACCTCGGAGGTGCCTTCCCCCTTTAGGACTCTCCCCTTTTTCCTTTATCTTGGCGCATGGGCCTCTAGGGGCTGGTGCCCTTGGCCCATGTAGGCCAAGGCGCACCCCCTACAGCCCATGTGGCCCCCCGGGGCAGGTGGCCCCACCCGGTGGGCCCCCGGGACCCTTCCGGTGGTCCCGGTACAATACCGATGACCCCGAAACTTGTCCCGATGGCCGAAACAGGACTTCCTATATATAAATCTTTACCTCCGGACCATTCCGGAACTCCTCGTGACGTCCGGGATCTCATCCGGGACTCCGAACAACATTCGGTTACCACATACAAGCTTCCTTTATAACCCTAGCGTCATCGAACCTTAAGTGTGTAGACCCTACGGGTTCGGGAGACATGCATACATGACCGAGACGTTCTCCAGTCAATAACCAACAGCGGGATCTGGATACCCATGTTGGCTCCCACATGTTCCACGATGATCTCATCGGATGAACCACGATGTCAAGGACTCAATCGATCCCGTATTCAATTCCCTTTGTCTATCGGTATGTTACTTGCCCGAGATTCGATCGTCGGTATCCAATACCTTGTTCAATCTCGTTACCGGCAAGTCACTTTACTCGTTCCGTAACACATCATCCCGTGATCAACTCCTTGGTCACATTGCGCATATGATGATGTCCTACCGAGTGGGCCCAGAGATACCTCTCCGTTTACACGGAGTGACAAATCCCAGTCTCGATTCGTGCCAACCCAACAGACACTTTCGGAGATACCTGTAATGCACCTTTATAGCCACCCAGTTACGTTGTGACGTTTGGTACACCCAAAGCATTCCTACGGTATCCGGGAGTTGCACAATCTCATGGTCAAAGGAAGAGATACTTGACATTGGCAAAGCTCTAGCAAATGAACTACACGATCTTTGTGCTAGTCTTAGGATTGGGTCTTGTCCATCACATCATTCTCCTAATGATGTGATCCCGTTATCAACGACATCCAATGTCCATGGTCAGGAAACCGTAACCATCTATTGATCAACGAGCTAGTCAACTAGAGGCTCACTAGGGACATATTGTGGTCTATGTATTCACACGTGTATTACGATTTCCGGATAATACAGTTATAGCATGAATAAAAGACAATTATCATGAACAAGGAAATATAATAATAATACTTTTATTATTGCCTCTAGGGCATATTTCCAACAGGTAGAACATCATCATCGTCACCACGCCGTCGTGCTGACGGAACTCATCCCCGAAGCTTTGCTGGATCGGAGCCCGGGGATCGTCATTGAGCTGAACGTGTGCTGAACTCGGAGGTGCCATACGTTCGGTGCTTGGATCGGTCGGATCGTGAAGACGTACGACTACATCAACCGCGTTGTCATAACGCTTCCGCTTTCTGTCTACGAGTGTACATGGACAACACTCTCCCCTCTTGTTGCTATGTCATCACCATGATCTTGCGTGTGCGTAGGAAATTTTTTGAAATTACTACGTTCCCCAACAGTGGGCCGGCCGTTTCTTCTGGCAGCGGGGCCGGACAGTAGATCCGCCCCGCCTTGTTCACCTAGCCCTAGGAAATTTGGGGGAAACACATCAAGCATTTTCCTAAGGATATGTGAATGAAACATATGAATTGTCAACAAACAATCACTTACCGAACTTGCTGGGCGGGACAGTTGGTACCCGCGGTCCTCGGCGGAGTCCGGCCATGATTTGTCGGACTTGAAAAGCACCTTCCAGACGTCCTTATGCGAGGATCCAAAGAGCTCTGACAAGGTCTGGTGCTTGGCCGGGTCGAACTCCCATAAAGTGCAAGCCCGGTGTTGACAAGGTAGGATCCGACGAACTAACATCACCTGGACTACATTGACGAGCTTGACGTTCTTGTCTTCCATGTATTGGACGCGCGTCTGGAGCTCCGATAGCTCCTAGGACGAAGCCCAGTTCAGACCCTTCTTGGACCAGGATGCAAGTCGCAGGGGGGCGCCGGATCTAAACTCTGGAGCGGTTGCCCATTCCTTGCCGCACGGCCCGGCGTGATGTAAAACCAGTGCTGCTGCCACTCCTTGACGGAATCATTGAAAGTACCTGTTGGCCATGTAACATTGGGCATCTTGCTCACCATGGCCCCTCTGCATTCAGCATGCTCGCCACTCACTACCTTGGGCTTCACATTAAAAACCTTCAGCCATAAGCCGAAATGTGGAGGGATGCGGAGAAAGGCCTCGCACACGACGATGAATGTCGAGATGTTGAGGAAAGAATTGGGGGGTAGATCGTGAAAATCAATCCCATAATAATACATCATGCCACGAACAAATTAGTGGAGGGGAAACCCTAGTCCGCAGACAAAATGAGGGAGGAATACCACCCTCTCGTGGGGTTCCGGGTGGGGACGATTTGTCCCGCCGTCGGAAGACGGTGGCCGATTCTCTTGGACAAATACCCTGCCCCCCCCAAAGCTTTTTGATATCCTTCTCCCGGATAGTAGAGGCCATCCACTTTCCTCCTGCTCTGGATCCGGACATCTAGGGCTTGAATAAGAGGGAATGGATGCGCAGAGGAAGAAGGCGTGGGTGAAAGAGGGAGTTCTTATCCTCTTATAAAGGTAGCAGAGATCCTGCGCCTCCCCACTTGCCCGTTAAAATTGCTTATTCCCCAAGCGCCACGATTGATGGCGTGGTTGGGTTACCCATGCCCGTTTGATGAGAATCTCGCGATGAGGGGACATGATCTCTGCTTTGACAAGACGTGCCGATAAAACCGCCTCGCGATATGTGCGGTGGCAGGTTGTGAAAAACGGTTCGAATAAAGACCGGGCCATGGTGTGCTGTCACGCTATAAAAAGTTGTCAGCAGATTAGATTTGTGGAATATTGTGCTCTCTACGGTGGTATGTGGAATTTGTTTTGCAGAGCCGGACACGATTCTTGTGTTCAAAATCTTCTATGGAGTATTCGGAGAAGGAACCCGCCTTGCAATGTCGAAGACAATCTGCACGCCGGACTCATTGTCATTGAAGCCTGGTTTAGGGGCTACTGAGGGAGTCCTGGATTAGGGCCCCTTGTCGGTGTCAAAACTGGCGGATCTCGGGTAGGGGGTCCCGAACTGTGCGTCTAGGCGGATGGTAACAGGAGACAAGGGACACGATGTTTTACCCAGGTTCGGGCCCTCTTGATGGAGGTAAAACCCTACGTCCTGCTTGATTGATATTGATAATGTGGGTATTACAAGAGTAGATCTACCACGAGATCAAGGAGGCTAAACCCTAGAAGCTAGCCTATGGTATGATTGTTGTAATGGTTGTTGTGTCCTACGGACTAAAACCCTCCGGTTTATATAGACATCGGGGAGGGCTAGGGTTACATAGAGTCGGTTACAATGGTAGGAGATCTACATATCCGTATCGCCAAGCTTGCCTTCCACGCCAAGGAAAGTCCCATCCGGACACGGGACGAAGTCTTCAATCTTGTATCTTCATAGTCTTGGAGTCCGGCCGTCGATGATAGTCCGGCTGATGATGATAGTCCGGCTATCCGGACACCCCCTAGTCCAGGACTCCCTCAGTAGCCCCTGAACCAGGCTTCAATGACGATGAGTCCGGCGCGCATATTGTTCGGCATTGCAAGGCGGGTTCCTCCTCCGAATAATCCATAGAAGATTGTGAACACCAGGATAGTGTCCGGCTCTGCAAAATAAATTCCACATTCCACCGTAGAGAGAATAATATGTACACAAGTTCAATCTGCTGACATATTTTGTGGCATGACGTCACACCACTACCAAGCCTTTACTTGAATCGTTTTTTACTATACCACCTCAGCGCGTTTAGCGAAGCGGTTTCCTTGGCACGTCCTGTCGAAGCAGAGATCATGTTCCCCTTATTCCAGGATTCTCATCAATACGGACGTGGGTAACCCAACCGCGCCATTGATGGTGGCGCTTGGGAGATAAGCGGGTTTTACCAGGCCGGTGGGGACGCATAGTTTTCGTCCGCCCATATATAAGGGGATAAGGATCCACCCTTTCACCTACGCCTTCTTCCTCCTTTGCTTATCCATCTCCGCGCACTCGAGCTCCAGCGCCCAAGCCCGCATATCTCATCTCAACCTTCTCCGGTCATGTCTGGAGCGGGAGGCAAGTGGATGGCCTCCTCCGTTACGGAGGGGCACATCGAAAGACTGCGCAGCGCCGGATATCTATCCGGCGACATCGCGCACCGGCTGCCCGACGAGGGGCAGCTCATCCCCACCCCCAGGCCCCATGAGAGGGTCGTATTCCTTCCCCACTTCCTTCGCGGACTGGGCTTCCCATTGCATCCCTTTGTCCGAGGGCTCATGTACTATTACGGCCTGGATTTCCACGACCTGGCGCCAAACTTCATCCTCAACATCTCGGCGTTTATCCAGCCTCACTTCGGCTTGTGGCTCAAGACCTTCAATGTCAAGCCGAAGGTGGTGAAGGGCACTCAAGCGGAGTGTGGAGGCGCCATGTTGGGTAAGATACCCAACGTCGTCTGGCTCGAGGGTGCCTTCGTGGAAACCATCAAGGGATGGCAATCGGGGTGGTTCTACATCACCGAGCCGCGTGACCCTAAATGGGTAGCGGCCCCCGAATTTAGATCTGGAATCCCCACGCGGCTCACCTCATGGAAGGAGAGTGGCCTGACCTGGGGTGATTCGGAGGAGCTGACCAGACTCCAAGCCTGTATCCAGAAGCTGGTGAACAAGAAGCTCAAGCTTGTCAACGTGGTCCAGGTCATGCTCATCCGCCGGATTCTCCCGTGCCAAGAACGGGCATTTAAATTGTGGGAGTTCAATCCGGCGCAGCACCGGACCTTGAGTAGGCTCTTCGACACTAGGTAAGTGCTCCTCAAGGGCGCTGAAGCCCCCGCATCTGCTACTGAAGATCGCGGATTTCGCTTGCAGCGTCCAGCTGACGAGGTAAGTGATTCTACCCCTTTACGGGACACTTGTCTTTAATAGTTCGACCGTACGCGGGATTTAATCTCCCTTTTCCTTTGACAGGACTAGATGAAGAAGGCCGAGCAGTTCATCTGTCCGGCTCCCATGCCAGAAAACCCAGTAGACGCCCGTCTAGCGGGGCTGCTGGTTCCGGCACCACATGTGGTGCCGGAGAAGAAGGCCAAGAAGGAGGCCACGGGTACTCGAAAGAGTTCCCGTTTTCAGGTGTCCGACGACTCCGAGGCGGGCTCCTCCACCGAAGACGAGGAGGAGAAAGAGGACTCTCTCCCAGAGGAAGGAGAGAGGAAGAGGAAGGCTTCCCCAACAGGGGAGGCCGAAGGGACCAAGAGGGGAAGGACTATTCCCCCGGACAGCTCCGCCAACGCTAACGTTGGCGACGAAGAGTGGCCCTCAAGGGCCAGGCCTTCGGCAAGATCGTAAGTATCCGGATTCCTGAAAGATTTGTAATTTCTCTTTTGTGTCACATAGTGTCCTTCTAATGCCGCACGCTGCCTGCAGTCCGGCCGATGATGATCTCCCCGCTTCATCGAGCGGGTCATTGGCTCCGTCGGATGTAGACTCCATCCCGACTTCCTCCACCCCTCGCGACGCTGAGGACGCCAAGGTGGGATCCCGAGAAGGGACCCATCAGAAGGAGGCTCCGGAGGCGCCACAAGGCAGCCTCCCGGACTTTGCGCCGGACTCCACGTCGGAACCCGTAGTGATTCTGGAGTCCGGCCGGCGGCCCCTTCGCAAGAAGGGCAAGACCGTGACGCCGGCGGCCTCCGTCCAACCGGAGGCGCCGGACAACTTGTTGGAGGCGCTCAAAGGCGCTTCCATCGAGGAAGAACACCGCACTATTATGAGTGCGGTGATTCAGAAGGTTCAGCTCGCCAAGAGTGGGCTGACCGAAGCCTGCAGTAGCCTTCTAACAGGCTTTGAGGTAAGAAGTTAAAAATATGCAATGTGATACCGCATAGACAGTAGCCCCTGATGCTCAGTTCGGTGTTCGGAAAGAAAAGCCGGACTGAGGATCTAAAAAAGATATACGCAGGGTTGCTAAAAATTATGTCAATATGGGTTTGCAGGCTGCGCTGCTGACCTCTGCCGCACTGACTGCGGAGGTCGGTGCTTTAAAGCAGGAGCTCGAGCGGTCCGAGCAAGAGCTCGGCCGTGCCAAGAAGCAGCTCGAGGACAAAGAAGGTGAGTAACACCACTTTGAATTTTTACCTTACAGAAAAGGATTTAGGTTGCGAAAGAATAACAAGGATAACGTGGGTACTGCAGGGGCCACGAACAAGGTGGCAACCCTGAAGGAGGCTGTGTCCGCGGCCGAACGCAATGCGGCCGCGGAACGGGCAGAGCGAGAAAAGCAGGAGGCGCGGGTGGCGGAGGTGCGGCAAGAGCTCCAGGCTCTCATGGAAAAGCATGAGAGTTTGGAGCGCGACTCAAAGACTCGAGAGTCCGAGCTTGCCTCGGCTCTTGAAAGTGCCAAAGCCGCCAAGGCCGAGGCCCATAAGTCCCTCCAGGAGATTGAGTTGGTGAAGAAGATAGCGGCGGGTAAGGCATTTTTTATGCAAAGCAAGCATGTGAATGTAAATTACCTATTACTTACCCGAATTCGGAGCTCTCCAGGGGCGTTTGCAGATCTGCCTCGCAGCGTGTCCGATGCCGCTGCATTCTACCGAGCCGAAGAGGGGAGCTCAACGGAGAAGGTCTTCTGGTCTCAATACGCTGAGGCCGGCCATCCGGTGCCCCCTAGCGACCAGCTGAAGCAGCTGGTCGAGCTCCACAAGGTAGCCGAGTAGGCCATGAAGGGCCTCATAGTCCGGCTGTGGCCTGGAGAGGCCATGTCTGGGAGCTATTTCGGCCTCGTGCGGCGGCTGGTGGATGCGTGCCCTGGGTGGAGGTCATCAAGCGCTCCGACTGTATTGAAGGTGCTCGTCGGGCCCTTGCCCGCGCAAAGGTGCACTGGGGCAGGCTGGATGCGGAAAGGCTTATCACTGACGCGCCACCAGCGGGCAAGGAGTATCGTACGCCCGAGATGTACTATAAGACTGTCCTGAAGGGTGCCCGCAAGATTGCGGATGAGTGCCCCAGAGATGTAATTATTGAGTAAATTCGCAATGTGTTATCCTGTGCGCTGAAAACTTCGTTCATATGTGCTAAGCAACGCTTATTGATTTAAAATATTACCTTCTGTGCGGCCGTTTATTAAATCTGAGAGTTGGCAAGTCGTCGGCTTCAGCCCCCATGCCACGAGTGCTGGGGTGTTCGGGATAAACTTGAGCACTCTTGTTCCCATTTTTGGGTCCATCTAGGGAGGCGCTCAACACAACGAACAAGGCAACCGGACTTATAATGCTTGAACACTCTCACTTAGCCATAGAATTCTATAATTTTAAATTTCGGCGAAGCCCCTAGTATTCGGAAGACCGAGTTCGGGGCGCTATCCACGCCTTGGCCGGACATTATCCGGTTCTTCGCTCGAAGCGGCATAAGTCTTTAGGGACTCGAAAAGACCTCTCGAACAGCGACCAGTCTCTCGCCTTATCATGACAGTCAGTTTTAGCTTTCTCCACTGAGGCGTTAACCCAGCTCAACCGGGGCGCAATCGCAGTGGTTCTCCTAGTGGTACCTTAGCCGACAGAACGGAACGTAAGGTACCAAAACATGGGAGCCGGGCAAACCCAACTATTGACCCAAGACATGATTCGGAGCCGATTCATATAATGCTATAAGTTCGGGGTGCCGCGCTTGTGAAAGTGTTCGGACTTATCACACCATAATGCGGGGAACATAAGCCCCTGGTGTATTCGGCCGTACCAAAATATACGGGTGCAAGATGTCATAAATGAACATATATGTAAAGTAATGCAATTATATGCAAAAAGTGCTGCATTATTTATTCAAGAAATTCTGCTATGAGTGCGGAATGATACAAATAGTGCGGTAAGCAAGGGATTGGACTAATTAAAGGTGTCTCCCTCCAGGGGTAGGCTGCGGAATGGTGTATTTAACAAATTTAATGCTCGTAATGGAGACCACCTGAGTGTTCGTCACAGCCTTTGTCCCTCCCTGGCTGTTGCATCATGAGTTCGGCAGGTTCGCCGCCGGACAGAGCATCTGGTGGATGGAGTCCTGTATATAAAAAGAAGAAAAATAAAAAATAAAAAGAGCGACACACTTGAGAGCCCCTGGTGTGGTCGAACCGCACTCTAGGTCTGTTGTGGTCGTGCCCCTCCCCCTATGCCCATGGTATCTCCAGAGCGTAATGATGTACGCGAAGAGCTTGTCTTGCAATCATGCGAGGGTTGGGGTTGGGGCCGCATTGCTACGCGTGCTCGGAACGTGCCAGGTGGTCTTGGTTGATGTTGCTCCGGGCGCGTTTGGCCGTGTCCGGTCGTTTAACTGCCGGACTCGAAAATTGCCTTAGAAGGCTGCTCTGTACTTCTGCCGCGAGAACCGCTGTACGTTCCTCCGTTCGGAGGGAACGTTCCGTATTTCCGTTGACCGTGATGACTCCACGAGGGCCTGGCATCTTGAGCTTGAGGTATGCATAATGCGGCACCGCGTTGAACTTTGCGAACACGCTTCGTACGAGCAGAGCGTGATAGCCACTGCGGAACGGGACTATGTCGAAGATTAACTCCTCGCTTCGGAAATTATCCGGGGATCTGAAGACCACTTCCAGTGTGACTGAGCCTGTACAATTGGCCTCAACACCTGGTATGACGCCTTTGAAGGTCGTCTTTGTAGGTTTAATCCTTGAAGGGTCTATGCCCATTTTGCGCACTGTATCCTGATAAAGCAGGTTCAGGCTACTGCCGCCGTCCATCAGGACTCTCGTGAGGTGAAATCCATCGACGATTGGGTCTAAAACCAATGTGGCGAATCCGCCATGGCGGATACTGGTCGGATGGTCTCTTCGATCGAAAGTGATCGGGCAAGAGGACCATGGATTGAACTTTGGGGCGACTGGCTCCATCGCATATACGTCCCTTAGTGCATGCTTTCGCTCCCTCTTGGGTATATGTGTTGCGTATATCATGTTTACCATCCGCACTTGTGGGGGGAAGCCCTTCTGTCCTCTATTGTTCGGCGGCCGGGTCTCTTCCTCGTCATCGTTGTGCAGCCCCTTGTCATTGTTTTCGGCAATTAGTTTGCGTGCCTGCTTGAATACCCAACAATCTCTGTTGGTGTGGTTAGCTGGCTTTTCGGGGGTGCCATGTATTTGGCAAGAGCGGTCGAGTATTCGGTCCAAATTGGACGGGCCCGGAGTGGTTCTTTTAAATGGCTTCTTCCGCTGACCGGGTTTAGAACCTCGGAATCTGGCGTTGACTGCCGTATCCTCATTGCTGTCGCCGTTAATGCGGTGTTTGTTCTTGTTTCGACGCGACCTGCCATTGTGGTCCTTGGTATCCGGACTGCCAGCATTTTTACTGAGGTTGTTGCTGCGAGCTAGCCAGCTATTCTCTCCCGCACAGAAGCGGGTCATGAGTGATGTGAGGGCTGCCATGGATTTCGGCTTTTCCTGTCCTAGGTGCCGGGCCAGCCACTCGTCGCAGATGTTATGTTTGAAGGCTGCGAGGGCCTCTGCATCCGGACAGTCGACGATTTGATTTTTCTTTGTTAAGAACCGTGTCCAGAATTGTTTGGCCGATTCGTCTGGCTGCTGAATTATGTGGCTTAGGTCATCGGCGTCTGGTGGTCGCACATATGTGCCCTGGAAGTTGTCGAGGAATGCGGCTTCCAGGTCCTCCCAACACCCAATTGACTCTGCGGGCAGGCTGTTGAGCCAATGCCGAGCTGGTCCTTTAAGCTTGAGCGGGAGATATTTGATGGTGTGAAGATCGTCGCCGCGGGCCATATGGATATGAAGGAGATAATCCTCGATCCAAACCGCGGGGTCTGTTGTGCCATCGTAGGATTCAATGTTGACGGGTTTAAACCCTTCAGGGATTCACGATGTAGCTCAAGAGAGCGTTGTCTGCTGTGTTCGGCTCGGCCGGAGTTGTTGTATCCGGTGCGACGGTATTCGTCGTGGGTCGTGGGGCGCCCACGTGATCCATAGATAGATCTAGATTGTCTTGCCTTGTCCTCCAACATATCCCGCAAGTCCGGCGCGTTCCCCCGTGGCTTCGTACTTTTTGAGCGGTGCCGGGGTACGGTTCTGGTGGAGGGCCTAGATGCCTCTCTGTCGCGGCCACGAGGTGGTCGGTCTGCCGTATTGTGCGCTGGTGATGAAGGTTTGTATGCTTCCTCCTCTAGTCAGGGGAGCAACTTGCGCTTTGGGTAGCTTTTGGAGGGGCGTTCGAGTTCATACTCTTCGGCCGCGAGGACCTCGGTCCATCTGTCGGCCAGCAGGTCTTGATCAGCTTGAAGCTGTTGCTGCTTTTTCTTTAGGCTATTTGCTGTGGCCATTAGCCTGCGTCTGAAACACTCTTGTTCGACGGGATCCTCAGGCACGACGAATTCGTCGTCGTCGAGGCTTGCCTCGTCTCCGGAGGGAGGTATGTAATTATCATCCTCGACCTCTTCGTCTGCCGCTCTCTCGTGAGGGCTTGCTTCTGCATCCTCCTGCGCTGAATCTTGCTAGAGGGGGTTGTCTTCGGCACTTTCTGGGGTGTTGTTATCTCCTGTGCCGGAATCTCCATTCTTGCTGTGGCGGGATTTAGAGCGGCGCCGCTGACGTTGGCGCTTGGGCTGTTTCTTTAAGGAATCTACCTCCGCTGCTTCTTCGCCGTCCCCATCTTTTGGGGTGTCCACCATGTATATGTCATATGACGAGGTGGTCTTCCAGTGCCCTGTAGGCGTTGGTTCTTGATCGTCTCCGGCATCGTCGTCCATACCGTCGATGTCTTCGGAGTCGTAGTCTAGCACGTCGGTTAGATCGTCGACAGTGGCTACAAAGTGGGTGGTGGGTGGGCTTTGAATTTCTTCGTCGTCCGCATCCCAACCATCCTGGCCATAGTCCGGCCAGGGCTCTTCGGATAGCGAGAGATGATTTAGCGATTTCAGGATGTCGCCAAAGGGTGAGTGCTGAACGATGTCCGCAGCGGTGAACTCCATGATCGGCGCCCAATCAGATTCGATTGGCAGGGGCGCAGGAGGTTCGGAGTCCGGCAGGGAGTACGGCACCTTGGAGTCACGAGCTTTATAAGGGACGAGGTCAGTGTTCAGCTCCATCGCCATGGAAGTTGCAGCTCCCGAGGCAGTGTCCAGCCACCCATCCTCGATCTGCGCGATCGGCTCCGGACTATGGGTCGGAGCGGATTCGTGTGCGGCCTCCAAGGTACTGTCCGGCGGCAGAGTTAGATCATGCCCATCGTGACAGTGCGGCACGCTCGGCTGCGGCTCGGATCCATCGAAGATCAAGTCTCCGCGGATATCGGCCGTGAAGTTTAGGCTTCCAAACCTGACCTGACGGCCAGGGGCATAGCTTTCGATCTGCTCCAGATGGCCAAGTGAATTAGCCCGCAGTGCGAAGCCGCCGAATATGAAAATTTGTCCGGGGAGAAAAGTCTCACCCAGGACTGTGTCGTTGTTGATTGAAGAAGCCATCAAGCCTATCGGTGACGACACAGAGGAACTCTCAATGGAAGCACCAATGTCGGTGTCAAAACCGGCGGATCTCAGGTAGGGGGTCCCGAACTGTGCGTCTAGGCGGATGGTAAGACAAGGGACACGATGTTTTACCCAGGTTCGGGCCCTCTTGATGGAGGTAAAACCCTACGTCCTACTTGATTGATATTGATAATGTGGGTATTACAAGAGTAGATCTACCACGAGATCAAGGAGGCTAAACCCTAGAAGCTAGCCTATGGTATGATTGTTGTAATGGTTGTTGTGTCCTACGGACTAAAACCCTCCGGTTTATATAGACACCGGGGAGGGCTAGGGTTACATAGAGTCGGTTACAATGGTAGGAGATCTACATATCCGTATCGCCAAGCTTGCCTTCCACGCCAAGGAAAGTCCCATTCGGACACGGGACGAAGTCTTCAATCTTGTATCTTCATAGTCTTGGAGTCCGGCCGTCGATGATAGTCTGGCTGATGATGATAGTCCGGCTATCCGGACACCCCCTAGTCCAGGACTCCCTCACCCCTCGGACAACCGGACTATATACTTTGGCCGGACTGTTGGACTATGAAGATACAAGATTGAAGACTTCGTCCCGTGTCCGGATGGGACTCTCCTTTGCGTGGAAGGCAAGCTTGGCAATTCAGATATGTAGATCTCCTTCTCTGTAACCGACTCTGTGTAACCCTAGCCCCCTTCGGTGTCTATATAAACCGGAGGGTTTAGTCCGTAGGACAACAACAATCATAATCATAGGCTAGCTTCTAGGGTTTAGCCTCTACAATCTCGTGGTAGATCAACTCTTGTAATACTCATATCATCAAGATCAATCAAGCAGGAAGTAGGGTATTACCTCCATCGAGAGGGCCCGAACCTGGGTAAAACATCGTGTCCCTTGGCTCCTGTTACCATTAGCCTTAGACGCACAGTTCGGGACCCCCTACCCGAGATCCGCCGGTTTTGACACCGACACCCCGGCCCCTAAAACAGGGGGTCCATCTATTGCTGCTGCCATGGAGACCGAGGGCGAGGCTGATGCTGATGATGACGATGACTATGAGCCTTCTGGAGCAGAGCCCTCTTGGGCAAAGAAGCTCAAGCTCAAGATGAAGAAACTTTTCTGCATGGAGTCTCATGGTCAGTAAATGACTCATGTGGCTGAGCAGAAGGCCAAGGGTCGTCACAAGGAGCTCATGCGTCAGTTGGGTGCGACCGTTGCCATCGGATCTGAGGGCCGGATAACTAAGGAGGAGGAGTGGATTCAGCAGCACTGCCCGTGGACAGATTTAGACATCGAGCAGTTTCCAACCGATGACGGCGGTGCAGATGATCCCACTAGGATACGATGTTCGAGATCCTTAGCTTGCTATCACCTAGAGCCGTAGCAACACTCTTTGCCCTTTTTGGTGTCTCGATGCCAAAGGGGGAGAGAGTTTAGGGATTTGTGTCGTTGTTGAGTTGCGAGTGTTTCTTTGTGGTGTCGTTGTGTTTTCTCGCCATTTGCTTTGTTTGGTTTTGTGCCAGTGAGACCTAAGTTCCAGACATATGGTGTGAGACATATGCTACCTTATCTTTATCTTATTATTATCTATGTCTATCTAGTCCTTTGGTATATTATGAGTTGCATGCTTATCATGTTATATACCCTGCTCTCATGTATCCTGCTTAGGTTGTTGGCCTATAAAATATAGGGGGAGTGTTGATCCCAGTATGTGTGCCGTGCAGTCCAAAGTACTTATCCAGAAAGCACACATCTAGGGGGAGCCCGTCTATATTTTAGAGTTGTGGGGTTTGCTTATGTCCTACGTCTTTTCCCGTTTGTGCAAATCCCGTATTGTCATCAATCCACCAAAAAGGGGGAGATTGTAAGGGCTTATTTATCCGTAAGGTGTTTTGGTGATTGATGACAATGCTTTTGCGGACTAATCGTGTGCGTTGAGTTTTTCAGGGATTCATCCTTTGGCACGAGACGATTCCCTCCCCTCGGAGTGTTATTCAAGACGGTGCAACTCTTTCGTTTCTTTTTTGGTGGACTAGTTTCGTAGGAGTCACCGTACTACCAAGAGGGGGTCCGCTTTGGTAAGGCTAGGGTGGAATCAACACGTACACATCCTTGTCACACCCTCTGTGCCTTTCCGCTTCAATGGAGAGCTCATTCCCCTTCATATGTGCATCATTTGGTCCCAGCGGAAGTACCGCGGGCCACAGCGGTAGTACCGACTGAGTGCTACAAGCGGCAGTACCGCTCCACAGCGGTGGTACCGCTTGAAGCCCTCCGCCGTAGTACCGCTGCGGCTCCGTGCTCCTACCGCCTCGACTCAAGGCTCTTTTCTCGTGTCGGGTTTTGCGGCACTAGTTGCGGCAGTAGAAGCGGTAGTACCGCCCTTACCACCATGGTAGTACCGCTCTGGGTCCAGGTCCTCCCTTTGCTCCTCGCTCCCCTTTTCTGCGCGGCAGTACCGCAAGGTGGGACGGTAGTATCGCTGGCCACAGCGGTAGTGCCGCCCACCCCTGCGGTAGTACCGCTCTCTGCGGGGTTGCTTTGGGGGGTAACGGTTGGATTGTTCCCCCCACTATATAAGGGGGTCTTCTTCCCCAAAGTTGACCTACCTCTTTCCCCAAAAGCTCCATTGTTGCTCCAAGCTTCAGTTTCGCTCGATCTCTCTCCCTGGCCAATCAAACTTGTTGATTTGCTCGGGATTGGTTGAGAAGGCCCCGATCTACACTTTCACCAAGAGAAATTTGATTCCCCCCACTAATCCCTAGCGGATCTTGTTACTCTTGGGTGTTTGAGCACCCTAGATGGTTGAGGTCACCGCGGAGCCATAGTCCATTGTGGTGAAGCTTCATGGTGTCGTTGGGAGCCTCCAATTAAGTTGTGGAGATAACCCCAACCTTGTTTGTAAAGGTTCGGTCGCCGCCTTCAAGGGCACCAATAGTGGAATCATGGCATCTCGCATTGTGTGAGGGCATGAGGAGAATACGGTGGCCCTAGTGACTTCTTGGGGAGCATTGCGCCTCCACACCGCTCTAACGGAGACGTACTTCCCCTCAAAAGGAAGGAACTTCGGTAACACATCCTCGTCTCCATCGGCTCCACTCTTGGTTATCTCGTGCCTTTACTTGTGCAAGCTTATTTGTGTTGCATCCCTTGCTTGCTTGTGTACTTGTTGTTGTTGCATCATATAGGTTGCTCACTTAGTTGCATATCTAGACAACCTACTTTGATGCAAAGTTTAATTTGGTAAAAAAAAGGTAAAAATTGTTAGTTGCCTATTCACCCCCCCCCTCTAGTCAACTATATCGATCCTTTCACCATGTTTACAGTTTGCGAGTATAAGGGGCCTGCTAGAGTTGCTCTGAGGGCATGACCCGACTCTTAAAGCGCCCGCATACGTGCGGACATGTTGTGTCGTCCAAGGCGGGTCTGTATCGATCCGTCAAGCGGTTCAGACACAGTTTCTCCCATAAACCGGAGAAAATATGGGGGACTTTACGCGCATCCGGACCGTTGCAACGCCCGCGTCTGACCGCCTGGCGCACCCAAATCCCCTCTCTCACCCGCGCACGCTTCCCACCCGAAACGGTCAGCGCCACTCCAGAGCATCAGTGTCGCATTTATGCTCGGTCAGAGCGGACGCGACCTCTCATTGGCGCCCGAGAGAGCGCCGCTTCCCAATGCACGCGACTGCTCTGCGTTCAAATGAGACCACCATCTGTTCCGTCTGTCGCCCACATTAATGACTCATTGTTGTCCATGAACCTACTTCGGCGCCACCTGTGCGTCCCTCTGTCGCCCACCATTGCCGCCTCGCCAGCTTTATGAAGTGTAGCCCTGGCCATAGCTGCATTCATCCTCCTCGGTCCCTTTGTCCTCTTCCGCACCACACACACCATGGCCTCCTCGTGCTCCAAAACTCTCTGGGACAGACTGTCTCTGGAGCAGAAGAAGGAGATGGCCGCCATTGCTGCCGGCTGGTAGACCGGTAGGCAACCGGAGGCCGACGACATCCCATTGGAGAACGCGCCCGAGGACTCGTCGCCGCCACCCTCCTCGCCGGTGCATTGCACCATGACCATCGCGTTAGGCTCATGCCCAAGCGGGAGGCGCAGGCTGACACCGCCTACAATCTACAACTCCCCAGGAGCACCAATAGGCGGAGGAGGAGCTCAACGCCGGCAGGAAGGTCACGTCGGACGTGGATGTGACAGAGCAGGGGGTTGCTCGAGTCGTACTGTTCCGCTTGCGAGATCTGCCTCACCCGCTGGCAGTACCGCCAACGTTAAGCGGATCTGGAGGCCGCCTACAAGGATTACAACGAGGCGGCGGACAAGGTGTGGGGCAAGAGTGACGACGTGGAGGACATCGCCGGCTCCACCGAGGCCGCGCCCCGCCGCCACGACCACGAAGGCGGCACATCTGTGGGCGCCACCGGCAGCGAGGAAGGGTAGTGCAAGAAGGCCACCACTCCCCCCCTGAAGCCAAGCTTAGTGAGTTGAACATCGTCGGCTGATTAGCCATTTGGCGGCAGCTCCACTTCTCGGGGCTCCAAAGCCGGAGGTTACGAAGACGGAGCTGGAGAGCCGAGGCGGAACTAGAGAAGGCGAAGCTTCAGTTATCGGGATCATGGCCGGACATGGGAACAGGCGCCAACGATCATTTAGATTAGATATATTGTACCTACAGAGTCGGACGAGCTCCGCTTTTTAGTTGAAGCATGTCCGAAATATAATATTTTTCTTCATGTTTATATGAAATCCATAGTGTTTGCATGAATCTCGTCCGGTTTATACCAAAATCCATCCGGTATGCACGAATTTCGTTCGGTTGGTTCAAAAAGTTGCTGAAATGTATGTGGACATCATTGGATGGCAGGCTCCGATGTCAGTGTCCGCGGACTGGTCCATCTGTCCACGAATGGATGCGGAAGAAAATTTGTGAGTCCATGTTGGAGGTGTAAGGTGTGAGTGTAGATGTGTGTGTTGCCCACGTGACGCGCCGCCTCTTGTAGATGCTTTACTTTGCATCTCTCTATAGAAATATAATACTACGTCATTGGCGTCCTTAAAAAAAACTTAAGAGTGCGTAGAAGTACAAGGCTGACATATATATGTAATAATAACAATATATAAAAAATAAAAAATCTTGCCGCGTGCTGGTCATGGTCAGGTCGTACTATATATCTCTACTCCTAATGGAGCAGTTGGTAGTCTCGCTTCCAGGTTTTTTTTCGTCCCACCTCACATGGTTTTTTTTGGTACCTCCTCCCACCTCTGACTTATCCACCAGAAACCAAAAAAACCTCCTCCTGAGGCCCCAACCCGCACCCATCCACGTACAAAAAAATAGACCTACGAAGGTTAACCAACGAAAAAAGACCTACGAAGGTTAACCAGCGACGAAAAAACCTAAACCTATCGCCCGCTCCCTCGCGCCCCTGTTGCTCCCTCCTCAATCCCGATCTGGATCGAGGGGACGAGGAGCTCCTGCCTCCCCGACGGCCGGCCTCCTCCTCGCCCCGCCGCTGCATCCGGTGCCGCCACGGGCTCTGGAGCCAGGGAAGCCATGGCCTGAGCTCGGCCTCGAGGTCCCCCCGCCGTCTCCTGCAGCTTCTGCCCCGCCGCCTCAACGCCCGAGCTCGCCATCACACCAACCTCGGCGCCGCGCCGCCGCCGGCTCTGGTCGCCTCCACCTCCGCTCCAGGCAACCCTCGGTCGCCGGCTCGCTGGAGCACGACGGTAGACGATGGATGCCCTGGTTGTGTGTGACGGTTGCAGTTCTTACGCGCAAGCTAGGGTTGGAGCCGCCAGCTCTTCATCTTGCCCGCCGGCGGCGAGTCTTCCCGTCCCGCACTGCCGCCTCCCCGTTATCACAGGTATCTCCACCCCTTCCTCTTTCCCCCTCTTCTCTCCTCTCCCTTCTCCCTCCTCCTTCTCTGTTCCCTTCCTCCTCCCACCCCATTATCTGTTCATGTTGTTGGCACCTGAAGAAGTTGGTGGCATGGTGAAGCCCCTGAGCAAAAGTTGCAGGAGTCTTTGAAGGAGTTGGAGAAGTCTTCCTTGACAAGATTAGATTAATTTCCCCACTCTATGATTTGGATTGATTTCTTGAATTTAGCCAAACACCTTTGCTTGTGCTCCTAATTTCCCATCACTCTTTTTGTCACAGCATGGTCAAAACAATGGTGCCTTCACCCTTGCTCGTGCCTCAACCCACATGGTCATCTTTGAGACGTGGTATTCAGTCACATGACAGAGTTCTCTTTGTAAGTGATTAGATGATTTGGAACTCGCTCACTTGATGCACGTTCTGGAAGCTGCATCCACCACTAATTCTTGATATCACTCGTGTGGGACTCTCTGTCATTTACTGATTTGAGCATATGTTGTGGGTTGATGTGTTGCAGATCCTTGAGGTCAGGTGCGGCAACTAGCGACATGTGCTGGAACTTCTGGCTTCGCTGGCGGCGGCATCACCTGCATCGACCTCTCCCTGGTCGCCTTCGAGAGTGTGTGCGGCCGACCATCAAGCTTGTTATGACGCACTTTGAATTTCCGAGCAAGTCGCAGCCTTTTCAGATTCATCAACACAGGTTACATCAGTAGTCAATATGGTTCAGATGCATAATAGTACGTACTTCATTTCCTTTTTGTTGTGTACGGTGTCCTACAACATGGATCATATATATCGGTTATCTTTCAGGTTCAGTTTGCTGTGGCGAATTCTTCTTGAATTTGTTGCAGCAAACTTGTGGTCATGTATGGTTTTTAGTTTTGTAAGCATGCATAGTTTAGAAGTTAGAAAGCTCGTTCATGTATTGTTCTAAACTGAAAGTTTAAGTGGCTTTTCCACCCATGGTATTGTGGTGGTCATAATAGCACACCTCACAATTATTATGGCCAGATCTACAAGCACTGAGCGTTGTGTTTTTTAGCCCCCTCTGTTTCTCCTGGGCATCAATCTATGCGCAACAAGCTCTTCAGTGCTTGATGACAAATAAAGGTTGCATCTTAGATATTTGCTTGATTTGAATGAGCCATTTTGCTGTCAGCTAAACTGTTAAAAGTCAGATGTAAGATTATGTTTCTTGGCACATGAGTTATTTTTCAGTCAACGCGTGGCGAGTCCACTTCGAACTGATATATGCACTTTTTATTTGAAACTGAACCACCATGGTTTAATTTTATTTTCATTTGGACAAGTTACCCCAAGTATCATCAGTTCATGATGACTGGTTTGGTGTGATGAATTGATCCTGGTGCTGATTTAAGAGTTTTTTATGACGCTGTCTTGTAAGGGAGTAAGGTCTGGTATCTATATGGCTGTTATTTTAGCTCTTACAGATTGCCATATATGACATGCTAATTGTTTTTAGCTCTTGATATAGTTAAACTTTTTTTTTCGAAACGGAGGCAAAAGATTTGCCTCATCCATTAAATGGGAGGAGAATAGAGTTAAACTTTGGATGCACCAGTGCCTGATGCATATGTTTGTTTACTTGGTTTGAACTCTGAATGATATGTTGTTATCCTGCATGCATGCCTGATGAGTTGGTGCTGCTGGTATTTTGAGGAGGCAAGTTGTGGTTTTACTCCTGGCCCTGAGAAGGGTGAACTAGGCCATAGCGAGGGCGCCTTCAGGAACATCGAGTCAGGGTGCCTCACTTTCTATTTCAGTCTGCGAGGTAATGAAGGCAAAAAAAAGTTTCTACTCGCCCTGTTCTTGCAACTAAACAGAGAAAAACTGTGTGGTTACTGAAGCATTATGGTCTATAGTTACCGAAGCATTGCATTTGTTGAGAAAGTGTTCCTTATACCATGTAAGTAGGGACAATTACTATTTAACTAGGTACAATTAATATTTAACAAGCCACAGTTGATCAAGCAGTCAATGCTTAAATATGCCCGTACTCTGTCGTATCCAGGATGGAGCTTTGCTAGCTTTTGAGTTGGATTCTTTTGACTGCACCTAAATATGACAAGCCGACAGTAAATGAGCTCATTTTAAAAAACTGCAGTTTAAAGGAAATTATTACAATATGTATATCAATTCCAACATTGCTATCTGAAGGATGATTTAAGGACTATTTGTCTCTGATGGCTTTCCCTGTTTGGCTCCCTTTTCTGTGAGTTGACTCTACAGTTCTAGGATCTTCTCTGTAACCATAAATTCACAGCTTAGCAAAAGTATATATATACTTGCTAGACCTTCTCATTACACTCTTTCACTTTTTTGGACTAATACTATCCTGTATAGACCTAATAACAGAAGACATGGGAAATGCTTTTGTAACATGATGTTTTTTTTTGTTAGATGCTCTGTTTATTTAGTGTCGTTGATCCAAAAACTTGAAAGTGTAGAAATGTTCATGCATGGGACTATAGAACCAAGTATTTCTCGATTTGGTGATGCTTAATTCAGAGTTCTTATGCATCAGATTGGAGTGTTAACACAAACCTGTTATTTATTTCACTTCATATGAGTTAATGCCAAGGCCTTTTTTGTGTCCCCTCTAATCATTGCATTTGTATCTTGATCATTGTATTACGAGAAGCAAAATATTTCTCATGTTTTGCTCAGTGTGTCTACTTATCTTATTTATTATATTAACTATTTTTTGATGATATTTCACAAGAATGACATTGTTAGATTTAGATTCATTAGGTTTCAACACATTTGATGGTAGGCCATTTCAATAATTCTATTTGTTTCAGGCATTGGTAGATTGTGTTACAACTGAAGAGTTTCTTGTGCTAATACTTGCAGATCTCGACACACCCTGAACAATGAGCACATGTTACCAGCCACATTCCACACAGGATGTGTTCTTTTCAAAACAAAGATACCCTGATACATGATTATTCCTCTTTCAAGTTCTTGATCCTTGAAGATACTTGCTAGGTTTCTAGCTGATTTTTTGGTAGTATAAGGCTATAAGCTCGATGTATATGGCCTGAATATGATCTGATTCAGAGTACATTGTGTTCTGAAGCTTTTTACTGTATGGTTCTCTCTTGAAAGAATTCAAGCCATTGTTCAATGGGAGAGAATAGTTGTAATCCTCAAATAACTGTCGTACCTATTCATCAGCTGACACAATTGCCACCGAGATCATTATTTTCCTTTTTTTTCAGGTTTTCAACATCACGAATTTCATACTTATGGAGTGGAGCTACCAAAATATCTATTGAGGTAAAATCACTATATACATATTGTTTTCCCCACATTGCATCAGGCGACACACATCTGTTGCAAAGAAATAGGCATCACCTGTGTGCTTGCTTTTGTTCGCTTCTAGACGGAGGGAGTACTACTAGATAGACACATACTTCTTTATGCAATTCTTAATTTATAGAAGCAGACGAACTGATTATGTGGATTGAATATATAATCCCATGTGTAGGTGCTATCCAAGTAGCACACACAACTTGCAGGGAGATAACTCTATACTATGAAGACTTTAAAATACGAGTGCGTGTCGTTGGTGTTTTTGAAACCATCTTCCATCACGTCTAATATTGTTCTATTTCATAATAGTAATTGTTCAGCCTTTGACTGACATATGGATGATTTTTGTAATATATTTCTTTCTTCCATATTACCAGGAAATATGTCGAAGCACAGAATATATTCCATATGCAGTGGACTAATAGAACGACACAACACATAAAAAGAGGAGTATAAGTGGAAACCTTTCTTTCTCTTTAAATTCTTGAGGACTGTAACATTATGATGAAGGTGGAACCATAGAGAGATGTGTATTTTTAATTGAGATATTTTCAGGAGTACCTTTGCAAAGCTGATATATCTTTCTTTTACAAGATATGGTTGCACTTGCTTCATCTACATAGGCCGTCTGGAATGCCATGAGGCCGGGATTTGTGTAGGAAATCTTCAAAGCTATTATATTGGTCTCAAGAAACTTGCAATACATCAATGCATTTTTATTTTTATTTTTTTGCTGACACCACAGCTACCACCTCTTCACTAAATGACAGAGGTTGCCAGCAGCTGCACATGGAAAGATTGAATGTTATATTCTGTCTACTAATCAATAAGGAGGGAGATCAAAATTAATGCTCTCAAATATTCGCCTGATCATTTGTATGTTTCTGCAATTTTCCAGCTTGTTGGAACATGTTTGATGTACTTACACATTAACAAAAATGATCTGTAACATTCATGAAAATATTTGGGTTTGGTCCTCTGCTTTTTTACTGTTTATTTACTCATGAAGATAGCAGATGTCCCTGTTTTTAAATATAGTTATCTGTGCTTCCAGTTGGTAGAGATCAAAGTATTAACTCGCCGATGTAGGGGAAAAGAGCTCTTTTATAGACACTACTAGCAGTGGATACAGGGTGAGCCGTTTTGAAATTGTTTCATAGAATAACTCCCGTATAAGGTCTGGTCTTTTGGGTATACAATCCTTTCTTGAGATGAGCATTGGCAGCTCACATAAGTATACAGTAGTATATTTGACAGATGATGATGATCATTGGCAGCTCACATAAGTATACAGTAGCATATTTGACAGATGTGCATTGGCAAGTCTTCTAAATCTGTGTTTTACCATTTAACAATGAACTATGTAATTTAATCAATAGACTCACTTCACTTGCCATGCTAACTGAAAATCTATATATCAAATGATGCGACTGTCAAGTGGAAGTTACTTATATTTTCTTACGTCACCTGAGAAGTTTCTTTTTAGCAAGCTTGTTTAAGTGCAGCCAAAGTGTACTCTGTTTTTTAGACGATCTCCATGTTTTCTATTGAGATCAGAGAGCAGCTGAAATAGTGATGGGACTATACCATTTTTAGGTTCTGAAGGCAAAGCTTCTTACAGAGTTAGTCACATTTGTCAGTTCTGTGAGTAGAAAAAATCTTGATAGCTTGTTGCTTCTGCTCAGTGTGCTTGGTGCATAAATTGATTGCTTGCTGCAAATGTTGTTTAGTGTCCTATTTCATGGTAGCTTCGGATGCTATATATTTGGAGATTTTGTTGCCGGTATTTGGAGTGCTAGGAGAGTTTCTAAACTACTGTCACGACATCATAGATAGGATAGTGAACCAATGTGACATATGTATAACATTTCATGTGAGATTCTTTGCAGCAAACTGCATGAGCGAGCGGTCCATAAGTATCGTGTGAAAGAGAGAGGGCACCATGGCGAAGATGAGGTGAGCGTTATCCGGTTTTAAAGGAGAAGACCCCAGCGAGAAATCACCTGCTAAGATGGGAAACTGAGCGGTAAGGCAGGAAAGGGAAGTGTGCGTCGTGGGGTGGGGTTTTCGTGTTGGGACCGCATGTTGGGATAACATATGGGTTGGATTTGGGGGCGTCCGGAGTATCCATACGGTTAAATTTTGGGGAGCTTGCTTAATGTCCTAACATGTTAGGACATATGAGGGAGAAATAAGATTTGACCTTGGATATGACCATTTCTGTGATTTATTTGTATGGATCGTAGCCCGTAACAACGCACGGGCGTTCTACTAGTAGTTATTAACAACTCGGCATGATGGCCTTCCAATCCATTTGAAGTCCTAGGTCTGAAGTAGTACTCAGCAACTAACATCAGGCAATCAATTTCAATTAGTGCGCTTCGTTACTGGCCTGTCAACGGCGATGGTGTGAAGTGTGAACCAAATTAGGCCACCCATTTCAAACGTCTCGCCAAATGGTGACGCCAGTTCGTTGGGGCGACACAATCAGCCGCGCCATGACGACGATGGTTTTTGCTCCCGCGAACGTACGACGTCGGGCAACCGAGCATCGCAACTTTGCTAGTGTTTCTCCAATGTTTTGGACCCATGCGGAAGAGAAAACGATCGTGCATTACTTAGCTAATTTTTTTTAAATAATACATTTTTTTAATTAATTTGCACAAATATTACGCGTAAAAAATTATTTTCAAAAATAATACACCGTCAGCCCACAGCAGGCCGACTGGTCCTAGTCGGCCCACAGCAGGCCGACTGGGTTCCTATCTGCTTGCTGCAGGCCGATTGGGTTGTCGGCCACCAGATCCAAGTCCAGTCGGAAGGTCCAGTCGGCTTGCTGTGGGCCGACGGGAACTAATTGGCCAGTTGTGGGCCGACAGGGACTAATTGGCCTGCTGTAGGCCGACTGGTGCATGCATACCATATTACTTTTTTTTTGACCCGTACGATTTTTTTTAAAAAACTATGACATATTTTCCCACCAGCTCGTTCCCGCCACCCATTTCTCATCCACCTGTTTCCCGCCATATGTTCCCGCCAACTCTTTCCCGCCACTCGTTTCCCGCCATATGTTCCCGCCAACTCTTTCCCACCACTCGTTTCCCGCCATATGTTCCCGTCAACTCTTTCCCACCACTCGTTTCCCGCCAACTGTTGTCGTTCTTTCCCACCATTTTTTCCTCTCTACCTATAAAACCCCCTTCAGACGGAGGTGGATAAGCATTCCAGTGTAGTTTATTTGAGATGTCCCATTATCCTTTCGATCGTAGTTTTCACCCTGGGATGAGCAGGACTCTTCTGAGCCTAGCTACCGATTTCAGGATGGACAATAGGATAGTTCCATGGGACGAACTCACCGGTAGTGACACCATAATGAATGAGTTGGTCACCAATTACGTAGGTCTGGGTGGCCTGAAAGGACGTATGAAGAGGTACGTAAAGAACTTTTTAGGATACATGAAAGGTGGAAGAAGGTGGTGGTGCCGAAGAGTGAATCTTTCAGAAGGCTTTCAGCAAATAATCCATTATTATGGATTGAGGAGAGCGAGGACGAAGATGATATCTTCATGCCACCGCTTCCGGGTTCTACATCTTGGAAGGGCAAGAGTTCTTCATCGTCGAAGGGCAAGGTTTCTTCATCGTCGAAGGGCAAGAGTTCTTCATCGTCAAAGGGCAAGAGTTCTGCATCGATGGAGGATGACGATGATGACTTCATGTAGTTTTATGTTGTATGTTGTAAGTTCACTCGTACGTACCGTTTAATTTAGATGTAGTTCTATGTAGTTGTTTGTACTGTCTTGTTGTACGAGCATTCTGTTCTATTTAAATATGATGTTGTAGTTCGGATAACATAGTACTAAAATAGAGTAGGCATATGTCTCATACATAAGTACATAGTCATTTGTCTCATACATAGAATAGACATAAGTCTCACACATAAATAGATGGTAATGTCTGTACTGATAGATAGAAGCGTCAGTGACGACGTCTGGCATGGCGGGGAGGCGGATCTGGAATCGGCGTCCATCCCCATCTGTCAGGTGCCCTAATGGGACGCGGTGCAATCTCAGACTCTTCCTGGTCATGCTGTGTATCATGTGTGGGGCCTGGTGGAGGAGTCGAAAACATGTTCATCCAGTGGGTGTGCTGCGACATCGGAGCCTGTATGTGATCCTCGGGATGATGATCACTCCCCCACGTATCATGTGATGCCGACATAGACGCATGATATCCATAGGCTCCTGCACGACGGAACTTTAAGTCATGAAGTCTGATGCCGCCTGAACTAATATTGAAAACAATAAATATGAAGACACACACCTGCTGGCTGTGACGGCTGCTCTGGCTCAAACACAAAGCTCGACGAGGGACCGTGGTGCTGTGGCTGTGGAGAAAACACGAAGCTCGACGTGGGACCATAGTGCTGTGGATGCTGCCACGATGAACTGCCAGGTTGTTCAGGAGGGGGTGGACATAGCACCCGTTGCAATATTGTTCTGATGATATTGCCAGGCTGAATCATGTCCATCATTCACGGTCATTGCAGATGAGAAGTCATGATTCCACCATGCAGGATTCGGGACCTCCGCTGCATTTTCTTCTTCATCTGACTCGCCAGAATCATCGGCATAACCCCTTTCAACATCAGTGTCTTCTTCTTCCATCTGGTCCTGCATGTGCCCATCTACCTCGTCAGCGTCAACCTCGCCATTGTATTCACCATCGGCATTTTCCCCTTCTACCTGACTATTCTGCCCTGGTTCATAACCATAAGCATTTCCTCCTTCTACCTGACTGCTCTGTCCTTGTTCGTAACCATCATCTCCAGCATTTGACATAGATAGCCGCCTACCTACACTGCTCTGCCCAGGATCGTTGCCACCTTGGTCTTCATGTGCAGTGACCCCCTTCACGACGGGAAGCACTAAAGCAATAGGATTGCATCCCCTTCGTTCACAACCTTGTAACCACCGCACCCAATCGGAGTCTCGCTCTATTGGCCTCAAATAAAAGTAAATTATTGTACTTGACCGTGTCCACAATGCATGAACACCGACGGTGTGTGTTTCAGTATCAAGACCTAAACTTGCCGCAATCCATTCTTTCAACTGACTGACAGACCATGTTTGAGGTGCGCTCATTGGCACATCTATGTGAGTAAATTCACTCAGATCAGCTCCCATCTCAGTTGTTTGGACAGTACCAGGACCGTAGTAAAATCTGATGTTCACTACATCAGACATCTCGGCTCACCTATTTTTTTTTCACAACGAAATACAATTATTAAGCAACAACTTAAAATACCCGCACTAACAAATATTAGGCACTACACATCCACATATTACCGGAGCAACTACAAATATTGACACTCCTAAATACTACACATCCACATATAGTCCGGAATATTACCGGAGCAACTACACATTTTTACACAACTAATTAGTTGACATCTAAATAAAATGCTCACCGGAACCGGAACGGGAAAATAAAATGCTCACCACGAAAGATTTTAATATTTCACTGACTGCCTATATTACGGATTTAACCGGAGCAACTACAAATATTGACAATCCTAAATAGTACACATCCATATATAGTCCGCAATATTACCGGAGCAACTACACATTTTTACACAACTAATTAGTTGACATCTAAATAAAATGCTCACCGAAACCGGAACGGGAAAATAAAATGCTCACCACGACCACCTAAATATTTACGTTTACTACTCGAGCAAATAATATTCATATAGTCCGAAATATTACCGGAGCAACTACACATTTTTACGCAACCAATTAGTTGACATCTAAATAAAATGCTAACCAAAACGGGAAAATAAAATGCTCACCACGACCACCTAAATATTTACGTTTACTACTCGAGCAAATAACAATAATTGCACGCAACTTCAAAAAATAAATGTTTGCTCAAATATACCCTTGAAGCGTGCGCGCGAACGACGAACGGCGGCCTTCAATCACCGGAACCGGAGCCGAAAACTCCACCAAACTCCCGCAGCTTCACCTCCACCACCACCTCCACCTCCACCACCGCCACAACCTCCACCTCCGCCTCCACAACCTCCACAAATGAGCTGAAAAAATGCTCCAACAAAATCTTCACCACAACCACCACAAGCTACCCCATCAGTAGATCGAGGTGTCTTTTGGCTCCTCTAGCTAAGTAGAACCCATTCACGGTGCCAAATCCGCAAAAAAAGGGTCATTTTGATGTATTAATTGAAGCTATTTCGTGTAAGAGAGAGGAGGAACCAAGAACAGAGAGATGCGCATGGTGGTGGGGAAAGGAAACGGGAAGGAGGAAGGAGAAAAGAGGCAGCGCTGGGGTCCGCTCCCTATCGGCCAGCAGCTGGCCGATCGGTCGGCAGCTGGCCGACTGGGGCGCCCGTGACCCAGCCCGCGCCGACAGCTCCCGGGGCGACGTGGCCCGGCCAACAGTCGGCCCACGCGTGGCCGATTGCCCACCTGTCGGCCTGCAGTTGACCGAGAAGGCCCTGTCAGCCTGCAGCTGGCTGACTAGGCTCAGTCGGCCAGCTGCTGGCCGATTGGATAATATTTTCAAAAAATATTATATCAGCGTAATATTTTTGTAAATTAATAAAAAAATGTATTATTTAAAAAAAATTAGCCATTACTTACTTCCATCGGATGAGATAACTGGTTAACCAACCAGGTGAGGCGAGTAGCATCGGTAACTTGGCGTCAGAGCTCGTCTCCACCGAGAGAGCATGTGATAAATCAGCCGATCATTCACGAAAGAGCAGCGGTAGACTACTGCTAAGGAGCAGCATGTTGGACCGAAAACAGTCGTGAGCCGAGCCGACGAGGGAGTCGCTCGCATCGGGCGGTCACCACGCACGGGGGTCACGCGCGGTTGCGTCCAGGACGGGGGCAAGCGGCCAGAGCTGGGGCGCACAGGCGTAAACCTCCCTTGCCCCCGCCATCCCATGTGCTCCTCTGCCGCCTCATTCAAGCGCGCCCCGTATCGCACAGCTAAGCAAAAGCATCCCGCTGCCACTTGCCGTCATTCATTCCCATCGGTCGACAGACAGCTTCCCCCCGTCTACGTGCAGCCACTTCAGTTTCACGATCGACCAACAGCCGTGGCCAGCCGCGCAGTGAACCAATCGCCCTCGCCCATGGCCGGAAAAAGAGGTAATAGCACCCCAGGTATCTTAACTTGCATTCAATGTGATGATCTAGTCCCAAAGTTGCAAAACTAGACCAACTAATACCCCAACTTGCATCCAATGTGATGATTTAGTCCCAGGCCAATCAGAGCTTGCCATTTGGCTGCCAAGTGGCTGGGCCGGTCAGCGCTGACAGTTTTGCACAAACCCCCTGCCGTTTCCTTTAATCAACCCGTACTCACCTCCACCTGAATTTGCCGTGGCATTGATCAATCAAAACTGTCTTTGCTGTGGTGGGCGGAGCAAATCATTCTTGCTTGCATGCATGCATGCATGCACGCATACCTCGATCGATCGTGGTCGTTGAGTGGAGATGTACGAGAGAGTACAGTGTTTCCGAATTCTCGGATGAGTGGATTCAAAGCTGAAATCATATTACCACTTGTTTCGATAGAAAAAATAGAAACAGAAAGGAAGCCATACCACAATGCACATTGCGCGGGCCTGCGTACTGGTGACCACTACAGTACCGCTGTCCGCTGACCACTGACGGCTCGAGTGCGCGCGCCAACACAAGCTAGCTAGCTAGCTATAGCTGGAGTACTCCGATATGATGACCGCGTAATTTCGATCGCCGATGAAATGCACGTACGTGCACGCCATGCATTGATGCTGAGGTCTGGGAAGAAGACTCGAGCTAGATCTCGAGCGTACGCAACCAACTTCCGTGTAAACAACTTCATTACCGAATCGTTCGATCAAAAAATTACTCCCTCCGTTTTTATTAACTCCACGTATTAGCTTTGACTGAAGTCAAACTTTATCAAATTTGACCAAGTTGAAAGTAACATATTTATGTGATGTGAAAATATATCTAATGATTAATCCAATGATATATATTTTTATGTTCAATGATATATATATATTTGAAGGTATATGTGTTAAACTGTTTCCACAAACTTGTTGAAAGTATATAAAGTTTGAATTTAGACAAACCTAATATGCGGAGTAAATAAAAATGGCGGGCGTAGGAAGAAAACACGGGAATATGATGCATGTCACGCAGCGTAATTTTCCTATTGCATCTTAAAAAAATACATTGGAGTTAATAGAGAAAAAATATACTCCCCTGAAAACTTTTATAAGACATTTTAAGTCACTATTTTGAAGCATAGGAATGCCGTTCTCAGTTATATAATTTTTTGTCAGGTGTAGCTCATATTTTATTAGATAAATTTATGATTATTATTTTTGACTCAAATGCGATGGTGGTGGTGGGGGGAGGGGGGGGCTTCTAAACCAGAAGAGAAGAAGTAATAAACAAATCTAAGATTTTGGACCGTCATAAGTTCACTTAGGCTAGGTGAGTATTTTCTATAACTACTAATCGTGTATGTGCGTGAACTGAGCCTATATCAGACGGTTAGGTTCTTTGTAATGAAACTGATACATCAGTGTTCAAGTCCTAGACTTGGCACCGATAGCCGCATTTTGCTGGATTTATTTCAGGCCTCTAGGCAATGTGCGTTCAGTGGGAAGCGGCGTTTCCGTCGACTACGAAGACGTCTGTGGCGACTTCATTAATCTCTATATATTGTATCGGCTCAGTATCTCGGAGGTACCCATGGTACCAGGGTGTGTGCAGTGGCGAATCTAAAAGAAAACAGAGGATGGACTTAAAGTTTACGCAAGCATTTGTCGTTCAAACATGTGTTGGGTTGGCTGGCAAGTGGTTGGACTGGTCATAGACTAGTAGTAAAACAAAATTTGAGTGTCTGTGAACATCTACATTTGTACGGTGTTAAAAAAGTAAGTCTATACAACGTACGTCAATATTAGACAATATATTAAGTGTATTGTACATTACAAGATATAAATTGCATGTAATATTGGATAGGATATAATTACTTGGTTAAATTGATGTTGATATTAGACATGATATTAATTAGTAGAGGGTGGTAAACATGTTTATAATGCTAAATGTGTGTTTAATGCTAATGACGAAGCGTTGTACACGTTGGATAGATGCAGTTGAATGGGTGAGATTTGTTGAGTTTCTATGACTTGTTCTTTTTATATTGACATGGATATAGAAGTACCGTCCCGAGGCATATGACGTTTTTTGTTGTTGCTACAATCAAAATATTTGGGTGTTGGTCGGAGCTATATTTTAGCTTTTCTTTTTCTAGCACGTTTGTTGCTCATGTCATTAACAAGATAAGCATATATCCTGGTTGAGTTAAGCGGTCGGCGCTGTCCATTGCATTGGTACGTGGCTCTGGCTATGTGTGCACACCCAAATCCTCACCGGCAACGTGCGTGACAAGCCTGCTTCGTTCGGGCCTTTTCGCGAGATCCAAAGGAACAAGAGTCGATCATCGGAGCAGATTTTGGATGTACGTACGCCGATGCAAATTTGTCCTCTAAACATCCCGGCTAGCTTACTTGCACCACACCGCACTCTACTACGTGAACATGTACAACCGGAGTGAGAGTGGACCACAGCTGTGTGCTCATACATGCAAATTAACAACTCACCGCTTAATTTCGACGAACCTAGTTTAGCCAAACAACAAAACCCGTCACATGACTAGGCGGCTCCTTCCTACGTGGCGTGCATGGGGCCAACGCAGGACATCTGCGTGAGTGACTAGTCACACGTGTGTATAGTATACACACTCACTCTTCCTATGCACACATAGCCAGACCGCATAATTCAGGTGGGGGGTAACTGCGGGTTGAATCAGGGAAACGGCAGGGGGGCTTGTGCAAAACTGCCAGCGCTGACCGGCCCAGCCACTTGGCAGCCAAATGGCGAGCTCTGATTGGCCTTGAACTAAATCATCACATTGGATGCAAGTTGGGGTATGAGTTGGTCTAGTTTTGCAACTTTGGGACTAGATCATCACATTGGGTGCAAGTTAGGGTACCTAGGGTGCTATTACCTCCCGGAAAAAGTCCATTTTAAACCTTGAACTTGTAAAGGTTAGGTGGAATGAACCCCCAAGTCAAAATCCCGATCGATTGCATCCTAAACTATGCAATCCCAGTCTAAATCGAACCCTGACATCATTTAAATTGGGATTCGTCTGGTGGGCCGGGCCGCTAAATTAATTTTTCGTTCAATAACAACATTTCCAAAAGGTGCACACCCGGGGGAGCTCGTAACTTTCGCTGAGCCGTTTTTTTTTCTTTTTTGAAATAATTTTTGCTGGGCCGGTTCCTGGTACTCGTGCGAAAAAACACTTCAAAAAAAGTTCGGAGCGACGGCCGTGCACACCCCTGGGACCTCGTAACTTTCGCTGAGTCGGTTCCTGGTACTCGCGCCAAAAAAAGCAAAAAAAAAAACACCTAAAAGAAAGTTCAGAGGGAGGATTGAACTCGTGCCATGGGAACATCGAACTAGTATGAATAACCACCTGAGCTACTGTGCGATAATGATCAATACCAAGGAGAACTTTATAAGTACATTTGTAGTCGCGTAATTTGTTACACATGTAAACGTTTACTGTAGCGACTTATTTTTTATTTTTTAAAACATTTTTGAAAAAGCTCATGAATTACAGAAAAGTTCATTTGTTTTGAAAAAATAATCGATTTTGAAAAACAAACCACCAGGACATATTGTTTTCAAATCCCATAAATATTTTTTTGAATGCTCAAATTATTTTAAAGTATATAAAAACCAGCCCATTTGGAGCTACTGAATAGCAGGCGCGAAAAAAATCTGAAAAGTTCTGCGGGAGTATCTCAAACTCGCGACCTCAGTTTTATTAGCTGCTGCAACTTGCCAACCGAACTAGTGAGTTCAACAGATAGATTCACGACGCGAAACATTATGTATCGAACTGCTTTTGAACATTTGCAAATATTTTGCATTGAAGATTTTGTAATATCCATTGAATAATATACAATGAACATTTTAAATTATACACAATGAACATTTTATAATGCATGATGAACTTTTTTAATATAAATAGGAAAGTGATATGAAGGAAATAGAAAAAAGAAAACATAAAAAAGGAAAAAAGAAAATAATATAAATATAAATAAAAAAAGAAAAACGAAAAGAAAGCAGAACCAGTAAAGAAAAACAAATAACAAATAACGAACGAAAAATGGAAGCAACAAGGCGCAGCACGCGCTGCCGTGAACTAGGCCGGCCCATCCACGGGCGCTGCGAGCGTTTCCTCCCCAATCCCGGTCCACGTCAGCAATCGCCGTTTGAAAAATTATCCGAAGGTTCGATTTAGACCGGGATTGCAGAGTTCAAGGTGCAATCGACCGGGATTTTGACTTGAGGGTTCATTTCGCCGGACCTCTACAAGTTCAAGGTTTAAAATGAACTTTTTCCCCATGGCCCGCCCAAGGGGGCGCTGGGCGCGGCAGCGGCAACAACTGTTCGCGGTGATCACGCCCACGATGGATGGACCGGTTCGTACGAGCAGCAGCTCACTCAACTCCGTGGGCGCGCGACCAGGCGTAGGTTGGTGCCGCGGTGGTGGACTGGCTCTGACTGGTAGGTGCGCGCGCGCCCGGGCGCAGAGCTCGCCACAGGCACTGGAGCGCAGCTCGCCGGGGTCCCCATGCCATGGCCAAGGCGATGGCTGGCCGTCCATATGCATCTCATGATCCCCATTAAGTCCACGGCAGGGAGGAGGTTGCGAATTACCCCACACGACTTAATAAGGGGCGAGATCCATCATCCTTGCCCATGCCACTCTTATCTTAGGATCCTGTTTAAGCACTGTTGACACGAAAACAAGACGGTCAGCGTCTTCAAAGAAGGGGAGATGATGCACTATATATACCCATGTTTTGTCGCCCCCATCTTCTTCATGATTGATCGATATTATTCGAGAATTTGGGATTTCATTCTCTTATCAGGGAGAGGGGGCGTCCTCCTGCATCATTACGGTACAGTAAGCCAGGGGCAGGGCCTTGACCTCGAGCATCCTGGTTTGACTGCATCATTTCATTAGGACCATGAGTGAACTGCATGGCTAGCAAGAACTCGGAAGCCATTGCGGTTGATCTGTTGCTACTTCTACTTCTACATCCACTTTGTGTGTGTGTGTGCAGGTGAAAAGGTCTGTAGAAAACTACTGTGAACCGACACTGACGCGGCGTACCTATTTACCTGTAAATTCGTACGTACCACATGACAAAGAGTGCCTTGATCAGGTTGGTAGGTGTCATGTGATGATGATGGACAAGACGTGACCATTCCAAACCTTCCGTGTCCTCCGGCTCCGGGGAGCTTTAAAGAGCAGGGAGGAGAGTAGGATGCATGTCTCTTTCTTCAAATCTGCAGACAGATTAACAGACCCAGTTTCAGAAACAAACAGCTGCAGCAGGGAAACGGGGGCAAGGAAAACACACCCCAAAGCATGCAGCTTGACATAGCCGCAGCACACAACACTATGGCAGTAGTACTTTCTGGTTATTATTTCCCGATTCTCAGGTCATATGTTCCCAGGGAAAGAAAGAGAGAGCGGCTTAGCGCAGGTGGCACGTCTGTATACAGTAGGACGCATTATGTCTCAGTCCTAACAGCAACTCACAGGTTCCATGCTAGCAGGCGAATGGAAAGAGAGCAACCTGCAGCTGCGGGATAGCTGTGATACTTTAGGTTTCACTCTTTTCCTGTGTGTCAATTATTTTGCTGCAGAATACAGAGGGAGTTGCTGGTGCTCAAGAACGTAGGTGGATTGTGGATGTCTAATTGCTTTTTTTTTACCCTACTTCAAGTGAGCACCTCAAAAATGGACATGGGGGTTTCAATACCTTAGCACTGTACCAAGCCTTGGTATGTCGATCCTGGTTATCTTACGGGGTGTGGTGTCCTAACCAAATGAAGAATGCGGCATTTAACACCCTTGTCTCTCTCTTGCTATAGCCATCAGTACTACATCAGTACCAATATAAATCCATGTACTACCACTCTAGATTGGACACCACTACTGGTCAGTTCAAATCTGTTCTGCCTTTAGCTTACTGTAAAATGCATCATACTGTCACAAGCAATAGCTTCAACTAATTCCGGGCAGAGGAAGTATTTTGGAAGAAGAAACACTTGGAAATAGATTATATTGTGCTTCCTAACTCTTGGTTTTTCAGGGATGGTAGTACTAACTAGTTTGCACTGATGAACTGGACTACAAGAAGTCAATACCTTATCACCATGAATAATCTTCATCGGAACCATGGTCTCGGAGTTGAAGCCACCAGGAGGGAGATACATCAGCATGGTACGTCGACATGGCAGCAGACACTTCCCCGCTAAAAAAGAAGAAGATAGCAAGCAGCACGCCCTTTCTGCAGCCGGTATAAAAAACAGCACAGTGCATTTTCTACAGCTGGCCTTTTTCTATGGAATAACTGGCATTCATGCACGCCATCATCTGCTACAGAACAGGACTGTTTCCATTTTTTTTAAAAAGGCATCATCCATACTCCTAACCTTAGTTTGCCAAAAAGAAAGAAAATGCTGCGCTGGCGCAACCAATTGGGCGGGTGCCATGTACAGAGAAACATAAGAAAACTGGAAAGATGGAGACGACAGTCATTCTTGTAAATGAAGGGGTGGTGGTGTGGGTGTGGGTACCTCCGGCGCAGCCCTGCATTGGTTGGTTGGTTGATGAAGCCCATAAATCACAGTTGTACCGGGGCAGTGCTCCCTCTGCATTCAATGGCACTTACTGCGGCTGGTGAGCTCTCTTCAATGCGCACACGATACTCTATTGGCCTCCGGTCCTCCCCTCCGGCGCCGCCTACATAAACGGGTCAAGTCCGGTGGGCGACCTCGAGCTCCAGAGCGAGCTGGAAGGAAGCGGAAAGCTAGAGCCACCGTCGACCGGCACCAATCCACGGTTTAGCCTGGCAGGTGCTTCTCAGGTTCCATGGCTTCCAGCAGCAAGGGAGCGGCGGCATCCTTGCTCTGCATCAAGCTCGTGGTCTGCCTCTGCTTCCTCGGATCATCCCAAGGTGCGGGCCTCACCTCTGCTTCCATGCTGTCCGTGTTTCTTGAGCATTTCTGCTTCCGTCCAAACACCCCTGCTCCACTCTTCCCGGTGAAGAACTTGCAATGCTCCCTGGGAGATTGATTGCTCGCTTAGCAAGCAATGCTGCACCTGCGTTTCTCAGCTTGGGTTTGCCTTCTTACTAGTCGCTTGCTCATTCAGATTCAGTAGATGGACTTCTCTCCTAGGACACTTTGGTTCCGGTCATTGTCTCATCGGATTGTGTTTTTTCCTTTTTGTAATAGATAGAGGACCATGCACTATTCACATCTTTATATATTTTGCTAGAAAAAAAATAGAGTACACGAAGAAAGGGACAGAGTATATTATATGCTATAAAAAGGCGTACCTGTTTATCTGGAGTAGCATAATACCAGGAGACCAGGCCCTGATGAAATAGTTAACGAGTACATTAGCCCAAGTGCTCAACCACTAGATTGGGACATTCTTTTGCCAAAAAGAACAAGCTAGAACTTGCGAACTTCAGAGCCCAACAACAAAGCCAGCAATAACAAACAGTATGGAACATTTGTACCTGCAGGTAGGGGCACGGCCAAGCCGCCATTCACGCTGAGGAATCTCCCTCCCCTCGAGAAGGCGAGCAGCTTCCCCGCGATGCGCCACGACAGGTACGACTACATTATCGTCGGCGGGGGCACCGCCGGCTGCCCCCTGGCGGCAACATTGTCGCTCAAGTACAAGGTGCTCGTGCTGGAGAGGGGTGGATCCCCTTACGGCAACCGCAACATCTCCTACATGGAGAACTTCCACATTGGCCTGAGCAACACGGCGCCGGACTCTTCGTCGCAGGCCTTCGTCTCCACTGACGGCGTCATCAACGCCCGGGCAAGGGTGCTGGGCGGTGGTACCTGCATCAATGCTGGCTTCTACAGCCGGGCTAGCTCAAGGTGCCAATGCATTGTTATGGTTGTGCATCATCATTCTTCTCTCTGTTTATGCATGACAAACGTGAATGCAGTGTTACCAAAATCAAGTTAGCTTAGGTAAAATGTCATGTCATGATTCAGTCTATGCAGCAGCACAAGACGTGTCCCTTTCGGGCCAGTAAATGTCAGATCTAGGGTAAATGCAGGGCAGTGAACAGTGATAGCGCCAGGAGGAAATAAATGCAAAGGTCTGCTTGAGTGCTGCCACCCTAGCAATGTAGTACTATGCTGCTATAGCCAGCTCTCTGCATTTGCAGATTGCAGAAATGGACAGCAAGCAACTGTTCTTACTATGCACAAAATAAACCGTAGTCTAACCAGCTCAAATTTCTCCCCAAAGTACTAAGATTACCCTGCCAAAAAAATTTATGCTCTGCATTACCATGACCCGACACTGCTCTCGATTGAACCATGACCTTATTGTTATGTGGACCAGCCCATCAAACATGGAGTCTTGTCCCTTAATTAGAGTCTTAAAAGTTGATTAAGCAAGTTTGTTAGGAAAGAGTACAGTCAGTTTAGATATTGTATTCATCATCAAACGTGGACTCTTATTTAATTAGACTCCTAGTTGATTAAGCAAGTTTGTTAGGAAATAGTACAATCAGCTCAGATATCGTATTAGAGTTTGAATAGACTTGCCGGCTTGTCGGTCAAGTCCTGTCTGCTATAGAAAGGGGGCCGACCCCTCTCAATAAAGCAGAGAAGAATATTGTCATTCACTTTTATCCGCTTTAGTAATTTGGGTATGTCTGTAGTACATTCTTCCACTTATATTTTGGTTATTATTTCAGTGTAGTTGCAAAACAGGCAGTGTTTTTAACAATGAGTACCTGCGTACACATTGGCACTCGTGGGCAACTTGATATAACATAGAAAAACAAGAAGGTACTGCATTAATTTGCATTAAGTGCCTCGGCTTTGGTAGTGCAAAGAAATAACTGGCCCTGACAGTAACACATGCTCTGTTACTCTCACAGAATTAAATTTCATGTTGGAATCATACAGCTATATAGTACTACCTCCGTTCCTAAATATAGTACTTTCTCATGTTTCCTGTTGGAATCATACAGCTATATAGTTCAATTTGAACAGCAGAAATGTCTTATATTGAGGAACAGAGAGTGTATTATTGAAGGAGGCAACAAAACAAAATCACATGGGCATATCAACAATTCTTTGATGCCCATGGTAACTATGATAGCTAAGCAAAGCCCAAGAGATAACCGTAACTGCAGTACAGTTCAGCGCAACTTAAAGTTTGAACCAAGAATAAGTTTCTGACATATATCGCATTAGCAAAACCAAACCCATGAAGATGAATTAGCAAACATACATTTGTAATTGATAAGCATGCCATAGTGTCTTTAAGAAAAACAGAAATATCATCTCAGTATTATTGCTGAAGGCAATTTACTCATTCCATCAAACCTGATACTTACATACCTTGTGTTTATTGGAACAACAGCTTCGTGCAGGATGTTGGCTGGGAAGAAGACCTGGTGAATGAGTCCTACCCTTGGGTAGAGGATAAGGTTGTCCAGTGGCCTAAGATCGCGCCTTGGCAGGCCGCACTGCGGGATGGGCTTGTTGAAGCAGGTGTATCCCCTTTCAATGGGTACACCTATGACCATGTTTCTGGGACCAAGGTTGGTGGCACCATCTTCGACGCAAATGGCCACCGCCACACAGCAGCCGACTTGCTTGCAGCTGGAGACCCTAACAACATGAGGGTCCTGCTTCACGCTAGTGTGCACAAGATAGTGTTCAGCTCGCAACAAGGTATAGCCAAGCTCCTAAAAGCTTTGTTCTCTTCCAAAACAGTCTAGAATTTCTACAACAGAAAGTGTAGATACTACACAGCGATAGACCATCATGTACCCTTTTTCAATAACATGAACTCCGATGTAGGACGACTGAGACCAAGGGCTATCGGTGTACAGTTCGCCGATGAAGATGGGAGACTCCACCAGGCACTCCTCAACAACAACAAGGATAGTGAGATCATCGTCTCTTCGGGTGCAATTGGCAGTCCTCAGCTGCTGCTGCTCAGTGGGATTGGGCCAAAGAATGATCTTAAGAATCATAACATTCCTGTTGTTCTCCACAACAAGTATGTGGGGAAAGGGATGGCTGACAACCCCATGAACTCCATCTTCATACCTACGAAAAGCCCCCCGCGTCAGTCACTGATTGAGACTGTCGGAATAACTGAAGCTGGTGTGTTCATCGAGGCCAGCAGTGGTTTTGGCCAGTCTGAAGAAAGCATCCACTGCCACCACGGAATCATGTCTGCTGAGGTTTGGCACCAATCTTACTACTTACTTGCATAGTTCCAAATTATGTAATATCACCACAAGATTCAGATTGCACTGTATTAAGCTTTATTTTAGATAATCTAGAATTAAGATGGGTAGGTGGGTATGCAACATAAGTTATTGAAGCCTTAAATTATAATTATATCATTCACTATGAGTCAAAATGAAACTTATGTCTTGAAATGCAAGTATAACTATGTCATCATTGCATGCATAATTAATCATGTGAAGTTATTCCTTTATTTTATTTTTTGCCGTTGCTGATCCAGTGCACCATACTACATTCCTATCAATACAGATTGGACAGCTGTCCACAGTTCCTCCGAAGCAAAGAAGCCTGGAACTAGCCAGGGAGTATGCACATAACAAACTTAGTCTACCCAAAGAGGTGTTCCAGGGTGGTTTTATCCTTGAGAAGATCGATGGTCCACTGTCTACAGGCCATCTTGTCCTTGCAGACACTGATGTCAAGAACAACCCGGCAGTTACTTTCAACTATTTCAGCCATCCACAAGATCTCAGCCGTTGTGTCTATGGCATCAAGACCATTGAGAAAATATTGAAGACAAACAGTTTTGCTCATCTGACTCCTGATGACGCTGGATATGAAATGGAAAGGGTTCTCAACATGAGCGTGCGGGCTAACGTGAATCTGATACCCAAGCATACCAATACCACAGAATCCCTGGAGCAATTTTGCAAGGACACGGTAATCACCATCTGGCACTACCATGGTGGGTGTAATGTAGGGAAGGTGGTCGACCAGCAGCACCGAGTGCTTGGAGTCTCAGGGCTCCGGGTTGTTGATGGCTCAACGTTCTCTAGGTCACCAGGGACCAACCCTCAAGCCACGGTCATGATGATGGGCAGGTACTTAATGCAGAACATAACTTTCTTATTTGGCAAAGTAAATGCTCAATTTTAAACTGTAATGGCTTCTAATCATACTTTATGCTCAGGTACTTTGGAGTGAAGATCTTAAGGGAACGACTAGGACAAGCAGCTGGAGTGTAGTAGATTCCTGAACACCTGCCTTTTATGATGTGTGTGTGACCTAGAAAAGAAATCACTAATTTTTGCTGAGATCCAGTGTGAATCACCAATGTAAGACATTCTAGGAGTTTCATCTGTATCCAGTAACTATTTGTCTCGTATGATATTGCCATTAAATTGTTTATCAACTCATCTTTCTTATAAGTAGAGTTCGAGGCACAGCCCAGTTGAACTGCTTGGGTATATGTGGCCTAATCTTACATGGATGGTTTGATAAAACATCTTCCAGAACTGTTTAGATCCATTAATAATGGTGCAAATACAATATACCAAAAAGATAGAAAGTATCAACTCAGAAAATATAAAGCAAACCATTGTGCTGAAACTTTATTCCATCAGCGAGGTAAGGACTAAATTGGCTACATTTGGGGGGGGGGGGGGGGGGGGGGGGTGGATAAGTAAAGGGAAAGCTTGATGCAAGGAATTCAACGGATTACATGTTGTGATCATTTTTACTGAAATGGAACTACAGAAAATCTGTAACCATCATTCAACAGTGCCTAAGAGATAACGTAGCACGTGTGTCCAATAGTTCTAGAGCCTTACAGGTATACTGAGACCATCATAGCTAAGCTGGACGTCAAGCCCCTCTGTTTCCATCAGCCTGGCAAGATCATCGTTCACTTTCTCATGGTCCATTAAATGCATCATCCCTGAAGATACCATTCAGTCCAGTTTAAAACAATAGCAATATAATCAAAATAATGGAAGATGAGGCAAAACATGCCATTTGATCAAATAAGGCTATAAGCTTCCCATAGTTCCATGTCAAGAAGAAAAGATTGCGACAAAGTTTCCAAGACTCCATTCCTGGAATCAATAATTATGAACTGTGTTCGACATAAATATTGAGATTTAATGTGTTCAGGCGTAATTTATTACTTTCTTGGACAAGTATTTGAGAGGTGAAATCATCTCCTTGTTACTTTTCAAGATATTAAACAACAGATAGGTAACATTTCTCAACTGTAAACTAAAATCATGTTAAACTTTTCTGTTGCAAACTCTGCAGTCTGTTTAAGAGTGTGTTATGTTTTGTGGATCCAGAGAAACTCCAAAATGCACTTAAGAGCTGACACTGACATCATGTTTGGTTGGGTGTGATTAGAGCTAGGGGGTGAGGATTGAAGGGGTATGAGACTTTAAATACATTGTATGGTTAGGGGGCATGGGAATTGATGAGGGATTAAACATGACAGTTGAGAGTCCAACCCCCACCGTTTTATTAACAAGGGAAGGGGTGGGAATTGGGAGGAAATTGTTTTAGTGATGACATCTTAACCCCTTCATCATGACTTATGTCATTGTCTCTTGTCTAATCTTGCACCAATTCCCACTATACAAATAACAGAATAAACTTCTCTGTCAATTTCCCACACATAATTCCCATTAGATACCAAACAAAGGAGTTGGAATAAAACAACAGATCCCATGCCCTAATCTCAATACAACTCCTGAGCTATTTTGTAAGGAAAAAAAGTTAACTATAAATTTGTACTTCCTCCGTTCCTAAATATAAGTCTTTTTAGAGATTCCAATATGAACTACATACGGATGTATATATTAGAATCTCTAAAAAGACTTATATTTAGGAACGGAGGAAGTATAAAAAGAAGCAACAAAATGATTGGTTAGTCAGGCCATACCGGTAAACAGTGTTCTTTTTGGTTTGATTTTCCTGACTTCCTCGAGGGCCTGTATAGTTGAAGAATATATCATAACTGGATACAGTGAAATAGTAAGAAGGTAGAACTAATGTGTTAGAACTTACCCTAGGTAATCCAAAGTGTGTTGAAGAAGAACGATCAGGTCTAAGAGCATCCTGTAGTAAGTTACATAAAACCAAGATCAATCCAATTCATAGTCAACAGTGAATACTCAAGAGAGATGCACAAGTAGGTCAATACAAAAGTTAGCAGCATAAGAAATGTACATCTTTCAGATGAATCTAACTATTTCATGATTCAAAAATCAGAGATACGCAAGAAAACAAAGTTAGCAGCATACAACAGTCCAATGAAACAATTTCATGGTTTAACAATCAGAAATGCAAGAAAAGAAAAAAAAAGGAATACCAATATAAGAAGTTGACAGTCTTCCAGAAGTTTATAGGTTTCGTCAGGTATATCACTGACATCACTGCAAACATCAGAGCAATTCAGATAAGATGCCTACCAACAACACAAGTCTTACAATAAACAGACCTTCCAGTGAACTCAATCTACCTTATGTAGCATATGTCACCAAAACGGAAACCAAGGGAACGGTAACCCTGACCGTGCCATACAGGCAAAGGAATTACCTGAAATGTAGACATTACATCTTTAGCAAAATAAATTGAACAGGAGACTCTGTCATGAATCCCAAGTATACTCAACACATACGGACATATTGAATAAGTAATTTTGCATTTGAGCAGGATACATAAAAATTGAGCCCATGACAGGTTTACTTAGCTCCACAGCCACAGGTTGGTAAGTTCTCCATATTATGTTTCTACCCAAAAGTTCTCCATATTACCTCGAGCCATCAATGAAAACAGATTTACTCAAACTTACTGGAAGGCATCTTGTCTGAATTGCGCTGGTAAATTTGCCCTATTGGCTGTTACTAACAACACTATCAATCAATTAAGTGATCCCATCCCATTATATTTGACCAAAATAAAGGAATTAAATACACATTTGTATACCTGACTACATGGACTATTTCCTTACTACATCTCACTGAGTCTAAAAGGAGAATATCAATTGTAATTTGTAAGCAAACAGCTTAGAAGTATAAGTACACTCCTTGCTTTGAAGTTGTTGTTTCAGATTACCAACCTCAAGATCCTGAACAGTAAATGGTTCCTCTTTCATAATGTTGAATTGCAATGTTGAAACTGCAGCACCAGGTATAACCGTACTTGTGTCGACCAAATAGTGGTGTGTCATCTTCATCACCTGATACAAACCAGCAAAGGAGGAAAGGAAAGAAAACTGAGCCAGCTGTAAAGATATATAAAACTAAAAGTGGGAAGGCCATAATTTTTTAATAGAATGGCATAATGGATTTTCATGTATATTCCATAAAATTTTCTGAGGCTGTAATACTAGAAAAAATAACATAAAACATAACTAAGTACAAGATTTTCAAACCTCATAATCACGCGGTGCCACATAAATTGGGATGGAGGGCTGGACATTGTTCGTCCAATCACGAAGACAATCAAGACCTGCACCATTCATGCTGTTATCTTTTTGGAAAGGGAAAAGCCACAAGTACGATGGGTTTCTCGTCTTGATTAATAGAAACAAAATTGTGTTGCGGAAAGCATTTACACTAGACGGGACTTTTAAAAATCGTATAAGCATTCAATTATAAGGTGCATAGGAGTTGAGAAGGTTGGAACCACTCAGACCTCCAATTGCATCAGCATGAGAATGAGTAATAATGACAGCATCAATCTCCCTCAACCTGAAGATCAGTACAAAACGTTAACAACACTTGCGTTTCTTTAAAGCAAATACTAATAGAGGATGTGAACAGTTCAGTACCCAAAAGCAGGGAACCACTGGAGCGCAGAATGGTAGAAAAACCTGACAGAAGAACAAAGCATCAGGGTGTGATAACTATTACCATTTTTTTACTTTGTAGATGCGCATTATTTACAAAAACAGCTTCTATATCAGCTACTATGAATGGAAGAAATTTCAGGTTCTCTGCTTCAAAACAGTGATACACTCTGGGTGTTTTCTACTATTCCTACCCATAGCTCTAGCGTCAAGAACGAGAGGAGAAGCAACTGGCAGTGCAAGAAGTAGCGCATACTTGCCAGCGTCGATGAGAATGTTAGAGGTGCGAGACGGCGTGACATGGCGCAGGAGAATGGAGGTGTTGCGCCTCCGGTTCCGGTTCCCTGGCTCTGCTGCCTTGGTGCAAACCTGCGAACAGGACATAACAAACAAACAGCCAACATCACACCGAGCAGCGAGCACTGTGAGAAAGCAGAACAAAGCGAGTCAACCGGCGGTTGATAACGAGATGTAGGTGGAGGGTCATACGGGGCAAGTCTTGGAGGGGTCGGTGAGGCAGCTGACGCGCGGGACGCCCTCGCTGGTGCCCGTGCCGAGGAAGATGAGCTCCGACTTCGGCGGCTCCTCGTGCTCCGCCGCCGAGGAAGAGACAGCGCTGCCAGGGGCGCAGGAGGAGGAGGAGAAGAAGCGCGCTGGAAGGATCACCACGGGTACAGGCATTACGTCGAACAGCCGAGGCGCAACCAGTAAACTATGCAATTACGATTGTATACGTACAGGAAGCGCCGGAGCGGAGGCGCGCGAGGGAGAGGCGGGAGGAGAGCGGCGCGGCGGCCGCCGGGGCGCGGGGAGGGAGATGCGCGCCCAGAGAGCGCGCGGCGGCGAGCGAGCACGCGAACGGCGAATGCAGCATGGGCAAGCGGTGGGCACGCAGGAGAGCGGCGATCGCGCCCGCGGCGGTGGCCCCAGACATCGGGAAAGCGCGGATGCGTCTGTCTGCCTTGCGGCGGCGGCCGGCGAGTCGGTATCGACGGGGTCTCCGCGGACGCTGGCCACTTGTCGCCTGTCTGACCGCGTTGCGGGAGGGGAGCGACGCTGGCAAGTGGGCCCGATGTTCCCTGCCTGACGGTCAAGAAAGCCCCGCGCCTCTTCCGACGGCCCTGTCACTGACATGTGGGTCAATAGTCCAGTGAGCCCTGTTCACTGACATGTGGGTCAACATACCATAAGTGGGCTTTACATGGGCTTTCAGCCTGGGCCGAGGAATAATTCCGTCTCTTTCTTCTCCCACTTCTCTTCCTGTCCTATCGTCTCCTCTCCCAATTGCCAGAGTCCGAATCTCTCGTGCTCCCGGAGGCCGGAGCACGCAGGAGATCGAATTCGCCGCGCCGGCTCGCCGGAGACGACAGACCCCCACAGGCACGAACCTATCTCTCTCTCTCTCTCTGTCTCCCTCTCCCGCTCTGTTTCAAAAACTTTCTTGCCATCCTCGTACTTCACGTGCTGTCTGTGTTTGCCCGATCCCGGGATAGGCTAGATCGCTCGTCCATGGGATCAGCCGATGAATGATTAACATTTCTTGCCGTCTCTAGTGGAGTGCCAAAAGGTTCGCCGCGGTTAGCTGGGATCGCAGCAAGCTAACCATGTCGATTTGTGCAGATTTTCTGAAGTTGTAGGCGACCAGTTTATTAGAAATTTCCTGTTTGTTACCGAAGCACTTTAGATGCTTAACCTCTTGATCTCGGGGTACTTGGTGCTTTTTTTAGTTAACCCTTATGCCTTCCTGCAAAGCAAGCTTGGCACCACGTGTTGCTGTTCCAATTCATTGTATGAAGGCATTTTTGGTCGAGTGCAAATCTCTTGTTTCATTTCAGTTTCTTGTGCACTACTACTGACACTGAAAGCTGTTGCATATTTCAACAGAGTGGTGGTGCGTATAATGAACAAAGGCAGCATCCACAAAAAGGAGACGCACGGAACAAGCGACGACATAAGCGAGAACACGCCTGTGGAGAAGGTCAGGGGCCCCAATCTGTTTGAACGGACCAAGGAAGAGATCGAGGCTCTTGTGGCGGCTGTTCACGATAAGATGGAGCACCATTCCAGTCCCCGCGGGAAGGAGGGTGGTAATTTACTTAAGTTGAAGTCATTTTGCCTAATTTAACTCTGACAAGTATTGCTCCAATTACATACCTTGAATTATGCTCACAGTAGAAATTAGATGGGAAGAAAGATGGGTAGGATAAGAGAGGAACAACAATGGTCCAATAGAGTGAAAATTCACATCTTTGTGCTCCTTTGCCTATGGGGCTTGTCCAATTGAGAGTGTTTATACCACTCAAATTGTTCTTTTCTGAACCGAGTCTACCTAAGTTACAACCTTAGGACTTGCCATTTTGCAATAGAAGCAATCATATCCGCAAGTTTCAGCTTTTCAATTCTTGAGAGCTGACAGGGTTTGACTGGAAACAGTGCTTTGTGTTGAATGCTAAGACATGGGCTCACAGGAAATTTCTGTTTGCTGTTTCATTTCTGCATATTCAGTTAATTTGTTTGCAGTGATGAACTATTAAGCTGTTGTAGGTTTCTGTGGTATTTTCACTTCACCTTGTTGAGAAGAGTAGTGTTCTGTGTAACGGAGTTCTGTTTTCTGAGAGACTGGAAACATTTGAATTTTCCGTTTTGTCCAAGGTGTTATGGAGGTAGTTTGGGTGTATGTATTTGAGGTTTATAACTTAACATCACCAAGACTTTGAAACAATATAATTTTGTGGACAAAAATTCAAGCATGAAAAATGTTTCTGAGACATCACTTCTCTAAAAGCTATATACAAAGCAGGCCTTCCATGTTAATAGAAGAAAAAAGAAATATAAAGTATATACAAGAAGGGCAAAGGATAATAGTACCTCCTGAAATCAAGTTTGGAAATTCATTTCACCTTGTTGAGGAGTAGTGTTTTGTGTACCGGAGATTTCTGAGACCAAGATTTGGATGTCCAGCTTTGTCAAGTTATAATGGGAACTTCTTGAGCATACAATATTATGGTTTGTAACCTAATATTACCCAAACTTTGAAACAATAAAACTTTGTGACCAAAAATCATCAGTATAAAAGATGTTTCTGAAATATAGCTTCTCTAGAAGCAACCATTTTGATTGAAGAATAGAGTAATAAGGATATACAAGAAGGAGTAAAGGATAACAGTACCTCCTTTGGAACCTAGTATTCAATTCCTTCATTCCTGATTCTTTGTGTTACTTTCCTCATACATGGTAGATGAGGTTCTTTTGGCAGTGCTCTGTTTAGTACCCTGTCTTGATTATTATGCACCGTTCTAATTTACCTGCAGAATTGCACAAGGATTCCAAGGAACACAGCAAGGCAGACATGCATAAGAAGACCCACGAGAACGAAACTCATGGTACAAGCAATGATATAAGTGAGGACACGCCGGTCAGCAAAGTCAAAGGCCCGGGCGTGTTTGAACGTGCCAAGGAAGAGATCGAAGCTATCGTTGAGGCCATCCATCCGAAGAAAGAATCCGACAAGTGAAGATCGACCGCATCGTGTACATTGTGTCTTCAGTATTTTCAGTGGCTGTGAAAACTATGTGGGCTATGTCCAGGTGGATGCATTATTTGCATCATATCCACTTGCAATCTTTGTATTTTGCATTGCCAAACTCTATCGCTGCAAGAGCTGAATGCTCCATCGTATCGCCGCCGCTTACGTTGAGCAGAAGATGTATAAAATGTGACATGACTGTACAACTACTTTGTTGTGTTTGAATTGCCAAGAAGCTGTATGCAATTTATCACTTGACACTTTTGTCATTTGCTTGGGCACACCGTAGACCTTCTAGGTGCCATAAATGGGATGGATTTCATTGGTTGAAACACTGCTTTCAACAATGGTATGGCGGTGTCTCGGAAACTGCAGCTGAAAAAAAAAGATTTTGCAGCTTGGTCACCTTGCTTGTTTGGTCGATTTTCGGAAACAGCGCAGCGACAGGGTATATCCAACAATGAGGCCACCCCGATCCCCTTCATAAGATGACCATCCTCATCCGCCTTTGGCTTAGTGGGGAAATAATTCTAAAACCGAAATTCAGGACCACATCCCAGTGTAGGTTTAGTGTAGCACTAATTCAAATATTGATAGAAGCATATATAGTACTTCCTCCGTAATGAAATATAAGAGCGTTTAGTGATTCTATGATGGTGCTAGACTTGGACGGCGAAGGAGGCACGGATCACAGAATTCTAGCACCATTGAAGAACGAGGCACAGATCAAAGTTACCTACATAAGAAACAACTTTGTCTTGGAAGTCATCTTTGTTAGAAGAATACAACTCCATGGATGGTGTTGCGCCGGGCCTTGGTGTGACGCCTCCGATTCAATCGTACACTAATCATACACGCAAATGTGTACGATCAAGATCAGGGACTCACGAGAAGATATCACAACACAACTCTAGACACAAATAAAAAAAATACATAAGCTCGAATACAAACGAGTCAGCGGAAGCAACAATATCTGAGTACATACATGATTTAAACAAGTTTGCCTTAAAAAGGCTAGCACCAAAGCAACATCAATCGAAAAGGCAAGGCCTCCTGCCTGGGAGACTCCTAACTACTCCTGATCATCGGCGTTCGTCACGTGGTAGTAGACACCCTCGGGGTAGTAGCAGTCGTCAAAGGTGGCATCTGGCTCCTGGACTCCACCATCTGGTTGCAACAACCAGAAAAAAGAAAGAAGGGGGAAAGGGGTAGCAAAGCAACCGTGAGTACTCATCCAAAGTACTCGCAAGCAAGGATCTACACTACTTATGCATCAGTATCAATGAAATGGGTTGTATCTGTGGACTGAACTGCAGAATGCCAGAAGAGAAGGGGAAAGCCTAGCCTATCGAAGACTAGCATCTTCAAGCAGCTCCAAGCATCTTGCAGCATCAGAAGAGATAAGAGTAGCGTAAGGTAAAGTAGTAGTAGTGTTATCAACCTCGGCCAGAGATCCTTTCTCGACTCTCAACGAGAAAGCAATCCTAGAGCCAAACTATCCATTTCTCATCTCAAGTATCCAGTTCTAGTTGTATCGATCGGGATACAACTCCAAGTGTCCGTTACCGTAGGACAGGCTATCGATAGATGTTTTCTTCCTTGCAGGGGTGCACCAACTTACCCACCACGCTCGATTAACTCCGGCTGGACACACTTTCCTGGGTCATGCCAGGCCTCGGCCAAACAATACGCCGCAACCCGACCTAGGCCTAATAGAGAGGTCAGCACGCCGGACTAAACCTATGCCCCCAGGGGTCATGGGCCATCGCCCCGAGAACTCCTGCACGTTGCGAACGTGGCCGGTGAGCAGACCTAGCTACCTCCTTAGAAAGGCAGGTGCTTACCAGTCCAACCCGGCGCGCGCCGCTCAGTCACTAACGTTTATTAAGCTTCGGCTGATGCATACGACGCAGAACGCCCATACTATGCCCACGTGATGGTTAGTGCTATCAGGCCAGAGGCCCCTCGGATCAAATATCCAAATCGTAGTGGATTAGGAATGCGCGGTGCTACCTCTTGAGCACTGCGTTGGATTTCCCCGAAGAGGAGAGGATGATGCAGTAAAGTAGCGTAAGTATTTCCCTCAGTTTTTGAGAACCAAGGTATCAATCCAGTAGGAGACCATGCACAAGTCCCTCGTACCTACACAAAACGATAGCAACTCGCAACCAACGCTTAGGGGTTGTCAATCCCTTCACGGTCACTTACGAGAGTGAGATCTGATAGAGATAATCTTTTTGGTATTTTTAATAGATAGATGCAAAGTGAAAAGTAAAAGCAAAGTAAAAACAAAGCAAGTAAATAAAGTGATATAGATTGATATGATGAGAATAGACCCGGGAGCCATAGGTTTCACTAGTGGCTTCTCTCAAGAGCATAAGTATTCTACGGTGGGTGAACAAATTACTGTTGAGCAATTGACAGAAGTGAGCATAGTTATGAGTATATCTAGGCAATGATCATGTATATAGGCATCACGTCCAAAACAAGTAGATCGAAACGATTCTGCATCTACTACTATTACTCCACTCATCGACCGCTATCCGGCATGCATCTAGAGTATTAAGTAAAAACAGAGTAATGCCGTAAGCAAGATGACATGATGTAGAGGGATAAATTCATGCAATATGATAAAAAAAACATCTTGTTATCCTCGATGGCAACAATACAATATGTGCCTTGCAACTCTTTCTGTCACTGAGTAAGGACACCGCAAGATTGAACCCAAAGCTAAGCACTTCTCCCATTGCAAGAACTACCAATCTAGTTGGCCAAACCAAAAAGATAATTCAAAGAGACTTGCAAAGGTAACTCAATCATACATAAAAGAATTCAGAGAAGAATCAAATATTTTCCATAGATAATACTGGATCATAAACCCACAATTCATCGGTCTCAACAAACACACGGCAAAAAAGAAGATTACATCGAATAGATCTCCACGAGAGAGAGGGAGAACATTGTATTGAGATCCAAAAAGAGAGAAGAAGCCATCTAGCTACTAGCTATGGACCCGAAGGTCTGAAGTAAACTACTCACACTTCATCGGAGGGGCTATGGTGATGATGTAGAAGCCCTCCGTGGTGGATGCCCCCTCCAGCGGAGCTCCGGAACAGGCCCCAAGATGGGATCTCGTGTTTACAGAAGGTTGCGGCGGTGGAATTAGGTTTTTGGCTCCTGTTCTGATCGTTCGGGGATACGTAGGTATATATAGGAGGAAGGAGTACGTCGGTGGAGCTCTGAGGGGCCCACGAGGTAGGGGGCGCGCCCTCCACCCTCGTGACCTCCTTGGAGACTTCTTGGAGTAGGGTCCAAGTATCTTGGATCACGTTAGGTTGGAAAATCACGATCCCGAAGGTTTCATTCCGTTTGGACTCCGTTTGATATTCTGTTTCTTCGAAATACTGAAAAAGGCAAAAAACAGCATTCTGGGTTGGGCCTCCGGTTAATAGGTTAGTCCCAAAAGTAATATAAAAGTGGAAAATAAAGCCCAATATAGTCCAAAACAGTAGATAAAGTAGCATGGAGCAATCAAAAGTTATAGATACGTTGGAGACGTATCAGGCATCCCCAAGCTTAATTCCTGCTTGTCCTCGAGTAGGTAAATGATAAAAAAGAATTTTTGATGCAGAGTGATACTTTGGCATAATTTCAATGTAAATCTTCTTAATTGTGATATGAATATTCAGATCCGAAAGATTCAAGACAAAAGTTCATATTGACACAAAAATAATAATACTTCAAGCATACTAATCAAAGCAATCATGTCTTCTCAAAATAACATGGCAAAAGAAAGTTATCCCTACAAATTCATATAGTCTGGCTGTGCTCCATCTTCCCCACACAAAGTATTTAAATCATGCACAACCCCGATGACAAGCCAAGCAATTGTTTCATACTTATGACATTCTCAAAACTTTTTCAATCTTCACGCAGTACATGAGCGTGAGCCATGGATATAGCACTATAGGTGGAATAGAAGGGTGGTTGTGGAGAAGACAAAAAGAGGGAAGATAGTCTCACATCAACTAGGCGTATCAACGGGCTATGGAGATGCCCATCAATAGATATCAATGTGAGTGAGTAGGGATTGCCATGCAACGGATGCACTAGAGCTATAAGTATATGAAAGCTCTATAAAAGAAACTAAGTGGGTGTGCATCAACTTGCTTGCTCACGAAGACCTAGGGCATTTTGAGGAAGCCCATCATTGGAATATACAAGCCAAGTTCTATAATGAAAAATTCCCACTAGTATATGAAAGTGACAAAATGAGAGACTCTTTATCATGAAGATCTTGGTGCTACTTTGAAGCACAAGTGTGGTAAAAGGATAGTAGCATTGTCCCTTCTCTCTTTTTCTCTCATTTTTTTATTTGGGCCTTTATCTTCTCTTTTTTTTATGGCCTCTTTTTTTTTCTAAAGTCCGGAGTCTCATCCCGACTTATGGGGGAATCATAGTCTCCATCATCCTTTTCTCACTTGGGACAATGCTCTAATAATGATGATCATCACACTTTTATTTTTCTTACAACTCAACAATTACAACTCGATACTTAGAACAAGGTATGACTCTATATGAATGCCTCCGGCGGTGTACGAGGATATGCAATGAATCATGAGTGACATGTATGAAAGAATTATGAACGGTGGCTTTACCACAAATACAATGTCAACTACATGATCATGCTAGCAATATGACAATGATGGAGCGTGTCATAATAAACGGAACGGTGGAAAGTTGCATGGCAATATATCTCGGAATGGCTATGGAAAGGCCATGATAGGTAGGTATGGTGGCTGTTTTGAGGAAGGTATATGGTGGGTGTATGATACCGGCGAAAAGTGCGCGGTATTAGAGAGGCTAGCAAAGGTGGAAGGATGGGAAAAAGTGTGTATAATGCATGGACTCAACATTAGTCATAAAGAACTCATATACTTATTGCAAAAATCTAGAAGTTATCAAAGCAAAGTATTACGCGCATGCTCCTAGGGGGATAGATTGGTAGGAAAAGACCATCGCTTGTCCCCGACCGCCACTCATAAGGAAGACAATCAATAAATAAATCATGCTCCGAGTTCATCACATAACGGTTCACCATACGTGCATGCTATGGGAATCACAAACTTCAACACAAGCATTCTTTGAATTCACCACTACTTTAACTAGCATGACTCAAATATCACCATCTTCATATCTCAAAACAATTATCAAGCATCAAACTCATCTTAGCATTCAACACACTCAAAAGAAAGTTTCACATATCTTGAACACCAAGTATATTAACATTAAGCGAATTACCATGCTATTAAAGACTCTCAAAATAATCTAAGTGGAGCATGAGAGATCAAATAGTTTCTTTAAAACAAATCCACCACCGTGCTCTAAAAGATCTAAGTGAAGCACTAGAGCAAAAATATCACGCTCAAAAGATATAAGTGAAGCACTAGAGTATTCTAACAAATTCCAATTCATGTATGGCTCTCTCAAAATATGTGTACAACAAGGATGATTGTGGTAAACTAACAATCAAAGACACAAATAATACAAGACGCTCCAAGCAAAACACATATCATGTTGGTGAATAAAAATATAGCTCCAAGTAAATTACCGATGGAAGTGGACGAAAGAGGGGATGCCTTCCGGGGCATCCCCAAGCTTTGACTTTTTGGTGTCCTTGGATTATCTTGGGGGTGCTATGGGAATCCCCAAGCTTAGGCTCTTGCCACTCCTTGTTCCATAATCCATCAAAAGAATTCACCCAAAACTTGAAAACTTCACAACACAAAACTCAACAGAAATCTCGTGAGCTCCGTTAGAGAAAGAAAACAAAAGACTACTTCAAGGTACTGTAATGAACTCATTCTTTATTTATATTGGTGTTAAACCTACTATATTCCAACTTCCTTATGGTTCATATACTGAATTACTAGCCATAGATGCATTGAAATAAGCAAACAACACACGAAAAACAGAATCTGTCAAAAACAGAACAGTCTGTAGCAATCTGTAACTAACGCAAACTTCTGGAACTCTAAACATTCTACAAAAATAGGAAGTCCTGGAAAATTTGTTTATTGATCAGCATCAAAAAGAATCAACGCAAAAGCACGTTCCTGTGATTTATCATAACTAAATTCGTGCGCGCAAAGTTTCTGTTTTTCAGCAGAATCAAATCAACTATCATCGTAGGTTATCCTATAGGTCCTACTTGGCACAAAACACTAATTAAAACATAAAACCACATCCAAACAGAAGATAGATGGATTATTTATTCCTAAACAGAAGCAAAAACAAAAAACATAAAATAAAATTGGGTTGTCTCCCAACAAGCGCTATCGTTTAACGCCCTTAGCTAGGCATAAAAGTAAGGATAGATCTAGGTCGTGCCATAATAATAAGATAGATCTTGAAAGCTCATCTCGTATTCCCTACGTTTGGCAGCAATTTTCCTTTGAGGCAAGCAAAAATAATCAAAAGGGCTAAATTTAGCGGGACAAAAATCCCCAAGATCAATCACGGAAGGAACGGGTTCCTCCCTTGGCCCTTCATAGTGCACAACTATTTCATCACTGAAAGCATTCTTTTGGCAAAATCTTGTGAGCTTATACTCGAGAGAGTATCCTAGCTCATTATTTCTAAGGGCAAAATCATTATTAAGCTCGTTAATGCAATCAACTAAGACATTGATAGGGACCTTTTTTCTAAGGTTTTCATTGAAAGCGACATAGTCCGAAGATTGAAAACGTCTAATTTCCTCTTGATCATAGAGGATTGCTTCTATGGGTGGACGACCGGTGTCCACCCTATAGTGCGAAAAGATTTCTTTGGCTTCTCTTATGATAAATCTAAATTCATGAGCCAAAAAGATAGTAACAACGCGCTTAATAGAAGAGTGCTCAATATTAGAGAATTCTAAGAAAATTCTCTGTATGCAAGGGTGCATATGCACAAATTGTCTTTCAAGTTCAACCACAAGCATAGCTATAACATCCGCAAGGCTACTAGTTCTATGAAGAATAGAACAGCCCGTGGAAGGTAAAGCACCGGCACAAGTAAAGAAATCTTGGATAACGCCTTTGCCAATGATTTTACCACTACCGATTCGAAACTTTTTGGTATGCAAGATAGGAGGTTCATCGGCCGGAGCCTCGAGATTTTCTGTATTATCATTGTTGTCCATATTGACGATAATCTCCCCAATTTTAGACATAGTGGCAGAAAAAGTAAGGCGGAAGAAAGCAAACAAAAGAGGAAGGAGGAGGCGATTGGGAAAGAGAGGGCAAATAAAACGGCAAGGGTGAAGTGGGGGAGAGGAAAACGAGAGGCAAATGGCAAATAATGTAATGCGAGAGATAGGGATTGCGATGGGTACTTGGTATGGTTGACTTGCTTGCGTGAGCCTCCCCGGCAACGGGGCCAGAAATTCTTCTTGCTACCTCCTGAGCACTGCGTTGGATTTCCCCGAAGAGGAGAGAATGATGCAGTAAAGTAGCATAAGTATTTCCCTCAGTTTTTGAGAACCAAGGTATCAATCCAGTAGGAGACCACGCACAAGTCCCTCGTACCTACACAAAACGATAGCAGCTCGCAACCAACGCTTAGGGGTTGTCAATCCCTTCACGGTCACTTACGAGAGTGAGATCTGTTAGAGATAATATTTTTGGTATTTTTAATAGATAGATGCAAAGTGAAAAGTAAAAGCAAAGTAAAAACAAAGCAAGTAAATAAAGTGATATAGATTGATATGATGAGAATAGACCCGGGGGCCATAGGTTTCACTAGTGGCTTCTCTCAAGAGCATAAGTATTCTACGGTGGGTGAACAAAGTACTGTTGAGCAATTGACAGAATTGAGCATAGTTATGAGTATATCTAGGCAATGATCATGTATATAGGCATCACGTCCAAAACAAGTAGATCGAAACGATTCTGCATCTACTACTATTACTCCACTCATCGACCGCTATCCAGCATGCATCTAGAGTATTAAGTAAAAACAGAGTAATGCCGTAAGCAAGATGACATGATGTAGAGGGATAAATTCATGCAATATGATAAAAACCCCATCTTGTTATCCTCGATGGCAACAATACAATACGTGCCTTGCAACTCTTTCTGTCACTGAGTAAGGACACCGCAAGATTGAACCCAAAGCTAAGCACTTCTCCCATTGCAAGAACTACCAATCTAGTTGGCCAAACCAAAAAGATAATTCGAAGAGACTTGCAAAGGTAACTCAATCATACATAAAAGAATTTCAGAGAAGAATCAAATATTTTCCATAGATAATACTGGATCATAAACCCACAATTCATCGGTCTCAACAAACACACCGCAAAAAAGAAGATTACATCGAATAGATCTCCACGAGAGAGGGGGAGAACATTGTATTGAGATCCAAAAAGAGAGAAGAAGCCATCTAGCTACTAGCTATGGACCCGAAGGTTTGAAGTAAACTACTCACACTTCATCGGAGGGGCTATGGTGATGATGTAGAAGCCCTCCATGGTGGATGCCCCCTCCGGCGGAGCTCCGGAATAGGCCCCAAGATGGGATCTCGTGGATACAGAAGGTTGCGGTGGTGGAATTAGGTTTTTGGCTCCTGTTCTGATCGTTCGGGGATACGTAGGTATATGTTGGGGAACGCAGTAATTTCAAAAAACTTCCTACGCACACGCAAGATCATGGTGATGGCATAGCAACGAGAGGGGAGAGTATTGTCCAAGTACCCTCGTAGACCATAAGTGGAAGCGTTATGACAACACGGTTGATGTAGTCGTACGTCTTCACGATCCGACCGATCCAAGTACCGAACGTACAGCACCTCCGAGTTCAGCACACGTTCAGCTCGATGATGATCCCCGGACTCCGATCCAGCAAAGTGTCGGGGATGAGTTCCGTCAGCATGACAGCGTGGTGACGATGATGATGTTCTACCGGCGCAGGGCTTCGCCTAAACTCCGCGACAATATGACCGAGGTGGAATATGGTGGAGGGGGCACCGCACACGGCTAAGGAACGATCAGTAGATCAACTTGTGTGTCTATGGGGTGCCCCCCTCCCCCGTATATAAAGGGGGAGAGGAGGAGGGGGCCGGCCAAGGGGAGGCGCGCCATAGGAGGGGGAAATCTACTCCAAGTAGGTTTGCCCCCTCCCTTTCCTATTCCAAGAAGGAGGGGGGAGGAAGGAGTGGGAGAGGGGGAAGGCAAGGGGGGCGCCGCCCCCCTTCCTTTTCCTATTCGGACTCAAGGGGAGGGGGCGCGCCTCTTGCCCTGGCCGGACCCTCTCTCTCTCCACTAGGGCCCATCAAGGCCCATTACTTCCCGGGGGGTTCCGGTAACCCTCCGGCACTCCGGTTTTTCTCCAAAAACACCCGGAACACTTCCGGTGTCCGAATAAAGTCATCCAATATATCAATCTTTATGTCTCGACCATTTCGAGACTCCTCGTCATGTCCGTGATCACATCCGGGACTCCGAACAACCTTCGGTACATCAAAACTTATAAACTCATAATAAAACTGTCATCATAACGTTAAGCGTGCGGACCCTACGGGTTCGAGAACTATGTAGACATGACCTAGAACTATTCTCGGTCAGTAACCAATAGCGGAACCTGGATGTTCATATTGGTTCCCACATATTCTACGAAGATCTTTATCGGTCAAACCGCATAACAACATACGTTGTTCCCTTTGTCATCGGTATGTTACTTGCCCGAGATTCGATCGTCGGTATCCAATACCTAGTTCAATCTCGTTACCGGCAAGTCTCTTTACTCGTTTCGTAATACATCATCTCATAACTAACTCATTAGTTACAATGCTTGCAAGGCTTAGGTGATGAGTATTACCGAGAGGGCCCAGAGATACCTCTCCGACAATCGGAGTGACAAAACCTAATCTCGAGTTATGCCAACTCAACATGTACTTTTGGAGACACCTATAGAGCACCTTTATAATCACCCAGTTACGTTGTGACGTTTGGTAGCACACAAAGTGTTCCTCCGGTAAACGGGAGTTGCATAATCTCATAGTTGTAGGAACTTTGTATAAGTCATGAAGAAAACAATAGCAACATACTCAACGATCAAGTGCTAAGCTAACGGAATGGGTCAAGTCAATCACATCATTCTCCTAATGATGTGATCCCGTAAATCAAATGACAACTCATGTCTATGGCTAGGAAACTTAACCATCTTTGATTCACAAGCTAGTCAAGTAGAGGCATACTAGTGACACTCTGTTTGTCTATGTATTCACACATGTATTATGTTTCCGGTTAATACAATTCTAGCATGAATAATAAACATTTATCATGATATAAGGAAATAAATAATAACTTTATTATTGCCTCTAGGGCATATTTCCTTCAGTATATATAGGAGGAAGGAGTACGTCGGTGGAGCTCCGAGGGGCCCACGAGGTAGGGGGCACACCAAGGGGGGCGCCCTCCACCCTCGTGACCTCCTCGGAGACTTCTTGGAGTAGGGTCCAAGTCTCCTGGATCACGTTCGGTTGGAAAATCACGATCCCGAAGGTTTCATTCCGTTTGGACTCCGTTTGATATTCTGTTTCTTCGAAATACTGAAAAAGGCAAAAAACAGCAATTCTGGGCTGGGCCTCCGGTTAATAGGTTAGTCCCAAAAGTAATATAAAAGTGGAAAATAAAGCCCAATATAGTCCAAAACAGTAGATAAAGTAGCATGGAGCAATCAAAAATTATAGATACATTGGAGACGTATCACGCGGTAACAAGCAGAGACTCATGAAAGATGTGACCCCGTCGCCCCAACTCGAGGACTCGCGACAAGGGCTAAGAATGCCCGGCCACGCCTCGTAATTATCTCGCGGGCACCTTCCAGGTCAACCCGACTCCACATCACTCGAATTAAGCTCGCGTAGGTACCCCTCAGGGTCGACCCGTCTTTTGTAACATGGTTCAATGTAAAGTCATAGTAATCATAGTAACTGTGTGTCTAACACCAAGGGGGAAACCTGAGGAGTCAGCCCTGACGGATTCCACTCGATGTAATCATCAAGGTGGACGGAAGAGGAACCACCCTCGAGGTCCACACTTGAGGGGTTGCACGACAGAGTCGTATCGGAAGTAGTTAAGGAGGAAATCACCCTCGATGACCACGACCGAATAACTACACTACCGGGTTAACATCAGAAGTGCTGATGAGGTCTCACCCTCGGCACTCGATAGTAACCCAGTAGTGTCGAGCAACTAAGGGGAAGTGATGTGCAGTGCCGGGGCCTGGTCTTCGATCCCGTTGAACGAGTCTTCGATGATGAAGCAGGGGCAACAAGGACAAGGTGGAGGGTCACTGATGGATCACTAACCAACCAATACTAAGCAGTTTAGGATAAGCGGGTAAGGTACAACAGCAGATACAAAAGCATGCTATGCATCAGAATAGGAGCAAACAATAATAGTAGCAAAATCTAATGCAAGCATGAGAGAATAGAATGGGCGATATCGGGGTGATCAAGGGGGGGGGCTTGCCTGGTTCCTCTGGCAAGGAGGGGTCATCGTCGACATAATCGATCACAGGGGCATCATCGGTCTCGGGGTCTACCGGAGAGAAGAGGGGGAAGAAACAGTAAATATAAAGCAAACATAGCATCACAAAGCATGACATGGCAATATGTTGTGCCGGGTGTGACCTAACGTATGGCTACACAATATAGGTGAAGGGGCAATTCAACTGGGAATGTATTCCCGGTTCCGTACCTGTGTCAGACATGTGACCGGAGGGGGATGTTCCATGTTCATAAGTTAGAGGCATCTGACAGGTAAACTGACCGCATATTCGGATTCGTTGGATTTTTCTAAGCAACTTTCATATATAAAACATTTTCATCCGCGTTACGGTTTATTTTCTATGAATTTTCAAAGATTACACCATTTTTAGAAATTATTTGACTTAACAGAAAAGAAATATTGCACTAGCATGACGCCATAGTGATGTCAACAGTCAACAGCCGCATTGACTAGGTCAAACCTGCCTAGTAGGGCCCACCTGTCATTGGCAGTGGGCTAACAACAGTTCATTTAATTTAAATAGAGTAATTAGTGACTGGACCCCACCAGTCAGTGACTCGTTAGTTTAGCTAATTATTTTTATTTAGGAAAATGTTTTAATTAGGTTAATTAGGCGGGGGACCCGTGTGTTAGTGGCACTGAGTGCCCAGTCAGTATAGTTGACCATGGTCAATGTGGTCCACTGGGTCTAGGGGGCCCACGGGCAGTGACCCAGAGGAGGGCCCTGCCGGTGCTAGGTCAAGCGCCGGCGCCGGAGCAACACCGGCGAGGCCATCCGCGGCGGCCGAACGCCGAAGACGGCCGGAATCGCGCTATGTCTCATAATTTGAGCCGTGGTCGGGCGCGTTCGGAAGCTGACGATCTCGCGCGTCGAATGGTACCAACGTTTGGGCCTGGGAATGGCCGGAACATCACCGGCGTCGATGTTGGCGGCGGTGATTTTCGGGCGAGGACGGGGATCGCGCTAGGAGGCACGGGAGGAGGCGTGGATGGCTGGGAGGCCTCCTTGCAGCGCTACGGGCACGAAGCCATGCTCGAAAGCGAGCTTGGACGATGGTGGCCGAGACGGAGAGGCTCGGCAGCAGCGACGAGTTCGGCCACGGCGGCAACGATGGCCTATGGGCACGGGAAACGACAGGGGAGTAGGGGAGGAGAGGGAAGTGCTCACCGAGCGGCTAAGAAAATCCCTCGATAGGTTAGGAGCGCAGGAGAAGGCCGAATCGACGACGGCGGCATCGCGGTGGCCGGAGATGGGGACAAGGACGAACAACGGTTGCGGTGCTTCCCGGTTCCAGCGGAGGGCGCCAGTCGAAGGAGTCGACCCCGGCGGAGCTCACCGTCAGGGTCTGCGGGAGCGGGGCCGCCGGTGGCCGCGACAACGGAGGGCGGCGCCGACCATGCTCGGAGGTGGACGGGGAACGAGGGGGGAGGCGAGGAGGAATCTGGTGGGGAGAGGGAGAGGCGGAGCGGGGCAAGTGGTGAGGTGAGTGGGAGAGGCACCCGAGGTGTCGCCCTTATCCTCTCCCGACGAGGCTGGCGAGGTGGTCGGGTGGCGCCGAGGCGCCCGGTCGGTCGAACAGTGGGAGGTGGGAGACGACAGGGGAGGGGGAGTGGGCCACATGGCTTGTTGGGCTTAGCCCGGGGGGTTAGGCCCAGGGGGCAGGGGCCTTTTCTCTCTCTCTCGCCTCCTCTTTTTATTTTCCTTTAGATTTTCTTTTTAAACTTTTAAAACTTCTATTTCAAATAGTTTAGGCCAGTTAAACACTTTGCCAAAAAATGTTGGTTCACCACCAATATTAATTATGCATTAATTCGCACAAGATGAACATTTTAGTTTTAATGGTTGAGCATTTTGAATTCCACACATAAATTGAAATTGAATTCAACTGGAATTTGAAATGGAATATTGATCAAAGTGACTAAGCACTATTATAGAAAAATGATTAGCTTGATCTCAGGGATTATTATAGCATCATTACACCGGGGTGTTACAACTCTCCTCCTCTAAAAGAAATTCTCGTCCCGAGAATTAAGAGGTAGAAGGGAACAGGTCGGGGTATTCATCCCGGAGGTTATCTTCGTGTTCCCAAGTGGCTTCCTCTTTAGTATGATTCGACCATTGCACCTTGAGGAACTTGGTAACCTTCTAGCGGGTTCGACGTTCAACTTCTTCAAGAATGCGGATAGGATGCCCTTTGTATGTGAGATCATCTTGAACTTCAATCAATGCTGGATCCACTTCACGTTCTGGGTCCTTGAAGCAACGACGAAGTTGCGACACGTGGAAGACGTCATGGACGTGAGAGAACTGAGGTGGCAACTCCAGTTGATAAGCCACCAGTCCACGAGGGGCAAGAATACGAAAGGGACCAATGTAATAAGGGGATAGCTTGCCCTTGACTCCAAACCGATGAGTGCCTCTCAAAGGAGTGACACGCAAATAAGCTTGTTCACCAGGTTGATAAGTTGAACCCCAGTGTTTCGGTCATAGTTGCTCTTCTGGCGGGACTGGGCCGCCTTGAGATTATCCCGGACAATGCGAACCTGCTCTTCAGCTTGTTGAATAATGTCTAGACCAATGAGCATCCATTCCCCAGTTTCTGACCAATTCAGAGGGGTTCGGCACTTACGTCCATATAGCACTTCAAAGGGTGCCATCTTCAAGCTGGCTTGATAGCTATTGTTATAAGAGAACTCCGCATAAGGGAGAGATTCTTCCCACTTCTTGCCGAAAGAAATAACACAAGCTCGAAGCATGTCTTCAAGAATTTGATTGACTCGCTCGACTTGGCCTTGGGATTGGGGATGATAAGCAGTGCTCCAGGTAATATGAGTTCCCATTGCCTCTTGGAAACTATCCCAGAACTTCGAAGTGAATATACTACCGCGGTCTAAACTGATCTCCTTCGGAATGCCGTGGAGTGACACAATCTGGAGATATACAAGTTTGCTAATTGACTAGCAGTGATTGTCTCCTTGACTGGCAGAAAGTGAGCAACTTTCGAGAATTGGTCGATGACGACAAAGATAGCATCATTATCTTTCTGAGACTTAGGAAGGCGAGTGACGAAGTCCATCTGAATCTTATCCCACTTCCATTCAGGAATCGGAAGCGGTTGTAGAAGTCCAGTCGGTTTCTGATGTTCTGCTTTGACGCGATGGCAAATGTCACATTTTTAAAAATATCGAGCAATGTCTTGCTTCATCTTAGACCACCAGTACTTCTGACGGATGTCTAGATACATCTTGGTACTTCCTGGGTGAATAGAGAGAGGGGTGTCATCGTTTCTTTCATCACCTTCTCTGTCATAAGCTCGAACCGGGGTACTGCAATACGATCTCTGAAGTATAAGGTCCCATCTTCAGCAAGCGAGAAATCTCTGGATTTCTCTAAGGCAAGATCCTTTTTCATCAGATCAGCATGAGCATCTTTGGCTTGAGCAGACTTAATTGCTTTCAGAAGAGTTGGTTCCAAGACAAGGTTATTCAGAGAACCCTATGGAACTAGTTGGAGGTTCAACTTGCAAAGTTCTTCATAAAGGCGTGGCTGAGCTTTATGAACCATGTGATTATTGCAATAAGACTTGCGGCTTAGGGCATTGGCCATTACATTAGCCTTGCCAGGTGTATAAGATATACCATAGTTGTAGTCAGCAATAGCTTCCATCCATCGCTGCTGACAAAGGTTCAAATCTGGCTGAGTAAACAGGTACTTCAGACTCTGATGATCGGTGAAGATCTCACAACGATTACCGAGAAGGTACTATCGCCATAGCTTCAGTGTAAAGATAACCGTAGGAAGCTCGAGGTCGTGAACTGGGTAGTTCTCTTCGTGAGGACGCACTTGACGGGAGGCATAAGCAATTACTCTGTACTCTTGTATTAGGACACAGCCTAATCCTTGTCGTGAAGCGTCGCAATAGATGACAAAGTCCTTGCGAGAATCAGGGGGAGCAAGCACTGGGGCAGAAGTGAGCTTGTCCTTGAGTGCCTGGAAACTTTCCTGACATTTGTCTATCCAATCGAACTTAACGCCTTTGTGAAGCAGATTAGTCAGTGGCTTGGCAATCTTTGAGAAGTTCTCGACGAAACGACGGCAATAGCTGGCGAGTCCGAGAAAGCTTCTAACTTGCTTGACAGTCTTCGGAGGGGTCCAGTCAAGAATAGCCTGAACTCGCTCTGGGTTGACGGCAATACCATCCTTGGAGATGACATGACCAAGGTAGGTGACTTCGGGAAGCCAGAATTCACACTTGGAATACTTGGCATAAAGTTGATGTTCTCGAAGCTTCTCTAGAACAAGTCGAAGATGTTCAACATGTTCTTCTTTGTTCTTTGAATATACCAGGATATCATCGAGATAGACTACGACGAACTTGTCGAGGTAATCCATGAATATGTAGTTCATCAGACGGGAGAATATGGCTGGAGCATTGGTCGAGCCAAAAGACATGACGTTGTACTCGTAAGAACCATAACGAGTGATGAGTGCGGTCTTTGGAATATCCTCTTCACGAACACGGATCTGGTGGTAACCCAACCTCAATTCGAGTTTAGAGAATATCGATGAACCAGCCAGTGGATCATACAGATCATTGAACCGAGGAAGGGGATATTTGTTCTGAATTGTAGCTTGGTTGATATGACGGTAGTCTTGGACCAAATGGTTCGTTCTGTCCTTCTTCTTGACAAAGAGAGAAGGTGCTCCCCAAGCAGAGGAGCTTGGACGAATGAAACCCTTGCAAAGAGATTTGTCAATTTCCTCCTTAAGTTCAAGGAGTTCATGAGGTGGCATCTTGTAGGGTCGTTTGGCAATAGGAACGGTGACTGGTTTCAAGTCGATGACGAACTCGACAGCCCGAGTAGGAGGTATTCCTGGAAGTTATTCTGGAAAGACGTCTAGAAAGTCGTGAACAATTGGAATCTTTTCAGTTCCCTCAAGAGGTGCTGCATTTGACGCATTCAAGACATAAAGTCGTGCTTCAGCGTTTTGAACCAGACGAGCATTGTAGCTTACTATCTCATCTGAAGGGTGCAGAAGGTGGGCGGTTTTAGTGTAGCAAACAATAGAAGCCGTATGTGCTTTCAACCAATCCATTCCCAGAATGAGGTTAATATTGGATGACTTCCGAATAATGGGGGAGGCAAAAAATTCCAACCCTTCAATTTCAATGGAAACATTGTGGCTAACCATGGAGGTTTGGCATTGGCCCGTGGGTTTTTTTACCACTAGTGGAGTGTGCATCTCTTCGTATTTAATGCCATGCATGAATGCAAAATCTTCTGATATGAAAGAATGTGATGCTCCTGAATCGAATAAAACAGAAGACGGTACTGAATTAACAAGAAGAGTACCCATCATAGTGCCATGCTGGTCTTGAGCTTCATTCAGATCAACATGATTAGCCTGACCATGACCATAAGGTCGGGCATTGCCGTTGCGGGGCTGGTTGTTACGGCCAGTTGAAGGCAAAGTTAGCTGGTTCTTTTTCTGATTGCACTCTTTGGCAAGGTGACCTAGACGGCAACATCTAAAGCACAAACCATCATTGGGATTGGGAGCAGGAGCTTGGGGTGGTACAGCTCGAAGAGGCTGCATCTGCGGTGGAGGAGGCACACGAGGTGCAACATAGGACTGTCTTGGTGCAGGTGCAATTGGGCGGTACATGCTGTGGGGGATCCATATCCGACGCTTATGCGTTGATGGGCCCAAAGATGAGCCAGTGTCACGGCTGCGCCTGAGGGATCCCTGGTGTTCCTAAAGATCAGTCTCAACCTGAATAGCCTTTTTCACCAAAGTGGCGAAATCAGCAAAGTCATGAACAAGCAGTGCTAGCTTGATATCCGGGTGAAGTCTGTCATGAAACTTCTCTTGCTTACGAGCATCAGTAGCAACGTCTTCTTCAGCGTAATGGGACAAGTCCAAGAATTCCCGCTGATAAGTATATACAGACTTGTTGCCTTGGGTGAGGTTGCAGAACTCTCGCTTCTTCCTGTCCATGATTCCCTGAGGAATGAAGCGGGCACGGAAAGCGGCTTGGAAATCCAGCCAAGTGATGACCGTTCCAGCAGGTCTGGTACACATGTGGCTGTCCCACCATTGAGCAGCAGGACCCTTGAGCAAGAAGGATGCGAAGGTGACATAGCTGGCAGGGGCAACACTAGCAGACTCCATTTCATACGTGATGTCCCGGAGCCAGTCATCAGCATCAAGGGGCTGAGTTGAGCTACAGTAGATGGTCAGGTTGAGGCGCATGAAGTCCTGCAGAATAACTAGGGCTGGCTGCTGGTTCATATTTGGACGAGGAAACCGAGCCATCGTTCCTTCCATGAACTGGCGGTTCAACTCAAACTGTTGCATAATTCCAGCAAAGAATTCAGGTGGTGGCGGATCGTTGCCACCACGGCCACGACCAGCAGGTCTAACCATCCTGCTAACATGTAACAGGGGTAGTTCAGTATCGAGCATTTGCAAAGACAAAGGATCATCCATGATGAAACATGCATAAAGAAAGAGGACGATGGATACCACATAGTAGTCAACACGACAGTGTGTGCACTATTCAAAATACTATTCTAAGGAATAACTATGGCTTATCCAACTTTGGGGTGAGTTGGTCACGCGATCCTAATGTTAGAGTTAGTAAATTCGTTTAACCCGAATAAAAGAGATATTATAGTCCTAGAGTATAGACGAGGAGTAAAAGATCCTAATACCACCCAATGGCGACGTGGGCCCGTAAGACACACAGGCAATGTTAGTAAAGGTTTTTCAGTGACTAGACTCAACTTCGGCCAAGGAGTTGGAAAGGGGGCTACCTACAGCCAGTCGGCTCTGATACTAACTTGTGACGCCCCCGATTCAATCGTACACTAATCATACACGTAAATGTGTACGATCAAGATCAGGGACTCACGGTAAGATATCACAACACAACTCTAGACACAAATAAAAAATTACAAGCTTTATATTACAAGCCAGGGGCCTCGAGGGCTCGAATACATAAGCTCGAATACAAACGAGTCAGCGGAAGCAACAATATCTGAGTACATACATGATTTAAACAAGTTTGCCTTAAGAAGGCTAGCACCAAAGCAACATCGATCGAAAAGGCAAGGCCTCCTTCCTGGGAGCCTCCTCACTACTCCTGGCCGTCGGCGTCCGTCACGTGGTAGTAGGCACCCTCGGGGTAGTAGCAGTCACCAAAGGTGGCATCTGGCTCCTGGACTCCACCATCTGGTTGCAACAAGGGGTAGCAAAGCAACCGTGAGTACTCATCCAAAGTACTCGCAAGCAAGGTGAAAGAACATGCGGTGCCCCCATGTTTGGTTTTGGTAATTGATGACAATCTCTATGGACTAATGGTTTCCTTGAGTTATATTTGAAGGGTTTGTCCATAGGATTTTCTTGGAGTCCATGTCCATGTGTTGGTTTCAAGGAGAGTTTGTGATGACCATGGTGCTATTAAGGAATTATCCAAAGATCGGTCATGTGAGTGTTGAGCTTATTGCAAGCGTGTCTTGAAGAATAAGATTGTGTGATCCTTCATGTCCACCTTCAAGACATCATTCAAATGAAGAGAGTTGAAAAGATTCAACACACAAAGCGCACAAGATGTACCGAGGGATCAAGTCCCATGGTATGGTAAGCATTGTCCATTACGCTTTGTGTGCTAACCCATGGTCTTCGTGAGAGTTCTTTGTGGGGTTAGGTTGCGGTGTGCAAGTTCAAGTGATGTATCACGAAGAGATCAAGTGCTTGAAGCTTGCCGTCCATTGTGGTGACAATGGACTTGTGAAGATGATCGAAAGAGTGGCTCACCCATAGTGGAGTATGGGGGAGCAATCAACTAGTCTTGATCGAGCCAACGCAATCAAGAAAGGTGGTCCATCTTGAGGAGGAGTAGATCATCATCATCTAGCTCAAGTGGACTGTGTGTAAGGCAAAGGTTTGCCCTTGATAGGTTTTCTATTTTACCGGTCTCATGGTAGTTGTGGGAGACCGGGTTATAGGATCGATTGCCGTACTATCAAGAGGGGCTCTCGATGAGTTGCTTGATCGTATCGTTCGTTGAGAGCTCAAACCATTGCATCCTTGCATCATCCTTATTGGTTCTTGTTTGGTTCTTCTCCTTGTGAGTTTTGGAGCTTTTGGTCATTTTTATGACAAGCTCGAGTTCATCGAAAATGGAGTTCACATGCGTCTTCTATGATGTTTTCGATGTTGGAGGGTATGCCGGTTCTTCTCTGTTGGAGGTTTCTCTCCTCTCTTGTTTTGATGCTACTCGTTGTCTTGTATCCAACAAGCTTGAGTTTGCTCAATTCGGAGCTCATTTGCAGAAGTTATGGCAGTTCTGGTTTTATTGTTACCCTCTGTTGTCTTCTCTGCAAAATGAAGGACTCCTAGTGTTGCTGATCTGGAGCATGCGGTAGTACTGCTCTCCGGAGCGGTAGTACCGCAGGTCCTTGCGGTAGTACCGCTCTGTTGGAGCGGTAGTACCGTGGCCTCCGGCCAGGCACAGCTGCTCAAGCGGTAGTAGGGGCGGATGTAATTTTTTACATCCGCGCCCTACGCGGTAGTACCGCGCTGCGAGCGCGGTAGTACCGTGGGCTCTGGCCAGGCGTAGCAGCATGAGCGGAAGTAGGGGCAGATGTAACTTTTTACATCCGCGCCCTACGCGGTAGTATCGCTCTTCGTGTGCGGTAGTACCGTGCCGGAGTTTTGCGCAGGTCCTCCTCAGCGGAAGTAGGTACGGAAGTAATTTTTTTACTTCCGTGCTTTCTCTGCGCCTAGTGTTGCCTGCCTTACGGTAGTACTGTAGGGACGCGTGGTAGTACCGCTCCGGCGTATCTACCGCTCGTTGCCCTGTGCAACAGACCTTCATCTGGTCAGTGCTGCACATGCGGTAGTACCGCAACCTGCAGCGGTAGTACCGCAACCGACCGCGGTAGTACCGCAGCTCCGTGCGGTAGTACCGCGTCGTGCTGGCTGAGTGAGGGGATAACGGTTGGTTTTTCTCCCCACCTATAAAAGGGGGTCTTCTTCCCCATTGAGAGATATTCTTTGAGCTCGTGTTCTTCCCCCATTGTTGACCTTCTTTGAGCTTGCTAACTCTCAATCCCTCCATGGATTCTTGCTAGTTTTTGAGGGAAAAGAGAGAGGAGATCTAGATCCATGTTTCCACCAATCACTTTCTCCTCTAAGTGAGGGGAACTCCTTGGATCTAGATCTTGGAGTTCTTAGTGTTCTCCTTCTTATTCTTCCTCTCATCTTCCTCCCTAGCATTAGTTGCTTCGGTGGGATTTGAGAGAGAAGGACTTGGGCACTCCGTGTGCCCTTGCCATTGCATTTGGTGCATCGGTTTGAGTTCTCCACGCGATATGTGGAAGTTACAAGTTGAGAAGCTTATTACTCTTGGGTGCTTGGTGCCCTTGAGCTTGTTCCTTTGGGTGCTTGGGTGCCCTAGACGGTTGGTGGTGTTCGGAGCTCAATCATTGTGGTGTAAAGCTCCGGGCAAGCGTCCGGGTCTCCAATTAGGTTGTGGAGATCGCCCCGAGCAATTTGACGGGTACCGATGACCGCCCCAAGGGTTGCCAAAGTGTACGGGTTCGGTGACCGCCCCCAAGGGTCGCCATTTGTACGGGTTTGGTGACCGCCCTCAAGGGTCCCTTAGTGGAATCACAACATCTTGCATTGTGCGAGGGCGTGAGGAGATTACGGTGGCCCTAGTGGCTTCTTGGGGAGCATTGTGCCTCCACACCGCTCCAAACGGAGATTAGCATCCACAAGGGTGTGAACTTCGGGATACATCGTCGTCTCCGCGTGCCTCGGTTATCTCTTACCCGAGCCCCTTTACTTATGCACTTTACTTTGTGATAGCCATATTGTTCTTTGTCATATATCTTGCTATCACATAGTTGCTTATCTTGCTTAGCATAAGTTCTTGGTGCACATAGGTGAGCCTAGTTGTTGTAGGTTTTGTGCTTGACAAATTAACCGCTAGGTTTATTCCGCATTTGTTCAAGCCTAAACCGTAATTATTTTAAAGCGCCTATTCACCCCCCTCTAGGCGACATCCTCGATCTTTCAATTGGTATCAGAGCCTCATCTCTCTTTGTTGGGCTTAACCGCCTAGAGAGTAAAGATGTCGACTAGAGGATTAGGATTCTCTGACACTCTTAGTTTCGATGGCACAAATTTTGATGTTTGGGTAATTCGCATGCTTAATCTCTTTAGGGTCATGGACCCAAATTTAGAGCGAATTGTAGATATGGGTTTTTCTCCTCCAGAGGATCCTCGAAGCCTATCTTTAGAGGATGAGAAAAACTCTTATCTCAATGCTCAAGCTTCTAATGTGCTTTTCGATGCTTTGAGCAATGTAGTTATATTTGAACTCATGCCGTTCCGGGATGCTCATGAGTTATGGACAAAGCTTCAAGATAAATATGGTGTGTCCAAGATTTGTAAGGATGATCGTTCTCCCTCCACCTCCGGTCATGTTGCCTTCTCAACTTCTTCTACTTCACCTACATGTGGATTGCCACAAGGTAATGTTATGGTGAATAGTGTTGGTCATTGCAATGATGATAGTATGCTTATTGAGGATGATCCTGTTGGGGAACGTTGCAGAAAACAAAAATTTTCCTACGGTTTCACCAAGATCCATCTATGAGTTCATCTAGCAACGAGTGATTAGATGCATCTACGTACCTCGTAGATCGCGAGCGGAAGCGTTCAAAGAACGGGGATGATGTAGTCGAACACGACGTGATTCGAATCACTGGAGATCCTAGCACCGAACGGACGGCACCTCCGCGTTCAACACACGTACGGAACAGCCACGTCTCCTCCTTCTTGATCCAGCAAGGGGGGAGGAGAGGTTGAGGGAGATGGCACCAGCAGCAGCACGACGGCGTGGTGTTGATGGAGCTGCAGTACTCCGGCAGAGCTTCGCTAAGCGCTATGGAGGAGGAGGAGGTGTTGGAGAGGGAGAAGGAGGCAACCAAAGGCCTAGGGTGGTTTTGCTCCTCCTTTTCCCCACTATATATAGGGCCAAGGGAGAGGGGGAGGCGCAGCCCTTGCCCCTTCCTCCAAGGAAGGGTGCGGCCAAGGGGGGGAGGAGTCCATCCTCCCCAAGGCACCTCGGAGGTGCCTTCCCCTTTTAGGACTCTCCCCTTTTTTTCTTCTCTTGGCGCATGGGCCTCTTGGGGCTGGTGCCCTTGGCCCATGTAGGCCAAGGCGCACCCCCTACAGCCCATGTGGCCCCCGGGGATGGGTGGCCCCACCCGGTGGGCCCCCGGGACCCTTCCGGTGGTCCCGGTACAATACCGATAACCCCGAAACTTGTCCCGATGCCCGAAACAGGACTTCCCATATATAAATCTTTACCTCCGGACCATTCCGGAACTCCTCGTGACGTCCGAGATCTCATCCGGGACTCCGAACAACATTCGGGTTACTGCATATACATATCCCTACAACCCTAGCGTCACCGAACCTTAAGTGTGTAGACCCTACGGGTTCGGGAGACATGTAGACATGACCGAGATTGCTCTCCGGTCAATAACCAACAGCGGGATCTGGATACCCATATTGGCTCCCACATGCTCCACGATGATCTCATCGGATGAACCAAGATGTCGAGGATTTAATCAACCCCGTACGCAATTCCCTTTGTCAATCGATATGTTACTTGCCCGAGATTCGATCGTCGGTATCCCAATACCTCGTTCAATCTCGTTACCGGCAAGTCACTTTACTCGTACCGTAATGCATGATCCCATGACCAAACACTTGGTCACTTTGAGCTCATTATGATGATGCATTACCGAGTGGGCCCAGTGATACCTCTCCGTCATACGGAGTGACAAATCCCAGTCTCGATCCGTATAAAACAATAGATACTTTCGGAGATACCTGTAGTGCACCTTTATAGTCACCCAGTTACGTTGTGACGTTTGATACACCCAAAGCACTCCTACGGTATCCAGGAGTTATACGATCTCATGGTCAAAGGAAAAGATACTTGACATTAGAAAAGCTCTAGCAAACGAACTACACGATCTCACGCTATGCTTAGGATTGGGTCTTGTCCATCACATCATTATCCTAATGATGTGATCCCGTTATCAATGACATCCAATGTCCATAGCCAGGAAACCATGACTATCTATTGATCAACGAGCTAGTCAACTAGAGGCTTACTAGGGACATGTTGGTGTCTGTTATTCACACATGTATTACGATTTCCGGATAATACAATTATAGCATGAATAAAGACAATTATCATGAACAAAGAAATATAATAATAATGCTTTTATTATTGCCTCTAGGGCATATTTCCAACAGTCTCCCACTTGCACTAGAGTCAATAATCTAGTTACATTGTGATGAATCGAACACCCATGGAATTCTGGTGTTGATCATGTTTTGCTCTAGGGAGAGGTTTAGTCAACGGATCCGCTATATTCAGGTCCGTATGTACTTTACAAATCTCTATGTCTCCATCTTGAACATTTTCGTGAATGGAGTTGAAGCGACGCTTGATGTGCCTTGTCTTCTTGTGAAACCTGGGCTCCTTGGCAAGAGCAATAGCTCCAGTGTTGTCACAGAAGAGCTTGATTGGCCCCGACGCATTGGGTATGACTCCTAGGTCGGTGATGAACTCCTTCACCCATATTGCTTCATGTGCTGCCTCCGAGGCTGCCATGTACTCCGCTTCACATGTAGATCCCGCCACGACGCTCTGCTTGCAACTGCACCAGCTTACTGCCCCACCATTCAAAATATACACGTATCCGGTTTGTGACTTAGAGTCATCCAGATCTGTGTCGAAGCTAGCGTCGATGTAACCTTTTACGACGAGCTCTTCGTCACCTCCATAAACGAGAAACATTTCCTTAGTCCTTTTCAGGTACTTCAGGATATTCTTGACCGCTGTCCAGTGTTCCTTGCCGGGATTACTTTGGTACCTTCCTACCAAACTTACGGCAAGGTTTACATCAGGTCTGGTACACATCATGGCATACATAATAGAACCTATGGCCGAGGCATAGGGGATGACACTCATTTCTTCTATATCTTCTGCCGTGGTCGGACATTGAGCTGAGCTCAATTTCACACCTTGCAAAACAGGCAAGAACCCTTTCTTGGACTGATCCATTTTGAACTTCTTCAAAATCTTATCAAGATATGTGCTTTGTGAAAGACCTATGAGGCGTCTGGATCTATCCCTATAGATCTTGATGCCTAATATATAAGCAGCTTCTCCAAGGTCCTTCATTGAAAAACTTTTATTCAAGTAGGCCTTAATGCTGTCCAAAAGTTCTATATCATTTCCCATCAAAAGTATGTCATCTACATATAGTATGAGAAATGCTATAGAGCTCCCACTCACTTTCTTGTAAACGCAGGCTTCTCCATAAGTCTGTGTGAACCCAAACGCTTTGATCATCTCATCAAAGCGAATGTTCCAACTCCGAGATGCTTGCACCAGCCCATAAATCGAGCGTTGGAGCTTGCACACCTTGTCAGCATTCTTAGGATCGACAAAACCTTCCGGATGCATCATATACAATTCTTCCTTAAGGAAACCATTAAGGAATGCTGTTTTGACGTCCATTTGCCAAATTTCATAATCATAAAATGCGGCAATTGCTAACATGATTCGGACGGACTTCAGCTTTGCTACCGGTGAGAAAGTCTCATCGTAGTCGACCCCTTTAACTTGTCGATAACCCTTAGTGACAAGCCGAGCTTTATAGATGGTCACATTACCATCCGCGTCTGTCTTCTTCTTAAAGATCCATTTATTTTCTATGGCTCGCCGTTCAACAGGCAAGTCAGTCAAAGTCCATACTTCGTTTTCATACATGGATCCTATCTCGGATTTCATGGCTTCTAGCCATTTGTCGGAATCTGGGCCCGCCATCGCTTCTTCATAGTTCGAAGGTTCACTGTTGTTTAACAACATGATTTCCAAGACAGGGTTGCCGTACCACTCTGGTGCGGAACGTGTCCTTGTGGATCTTCGAATTTCAGTAGGATCTTGATCGGAAGTATCTTGATCATTATCATTAACTTCCTCTCTAGTCGGTGCAGGCACCTCAGGAACATTTTCTTGAGTTGCGCCATTTTCCGGTTCAAGAGGTAATACTTCATCACGCTCTACTTTCCTCCCACTTACTTCTTTCGAGAGAAACTCTTTCTCCAGAAAGGACCCATTTTTGGCAACAAAGATCTTGCCTTCGGATCTGAGGTAGAAGGTATACCCAACAGTTTCTTTAGGGTATCCTATGAAGACACATTTTTCCGACTTGGGTTCGAGCTTTTCAGGTTGAAGTTTCCTGACATAAGCATCGCATCCCCAAACTTTTAGAAACGACAGCTTAGGTTTCTTCCCAAACCATAATTCATATGGTGTCGTCTCAACGGATTTCGACGGTGCCCTATTTAAAGTGAATGCGGCAGTCTCTAAAGCATAGCCCCAAAAAGATAGTGGTAAATCGGCAAGAGACATCATAGATCGCACCATATCTAATAGAGTGCGATTACGATGTTCTGACACACCATTACGCTGAGGTGTTCCAGGCGGTGTGAGTTGTGAAACTATTCCACATTTTCTTAAGTGTGTGCCAAACTCGTGACTCAAGCATTCTCCTCCTCGATCTGATCGTAGGAACTTGATTTTCCTGTCACGTTGATTCTCAATTTCACTCTAAAATTCATTGAACTTTTCAAAGGTCTCAGACTTGTGTTTCATTAAGTAGACATACCCATATCTACTCAAGTCATCAGTGAGGGTGAGAACATAATGATAGCCACCGCGAGCCTCAACACTCATTGGACCGCATACATCAGTATGTATGATTTCCAATAAGTTGGTTGCTCGCTCCATTGTTCCTGAGAACGGAGTCTTGGTCATTTTACCCATGAGGCATGGTTCGCACGTGTCAAATGATTCGTAATCAAGAGACTCTAAAAGTCCATCAGCATGGAGCTTCTTCATGCGTTTGACACCTATGTGACCAAGGCGGCAGTGCCACAAGTATGTGGGACTATCGCTATCAACCTTACATCTTTTGGTACTTACACTATGAATATGTGTAGCATTACGCTCGAGATTCATAAAGAATAAACCATTCACCATTGGAGCATGACCATAAAACATATCTCTCATATAAATAGAACAACCATTATTCTCGGATTTAAATGAGTAGCCATCTCGAATTAAACGAGATCCTGATACAATGTTCATGCTCAAACTTGGCACTAAATAACAATTATTGAGGTTCAAAACTAATCCCGTAGGTAAATGTAGAGGTAGCGTGCCGACGGTGATCACATCGACCTTGGAACCATTCCCGACGCGCATCGTCACCTCGTCCTTCGCCAGTCTCCGTTTATTCCGCAGCTCCTGCTGTGTGTTACAAATATGAGCAACGGCACCGGCAAATACCCAGGAGTCACTACGATTACTGGTAAGGTACACATCAATTACATGTATATCAAATATACCTTTGGTTTTGCCGGCCTTCTTGTCCGCTAAGTATTTGGGGCAGTTCCGCTTCCAGTGACCACTTTCCTTGCAATAAAAGCACTCAGTCTCGGGCTTGGGTCCATTCTTTGGCTTCTTCCCGGCAGCTTGCTTGCTGGGCGCGGCAACTACCTTGCCGTCCTTCTTGAAGTTCTTTTTACCCTTGCCCTTCTTGAACTTAGTGGTTTTATTGACCATCAACACTTGATGTTCCTTCTTGACTTCTACCTCTACTGATTTCAGCATAGAAAATACTTTAGGAATGGTCTTTTCCATCCCCTGCATATTGAAGTTCATCACAAAGCTCTTGTAGCTCGGTGGAAGCGACTGGAGGATTCTGTCAATGACCGCATCATCCGGGAGATTAACTCCCAGCTGAGTCAAGCGGTTATGTAACCCAGACATAGTGAGTATGTGCTCACTGACAGAACTATTTTCCTCCATCTTACAGCTGAAGAATTTGTCGGAGACTTCATATCTCTCGACCCGGGCATGAGCTTGAAAAACCATTTTCAGCTCTTCGAACATCTCATATGCTCCATGTCTCTCAAAACGCTTTTGGAGCCCCGGCTCTAGGCTGTAAAGCATGCCGCACTAAACGAGGGACTAGTCATCGGAACGTGCCTGCCAAGCGTTCATAACGTCTTGTTCTGCAGGGAGAACAGGTGCGTCACCCAGCGGTGCTTGTAGGACATAATCTTTCTTGGCAGCTACGAGGATGATCCTCAGGTTCCGGACCCAGTCCGTATAGTTGCTGCCATCGTCTTTCAGCTTGGTTTTCTCTAGGAACGCGTTGAAGTTGAGGACTACGTTGGCCATTTGATCTACAAGACATATTGTAAAATATTTAGACTAAGTTCATGATAATCAATTTCATCTAATCAAATTATAATGAACTCCCACTCAGATTTGACATCCCTTTGGTCATCTAAGTGTTACACGATCCGAGTCGACTAGGCCGTGTCCGATCATCACGTGAGACGGACTAGTCATCGTCGGTGAACATTCTCATGTTGATCGTATCTTCCATACGACTCGTGTTCGACCTTTCGGTCTCCGTGTTCCGAGGCCATGTCTGTACATGCTAGGCTCGTCAAGTTAACCCTAAGTGTTTTCGCTGTGTAAAACTGTCTTACACCCGTTGTATGTGAACGTAAGAATCTATCACACCCGATCATCACGTGGTGCTTCGAAACGACGAACTGTAGCAACGGTGCACAGTTAGGGGAGAACACTTCTTAAAATTTTTGTAAGGGATCATCTTATTTACTACCGTCGTCCTAAGTAAACAAGATGCATAAAACATAATAAACATCACATGCAATTATATAAAGTAGTGACATGATATGGCCAATATCATATAGCTCCTTTGATCTTCATCTTCGGGGCTCCATGATCATCTTGTCACCGGCATGACACCATGATCTCCATCATCATGATCTCCATCATCGTGTCTTCATGAAGTTGTCACGCCAACGACTACTTCTACTTCTATGACTAACGCGTTTAGTAATAAAGTAAAGTAGTTTACATGGCGTTCTTCAATGACACGCAGGTCATACAAAAAATAAAGACAACCCCTATGGCTCCTGCCGGTTGTCATACTCATCGACATGCAAGTCGTGATTCCTATTACAATAGCATGAACATCTCATACATCACATATAGATCATTCATCATTCATCACAACTTTGGCCATATCATATCACAAAGCACTTGCTGCAAAAACAAGTTAGACGTCCTCTAATTGTTGTTTGCAGGTTTTACGTGGCTGAAGTAGGGTTCTAGCAAGAACGTTTTCTTACCTACGTGAAACCACAACGTGATTTGTAAACTTCTATTTACCCTTCATAAGGACCCTTTTCATCGAATCCGCTCCAACTAAAGTAGGAGAGACAGACACCCGCCAGCCACCTTATGCAACTTGTGCATGTTAGTCGGTGGAACCGGTCTCACATAAGCGTACGTGTAAGGTTGGTTCGGGCCGCTTCATCCCACAATACCGTTGAAGCAAGATAAGACTAGTAGCGGCAAGCAAGTTGACAAGATCTACGCCCACAACAAATTGTGTTCTACTCGTGCAAGAGAACTACGCATAGACCTAGCTCATGATGCCACTGTTGGGGAACGTTGCAGAAAACAAAAATTTTCCTACGGTTTCACCAAGATCCATCTATGAGCTCATCTAGCAACGAGTGATTAGATGCATATACGTACCTCGTAGATCGCGAGCGGAAGCGTTCAAAGAACGGGGATGATGTAGTCGAACACGACGTGATTCGAATCACCGGAGATCCTAGCACCGAACGGACGGCACCTCCGCGTTCAACACACGTACGGAACAGCCACGTCTCCTCCTTCTTGATCCATCAAGGGGGGAGGAGAGGTTGAGGGAGATGGCACCAGCAGCAGCACGACGGCGTGGTGTTGATGGAGCTGCAGTACTCCAGCAGAGCTTCGCTAAGCGCTATGGAGGAGGAGGAGGTGTCGGAGAGGGAGAAGGAGGCAACCAAAGGCCTAGGGTGGTTTTGCTCCTCCTTTTCCCCACTATATATAGGGCCAAGGGAGAGGGGGAGGCGCAGCCCTTGCCCCTTCCTCCAAGGAAGGGTGCGGCCAAGGGGGGGAGGAGTCCATCCTCCCCAAGGCACCTCGGAGGTGCCTTCCCCTTTTAGGACTCTCCCCTTTTTTTCTTCTCTTGGCGCATGGGCCTCTTGGGGCTGGTGCCCTTGGCCCATGTAGGCCAAGGCGCACCCCCTACAGCCCATGTGGCCCCCGGGGATGGGTGGCCCCACCCGGTGGGCCCCCGGGACCCTTCCGGTGGTCCCGGTACAATACCGATAACCCCGAAACTTGTCCCGATGCCCGAAACAGGACTTCCCATATATAAATCTTTACCTCCGGACCATTCCGGAACTCCTCGTGACGTTCGGGATCTCATCCGGGACTCCGAACAACATTCGGGTTACTGCATATACATATCCCTACAACCCTAGCGTCACCGAACCTTAAGTGTGTAGACCCTACGGGTTCGGGAGACATGTAGACATGACCGAGATCGCTCTCCGGTCAATAACCAACAGCGGGATCTGGATACCCATATTGGCTCCCACATGCTCCACGATGATCTCATCGGATGAACCACGATGTCGAGGATTTAATCAACCCCGTACGCAATTCCCTTTGTCAATCGATATGTTACTTGCCCAAGATTCGATCGTCGGTATCCCAATACCTCGTTCAATCTCGTTACCGGCAAGTCACTTTACTCGTACCGTAATGCATGATCCCGTGACCAAACACTTGGTCACTTTGAGCTCATTATGATGATGCATTACCGAGTGGGCCCAGTGATACCTCTCCGTCATACGGAGTGACAAATCCCAGTCTCGATCCGTATAAAACAATAGATACTTTCGGAGATACCTGTAGTGCACCTTTATAGTCACCCAGTTACGTTGTGACGTTTGATACACCCAAAGTACTCCTACGGTATCCAGGAGTTATACGATCTCATGGTCAAAGGAAAAGATACTTGACATTAGAAAAGCTCTAGCAAACGAACTACACGATCTCACGCTATGCTTAGGATTGGGTCTTGTCCATCACATCATTATCCTAGTGATGTGATCCCGTTATCAATGACATCCAATGTCCATAGCCAGGAAACCATGACTATCTATTGATCAACGAGCTAGTCAACTAGAGGCTTACTAGGGACATGTTGGTGTCTGTTATTCACACATGTATTACGATTTCCGGATAATACAATTATAGCATGAATAAAGACAATTATCATGAACAAAGAAATATAATAATAATGCTTTTATTATTGCCTCTAGGGCATATTTCCAACAGATCCTTCATCACTATATTATTGCAATGCTCCTTCTTTGGGCTTTAACACTTCGAGCACTCCAAATGTTTCACATGCTTGTGTTGATAGTCCTTGCATATCATGTAGAAATTGCTTGACTAAATCTCATGATGATATGCTTGCTATGTCTTGTTGCCATGATAAAAATGCATCTACTTCCTCGAATTGTTGTGCTAACAATGTAGAGGAAACCGAACACTCCATGGAACAAGATGTGGTGTTTAATGGTGCCTCAAGGGATCCTACATCATCATCTATTGCTTTTTGCCTTATGGCTAAGGCGTCAAAGGTATCTCGTACTTTGTACCCCAATATGTCTCTTGATGATGATGTTGATGCTAATGATGATGAGGATAATGATGAAGAGAATGATAATGTTGCCTCCTTAAAAACTAAGGGGGAGATGATTTTTAAAGCTCTTCATAAAAATAAAATTGCTCGTTCCAACTTCATGGAAATTATGTCCATTGCCATTGAGGGCAAGAAATATATTGAGGAGTTGGAATCTCATCTCGAGGAGCATGAGGTCACCATTGAGAAAATGGAAGCTCATGGGCGTGATTACGCAAATGAGATTGCAGACCTCTCTCAAGCTCTTGAACTTGAACAAACCACCAAGGAATCTCTTGAGGAGACTTTTGCTCTAGAATTGTCTAAAGTGAAGGAATCTACTGATAGAGCTCTTAAGGTGGCCAATGTTTTTGAAACTAAAAATGCTAAGCTTGAAGTTGCTCATGCTAGACTCCTTGAGGATTTTGAGCACCTCGAAAATGGCTCAAGGGTCATCAAGGGTGAGCTCATCAAACTCACCGAGTCTCATGCTCAACTTGAAGCTTCTTATTTAAAAGAGCTTGCCAAGTTGCCTTCTCCTCTTGTTGTTAATGATGATGCTTGTGCTACTAATTCTATTACTTGTGAAGCATCCATTTTGAAGGAGAATGTTGAGCTACGGGCTCAACTTGAGGTGCTATCTTGCAATTATGGGAAATTGGAAGAAAGTCATGAAAAGCTCTCAAGCTCTCATGATGATCTTCTAGTATCCCATAGTGTGCTAAAGATAGCTCATGAGGCCATGATTGCTAAGGTAAAATCTAGTGAGCCTCATGTGGATACTAGCACTACTTCTAGTCAAAATAGCATAAGTTGTTGGTGCACATAGGTGAGCCTAGTTGTTGTAGGTTTTGTGCTTGACAAATTAACCGCTAGGTTTATTCCGCATTTGTTCAAGCCTAAACCGTAATTATTTTAAAGCGCCTATTCACCCCCCCCCCCTCTAGGCGACATCCTCGATCTTTCACAAGGATCTACACTACTTATGCATCAGTATCAATGAAATGGGCTATATCTGTGGACTAAACTGCAGAATGCCAGAAGAGAAGGGGAAAGCCTAGCCTATCAAAGACTTAGCATCTTCAAGCAGCTCCAAGCATCTTGCAGCATCAGAAGAGATAAGAGTAGCATAAGATAACGTAGTAGTAGTGTTATCGACCTCGGCCAGAGATCCTTTCTCGACTCTCAACGAGAAAGCAATCCCAGAGCCATACTATCCATTTATCATATCCATTTCTCATCTCAAGTATCCAGTTCTAGTTGTCTCGATCGGGATACAACTTCAAATGTCCGTTACCGTAGGACAGGCTATCAATAGATGTTTTCTTCCCTGCAGGGGTGCACCAACTTACCCACCATGCTCGATTAACTCCGGCTGGACACACTTTCCTGGGTCATGCCCGACCTCGGCCAAACATACGCCGCAACCCAACCTAGGCCTAATAGATAGGTCAGCACACCGGACTAAACCTATGCCCCCAGGGGTCATGGGCCATCGCCCCGAGAACTCCTGCACGTTGCGAACGCGGCCGGTGAGTATACCTAGCTACCTCCTTAGAAAGGCAGGTGCTTACCAGTCCAACCCGGCGCGCGCCGCTCAGTCGCTGACGTCTATTAACCTTCGGCTAATGCATACGACGCAGAACACCCATACTATGCCCACGTGATGGTTAGTGCTATCAGGCCAAAGGCCCCTCGGATCAAATATCCAAATCGTAGTGGATTAGGAACGTACGGTAACAAGCAGAGACTCGCGAAAGATGTGACCCCGTCGCCCCGTCTCGAGGACTTGCGGCAAGGGCTAAGAATGCCCGACCACGCCTCATAATTATCTCGCGGGCACCTTCCAGGTCAACCCGACTCCACATCACTCGCAATTAAGCTCGCGCGAGTACCCCTCAGGGCCGACCCGTCTTTAATAACATGGTTCAGTGTAAAGTCATAGTAATCATAGTAACCGTGTGTATAACACCAAAGGGAAAACCTGAGGAGTCACCCCCGACGGATTCCACTCGATGTAATCATCAAGGTGGACGGAAGAGGAACCACCCTCGAGGTCCACACTTGAGGGGTTGCACGACAGAGTCGTATCGGCAGTGGTTAAGGAGGAAATCACCCTCGATGACCATGACTGAATAAGTACACTACCGGGTTAACATCAGAAGTGCTGATGAGGTCACCCTCGGCACTCGATAGTAACCCTGTAGTGTCAAGCAACTAAGGGGAAGTGATGTGCGGTGTCGGGGCCTGGTCTTCGATCCCGTTTAATGGGTCTTCGATGATGAAGCAGGGGCAACAAGGACAAGGTGGGGGGTCACTGATGGATCACTAACCAACCTATACTAAGCAGTTTAGGATAAGCAGGTAAGGTACAACAGCAAATACAAAAGCAGGCTATGCATCAGAATAGGAGCAAACAATAACAATAGCAAAATCTAATGCAAGCATGAGAGAATGGAATGGGCGATATCAGGATGATCAAAGGGGGGGCTTGCCTGGTTGCTCTGGCAAGGAGGGGTCATCGTCGACGTAGTCGATCACAGGGGCAGCATCGGTCTCGGGGTCTACCAGAGAGAAGAGGGGGAAGAAACGGTAAATATAAAGCAAACATAGCATCACAAAGCATAACGTGGCAATATGTTGTGCCGGGTGTGACCTAACATATGGCTACACGATATAGGTGAAGGGGGAATTCAACCGGGAATGTATTCCCGGTTCCGGACCTGTGTCAGACATATGAACGGAGGGTGATGTTGCATGTTCAGATAGTTAGAGGCATCTGACAGGTAAACCGACCGCATATTCGGATTCGTTGGATTTTTCTGAGCAACTTTCATATATAAAACATTTACATACGAGTTACGGTTTATTTTCTATGAATTTTCAAAGATTAAACCATTTACAAAAAATATTTCTTAACAGAAAAGAAATATTGCACCGGCATGGCATCATAGTGACGTCAACAATCAACAGCCGCACTTACCAGGGCAAACCTTCCCAGTAGGGCCCACCTGTCATTGGCAGTGGGCTAACAACAGTTCATTTTAATTTAAATAGAGTAATTAGTGACTGGACCATACGAGTCAGTGGCTCATTAGTTTAGCTAATTATTTCTATTTAGGAAAATGTTTTAATTAGGTTAATTAGGCGAGGGACCTGTGTGTCAGTGGCACTGAGTGCCCAGTCAGTATAGTTGACCACGGTCAACTGGATCCAGGGGGCCCACGGGCAGCGACCCAGAGGCAGGCCCTGCCGGTGCCAGGTCAGCGCCGGCGCCGGAGCAACGCCGGCGAGGCCATCCACAGCGGCCGAACGCCGAAGACGGCCAGAATCGCGCTGCGACGCATCATTTGAGCCGTGGTCAGCCGCGTTTGGAAGCTGACGATCTCGCGCGTCGAATGGTACCAACATTTTGGCCTGGGAATGGCCGGAACATCGCCGGCATCGACGTTTGGCGGCGGTGATTTTTGGGTGAGGACGTGGATCGTGCTAGGAGGCACGGGAGGAGGCGCGAACGGCTGGGAGGCCTCCTGGAAGCGCTACGGGCACGAAGCCGTGCTCGAAAGCGAGCTCGACCGGTGGTGGCCGAGACGGAGAGGCTCGGCAGCGGCGATGAGTTCGGCCACTGGGGCAACGATGGCCTACGGGCATGGGAAACGACAGGGGAGTAGGGGGAGGAGATGGAGGTGCTCACCGAGCGACTAAGAAAAGCCCTCGACAGGTTAGGAGCGCAGGGGAAGGCCGAATCAACGGCGGCGGTGTCGCGGTGGCCGGAGATGGGGACGTGGACGAACGGCGGCTGCGGTGCTTCCCGGTTCCAGCGGAGGGCGCCAACGAAGGAGTCGACCCCGGCGGAGCTAACCGTCAGGGTCAGCGGGCGCGGGGTCGCCGGTGGCCGCGACAAAGACGGAGGGCGGCGGCGACTGCGCTCGGAGGTGGGCGGGGAACGAGGGGGAAGGCGAGGAGGAATCTGGTGGGGAGAGGGAGAGGCGGAGCGGGCAAGTGGTGAGGTGAGTGGGAGAGGCGCCTGAGGTGTCGCCCTTATGCTCTCCCGGCGAGGCCGGCGAGGTGGTCGGGTGGGGCCGAGGCGCCCGGTCGGTCGAACAGTGGGAGGTGGGAGACGACAGGGAAGGGGGAGCGGGCCACATGGTCTGTTGGGCTTAGCCCGGGGGGTCAGGAGCCTTTTCTCTCTCTCTCGCCTCCTATTTTTATTTTCCTTTATTTTTTCTTTTTAAACTTCTGTTTCAAATAGTTTAGGCCATTTAAACACTTTGGAAAAAAAATGTTGGTTCATCACCAATATTAATTATGCATTAATTGGCACAAGATGAACATTTTAGTTTTCATGTTTGAGCATTTTGAATTCCACACATAAATTGAAATTGAATTCAACTGGAATTTTGAAATGGAATATTGATCAAAGTGACTAAGCACTATTATAACAAAATGAGTAGCTTGATCTCAGGGATTACTGTAGCATCATTACACTAGGGTGTTACACTTGGGCAGGCCCGAATGGGCGCCGACAATGGTAAACTCACTTGAGGACTGGTGCATCGACAAAACTGGAAAGAAGGTCACCAGGAAAGATGTCAGGACGCTATTACTGCCAGTGATGTGGGAGCTATGGAAACGCAGGAATGCGAGATGAAAGATAGACGTGGAAGATGGCTGGCCTATTCAAGTGTGATACCACAACGTTATTTGTGGCGTTGCCAATGTAGGTGAACGGGAGGAGTTTGCCATGCTTGTTTAGTTCAGCTTGGGTGGGGTGGATGTTACATAGGCATTGTAATATGTAAACGGTGCATGAGGGTTCTTTACACCTCCTTCTATAATATAAAATACACACACTCGTGCGTATTCGAGAAAAAAAAAGAATACAACTCCGCTTATCGTCATGACACACAATGCCAATAGCAGCTTTCAGGGCGGAATCTCCTCTTCTTAAGGTGTGTTTGTTTGAGCTCCTTCTAGTGGCTTCTATGGCTTCTGGCCTGGAAAAGCCGGAAGCCCAAACCAACACCTATTTCCGAGCTAGCTCCAAAGACCCTCAGGTCGGAGCGCTCCAAAAATTAGACCTAAAAGCCGCAGCAGCCATTTCAGGCTTTTCGTGGCAGGAGCTGGCTCCAAATACATAAAAGAAGGGTTTACCCTCCCACCAATTTACATACCCAAACGAGAGTGGTTCTTCAGCTCCAGGGTGCCCTTACACCATCTACGAACAGTAAAATCCAAACAAATCGAAAAAAGTCAAAAAAAATTGAAACTTTGCAACATCAAATATGATCAAACTTTGTCGGTGCTAGTAAGTTTAGCTAAATATCGTTAGAAAGAGATGATGGTTAGCTAAATAGATTATAACTGTTAGAATCTTGCAACTAAAATTTTTATGGCATGCAAAAAAGAAATCATTTTGGGTAAAATCTTTGAGGGCCAAAACATTGGCGGAGCTTCATGGGGCCAAAGGGGACCATTGCGCCCCTGTCCCCCTACTCTAGGAAAATTTTTGAGTGTACTCCTAATTATTAGGCTTGATATCAAACATTTCTTGGAGTTCATGCCCGACACTGGGCCCGAAAACGAAGCTCGTGCCTAACAACACACTGCGAGAAGATGTTCCCATAGGTACTGAAATCTACATTTGTTGCACTTACTTGTCATATTTGTAGAGGGATAGGTGGCCTTGCTAATTTGATTGTTGTCTACATGTCTATACCAGTGCCGCCGCCCTCAGGATCAAGTGGGCCTGGGAAATCGCCAGCATCGGAAGATTTCAGTAAAATACTTCAGACTTGGAAAAACGGGGAAGATCCTCACCAGATGTATGTGGTGTGTCATAGCCTCATTCTTGGAGAATCAGAAGGGTCATTTTCGAGTTTAGATTTCTTCATTTGGAAGTTGGGATCCCGCTATCTTCAACCTATTTGTTTGGATTTATCATTTTCATTTCATTTCAACATTTTGCTCTTTCTATATCCGTATCCTCTAGGTAGAGCGTTTTCATCAATAGAGAACATTTTCCCTTTGTAGGAATATATATTATAAGTCCATAGAATATTATCAAAATCAAAGAGTAAATATATAAAAGGCACAAGTGAAGAAAAAGGCAAGATGGTAGAGGAATAAGTGGAGTAGTTTGTCATGGACCACCATCACTCTACGGTCTCTTGACCACCATGGACTAGTGAACCAAATATTACCAAGTACCCCTCCGATGTAACACCAAAAGGGGTACTCTTGATCATATGTTAACAAGTCCTAGCCTATAAATACCCCCCGTTGGGAAACATAGTAGAAAACAAAAAAAAATCGCACCTACGATCACCAAGATCAATACGAAGATGCATAATGGTTGGGATCAATGATCAGTACCAATTCCGAAGTGCAGCGGAAGAAGAAGAGTCGGTGTAGATCATGCTCAAAGTCCGTCGAACGATGATGACGATCCCGTGAACCGCCCTCGAACGATCCCTCAAACAGAAGACCGAAAGCACGGCCTCTCTACTTGGTTGCAAGCGTACGGTCTTCATGATTTGGCAGTGCTTCGCTGTCCAGAGCTAATCGTCGCCGGAGAATTAGCGGGAGGATATTAGAACCACACCGGGCTTCTAATTATGAGGATTAGAGGTGGCTAGGGCTAGCTCTAATTAGTCTAGGACCAACTAGAACTATAACTAGATCAACTAGAAGAGGCATCCAAAAAACTTGTATATCCATAGGGTGGAAATCCTCTAGTATATATAGGTTAGAGGGGAGGGAGAGGGCATCCACCAAGGGGGAAAGTCCCCCTTGGGGCGCCCAAGCAAGGGGGGAGGAGTAGGACTCCTCCCCTTGTCCAATTCGGCCCTCCACAAGGGAAGGGGGCACCTTCCCACTTGGGCCCTTGTGGCCCAAGTTGCCTTCCACCTCTTGGCCTTTTTAGGCTCGTTGATATTAAATTAAATATATATTTGTTCTAAACAATTTCAGAGCATTATATATATAACATCCCCGGAAACGTTTTCCACACACACACACACACACACACACACAGATATATATATATATATATATATATATATATATATATATATATATATATATATATATATATATATATATATTCTCATCACTCCCATCCTACTAACACTCAGCAGATCGTGATTACCTTAAGCATGTGACCCCATAGGTTCGGTAACCATAGACATGAACGAACCCCTTCGTTCAATGACCGATAGCGGAACCGTGGACATCCATATCGGTCCCTATGATTACATGAATGATATTTGAGTGAACCTTTGGTTATCATGTGATGTTCCCTTTGCTTCGCGGTACTTTACAAAACCCGGCGTGCGAGTCATCACCATGCTCACTATATCGTTGCTCCCGTTACCGATTTTGTTCTTCTTTCTAATTGACGTGTTCTGGCATCCCCATGACGTAGTCACCTATGTCTGTCAGGACGATGATGGATGCCGTCACACTGAGAGGGCCCTAAGGATATCTCTGCATCACCGGAGGAGCAAATCCCACTATCGAGCCGTCCGGTCACTTGTCAAACTTTTCGGTGTGCCTGAAAGTTATCGTTATGATCACCTTGTTACAGATGACGTTTGAGCAACCCCAAAGCCCACCGTCTGGTAGGAAGTGACTAAGACACTCTCATGTTCTGAGGAACTAAAAACACATGCTAACACTCCATTTATAACAGATGATTTCACACGATATGATCACATAGCATAACAGATGAGTATTGGGTCGATTCAATATGATCGTTCTTCTAACGTCATACCCTCAATGTTGTTTTTAGTACTATCGCTACACTTAATGATATCCTAAGATCCGTAAAACGTGATCAACAACAACACTTGAGCCGGTCTTAGAGGCGAGACCAGGAACCTATGGTTTACCGCTTATCATTCCACACGTGCATATGAGTTTTCCTCTGAATCGCATATTCCAGGATCATAGCTGTTATAGCATGGAATATAAACTCTTAACTATGTATAATGGAAATATAATAATACAATATTATTGTCTCTGGGCATATCTCCAACACCCCCAACATGTGCTTTCATTCACTCTCACTTGAGTAAACTCTACGCGCGCGAGGGAGGGGCTGGAAAAAGACTCCGACCAACATTAAAGAACAAAACTTTGAGGCAAGCTTGAGACGTTCCATATATATCAGGTCATCGATCAAGCCTAACTTGTCAATTCTCCTAACATAGGCCTAAGTCACGCACTAGCGATAAAGCGGGGCATATATTCAATAAACATCAAGAATCATAAGAAAATTGTATGCACCCCTCTAACTTAGCATTTTGTTGTAGCATGCCACTGTCGTCTTGTTGTCTCGGTGACTACAACATTGATGTTATTATTATCTTCATGTAAGGTTGGTTGTCCATGGTTCTTGGTGTAACATGTGAATTGTTGATTTTTCAACTCGAATATGTTTGAATATGTTGTGGTTATGTTGCTTAGTATTATCACAACCAGGCTATCTCTACCTGCTCTATTGGAGTAGTTAACTCTGTGTTACTCTAGTTTGATAGTTGGAGTGGCTTCAAATGCATTGAAAGATTCCTAGAACTACATTCTTTTGTTGTACATGATCGAATTTCAGTGAAGCAAGCACTCCCCTGCACCTCTCTTTGTCCGAGCCTACCAACAGTTTCAGGAATTCCAAAGCACGCTACTCAATATTCAGTTATCTGACAACAAGGACAAATGGTCTTATTCCCGGGGCCCCACTCTATGGCAAAGATGTACAAAACCCTGAGAGTAACATCCCTACTATTGGGGAACGTAGTAATTTCAAAAAAATTCCTACGCACACGCAAGATCATGGTGATGCATAGCAACGAGAGGGAGAGTGTATCTTCATACCCTTGAAGATCGCTAAGTGGAAGCGTTATGACAACGCGGTTGATGTAGTCGTACGTCCTCACGATTCGACCGATCCAAGTACCGAACGCACGGCACCTCCGAGTTCTGCACACGTTCAACTCAATGACGTCCTCGCCTTCTTGATCCAGCAAGACGGGCGAAGTAGTAGATGAGTTCCGGCAACACAACGGCGTGTGTGACGGTGTTGGTGAAGAACAATCTCCGCAGGGCTTCGCCTAAGCACTACGGAAACTATGACGGAGGATAAACTAGAGGGGACGGGGTTGCCGGCACACGGCTTGGTGTTTTTTGATGTGTCTTTGGTGCTAGCCCTGCCCCTCTATTTATATGTTGAGCCTTGGGGTCGAAACTTGGAGTAAAAGCCTCCACAAAGTCGGTTTCGCCCGAAAGGCAAGAGTCCTTCTCGGACTCCAGGGCCAGACGCCAGGGTTCCCGGCGTCTGGACCCAGATGCCAGGGACCCTGGCGTCTAGCCCCTGGACTCCGCAAAACTTTCTTTTGCGCTTTCCAAAAACCTTGTGGGCTTTCCTCTTTGGCCCAAATAAAGTGTTCTCGTGCCCAAACATTTTAGGAAACATCCGGAACCCCTTCCGGTGAATTCCGGAACCCTTCCGGAGACCAAACACTATTATCCCATATATGAACCTTTATCTCCGGACCATTCCGGAGTTCCTCGTCATGTCCGTGATCATATCCGGGACTCCGAACAACATTCGGTCACCAACATACATAACTGATATAATACTATATCATCAACGAACGTTAAGCGTGCCGGCCCTACAGGTTCGAGAACTATATAGACATGACCGAGACACCTCTCTGGTCAATAACCAATAGCGGAACCTAGATGCCCATATTGGCTCCTACATATTCTATGAAGATCTTTATCGGTCGAACCACATAACAACATACGTTTGTTCCCTTTGTCATCGGTATGTTACTTGCCCGAGATTCGATCGTTGGTATCTCAATACCTAGTTCAATCTCGTTACCGGTATGTAACATCCTAAAATTCTAAATTTTGGAATGTTATAATAAATAGATAGTTTTGATTGATTGTTTGATTGATTGACTGAAAGTGAGTGAATTTGAAACTTTTTGAAAGTTAAATGAGAGGGAATAAAAGGACTTTCCCAAACTTTCTTTTTTTTCATTCGTGGTCTCCGTGAATTCAAATTCTTTTCATCACAAAACCCTGGAGAGAAGATGACATGACTTCTTCCATTTATTTATTTAAATGAAAAGGGGTGTTGAAAATATTTGAAATTTCATTTGGAAATATTTTCAAATTCAGAAACTTTATGCAACTCAATGATTTTCATGAGAGAAGATAAAATGACTTCTTCAAAACATATGAAATATGAGTTGGGAGTTTCAAGGAATTAAATTCAAAGTTCTTTTGAATTTATTTTTCAATTTGGAGTTATTTGAGTTTTATTCAAATTATTTTTCTCCAAAAATAAAATATATGGAAAATATGGTAACATGATTTCCTACATCATAAAATTTGAGAGAAATAAATTTGAATTAATTTTGGTATTTTAAAATGATTTTTACTGGATTTTACTAGGGTAGAAGCACTCTTTGCTTTATTTGAATTTGTGAGTATTTTATTTGAATCTAGAAAAATGTTCACCTTGTAGGAAATCTTTTTCTGAAAAATTCTGATATATAATATGCCTATATAAAATTGTACTTTATTTTCTTTATCCGGTATTCCTTCTGTTTCTATTTTTTTAACAAAACTGTACGTGCGGCCCATATTTATTTATCTCCTACATGCGCAGTATAGTAGCTTCTGGCGTCCTATTGTTTTTTTTCTCTCTCTTAAATAGGCCAGGCCCAGCTAGCCTTTTTATTTTTCTTTACTTAGGCCGATTTTTGTTAAAAAAATAAAAATGCAGCACGTACGCGCGCGGCCGGCCGATGGGTTTAGGCCCGTGCGAGGCGTTAGCCTTTTTCTTCTCTGTTTCGTTTAATTACGTCTACGTTTAGTCCCACATTGCCTAGCCTTTAACCCTTAAACCTCTTTTTCACCTATAAATATAGACCCATAGAGCCTCCAAAAATCATCCGATTCAGGTTAAATCAATATTTTAGTTTGACTAGATTCATTTAAGAAAAATATTTTTCTCCTCTCCGGCGCGACTTCTGGAAGTTGTCTATTCGTTCTCTGTATTTATACATTAGACCTAGAATTCTTTTAGCCGTAGCTATTTTTTTCTTCTGTAAAATAGCTTGGCCCTGATTTTTCAAATAGCCATAACTTTGAAACCAACGCCCACTTCTTCGTTACGATCTCCTCTATCCAGTAATCCAACTCAAACATATTTTTGAAAGTTTAAAATATGAATTCAAACAGATTTGTATTTAAACTTCGTTTGATCATAACTTGAGTTCCGTAGCTCCGTTTGAACTGATTCTTTTTGCTATTTGAAGCTCTTGACCTAAACTTTCTGATAATGCCAAATACACATAGTTTTGGTACTATTAGAAATTGTTTTATGCTGCAAGAGTCATTTGCTTAGTTTTGATGTTTTTCGAATCGTACTCTTCGTTCTTTCCGATCCTTTGAGTGATTGCTTATGTGTAGTTACAATTGCTTGCTCACGATAGATTGACCGGAGTGTGACGAGTAGAACTATCAAGAGTTTTGAGTGCGAATCACCTTCATCAACATTGCAAGCAAGTTCACACTTTGATCATACCTCTTCTCATACCCAGTTTTATTGCATTAGTTCAATCCTCCAAACAATTGCATGATTAGGATCTAAATTAAATTGTGGGTTTTGGGAAGTAGATGAGGTAGTACCTATTACCTGTTTTATTTTCAAACCCTTGGGAGTTACTTCTACGTTTGCGTATTATGCCATGCTATGCTGTAGACGTGGATTGGGTGAGTGAATTTCCATGACAGATGTGAGATTGTTAATTAATGGTTTATTTAAGGTGGCAACTTAAACACACATCTGAGTGGATTGAGGCACCTGTTTTCTAGCAGGACTTGCCTGTATTTCTTCGGACTGCCACCCAGGCTCAAAGGGATCATGAGATTATTCAAACTAGAAACTTCCGTGTGCAGTCACATGCTATTATGGGCTCTAGCATAGTTGACTAAGTTGTGCGAACTCTTACGGGGTGGACTAGCAGATGTAGGGGATGTAGGTTGGTACGGTCTACCCCTATGTAAGGTGCAAGTGCTTCTGAAAGACTATGTCTCCGTCATCCGTTTCTCAAACACCATGTAGTGCGAGGAATCAAACGGAGGCGATCGAGTCATGTGGGGAAAAGTGCGCAAACCTCTGTAGAGTGTATAAACTAATCATGGTTAGCCGTGTCCCCGGTTATGGACATTTTGAGTATCTAGTACTTGGATTATCCTGTTGATCTCATCATGTTACTTTAATTAAATATTGTTGGGTTTAATGAGTACTTTTAATTGGGATTGAGAATGCTGTCAACCATTCTCAATGTTTAACAACCACCATGATAGTTAAATAAATTTATTCCTTTGTAGTAGGGAAAAATTGGCTTTACACAAAACTGTAACCATAGAGCTTTTCCACCAGCCAAATATGCATGTAGTGATAGCCTTTATTCAGCATTGCTCTATGGTGTGAATTTGCCAGTACATTCAATGTACTGACCCTTTGTGGCTGCAACGTCTCATGTTGCAGGATCTTACGACGAGTAAGTGATACGTTAGGGTTACGATTTCCTATACTCAACTTTGCCGTTGGTGTTGATGGGAATCCACAACCTTGTTACTTCCGCTATTTGGATTGAGGTAATAGTATTTACGTTATTTTATACATGTAATTTACCTCTATTATAAATCCTCGAGTACTGTGTGTGTCAGCATACCGATCCAGGGATGACACATAAGCACAGAGACTTGACCCATTCGGATCGGGTCGCTACACGACAAGTCTCTTTACTCGTTATGTAATGCATTATCCCGCAACTAACTCTTTAGCTACATTGCTTGCAAGGCTTATAGTGATGTGCATTACCGAGAGGTCCCAGAGATACCTCTCCGACAATCGGAGTGACAAATCCTAATATTGAAATACGCCAACTCAACATGTACCTTCGGAGACACCTGTAGAGCTCCTTTATAATCACCCAGTTACATTGTGACGTTTGGTAGCACACAAAGTGTTCCTCCGGTAAACAGGAGTTGCATAATCTCATAGTCATAGGAACATGTATAAGTCATGAATAAAGCAATAGCAATATACTAAACGATCAAGTGCTAAGCTAACGGAATGGGTCAAGTCAATCACACCATTCTCCAATGATGTGATCCCGTTAAGCAAATGACAACTCATGTCTATGGCTTGGAAACTTAACCATCTTTGATTCAACAAGCTAGTCAAGTAGAGGCATACTAGTGACACTTTGTTTGTCTATGTATTCACACATGTACTAAGTTTCTGGTTAATACAATTCTAGCATGAATAATAAACATTTATCATGAAATAAGGAAATAAATAATAACTTTATTATTGCCTCTAGGGCATATTTCCTTCAGTCTCCCACTTGCACTAGAGTCAATAATCTAGTTCACATCGCCATGTGATTTAACACCAATATTCACATCTGTATGTGATTAATACCCATAGTTCACATCGTCATGTGATCAACACACAAAGGGTTTACTAGAGTCAATAATCTAGTTCACATCGATTTGTGATTAACACCCAAAGAGTACTAAGGTATGATGATGTTTTGCTCGTGAGAGAAGTTTAGTCAACGGGTCTATCACATTCAGAGCTGTATGTATTTTGCAAATATTCTATGTCTACAATGCTCTGCACGGAGCTACTCTAGCTAATCGCTCCCACGTTCAATATGTATCCAGATTGAGACTTAGAACCATCTGGATCGGTGTAAAAGCTTGCACCGATGTAACTCTTTACGACGGGCTCTTTTATCACCTCCATAATCGAGAAATATTTTCTTAGTCCTCACTAGGGATATTCTTGACCGCTGCCCAGTGATCTACTCTTAGATCAAAATTGTACTCCCTTGCCAAACTCAGAGCAAGGTATACAATAGGTCTGGTACACAGCATAGCATACTATATAGAACCTATAACTGAGGCATAGGGAATGACTTTTCATTCTCTTTCTATTTTCTGCCATGGTCGGATTTTGAGTCTTACTCAACTTCACACCTTGCAACACATGCAAGAACTCCTTCTTTGACTGTTCCATTGTGAACTATTTCAAAATCTTATCAAGGTATGTGCTTATTGAAAAATCTTATCAAGTGTCTTGATCTATCTCTATAGATCTTGATGCTCAATGTGTAAGCAGCTTCACCGAGCTCTTTCTTTGAAAAACTCTTATTCAAGTATCCTTTTATGCTATCCAGAATTTCTATATCATTTCCAATTAACAATATGTCATCTACATATAGTTTTAGAAATGTTACAGAGCTCCCACTCACTTTCTTGTAAATACAGGCTCCTCCAAAAGTCTGTATAAAACCATATGCTTTGATCAACTCATCAAAGCATATATTCCAACTCCGAGATGCTTCCACCAGTCCATAGATGGATCATTGGAGCTTGCACAATTTGTTAGCATCTTTAGGATTGACAAAATCTTCTGGTTGCATCATATACAACTCTTCTTTAATAAATCCATTAAGGAATGCAGTTTTTGACATCCATTTGCTAGATTTCATAAAATGTGGAAATTGCTAACATAATTTGGACAGACTTAAGCATCGATACGAGTGAGAAAATCTCATCGTATTCAACCCCTTGAACTTGTCGAAAAAAAATTGCGACAAGTCGAGCTTTGTAGATAATAACACTACTATTAGTGTCCGTCTTCCTCTTGAAAATCTATTTATTTTCTATGGCTTGCCGATCATCGGGCAAGTCCACCAAAGTCCATACTTTGTTCTCATACATGGATCTCATCTCAGATTTCATGGCCTTCAAACCATTTCGCGGAATCTGGGCTCATCATTGCTTCCTCATAGTTCGTAGGTTCATCATGGTCTAGTAACATGATTTCCAGAATAGGATTACTGTACCACTCTGGTGCTGATCTTACTCTGGTTGACCTACGAGGTTTTGTAGTAACTTGATCTGAAGTTTCATGATCAATATCATTAGCTTCCTCACTAATTGGTGTAGGCGTCACAGGAACCGGCTTCTGTGATGAACTACTTTCCAATAAGGGAGCAGGTACAGTTACCTCATCAAGTTCTTCTTTCCTCCCACTCACTTCTTTTGAGAGAAACTTCTTCTCTAGAAAGGATCCATCTTAGCAATGAATATTTTGCCTTCGGATCTGTGATAGAAGGTGTACCCAACGGTCTCCTTTGGGTATCCTATGAAGACGCATTTCTCCGATTTGGGTTCGAGCTTATCAGGTTGAAACTTTTTCACATAAGCATCGCAACTCCAAACTTTAAGAAACGACAGCTTAGGTTTATTGCTAAACCATAGTTCATATGGTGTCATCTCAACGGATTTAGATGGTGCCCTATTTTAACGTGAATGCAGTTATCTCTAATGCATAACCCCAAAACTATATTGGTAAATCGGCAAGAGACATCATTGATCGCACTATATCAAATAAAGTGCGGTTATGACGTTCGGACACACCGTTACGCTGTGGTGTTCCAGGTGGCATGAGTTTGTGAAACTATTCCACATTATTTTAACTGAAGGCCAAACTCGTAACTCAAATATTCATCTCCACGATCAAATTGTAGAAACTTTATTTTCTTGTTACGATGATTTTCCACTTCACTCTGAAATTCTTTAAACCTTTCAACTGTTTCAGACTTATGTTTCATCAAGTAGATATACCCATATCTTCTCAAATCATCTGTGAAGGTCAGAAAATAACGATACCCGCCACGAGCCTTAATACTCATTGGTCTGCATACAACAATATGTATTATTTCCAACAAGTCAGTAGCTCGTTCAATTGTTTCGGAGAACGGAGTTTTAGTCATCTTGCCCAAAAGGCACGGTTCGCAAGCATCAAATGATTCATAAACAAGTGATTCCGAAAATCCATCTTTATGGAGTTTCTTCATGCGCTTTACACCGATATGACCCAAACGGCAGTGCCACAAATAAGTTGCACTATCATTATCAACTTTGCATCTTTTGGCATCAATATTATGAATATGTGTATCACTATGATCGAGATCCAACAAACTATTTTCATTGGGTGTTTGACCATCGAAGGTTTTATTCATGTAAACAGAACAACAATTATTCTCTGACTTTAAATGAATAACCTTTTGCAATAAACATGATCAAATCATATTCATGCTCAACACAAACGCCAAATAACATTTATTTAGGTTTAACACTAATCCCGAAAGTATAGGGAGTGTGCGATGATGATCATATCAATCTTGGAACTACTTCCAACACTCATCGTCACTTCACCCTCAACTAGTCTCTCTTTATTCTGTAACTCCTGTTTCGAGTTACTAATTTTTAGCAATCGAACAAGTATCAAATACCCAGGGGCTACTATAAACACTAGTAAGGTACACATGAATAACATGTATATCAAATATACCCTTTTTCACTTTGCCATCCTTCTTATCCACCAAATATTCAGGGCATTTCCGCTTCCAGTGACCATTTCCTTTGCAGTAGAAGCACTCAGTTTCAGGCTTTGGTTTAGCTTTGGGCTTCTTCACGGGAGTGACAACTTGCTTGCCATTCTACTTGAAGTTTCCCTTTCTTTCCCTTTGCCCTTTTCTTGAAACTAGTGGTCTTGTCAATCATCAACACTTGATGCTCTTTCTTCATTTCTACCTTCGTCGATTTCAACATCACGAAGAGCTCGGGAATCGTTTTCATCATCCCTTGCATACTATAGTTCATCACGAAGTTCTAGTAACTTGGTGATGGTGACTAGAGAACTCTGTCAATCACTATCTTATCTGGAAGATTAACTCCCACTTGATTCAAGCGATTGTAGTACCCAGACAATTTGAGCACATGCTCACTAGTTGAGCAATTCCACTCCATCTTTTAGCTATAGAACTTGTTGGAGACTTCATATCTCTCAACTCGGGTATTTGCTTGAAATATTAATTTCAACTCCTGGAACATCTCATATGGTCCATGACGTTCAAAACGTCTTTGAAGTCCTGATTCTAAGCCGTTAAGCATGGTGCACTAAACTATCAAGTACTCATCATATTGAGCTAGCCAAACATTCATAACGTCTGCATCTGCTCCTGCAATAGGTCTGTCACCTATTGAGCTAGCGGTGCATCATATTGAGCTAGCAGTACATCATATTGAGCTAGCGGTGCATCAAGGACATAATTCTTCTGTGCAGCAATGAGGATAAACCTCAGATCACGGACCTAGTCCGCATCATTGCTACTATCATCTTTCAACATAGTTCTTCTCTAGGAACATATCAAAATAAACATAGGGAAGCAACAACGCGAGCTATTGATCTACAACATAATTTGAAAAATACTATCAGGACTAAGTTCATGATAAATTAAAGTTTAATTAATCATATTACTTAAGAACTCCCACTTAGATAGACATCCCTCTAATCATCTAAGTGATCACGTGATCCAAATCAACTAAACCATGTCCGATCATCACGTGAGATGGAGTAGTTTTCAATGGTGAACATCACTATGTTGATCATATCTACTATATGATTCACGCTCGACCTTTCGGTCTCAGTGTTCCGAGGCCATATCTGTATATGCTAGGCTCGTCAAGTTTAACCTGAATATTTCACGTGTGCAACTGTTTTGCACCCGTTGTATTTGAACGTAGAGCCTATCACACCCAATCATCACGTGGTGTCTCAGCACGAAGAACTTTCGCAATGGTGCATACTCAGGGAGAACACTTATATCTTGAAATTTTAGTGAGAGATCATCTTATAATGCTACCATCCATCAAAGCAAAATAATATGCATAAAGGATAAACATCACATGCAATCAATATAAGTGATATGATATGGCCATCATCATCTTGTGCTTGTGATCTCCATCTCCGAAGCACCGTCATGATCACCATCGTCACTGGCGCGACACCTTGATCTCCATTGTAGCATCGTTGTCGTTTCGCCACCTATTGCTTCTACGACTATCGCTACCGCTTAGTGATAAAGTAAAGCAATTACAGGGTGATTGCATTGCATACAATAAAGCGACAACCATATGGCTCCTGCCAGTTTCCGATAACTCGGTTACAAAACATGATCATCTCATACAATAAAATATAGCATCACGTCTTGACCATATCACATCACAACATACCCTACAAAAACAAGTTAGACGTCCTCTACTTTGTTGTTGCAAGTTTTACGTGGCTGCTACGGGCTGAGCAAGAACCGTTCTTACCTACGCATCAAAACCACAACGATACTTCGTCAAGTTAGTGTTGTTTTAACCTTCTCAAGGACCGGGCGTAGCCATACTTGGTTCAACTAAAGTTAGAGAAACTGACACCCGCCAGCCACCTGTGTGCAAAGCACGTCGGTAGAACTAGTCTCGCGTAAGCGTACGTGTAATGTCGGTCCGGGCCGCTTCATCCAACAATACCGCCGAACCAAAGTATGACATGCTGGTAAGCAGTATGACTTGTATCGCCCACAACTCACTTGTGTTCTACTCGTGCATATAACATCTACACATAAAACCTGGCTCAGATGCCACTGTTGGGGAACGTAGTAATTTCAAAAAAATTCCTACGCACACACAAGATCATGGTGATGCATAGCAACGAGAGGGAGAGTGTATCTTCATACCCTTGAAGATCGCTAAGCGGAAGCGTTATGACAACGCGGTTGATATAGTCGTACGTCTTCACGATCTGACCGATCCAAGTACCGAACGCACGGCACCTCCGAGTTCTGCACACGTTCAGCTCCATGACATCCTCGCCTTCTTGATCCAGCAAGACGGGTGAAGTAGTAGATGAGTTCCGGCAGCACGATGGTGTGGTGACGGTGTTGGTGAAGAACAATCTCCGCAGGGCTTCGCCTAAGCACTACGGAAACTATGACGGAGGATAAACTAGAGGGGACGGTGTTGCCGACACACGGCTTGGTGTTTCTTGATGTGTCTTTAGTGCTAGCCCTACCCCTCTATTTATATGTTGAGCCTTGGGGTCGAAACTTGGAGTAAAAGCCTCCACAAAGTCGGTTTCGCCCGAAAGGCAAGAGTCCTTCTCGGCGTCTGGACCCAGACACCAGGGACCCTGGCGTCTGTCCCCTGGACTCTGCAAAACTTTCTTTTGCGATTTCCAAAAACCTTGTGGGGTTTCCCCTCTGGCCCAAATAAAGTGTTCTCGTGCCCAAACATTTTAGGAAACATCCGGAACCCCTTCCGGTGAATTCCGGAACCCTTCCGGAGACCAAACACTATTATCCCATATATCAATCTTTATCTCCGGACCATTCCAGAGTTCCTCGTCATGTCCGTGATCATATCCGGGACTCCGAACAACATTCGGTCACCAACATACAAAACATATATAATACTATATCGTCAACGAACGTTAAGCGTGCGGACCCTACGGGTTCGAGAACTATGTAGACATGACCGAGACACCTCTCTGGTTAATAACCAATAGCGGAACCTGGATGCCCATATTGGCTCCTACATATACTACGATGATCTTTATCGGTCGAACTGCATAACACCATACGTTTGTTCCCTTTGTCATCGGTATGTTACTTGCCCGAGATTCGATCATCAGTATCTCAATACCTAGTTCAATCTTGTTACCGGCAAGTCTCTTTACTCGTTATGTAATGCATTATCCCGCAACTAACTCTTTAGCTACATTGCTTGCAAGGTTTATAGTGATGTGCATTACCGAGAGGGCCCAGAGATACCTCTCCGACAATCGGAGTGACAAATCCTAATCTTGAAATACGCCAGCTCAACATGTACCTTCGGAGACACCTGTAGAGCTCCTTTATAATCACCCAGTTACGTTGTGACGTTTGGTAGCACACAAAGTGTTCCTCCGGTAAACGGGAGTTGCATAATCTCATAGTCATAGGAACATGTATAAGTCATGAAGAAAGCAATAGCAATATACTAAACGATCAAGTGCTAAGCTAACAGAATGGGTCAAGTCAATCACATCATTCTCCAATGATGTGATCCTGTTAATCAAATGACAACTCATGTCTATGGCTAGGAAACTTAACCATCTTTGATTCAACAAGCTAGTCAAGTAGAGGCATAGTAGTGACACTTTGTTTGTCTATGTATTCACACATGTACTAAGTTTCCGGTTAATACAATTCTAGCATGAATAATAAACATTTATCATGAAATAAGGAAATAAATAATAACTTTATTATTGCCTCTAGGGCATATTTCCTTCACCTACCCCACCTCTCTTCAATCTGCCAGGGAATAGCTCTATCATCCTGAGATATTTTTTCGGTTGCTCCTTCATGATAGACTTAATACAAGAGATCAGCTCCAAAGGAAATCATTCTAGCTACCTAATTACGCTTGCGAGACCTGTTACACCCAATCTCTGGAAACAACCTATCATATTTTCTAGAACTGCCATTTTCCCCTGCATTGCTGGGAGACATTGATTCCTAACAGAAAGAGAAGCACTTCTGTCTACTGACATGTCCAACTTGATGTTGTAACTGTCCCATCTAAATTTTGCTTGGACATTTTAATCATGACTTGTTGGAATATATGGACTCAAAGAAACAATGTGATCTTCAACAACACTACATGTAGTGTGATTGACTGGAAAGTTCTCCTCAAAAAAGATCTCCAAATTATGGTTCACGGGCTCAGGAATAACAAAGCTTTAAGGCTTCAAGCTTGGATTGAACGTAACCTTTAAAGTTTTTATTATGTTTCCAGAAACATGAATTGGATGATTCTTTGAACCCTTTATTTTTTGTATGTACATATTTTTTATTAATGAAAATATTGTAGAACTATTGTTCTATGGTCGGTGCCTCATTTTTTTTAATCACAAACAAGGCATGTGTATAGAAAATCCCCCTATCCACAAATTCGCCTCAATGCTTTTCTTATGGTACCAATGGTGAGAATGATCTATGTTTCACTTAGAAAAAAAGAAGTAGTTTCTCATGGACCTAATTTTGTTAGTTGAACAACGCTAACTCCTAGTGCGGTAAAACCAATCCTAGCTAAAATTTGAATATAACACTATGATACATGTGTAGAAGTTCATAAAATACAAACTTGCTTAGCATATAGCACGCCTAATATTATGTTACTGATGAAACTCTCGAATCTACGTAGATATGATTCTTAATTGGCTGAGTAGGCAGGAAATGAAAGTCCCCTTTTCTCTTAATAAATTTCAAGCGAGATAAAATAGTGCTTGCATTTTTTGTCGGTGAGGTGGGCAAAATCCGGTCTGGGTTTGTTATGTATAGTCTCTGGTTGCCCTAGATTTTGTTAGGGGTTAAGTCTAGGTGTCTGGCTGGTGGTGGTGATTTTTTTTGAACCGAGCATAACCCTTTTCCATTACTTGCATAACGGAAATACATAACAGTCTTAGAGTTCAAAAGGAGACATAGAAAGGGGAAAGCGAGTTCAAAGCATTGCTGGGGAACCCACAATGAGCACTCGTCATCGAGCAACTCGCCATGGGGCAAAAACCCAATGACACCCTAAAATCTGCAGACGACGCTAACATGACCAGAAGGGTTCATACAAGTTTTTCAGCCAACTCCAGACAAAGACATAACACCCACGCATGGGCAAAAGGACTAGCTTAGCAACATAAGTGAACAACATGCAGATCAGCATGCCCCTTCGCGCTCAGCCCTCAGTTCAACGTCCCCCTCGGCGCTGCACAGATCCGCATCATGTTTGAAGCATTGGTTCTCAGCATCTTGGCTCCACGCTCCATCATCTCCCAATCAGCTCCTGTCATCAAACCTGCCCAGTAGTTCAGAAAGCCATAGCAGAGTAAACCACATCAAAAGGGGACCTCAACTGCTTAGACTCAAAGGTGAAACTATTACGATTAATCCACATCGCCTAGAAGAGCCCTGCTAAGCCAAAGGTATAAAATTTCTCCCCATCAGGTAAAAACGTGTAGGCCCAAGAGTAATATTGCCAAATTTTATTGGGGCACAGCTCCGTGCCCGGGACACATCCTACAGTTCTCCAGAGAACTCTGGCCACAGGACAGGTAAAGAAGAGATGTTGGGATGTTTATCTCTTATCACAGAAGGAGCAAGTAGGATTCCCCAACCACTTTCGTCTAGTCATTACACCTCTAGTTAGGATAGCATCCTGAAACAGTTGCCAAAGGAAAATTTGTATCTTAAGTGGAATCTTTGCTTTCCAGGTCCACTTATAGTTAGCCCCCGCCACATTTCTCTCCAAGTATTCATATACAAATTTCGTAGTGAATCTGTTTTTCTTCCTCCAATGTCCAGACCACTTGGTGAGCTTCACCAGTCAAAGGCCAAGCTTCCACAAAAATTTTGAGTTCATTCCACTGTTCAAGCATAGGAGGATGGAGTCGTCTTCTAAAAAGGTCATTCTCCTCAACCCCACTTCTGAACTTAGCAACCGTGATCTCCTGATCATTGCAGATATTATAAATCATAGGGAACTGCAGTTGAAGAGGAAGCTCTTTGCTAATTGGGTCAACCCACAATCTAGCCAGATTCCCAGATTGCAGAACCACTTTTCTGCCTGCAAGGTAGCAATCCTTAGTTTTCATGATAGCTTTCCAGATTGGGGAATCATTGAATCTAGTTTTAATCGAGGCCACCATATCTTTTTTGAAGTACTTGGCCCGGATCACATCCTGCCAAAGTCCTTGTTTTGTTTCCAGCTTCCACCACCACTTGGTAAGGAGGCTTATATTCTGTTTATGGAGGCCTTTCACTCCCAATCCCCCTTTCTCTTTGGATCTACAAATTCTGGCCCACTTCACTAGATGATAACGTTTGCGACCCTCATGTTCTTGCCAAAAGAACCTCTTACGGTGTTTATCTAGTTTCTCTATCACCCCTTTAGGAAGTAGAAACATGGACATGTAGTAAAACACAATGCTGGTAAGAGAGGAATTGAGAAGGATAAGTCTCCTGCCCGAAGATGCTGCATTTCAAATCCACGATTCACAACATTTCAGGATCTCTCATCCATAAAATCCCAGTCTATGCTACGCAAAGAAGAGAAACTGACTGGGACTCCCAAGTATTTCATCGAAAAGTGTCCAATGCTACAACCAAAGAGATCAGCATAAAAGGAAAGGGTGCTACCATCTCCACCAACACAAAGGATTTCACTTTTAAGAAAGTTGATCTTAAGCCCTGACATAAGTTCAAACAAGTATAATAAGAGTTTCAGGTTCACAGCCGCTTCTTCATCGTGTTGAAAGCATATTACCGTATCATCTGCATACTGCAGAATAGCCACACCCCCTTCAATCAAATCAGGTGCAAGGCCCGTCAACATTTTTTCTTTTTGAGCATTGAAAACCATCTTCGAGAGCGTCTCAACAGCCAAATTAAAAAGGAAGGGAGAGTGGGGGTCGCCTTGTTGGACCCCTTTGTGACTCTGAAAGTACGGACCAGTTTCATTGTTAAGCTTAATGCTCACCGTGCCATTATGTAGGATCCTCTCGATCCATCCACACCAGGTTGCCCCAAAACCACGACTACGATGACATTCCAGAAGAAAATCCCAATTTATCTTATCGTATGCTTTTTCGAAGTCTAATTTCAACACAATCCCACATTTCTTCTTCTGATGAGTGTGATGCAATACCTCATGCAACGTGAGGATTTCATCCATAATATTTCTATGCTTGATAAAAGCATTTTGGTGTTTGCTAATCAGCTTGTCAGTAAACCTCGCAACCCTATTATCCAAAACTTTGGTAATCAGTTTGTATCGGCATCGGAGGAGGCAAATGGGGCGGTATTGTTGAATTTTGTTAGGTCCACTCATCTTAGGAATCAGGGTTATGATTCCATAGTTCAAGCATGCCACATCCAAGGTGTTATTGTGAAATGCTTTGAAGAGACGCATAAGATCATCTTTAACAAAATCCCAACAATGCTTAAAGAATTCTACAGGGATATTGTCAGGATCGGGGGCTCTGTTACTCTCCATACCGAATAAAGCTTTTTTTAACTTCCTCTTCCATAAACTCACTAGTAAGAATCATGTTATCATCTTCCGTAAGTTTTTCATCATCTGTCCAGGTGTCAGGGGAAAGGTGAAATAAATTTCCACTAGCAGGTCCAAAGAGATTTTTATAATAGGCAGTGGCATGGGCAAGGAGGTTTTGTGTCCCTTCAATAATCACATCTCCATCAATGAAGGAGTGGATTGTGTTCTTCCTTTTTTTACCATTGGCTATTCGATGAAAGTAGGTTGTATTTTGGTCCCCTTTAAGTAACCAACGCTCAATTGAATATTGCAGCCGGAAAAGTTCCTCATCCGCAAGGATCATCGAGCTCTGTACAAAGGAGTGTCCTCCTCTCATACGAGTCTGGATCAAGGGGACCATCTTCTTCCTTTTTTTTCTATTTCTTCCAATTCATCCTTTATCCAGTTCTTCCTTTTTCTAGCGTACCTAAAGGAGTGTACCCCCACCCCTTGTAATACTTTTTTAGGCGTTTCAACTTGATATTAAGAATATCAATAGGGTCATCAGAGTACATAGGTCGCTCCCAAATTTCTCTTGCTTTGTTTAGGAAATCTTCATTCTTAAGCCAGTTCGGCTCGAATCTGAATTCTCGCTGCCAAGCAAGGCTCTTTCTGATAGGGTTCATAGTTAACAACAAAGGATTGTGGTCTAAAACATCTCACACCAGTTTCTGAATCGTAACCAGTGGGAGAAGATCTTCCCAAGCAGGATTCATGAGGATTCTATCCAGTTTCTCCAGTGTAGGGTGTTTTTGTTTATTGGACCAGGTATACTTTCCCCCTCCCATATGATCTCTCGAAGATTAAGGGACTGAATGATAGCGCTGAAGCTATCCGTGTATTGGGAGTATGTTAGCTTCTTATTCTTATCACCACTCTCACATAGGATACTAAAATCCCCATCGATCACATAAGGATTAATAATCTTGGCGCAAACCGCAGCCAATTCTGCCAGAAAATCATTCTTTCTCTCTGCTGGACTGCGCCATACACCACCACTAGAGTCCATACACATTTAAGGTTCACATCAAAAACGGTAGTCTGCATAAGGAATTCACCCCCCGACCACGATATAATCTCCAAGGTTTCTCTCCTAGTGCCACAATAATATGCCCCCTGACTTACCAACCGAAGGGACCCAGTTCCAATTGAACTTGTCAAGGGGGTCAATTTTTCTTAAGATTTTAGGAGTAAAATTCTTCTTCTTAGTTTCCTGGAGGCTAATAAAATCAAGGGAATGATCTTTTATTATGTTAGAGAAGCAGGTAGTCATCCCCTTCTTACCTGCTCCCCTACTATTCCAGAATATGCCATTCATTTTTTCTTTTTCACACCCCCGTGTCTGGTGTTTCTACTAGGAAGCAGAGTAGATCCACCAGCCATATTTTGCAAGGAAGCCCCCCTTTTTGACTTCGGGTGCAAGGTCTAGCTATCACCACATTAACATTTCTTTCCCTTTTCTTCAGATCGGACCACAACAAAATTATTATTGTCCACATCACTATTATCCTCCCAGTTCATATTGAGAGGAGTCTAGTCCCCTTTTGCATTAGTTAGGGTCATATGTTTCCCCCCCACATCAGGTTGAGTTTGCTTATCTTTAACATTTTCCATGTTTCTACATTTTTCTAACTCTCTAATGATATCAACATTAGTAAAATCAGCATCTGGAATATTGACTCCCATTTTCATAGCTCTGAGAATAAGCTCAGGATTAGATAGCGTATCAAAAGAGTTGAGGATTTGCGGGGTACCTTTGATGTCTCGCTTTTTAGCAGCTGCCTTGGCCTTATCGTCCACCCTCTCCATCTTGTTTTGAGCATTTCTCAAAATGAAACGGAGATTTTCTTCAGTAACCAGGGGAGGCGTAGGAATCCTTTCAGTATTCCCCTAATTCTCAGGAAATTCAACAATGTACTCATTATTCACAGCCAGATTGGCCTCATCAGACACCTCCTCAACCTGCTGATTTTTTTTCACAACACCAGAATAAGTTTTTTTTGTTCTTGTGTATGTTACTAACAGCAGAATTATCATTATAATCTCTTACTTTTTCATGCTCCATCTCCTGAGTCAAGGTATCTAAAAGCAGAGTAGTGTGTAACGAATCATCAGATTCCACACTTTCCTGTGACTCCCGAATAGTGTCCTGTTCCCCCCCCCCCCCGGGGAATGCAGGGAGATTTCCCTCCAAGCCCAGTGCAAAAACTGCCCAGGTTAGCTCCAGGAGTCGACAGCGAGGAATTTTCCTTCTCCATATTTTTTTCATCGGGATTATAGGAAACTTGAACATCTTTTTTCTCCCTGTTAGGATCTCTCGCCAGAATCTGATCCACTTCATAAAAGAAGTCATAAAAGTGATCTCTAAGAACAACCTTTGCCACTGCAGGAATCTCCTCAAAATTTCTACAACCAAGCCGGACCCTGACAAATGCCAGATGGTGTAAGGTAGCAGCATCTATTTCCAAAGGTACACCAACTAATAAAGCAACATAAGCCAGCTTTCTAGCACTTCTTTTGTGAAGTGGAACATTGCTCACCTTAACCCAAGCTACTTCCATAACCCCTTTAGCCCCAACAGCAGAGGACAATTTAGTAACATGAATGACAGTACCACTAGTTTTAAGGGTAACCCTCCCCACATAACAAATCTGAGCCACTGCACGAGGATTAGGAAATCTCACCACAAAAGGTCCCCGGTCCTATTGCATGAGCTGAGCAACGCCAATCAGTAGCTAAGTAAGCGGATAAATCAAGTTCCATTTGTCTAGTAGATGTTTCCCCCTCTACAATCGTGACTACGATGTTATTAGCCCTCTGCTTAAGCTGATTGGCAGAGCAGGAATCATGAATATAGTAAAACCCTTGCCCTTTAGCCTGAACCGCACACATCGGTGCCATGCATTCCCAAGGCAGAAACTCAGTACAGACAGAAGCTAGGTGCCCTAATTTGCTGCATCTTTCATAGTATGCTTGCGGGCATCGAAAGGAGGATGTTCATATGACTTGAACATGGGGCAGACAATGGATTTTTTTGGAAGGAGGCACCTGGGCAGGGTTTTGTTTTTCCCTGTAGGCGGTGCAGAGGCGAAGCAGATTGATGCCCAGTGGAGATGCCGCCTGACTCAAACAACTCCTTGGTCTTCTGCACCCAGATCCCGCCGTCTTGGTCGCGCTGCTTGGGCGCCGCCGCTTCGTCCCACCGCGAGACGCCCTCCAAAGACGGCGCGATGGTGGAGGAAGTAGAGTTGGTGTGGTCGCTCCTTCGTCCCGCTTCCACGAGTACTTGCTCCGGTTGCCCCCACGACCGTTGTCGCGGCCAGGTTGCCGCCCTCTTCCGCGATTCGCTTGGATCGCTCCTCCCCCTCCACGGTTCCTGCGCCCTGCCTCGGTCGCCATGGGAGGAGGTGATGCCTTGGCGGCCGCGACTGCCGCAAACGATCTAGGACCCTCCCCCCCAACCTTGCCCTTCCACCACTCAAACGACTTCGGATTTCTTGATCTAGGATTTTTCTCCGCCGCCCAGAAGTGGGAGAATGAGGCCTCTAGGTCAAGGATTGGACGAGGCAAGGGATTTATACCAGCGCTCCCCCCGATGAGAATGGATGATCGGATCAGCCCCCACGTGGCATGCATCCGCCATTGGTGGGCGGTGGGGGCTTGGGTCCGTTTCGCCGTGCGCACTTGGCTCCGCGCCCTTCCCGTTTACCGCATTGCCATGTCCCTCGCCCCACAACTCCTTCGCCGGCGTAGCACTTGCCGCCGGCAGCCGATCTCGAATCTTCGCGAAATGGCACGGGAAGGAAACAACCTCGCCAACGGCTGGTGGTGGTGATGCAATGACACTATCAACAACGAGGGATAAGACGGTAAGACACCATCTTATCCTCGATCCGACAATGTTGTTTGGCATCGACTAAGCGTGTGGAGCTTCAATTAAAGCCAGACATAAAGGAAGGAGATGATGTCATTGTTGGAAATATGCCCTAGAGGCAATAATAAAAGCATTATTATTATATTTCCTTGTTCATGATAATTGTCTTTATTCATGCTATAATTGTGTTATCCGGAAATCGTAATACATGTGTGAGTAACAGACACCAACATGTCCCTAGTGAGCCTCTAGTTGACTAGCTCGTTGATCAACAGATAGTCATGGTTTCCTGACTATGGACACTGGATGTCATTGATAACGAGATCACATCATTAGGAGAATGATGTGATGGACAAGACCCAATCCTAAACATAGCACAAGATCGTATAGTTCGTTCGCTAGAGTTTTCCAATGTCAAAGTATCTTTTCCTTAGACCATGAGATCGTGTAACTCCCGGATACCGTAGGAGTGCTTTGGGTATGCCAAACGTCACAACATAACTGGGTGACTATAAAGGTAGACTACGGGTATCTCCGAAAGTGTCTGTTTGGTGACATGGATCAAGACTGGGATTTGTCACTCCGTATGACGGAGAGGTATCACTGGGCCCACTCGGTAATGCATCATCATAATGAGCTCAGAGTGACCAAGTGTCTGGTCACGGGATCATGCATTACGGTACGAGTAAAGTGACTTGCCGGTAACGAGATTGAATGAGGTATTGGGATACCGACGATCGAATCTCGGGCAAGTAACATATCGATAGACAAAGGGAATAGCGTACGGGATTGATTAAATCCTCGACATCGTGGTTCATCCGATGAGATCATCGTGGAGCATGTGGGAGCCAACATGGGTATCCAGATCCCGCTATTGGTTATTGACCGGAGAGTCGTCTCGGTCATGTCTGCTTGTCTCCCGAACCCGTAGGGTCTACACACTTAAGGTTCAGTTACGCTAGGGTTGTAGGGATATGTATATGCAGTAACCCGAATGTTGTTCGGAGTCCCCGATGAGATCCCGGACGTCACGAGGAGTTCCGGAATGGTCCGGAGGTAAAGATTTATATATGGGAAGTCCTGTTTCGGGCATCGGGACAAGTTTCGGGGTTATCGGTATTGTACCGGGACCACCGGAAGGGTCCCGGGGGTCCACCGGGTGGGTCCACCTGTCCTGGGGGGCCACATGGGCTGTAAGGGGGTGCGCCTTGGCCTAATGGGCCAAGGGCACCAGCCCCACATAGGCCCATGCGCCTAGGGTTTGAAGGGGGAAGAGTCCTAGGAGGGGAAGGCACCTCCTAGGTGCCTTGGGGGGGAGGGAAACCCCCTTGGCCGCCGCACCCCCTAGGAGATTGGATCTCCTAGGGCCGGCCACCCCCCCTTGGCCCTCCTATATATAGTGGGGGAGAGGAGGGACTTCATACCTGAACGCCTTGGCCTTTGGTTGCCTCCTTCTCCCTCCCCAACACCTTCTCCTCCTCCATAGTGCTTAGCGAAGCTCTGCCGGAGTACTGCAGCTCCATCAACACCACGCCGTCGTGCTGCTGCTGGTGCCATCTCCCTCAACCTCTCCTCCCTCCCTTGCTGGATCAAGAAGGAGGAGACGTGGCTGTCGTCCGTTCGGCGCTGGTCATCGGTGATTTGAATCACGTCGAGTACGACTACATCATCACCGTTCTTTTGAACGCTTCCATGCGCGATCTACAAAGGTATGTAGATGCATCTAATCACTCGTTGCTAGATGAACTCCTAGATGATCTTGGTGAAACGAGTAGGAAATTTTTTGTTTTCTGCAACGTTCAACAACAGTGGCATCATGAGCTAGGTCTATGCGTAGTTCTTCTTGCGCGAGTAGAACACAATTTGTTGTGGGCGTAGATTTGTCAACTTTCTTGCCGTTACTAGTCCTTTCTTGCTTCAGTGGTATTGTGGGATGAAGCGGCCCGGACCAACCTTACACGTACGCTTACGTGAGACCGGTTCCACCGACTAACATGCACTAGTTGCATAAGGTGGCTGGCGGGTGTCTGTCTCTCCTACTTTAGTTGGAGCGGAATCGATGAACAGGGTCCTTATGAAGGGTAAATAGAAGTTGACAAATCACGTTGTGGCTTTAACGTAGGTAAGAAAACGTTCTTGCTAGAACCCTAATTCAGCCACGTAAAACTTGCAACAACAATTAGAGGACGTCTAACTTGTTTTTGCAGCAAGTGGTTTGTGATATGATATGGCCAAAGTTGTGATGAATGATGAATGATCTATATGTGATGTATGAGATGTTCATGCTATTGTAATAGGAATCACGACTTGCATGTCGATGAGTATGACAACCGGCAGGAGCCATAGGAGTTGTCTTTATTCTTTTATATGACCTGCGTGTCATCAAGAAACGCCATGTAAATTACTTTACTTTATTGCTAAACGCATTAGCCATAGTAGTAGAAGTAATAGTTGGCGAGCAACTTCATGGAGACACGATGATGGAGATCATGGTGTCAAGCCGGTGACAAGATGATCATGGAGCCCCAAGATGGAGATCAAAGGAGCTATGTGATATTGGCCATATCATGTCACGTTTATTATTTGATTGCATGTGATGTTTATCATGTTTTGCATCTTGTTTACTTAGAACGACGGTAGTAAATAAGATGATCCCTCACAATAAATTCAAGAAGTGTTCCCCCTAACTGTGCACCGTTGCGACAGTTCGCTGTTTCAAAACACCACGTGATGATCGGGTGTTTTATTCAGACGTTCACATACAACGGGTGTAAGACAGATTTACACATGCAAATACTTAGGTTGACTTGACGAGCCTAGCATGTACAGACATGGCCTCGAAACACAGAAGACCGAAAGGTCGAGCATGAGTCGTATAGAAGATACGATCAACATGAAGATGTTCACCGATGTTGACTAGTCCGTCTCACGTGATGATCGGACACGGTCTAGTTAACTCGGATCATGTAATACTTAGATGACTGGAGGGATGTCTAATCTAAGTGGGAGTTCACTAATAATTTGATTAGTTGAACTTAATTATCATGAACTTAGTCTAAAATCTTTGCAATATGTCTTGTAGATCAAATGGCCAACGTAGTCCTCAACTTCAACACGTTCCTAGAGAAAACCAAACTGAAAGACGATGGCAGCAACTATACGGACTGGGTCCGGAACCTGAGGATCATCCTCATAGCTGCCAAGAAAGATTATGTCCTACAAGCACCGCTTGGTGACGCACCCGTTCTCCCTGCAGAACAAGATGTTATGAACGCTTGGCAGGCACGTTTCGATGACTACTCCCTCGTTCAGTGCGGCATGCTTTACAGCCTAGAGCCGGGGCTCCAAAAGCGTTTTGAGAGACATGGAGCATATGAGATGTTCGAAGAGCTGAAAATGGTTTTCCAAGCTCATGCCCGGGTCGAGAGATATGAAGTCTCCGACAAATTCTTCAGCTGTAAGATGGAGGAAAACAGTTCTGTCAGTGAGCACATACTCACTATGTCTGGGTTGCATGACCGCTTGACTCAGCTGGGAGTTAATCTCCCGGATGATGCGGTCATTGACAGAATCCTCCAGTCGCTTCCACCAAGCTACAAGAGCTTTGTGATGAACTTCAATATGCAGGGGATGGAAAAGACCATTCCTGAAGTATTTGCTATGCTGAAATCAGCAGAGGTAGAAGTCGGGAAGGAACATCAAGTGTTGATGGTCAATAAAACCACTAAGTTCAAGAAAGGCAAGGGTAAAAAGAACTTCAAGAAGGACGGCAAGGAGGTTGCCGCGCCTGGCAAGCAAGCTGCCGGGAAGAAGCCAAAGAATGGACCCAAGCCCGAGATTGAGTGCTTTTATTGCAAGGGAAGCGGTCACTGGAAGCGGAACTGCCCTAAGTACTTAGCGGATAAGAAGGCCGGCAAAAGAAAAGGTATATGTGATATACATGTAATTGATGTGTACCTTACTAGTGCCCGTAGTGGCTCCTGGGTATTTGATACCGGTGCAGTTGCTCACATTTGTAACTCAAAGCAGGGGCTGCGGAATAAGCGGAAACTGGCAAAGGACGAGGTGACGATGCGCGTCGGGAATGGTTCCAAGGTCAATGTGATCGCCGTCGGCACGCTGCCTCTGCATCTCCCTTCGGGATTAGTTTTAAACCTTAATAATTGTTATTTAGTGCCAGCTTTGAGCATGAACATTGTATCGGGATCTCATTTAATTCGAGATGGCTACTCTTTTAAATCTGAGAATAATGGTTGTTCCATTTTTATGAGAGATATGTTTTATGGTCATGCTCCTATGGTGATTGGTTTATTCTTTATGAATCTCGAACGTGATGCTACACATGTTCATAATGTGAGTACCAAAAGAAGTAAGGTTGATAATGATAGTCCCACATACTTGTGGCACTGCCGCCTTGGTCACATAGGTGTCAAACGCATGAAGAAGCTCCATGCTGATGGACTTTTAGAGTCTCTTGATTATGAATCATTTGACACGTGCGAACCATGCCTTATGGGTAAAATGACCAAGACTCCGTTCTCAGGAACAATGGAGCGAGCAACCAACTTATTGGAAATCATACATACTGATGTGTGCGGTCCGATGAGTGTTGAGGCTCGCGGTGGCTATCGTTATGTTCTCACCCTCACTGATGATTTAAGTAGGTATGGGTATATCTACTTAATGAAACACAAGTCTGAAACCTTTGAAAAGTTCAAGGAATTTCAGAGTGAGGTTGAAAATCAACGTGACAGGAAAATCAAGTTTCTACGATCAGATCGTGGAGGAGAATACTTGAGTCACGAGTTTGGGGCACACTTAAGAAAATGTGGAATAGTTTCACAACTCACGCCACCTGGAACACCTCAGCGTAATGGTGTGTCCGAACGTCGTAATCGCACTCTGTTAGATATGGTGCGATCTATGATGTCTCTTACCGATTTACCGCTTTCCTTTTGGGGCTATGCTTTAGAGACTGCCGCATTCACTTTAAATAGGGCTCCGTCGAAATCCGTTGAGACGACACCGTATGAATTATGGTTTGGAAAGAAACCTAAGCTGTCGTTTCTAAAAGTTTGGGGATGCGATGCTTATGTCAAGAAACTTCAACCTGAAAAGCTCGAACCCAAGTCGGAAAAATGCGTCTTCATAGGATACCCAAAAGAAACTATTGGGTACACCTTCTACCTCAGATCCGAAGGCAAGATCTTTGTTGCCAAGAATGGGTCCTTTCTGGAGAAAGAGTTTCTCTCGAAAGAAGTAAGTGGGAGGAAAGTAGAGCTTGATGAAGTATTACCTCTTGAACCGAAAAATGGCGCAACTCAAGAAAATGTTCCTGAGGTGCCTGCACCGACTAGAGAGGAAGTAAATGATCAAGATACTTCTGATCAAGCCCCTACTGAAATTCGAAGGTCCACAAGGACACGTTCCGCACCAGAGTGGTACGGGAACCCTGTCTTGGAAATCATGCTGTTAGACAACGGTGAACCTTCGAACTATGAAGAAGCGATGGCGGGCCCGGATTCCGACAAATGGCTAGAAGCCATGAAATCCGAGATAGGATCCATGTATGAAAACAAAGTATGGACTTTGACTGACTTGCCCATTGAGCGGCGAGCCATAGAAAATAAATGGATCTTTAAGAAGAAGACAGACGCGGATGGTAATGTGACCATCTATAAAGCTCGGCTTGTCGCTAAGGGTTATCGACAAGTTCAAGGGGTTGACTACGATGAGACTTTCTCACCGGTAGCGAAGCTGAAGTCCGTCCGAATCATGTTAGCAATTGCCGCATTCTATGATTACGAAATATGGCAAATGGACGTCAAAACGGCATTCCTTAATGGTTTCCTTAAGGAAGAATTGTATATGATGCAGCCGGAAGGTTTTGTCGATCCTAAGAATGCTGACAAAGTGTGCAAGCTCCAACGCTCGATTTATGGGCTGGTGCAAGCATCTCGGAGTTGGAACATTCGCTTTGATGAGATGATCAAAGCGTTTGGGTTTACACAGACTTATGGAGAAGCCTGCGTTTACAAGAAAGTGAGTGGGAGCTCTGTAGCATTTCTCATATTATATGTAGATGACATACTGTTGATGGGAAATGATATAGAACTCTTGGACAGCATCAAGGCCTACTTGAATAAAAGTTTTTCAATGAAGGACCTTGGAGAAGCTGCTTATATATTAGGCATCAAAATCTATAGAGATAGATCGAGACGCCTCATAGGTCTTTCACAAAGCACATACCTTGATAAGATATTGAAGAAGTTCAATATGGATCAATCCAAGAAGGGGTTCTTGCCTGTGTTACAAGGTATGAAATTGAGCTCAGCTCAATGTCCGACCACGGCAGAAGATATAGAAGAGATGAGCGTCATCCCCTATGCCTCAGCCATAGGTTCTATTATGTATGCCATGCTGTGTACTAGACCTGATGCTAACCTTGCCGTCAGTTTGGTAGGAAGGTACCAAAGTAATCCCGGCAAGGAACACTGGACAGCGGTCAAGAATATCCTGAAGTACCTGAAAAGGACTAAGGAAATGTTTCTCGTTTATGGAGGTGACGAAGAGCTCGTCGTAAAGGGTTACGTCGACGCTAGTTTCGACACAGATCTGGATGACTATAAGTCACAAACCGGATACGTGTATATTTTGAATGGTGGGGCAGTAAGCTGGTGCAGTTGCAAGCAAAGCGTCATGGCGGGATCTACATGTGAAGCGGAGTACATGGCAGCCTCGGAGGCAGCACATGAAGCAATATGGGTGAAGGAGTTCATCACCGACCTAGGAGTCATACCCAATGCGTCGGGGCCGATCAAGCTCTTCTGTGACAACACTGGAGCTATTGCACTTGCCAAGGAGCCCAGGTTTCATAAGAAGACAAGGCACATCAAGCGTCGCTTCAACTCCATTCGTGAAAATGTTCAAGATGGAGACATAGAGATTTGTAAAGTACATACGGACCTGAATGTAGTAGATCCGTTGACTAAACCTCTCCCTAGAGCAAAACATGATCAACACCAGAATTCCATGGGTGTTCGATTCATCACAATGTAACTAGATTATTGACTCTAGTGCAAGTGGGAGACTGTTGGAAATATGCCCTAGAGGCAATAATAAAAGCATTATTATTATATTTCCTTGTTCATGATAATTGTCTTTATTCATGCTGTAATTGTGTTATCCGGAAATCGTAATACATGTGTGAGTAACAGACACCAACATGTCCCTAGTGAGCCTCTAGTTGACTAGCTCGTTGATCAACAGATAGTCATGGTTTCCTGACTATGGACACTGGATGTCATTGATAACGAGATCACATCATTAGGAGAATGATGTGATGGACAAGACCCAATCCTAAACATAGCACAAGATCGTATAGTTCGTTTGCTAGAGTTTTCCAATGTCAAAGTATCTTTTCCTTAGACCATGAGATCGTGTAACTCCCGGATACCGTAGGAGTGCTTTGGGTATGCCAAACGTCACAACGTAACTGGGTGACTATAAAGGTAGACTACGGGTATCTCCGAAAGTGTCTGTTGGGTGACATGGATCAAGACTGGGATTTGTCACTCCGTATGACGGAGAGGTATCACTGGGCCCACTCGGTAATGCATCATCATAATGAGCTCAGAGTGACCAAGTGTCTGGTCACGGGATCATGCATTACGGTACGAGTAAAGTGACTTGCCGGTAACGAGATTGAACGAGGTATTGGGATACCGACGATCGAATCTCGGGCAAGTAACATATCGATAGACAAAGGGAATAGCGTACAGGATTGATTAAATCCTCGACATCGTGGTTCATCCGATGAGATCATCGTGGAGCATGTGGGAGCCAACATGGGTATCCAGATCCCGCTGTTGGTTATTGACCGGAGAGTCGTCTCGGTCATGTCTGCTTGTCTCCCGAACCCGTAGGGTCTACACACTTAAGGTTCAGTTACGCTAGGGTTGTAGGGATATGTATATGCAGTAACCCGAATGTTGTTCGAAGTCCCGGATGAGATCCCGGACGTCACGAGGAGTTCCGGAATGGTCCGGAGGTAAAGATTTATATATGGGAAGTCCTGTTTCGGGCATCGGGACAACTTTCGGGGTTATCGGTATTGTACCGGGACCACCGGAAGGGTCCCGGGGGTCCACCGGGTGGGTCCACCTGTCCCGGGGGGCCACATGGGCTGTAAGGGGGTGCGCCTTGGCCTAATGGGCCAAGGGCACCAGCCCCACATAGGCCCATGCGCCTAGGGTTTGAAGGGGGAAGAGTCCTAGGAGGGGAAGGCACCTCCTAGGTGCCTTGGGGGGAGGGAAACCCCCTTGGCCGCCGCACCCCCTAGGAGATTGGATCTCCTAGGGCCGGCCACCCCCCCTTGGCCCTCCTATATATAGTGGGGGAGAGGAGGGACTTCATACCTGAACGCCTTGGCCTTTGGTTGCCTCCTTCTCCCTCCCCAACACCTTCTCCTCCTCCATAGTGCTTAGCGAAGCTCTGCCGGAGTACTGCAGCTCCATCAACACCACACCGTCGTGCTGCTGCTGGTGCCATCTCCCTCAACCTCTCCTCCCTCCCTTGCTGGATCAAGAAGGAGGAGACGTGGCTGTCGTCCGTTCGGCGCTGGTCATCGGTGATTTGAATCACGTCGAGTACGACTACATCATCACCGTTCTTTTGAACGCTTCCGTGCGCGATCTACAAAGGTATGTAGATGCATCTAATCACTCGTTGCTAGATGAACTCCTAGATGATCTTGGTGAAACGAGTAGGAAAATTTTTGTTTTCTGCAACGTTCCCCAACAGTCATGGTGTTTTCTTCTTCTTTGGTTTCTTCTCCCTCTGATGAAGCTCAACCAGATGGGGCTCCCATCAGAGAACTTGTGAGGCTTGTGCCTTCATCCCCTGTCTGACCAGAGTTGGGATTATCTTTTGGCCCTCCTTGATGCGAGCTTCTTCGGGGCGGCGTCTTATCAAGATCGTGATTGTAGGCGTCTTTTGGTCAACATCGACGACTTCGTTGCCGCTGCTTTTTCAAGCTCCTGTGGTTTCAACAAGGTTGCTCCGGCGAGACGTGACAATAACTTTTGCTCACGGCGCGTCATCGGCTGACGCAGAAGGAAGACGGTGCTGAGTAGGCAGGAAATGAAAGGGCATCTTTTCATTGCTGGAAATAATATAACCTTTTCTTACAAAAAAGAGATTGTAACCTTTTCTTTTTGAAAAAGAGCGCAACTTTTTCTTCAAGCAATGGAAAATCCAAAATCGCCCGCCAAAAATGGCATGTGCGCGTTTAAAGCATCATCGATACGGACGGGGGACACCATGGGCGAAACAGACGGTTTGCAAAAGAAAGAGATCGACTCACAACTGCGAAAGTGCCTTTCTGCTCCCGAGCTCATTTGAGCTCGGTGAACAGTAAAATCGAAAAAAATTCAAAAACAATTCAAAAAATTCCAAAAAAAATCCCAGAGAAACATTGACAAAAGTTCTAAGTGCTTGCAAAAATTCATCATGAAATCACATTCCTGTAAGCGTGACAAAAGAAAAACAAATTCAGCCTCCAAAATGCTTTTGAAAGTAGCATTTTCAGAGTACCGATTTTGTTTTTTTTTGCCACGCCTTCTAGAAATGTGATTTCATGACGAATTTTTGCAAGCACTTAAAACTTTTGTCAATGTTTCTACCAAAAATTTTTGGAATTTTTTGAATTTTTTTTGATTTTTTTTCGGTTTTACTGTTCACCCGAGCTCATATGAGCTCGGGTGCAGAAACTCCACGTCCAACTGCGATCACGCCACGAAACGGAGCCTAACCTTTACAACACCTTGATCCGAACCATGACACGTACGTCCTCTTCCCACCAACCGAGTCGGGCTTGATCCGTGTGGCCGGTGCACGCATATATACGCGCGCGCGCCCCCTCCCCTCGTGGCACACCCAGCGAGAAAAACCAACCATCGTCTTTGGAAGCCCCGCGCACGCACAGCACTAGCGAACGAACTCGAGGGATCGTCGCGATGACGGGGGAGGAGCAGACGGTGCTGGTGCGGTGCGCGGACCTCGCCAAGTTCGCGGTGCCGGCGTCGGTGGCGCAGCGGGCGGGGAGCGTCGCGGCGGCGCTGGAGGCGGGGCAGAGCGTGGTGGAGCTGCCGCGGGGGGTCTCCGGCAAGGGCCTCGCCACGGCGGTCGCCTACTACCAGGCCCGGGCCGAGGCGGAGGAGCGCGGCGCGGACGGTGGCGAGTTCGACGGCGAGTTCGTCCGCGGGCTGACGCACGACGCCGCCATCGACCTCATCTACGCCGCGCACCACCTCGGCGACGAGGCGCTCTTCAACCTCTTTGCAGGCTACAGGGCTAATTAGTTCATTATAAGTAGTTGGTTCTATAAGAGGCGCAGTGAAGCTTTTTACTTGATTAATTTGTGTGTTGATCGAGTGAAATTTTCCTTTTTCTCCTTGTATCGACGCTATCTTGTGATTATAATTATGTCATACATCATCGTAAACTGTCTTGATTTTCTCTTGTGATGAAACCAGTTTACATTGTCTTGATTTCAATTTGTTGATTCGCATCCTATCGCTTTGTTTGAGACCCCTCACAACGGAAAAAGGAAGAAAAAAAACACGATCGAGCACAAGAACAGGACCAATGGAGACGAAACCAAGGTCGTGGACAAAAATAATAATAACACGAACTAGCAGCGACAAGCACGAAGCGCATGCAGACGGGACAAAAATGGAAGCGAGGCGCGCGATGCACAAAAAACCCAAACAAACAGCATATCGGCCACGGCGAGACTTCCAAACAACGCACGGAAAGCATTGCCTTGAACACAGTGTATTGAAGGAAAGAACAAAAACAGTTCCGCAGCACAATCGGCCAAGAAATATATATTTTTTAAAGGCAATCGAGCAATCTGCCAAGAATTACGGATACATAAAGGGCGTGATCGTGTTAGAGCACGTCTAGCGGACCCTTTATATCGCAGATCCTTATAGCGCATTTACAGTTCACGATACAAGTCGAAAACAGCCGCGACAGAACAGCAGCCGAATATCAACCCGTGAAATTTAAAATCATACATTCGCGCAAGAAATTGAACTAGTTCAGTAGAACTGCGAGCACTTGATCATCTTAAAAAGTCATACAAAGTAGAATTTTGACAACCAATATTTGGAGGAGCAGGCGTCACCGTAACCCTAATTACAAAAATGGGCTCATCGGAGCCAGGGGGATTGCGGCGGCGGAGGAGCTCAGTCCTCGTCGTCGGAGACGAGGTCGACGCCGACCTGCTTCTTGGCTACTAGGCGCCACTCTTCCATGTTGGGCACGAACTCTTGCGCCGTCGTGATCCCCTGCTGGAGGAAGATTCTGTCGATGTCAGTATCCCGTCGACGGCGCTGCTCCGCCTCCTCCTCCCGCGTAGAGCGCACAACAATGGCGGCCTCCATGACGTCTGCCTCCGCTCGCGAGGGTGTGTGTGTGGGGTGAGGGGGTAATCTTTCGGCTCGATGACGCCCCGCCGCCTTTGGCTCCCTCTTCACCGCGAGGAGCGGCGGGAGCTCCTCCGGCTCTCTTTTGACCGGCATGAGCGAGCTCGAGGCACCGGCGTAGGAGCTGCCCGCAATGGAGGAGCCAGATGACAGCCCGTGGTGGAGGAGCACCTGCCTGTGGTCGTACTCCTCCGTTTCGCGGCGGAGGAGCGATGAAAGCAGCAGAGCCTGTTGTTGGTGTACCTATGGACGCTCCTTTTCCTCGCAGCGTCGACGGTGACGCACCGCCTCGACTCGGGGTCGTTGCCACCACCGGCGCCGCAGCCCACCGATCACATTCCGCGCCACATCAAGAGGGGAGAGGGGGAATTTAAGTCGCCGGCGGCGAGAAACCGAGAGGGGGATTGGGAATTGCGGCGCATTTGAATAGGGTTTCAACCCGTATTTCAGCCGCAAAACCTTACATATACTGCCGAGGGGGCGGTTTACGTGTCACTGTAAAAAAATGTACGGGCCGGACGAATATACATGCTCTGGGTTAGCCTAAAAAACGAGCCAAAACCGTATAGTCGCCGGATTTTTACGGGCCATCCCATTTTAAGGGCCTGCTAGAGATGCTCTTAGCGCCGGTCTACACTAGGCCAGGGCCTCCACAGCGTGATTGCTTTTTTTTTTTATCACGAGACAACAATCATGTTATGATCACCAGTCTGAAGCAAAATAACGACAGGCGTTGACAGTCTCGGCTCGATCAACAACCGTGCACACCCATGAGAGCGTTTAGTTACCGAAAATGCTAAACACACGGGGCTATTACAGGACCATTTTTTTATTTGCAGGGGGCTATTACAGGACCATTACGTGACTTCCCATAAAATTCTCTTCACCCCCTGATTTTCACCGGGGTGGGGCCCTTCCCCCTTTAATCTTAAAGATTAGCCAGTAAATCTTAAGTAATCCTCCATTGATGTAGCATTGGGTCACTTTGGGTCGGTTAGGAGCGCGCCGCTTAGCGCGTTCTCAGCCGCCATCACGTGTCACGCTCTGACGCTCCCTTCGAATTTATTTACTTTTATTTTCATGTACGTGTTTTCTGCCTTTAGATGCTTCTTTTAAAAAAATTGGCCTTTCCCTGTTTTTTAGGTTTAGGAAAAAAACTCATTTTTTAATGCGAGAAAACACATTTTTTTCCTTACTCAAGAGGTACGGATTTACTTCATCGAGAGGCACTCCGAAAAGAAATAAAATAATCGTGCCTCTTAGAAAAGGAAAAAAAATGTGTTTTTTCCTTCCGCGACTGTGCCTCTTGAAAAGAAAAAAAACACTTTTTTTTCTTCCGTTGAATTTCTCGCGTCTAAGATCTTCAAAACTAGATCCCATGTTGATAGATTTCGATAAACTTCTTTTTCACGAAAAAATGACAAAAAAACGTACCACTAAGAATTTTTTTTCCTTTTCTCAAGAGGAACGAGTGTGCCTCGCGAAAGCAATCCGTACCTACACAAGAAGTAATTCCGTGCCTCTCACGAAAGGAAAAAAGGAAACACGTTTTTTCCCCGCGGAAGCAAATCCGTGCCTCGACGAGACGTAACTCCGTGCCTCTCGCGGAAGAAAAAAATTATGATAAATTCGTTTATCACACTTTTTTTTTCTCCTAAAACGTGTTTCTTTTTTAGGGTTGCAAAGAGTAATTCGGTGATTTCACGGAAAGAAAGCAGCCTCTCCGTGCACTATTTATCTTGGTTGGCCCAGCCCAGCGACAAGTGGAGACTCGTCTAGCTCATTTTCGCTGCGCCTCCTCCTCGCAGCGCCGCCGCATTCTCTACCCGGCGTCTCCAACCCATCTGATCACCTCCAAAAGCTCAGCAGGCCATGGCTGGATCCAGCAGCTTGTCCCGCTGATCGAGCAGCTTAAGCCTTCCCTGCTCTCGTGCGTGCGTGATTCATATCTATGGCTGCACGGCAGAGTTTTTTGTTCTGAAAATTAGGAATTAGTTCGCGCTCCGAAGGCTCTAGATCTAAAGTGCACAACCGGAGGCTCAGAGAATTGCATATTACTGCTGCAGCTGCAGGTATGAACTTTGGCATCCTTTTGATCTCTCTATTTAGTACAGTACAGTACAGTACAGTACTCCCGATGTATTTAAGTCCCGTCAATTAATTCTATTGTATCCAATCTCTTTGGGACTCAGGGTATTGGAGGAGTAGTTGGTCCGATGGGTCGCAAGTTTCTGAATATGGTCCTGCACGAGTATGGCAGTAGAATGTATTCGCTGTGCCGCATCAACCTCTCCACTCATCTCTTCTACCCGACAGCAAAGGACGCAGCAACAGCCCATGAAGACGCGAACGCAAGGAAGAAGAAGAAGAAGCATGGGGGGATAATATGGCCATCGACGATCTCGAGCTGCAAGCGCCTGCCAAGAACGGTGGTCAACTTTTCGACGCCGCCCAGCACCGCCGCCGCCAGCAACATGCGTTTCTTCTCCCTCCTGCCCGAGCTGGGAGAGACCAGCGTCATGTTCGCCGACCCTTCCTGCAATTCCTCGGTCTACGATATGGGCACCAAGTCTTTCGTCCTCACACCCCAATCATACTTCTGCAAGCCGTATGATTCCATCGCCTTGTCCGTTAGGAACCTATGCAGCGGCGGCAATTTATTGGACCACGAAGACGACCACGGCCTCTACGTCATGAACAGCATAGACGACAGCTTTGAGTTCTTCAATTACTGCAAGGTTGGCTTGTCTACCTATCCGTTGCTGTACAATAAGTGGTACTGGAGCCCTCTGCCGCCCCCGCCGTCCGGCGGCCGTCCTCTCGTTGCGGCGGCGGTGATCGACAGCTCCAACGCCATATGCGCGTCGTCCAAGCACGGCACCTACACCTTTGATGTTTCGAGGGAGGTGTGGAGCCACACCGGCAGCTGGGTGCTGCCCTTCCACCGCGCGGCAGAGTATGTCCCTGAGCTCGGACTCTGGTTCGGCCTCCAGGCCCCTGGCAATGGCACCCCTCAAAATCGCTTGTCTGCATTTGACCTTTCGTCCTCTGCCATGGCGGAATCTGCTCCTTCGTCCCTGCATGATTGGGAATACCTCGATCTCCTCCCCGAGGAGTTGCTGCCTGTGGGGCGTGCCTTGGTGAACCTGGGCTCTGGCAAGTTTTGCATCGCGACCCACTGCAGGAAGGATAGGTCTGCACTACAGGAGGAGGACGAGCTGGAGAATATTAGGAGTTTGGGTGGAAATGGGGTGTGCAAACTCTCTTGACTGGCGTGGAGGTGGTCCGCTGCGCCGACGGGCTCCAGCTTATCCACCACAAGTCCCAACGTTACAACATTGAAAACGTTAGAATCCACTGCGTGCTCTAGCTCATTTTATTACTTGCCGGATCATCCCAGCCTGAGCCATGTAGGTAGCTTTAAGCTGGATGCATCACTCTTATGGTTACCTCTAAGTTGAGACTTGACAAAATAATACTACTCCCTCCGTCTCATAATATAAGAACGCTTTTTTTAGAGAGAGAGTACTTTTTTATTGATGAAAGTGCAATTTTTTTAGATTGCTGTTAATGCCAAACACCAATTTTTCTTGGCTATGTTCATGCCTTGCATCAACTGTGGTATTTTAAACCGTTTTGACCTATACGGTGCTCGATAGCCCCCAGCGTTCATCCCAAGATATGAACAAACTCTCCATGAGATTCATAGTTACATTACTTATAGCTTCCTTATTCGTAGACAAAGTAGATTTGGAGATAGGTTGAGGAGAAAGAAAGGAGAAAACTAAAGAGAAAGATGGACTGTTTGACAATATCCGAATCAAATAAGAAAAAAAACATAGTTATTTCATCAAATTTCAATTGTGTGGGTGTGAAGGGGAAAAAATCCCGTTCTGGCTGGCAGAGGGCATAGGACTGATAGCCCCCTATACTCGTTATTAGAGCACATATAATAAGATGATGTAAGCGGGCTATAAGGATTTAAATATTATATATTTGCTTAGTTGGAAGAGAGAGAATAAAATAGAGAAGAGACGCGGGCTGTAGATTTACAACCGGCTAATAGCACGCGCTCGAAGAATCTTTGTGAGAGTGAAAGGTGAACCATATGTTAAAAAAGTAGTACTTCCTTATAACTAACTAATGACATGGCAACATGTTATAGCTAGCGGCTGGCTATATTATTAACCATGCTCTTAGTATATTTTAGCCTCATATAGTCTTTTTTTCTCATGTGGTCCCGTTTTGCCGTTGCGTAATAAGAATTATTTCTTTCCCATCTCATCAAACACAATTGAAGCTTCAACTTGATTTCAAAATCAAAGTTTACAAGTAAGATTTTAGGAATAACAATTTCTAGTACGACGTGGATTTTCCTCCCCATCTAGCTCAAGCTTTTCTTCTATTTGGAAGTGACCTTGCAAGCGGCGATGCTTCAGCGACTTCCATGGTCTACAAACTTTTGTTCGTCCTGGATGTGGGACCAGGTGAGCGTGGCGTCCATTTCTGCGAAGGTGACCGTCAACATGTGGACAAGGCAGCGTCGTGGAAACGTGCTCGCTCCACTACTGATTCAACCGTTACCGAGTGTGTCCTCCTCGACCCACTTGGAATAGACTCGCATCCTCTCGCATAACTCTCTCTCGGTGCGGTCTTCGTTGCTCTCGACGGGGAAAGGTCTACAAGGAGGATGGGTGCTTTGGAAAATGGAGTGTCGCCGGCGAAGGGGGCAATGCAATGGTGCAAACAAAGTGAAAGATGGAGTGGCGCCAGCGAAGCGGAAGATGGGTGCCGCCCACAGAGGGTGGGATGGTTTATAAACCCGTGAACGGGCGCGCTCCGGGGAACAAGGATGGAATTGACGGGCACGGGTGCGAAACATGGCGGCGACCATTAACGTGCACGCTTCCTAGTGAAAAAAGTGTGCATCGTTGGCAGGAGCAGAAGCAGTAGTCCTATGGATGGTTGCGCCTTTGATAAGATTCGGCTCAGGAGGAAGAAGACATGCTTAAACTTCCCTCATGTGTTAGTGGTTGGGTTTGAAGTGCGCTTCATATCAGCACCCCAGCCTCCAAATACGAAGACTTGTGGGCTTGAATTGAAGCGCGCTCCGTAAATTATACGGGTCGAGACCAAGACTGGTTTTTCGAGGCTGGAATTGGAGTGCACTACATAAATTATACGAGTCGAGACCAAGACCGTTTTTTCAAGCCTCGGTCTCCAAACTAATGGGTAATCGTATGGATGATTGCGCCTTTGACAAGATTAGGCTTGAAAGGAAGAAGACATGCTTAAACTTCCCTCGTTCGTTAGTGGTTGGGTTTGAAGCACACTCCATATCAGCACCGCAACCTCCAAATATGGAGATTTGTGGGCATGAATTGCAGTGCGCTCCATAAATTATGTGGGTCGAGACCAAGACCGAGTTTTTGAGCCTTGATCGCCAAACTAACGGGTAGTCGTATGGACGGTTGCGCCTTTAACAAGATTAGGCTCGAGAGTAAGAAAACATGCTGAAACTTCCCACCTGTATTAGTGGCTGGGTTTGAAGCGTGCTCCATATCAGCACCCCAGCCTCCAAGTATGGAGACTTGTGGGCTTGAATTGGAGCGCGCTCCATAAATTATATAGGTCAAGAACAAGACCAGTTTTTAAGCCCCAATCGCCAAACTGATGGGTTATTATGGCGATCCGGACGATATGGTGACTCTGCTAGACTTTCTCTGAGCCATGCTTCCCCGATGACCTTTTAGGGAACAAGAGAAAAAAAATGTTGCCATCAATTTCTAGGCCAAGTCTAGCAGTGCATTTTTACCCACCCGATAGACATTTTAGGGGAAAGAAGAGGGGTGAAACCTGTCTCTAACACTTCCTAGGGAAAGTCTAAAAATGCTCGGCCCTCTGATCCCCTCCTAGGTTTGCAACCACGCCAATGACTATGTCTAGAACTCTCCTTCCGTGCCACCATGCTGCCACTCCCTCTTGTCTCCTCCATTTTATTTTACAAATGTGTCGTGTCGGGGGATAGACCCCGGGTAGCCTCATCCGCGCCCAAAAATATTTCAAGACATCGGGGCTATCTAAGCCCCTCCTGCCGACCGGTCACACGGCCGGCCTCCTGGGCCGACTAGTGCCATGTGACCCGCTTCTAGAAGACGGTGTGCTCCAAGAAGGCGGCTTGGGCACGGGCGGCCTCCAGCTGCCGGCCCATCCCCTCCCTCGGAGTCTGCACTCAACCACTACGACAAGATGGAGCATAGCAACAGTGCCACCTACTCCCCTCGAATCCCAGTGGGGCGTGGCTACAGTGAGCGCTGACCAGGCGACCACCTACACACCTGACGGAGCACTGTACCATACGGCTCCTGACGCGGCCCTCGTCAGCATGGATGGCGCTACAACAAAAGGAAATCAGTGGGACCTACAGGCAATGGGCTTTACCCGTCGGACAGATTCTCTGCAGCCGGTGGGGCCCTCCAGAGGCGGGCCCCAGCAGTCGGTGGAGAACCCAGTGACCTTAGACACTGACATCCAGGTCCCACACCTGGCCGCATTACCATTGTACCCCTGGGGGGTTGGCCTATAACCCCCCCCCCCCCAAGGGCTCACCCATGCAAAGGGTTCACCTCAGTTCAGCACACACACCACTCCACACACCATAGCTAGGAGAAGCAAGGGAGAGCCCTACCCTTCTTCCTCCTATAGTAACACAGCCCAAGGGGCAACCTTGTACTCATATTGATCATAGTCATCATAGCAGGAGTAGGGGTGTTATCTCTCTGGAGAGCCCCGAACCTGGGTATGTCTCGTGTGCCTTCGAGCTCGTGCTCACTCCCGCTTCCGGAAACCGACGACGTCCTCATGGCAACACCCACGATAAGCCACCCCCTGGCATCTAACATGAGACTACAACGACAGTTGGCGCCCACCATGGGGCCATCCGCGGCATCGGCCGAAGCTACATTCCGGACGGGAACCATCCTTCCCTCTGGCGAGCGTGTCGTGGCTGGTTTGATTAGCCAGCCTGATGCGCATGCTTGCGCTTGCACCGGCGCATCGCGTGTTGCAGGAGCCATCTGCCATGCGAGCTGCCTCGTCGACCTCTTCGGCAAGCTCAACCTCTTCGACGCAGTCGCTTTCGACGCGGGAGCCCCTTGCTATGTGAGTTATGATAACCCACAAGTATAGGGGATCAATTGTAGCCTCTTTCGATAAGTAAGAGTGTCAAACCCAACGAGGAGCTAAAGGTAGAACAAATATTCCCTCAAGTTCTATCAACCACCTATACAACTCTACGCACGCTTGACGTTCGCTTTACCTAAAACAAGTATGAAACTAGAAGGACTTTGTAGGTGTTGTTGGATAGGTTTGCAAGAATATAAAGAGTACGTAAATAAAAACTAGAGGCTGATTAGATAAAGACGCAATAAAGTTAGTATAGCGAGTGTGGAAAAGTGGTGGTAGGAGTTGTGAAATTGTCCCTAAGCAATTGACTACTTTACTAGACTGATAGCAAGTTTTATGTGGGAGAGGCCACTGCTAGCATGTCATCCCTGACTTGGAATTCTATGCACTTATGATTGGAACTATTAGAAAACATCCGCAACTACTAACGTTCATTAAGGTAAAACCCAACCATAGCATTAAGATATATTGTTCCCCCTTCAATCCCGTATGCATCAATTTCTATGCTAGGTTGAAGCTTCTGTCACTCTTGCCCTCCAATACATAGTCCTATCAACATACAACTAACCCTATGGTGTGGTCCACGTGCACGCTCATATGATGGGAACCAAAGGACAACAACATAACCACAAGCAAATTAAACCAATCATAGCAATTCACTAATTACCGATAGGACAACAAAAATCTACTCAGACATCATAGGATGGCAACACGTCATTGGATAATAATATGAAGCATAAAGCACCATGTTCAAGTAGAGGGTGCAGCGGGTTACGGGAGCGTGGACTGCTGTAGATAGATGGGGGAAGGTGATGGAGATGTTGGTGAAGATGACAGAGGTGTTGGTGTAGATCACGGTGATGATGATGGCCCCGCCGGCATTCCGGCGCCACCGGGAGAGAGGGGGAGAGAGCCCCCCTTCTTCTTCTTCTTCCTTGACCTTCTCCCTAGATGGGAGAAGGGTTTCCCCTCTGGTCCATGGTCTCCATGGCGTGGGAGGGGCGAGAGCCCCTCCGAGATTGGATCTGTCTCTCTATCTCTCTTTGTTTCTGCGTTTCATATTTTGGCCTTTCACCGTTTCTTATATTCTCGGAGATCCTAACTCCGATTGGGCTGAAATTTAACACGATCTCTATCCGGATATTAGCTTTATTACGGTGAAAGAAGGGCACCAACCGCCTTACGAGGTGGCCACGAGGGCCCAGGGCGCGCCTGATCCCCTGGGGCGCGCCCCCTGCCTCGTGGCCCCCTCGGGCATCGTCTCGCGTGGATTCTTCTTCCCAAAAATCATAAATATTCCAAAAAAATCTCTGTAAGTTTTTATCCCGTTTGGACTCCGTTTGATATGGGTTTTCTGTGAAACGAAAAACATGCCAACAAACAGGAACTGGCACTGGGCACTGGATCAATATGTTAGTCCCAAAAATAGTATAAAAAGTAGCCAAAAGTATGTCAAAGTTGTAGAATATTGGCATGGAAAATCAAAAATTATAGATACGATGGAGACGTATCAGCATCCCCAAGCTTAATTCCTGCTCGGCCTCGAGTAGGTAAATGATAAAAAAGATAATTTTTGATGTGGAATGCTACCTAGCATAATCTTGATCATATATCTAATCATGGCATGAATATTAAGACATAAGTGATTCAAAGCAATAGTCTATAATTTGACATAAAGACATCAATACTCGGGCATCCCAACAAACAATCATGTCTTTCAAAATATCAATGCTAAAGAACGCTATGCCTATAAAATCATATAATCTTGTCATGCTCTATCTTCTTAACACAAAGTATTTATCATGCACAACCCGAATGACAAGCCGAGCAATTGGTTCATACTTTTTAACGCGCTCCAACTTCTTCAACCCTCACGCAATATATGAGCGCAAGCCATGGATATAGCACTACAGGTGGAATAGAGTATGATGGTGGAGGTTGTGTGGAGAATACAAAAAGGGAGAAAGTCTCAAATCGACGTGGCTAATCAACGAGGTATGGAGATACCCATCAATTGATGTCAATGCGAGGAGTAGGGATTGCCATGCAACGGATGCACTGGAGCTATAAGTGTATGAAAGCTCAAACTGAAACTAAGTGGGTGTGCATCCAACTTGCTTGCTCATGAAGACCTCGGGCATTTGAGGAAGCACATCATCGGAATATACAAGACAAGTTCTATAATGAAATTCCCACTAGTATATGAAAGTGATAACTCAAGAGACTCTCTATATGAAGAACATGGTGCTATTTTGAAGCACAAGTGTGGTAAAAGTATAGTAACATTGCCCCTTCTCTCTTTTTCTCTCATTTTTTTTGTTTTTTTGTTTTGGTGGGCTTCTTTGGCCTTTTTTTTAAAGTCCGGAGTCTCATCCGGACTTGTGGGGGAATCATAGTATCCATCATCCTTTCCTCACATGGGACAATGCTCTAATAATGATGATCATCACACTTTTATTTACTTACAACTCAATATTACAACTCGATACTAGAACAAAAATATGACTCTATATGAGTGCCTCCGGCGGTTTATCGGGATGTGCAATGATCTAGCGTAGCAATGAAATAAAAAAACAGACAAGCCATGAAAACATCATGCTAGCTATATTACGATCATGCAAAGCAATATGACAATGAATGCTCAAGTCATGTATATGATAATGATGGAAGTTGCATGGCAATATATCTTGGAATGGCTATGGAAATGCCATGATAGGTAGGTATGGTGGCTGTTTTGAGGAAGATATAAGGAGGCTTATGTGTGATAGAGTGTATTGTATCACGGGGTTTGGATGCACCGGCGAAGTTTGCACCAACTCTCAAGGTGAGAAAGGGAAATGCACGGTACCGTAGAGGCTAGCAAATTGCGAAAAGGTAAGAGTGCGTATAATCCAGTCCAACACCCAAGTGTTGATATCGTTAACATCACCTGTGAAGTGCAGCGTTACGTAAAACTGAAGAATAAGCTCTTCATTCCAATCAACAATGTCAGAGCAAAAGTTGAGCAGTCCTGCATCATGAAGCACACTGAGGACTTGAGAAAAGCAAGGCATTGATTCCATATCCACGTGAGGAATATGCTCATGGTCGAAGACTTTGTCTTTGTTGAAAAGCAGTGAAGAATATAAATTGGCCTGGTTGGCAGTCCAGAAGCGCTTCCTTCTAAGATGAGCAGAGTCATATGGGTTGAATTCAGTGAAGAAAACATGCTCGCCGAAGAAATCATCATCCTTGAATTTCTGCTTCTTTGAGAAGGGATCCTTTGGGCTGAGGAGTATCAGTCAATTGCATCACCACCTCAGGAATCGCAATCTCAGGATCCACAGGCTGAGGAATTTCAGACTCTTCTTCAGTTGCAGCCTGGGTCTTCAATTCTTCATTAACATTTTCATCAGCACTAGTGGCTGGAATTTCTTCATGGACAAATGGGGTTGCATGAGGTTCTTCAGATCCCATTTGTACTTCAGTAGCAACAGGGGACAGAGGAATTGATTGAAGTGGAGTGAACATTGGAGATTTGGGGTGCTGACTTTCCCAAAAGTCATCATTCAGCACGGGTGTGGTACAGCCAATGTCCACATCCTCATCTTCCATTTCTTCAACACCGGCCTCTTCAACAGTAAACTGAGGCATAGGCGAGGACACAATTGGTGTTGAAGGGATTGCATCCACTTCAATTTCTTCATCCAACTGCTTTGACGAAGTAGCAGAAGGAATTTCTTCATCTGATTCACTTGGAATCACATAATCTTCACCAAAAGGAACAAGGTCCTTTGATGGCATGAATGAGACAGGAACAACATCAATTGGGTTGTCAATTGAGCTTATCAGAGGCTTCATCTTCTTTGGAGCTGAAGAAACTGATGAGGTTGATGCCTTCCTTTTCTTCACAGCTGCACACTTTGCAGCCTTGGTCTTCTTCACATTTGATGCAGATGGAAGGATTGGAGTTGGTGTAGGTGCATGAGGAGCAGAGGAATTTGGTTCATTTTCTTCAGGCACAACTGATGCAGTTGCCCTGACTTCTTCATTTTCTTCAGGCGTATCACTAGTGGATGCCCTGGCAATTTCTTCAGCGGCTGGAATGCAGTCATCAGCTCTGGTACTTTCATTCTCTTCAGCAGCCTGATTGTCATCAGCGATGCTGGCATGTTCTTCAGTAGGCTGTGCAGATGCTTCAGCCTGAGGATTTTCTTGTTGCATTGGGGCTGCAACATTTGAAGTAAATCTATCTGTAATATTCACAAATCTGACTTTGGCTCCAAGCCAGCCAGCATAGTAGCGATCAAATTCATCACTCAGTTGCTTGATCTCAGCTTGTAAGGCAACGAGTTATTCAGGGGTAAGAGTGAGGACATTGTCCTTTAGGTAGCGATGCTTCTTGTACTGCGCTTTCTTCACTCTTCTTCCTTCTTTAAATTTCCATTTTTCTTCTTCAATGAAGGCAGTCAAAACATGACTTTGACCAGGAGTGAGATTCATCTCCGGCAAAGGTGTGTTCGGGTCCTTGTGCCATAGATCAATGAAATCTAGGATCAACTTCGGCTCCAATAAGAGTGGCACATTGCTGCCTTTGGCTCTAGCGGCCCTGGCTTGCCTGTCTCTGATGATTTCGGCAAGTTCTTCATCATCAGCCTCATCATCATCAGAGGGCACTTGAAAGGCGACTTGCTTCTTATGAGGACTTGGTCGAGAGCCTCGTATAGCAGTTGCCTTTTTCTTCAGCAGAGAGGGGCCAGTTGAGGAATTTGGTGCAGCTGAGGAACTTGCAGACGCTCCTGAGGCAATTGAGATGCCTGTAGTCCTTTGGCACGTGGCGAGATGCACAGGTGCAGAGGATTTAGTTGGAGCAGCTGAGGACTTTGTCGGAGGAGCTGAGGACTTGGAAGAATCTGGCCGTGAGGGCATTGCTGAGGAACTTGGCCGTGAGGGCATTGAGGGAGAAGCACTTGGCTTGTGAGCAGGCTTCTTAGGCATGTCCTTCTTCGGCTTGCTTGCAGAGGCCTCAACAGTGGTAGCAGCAGCAGAGTCTTCATTAAATTTCCTCACTGCTTCCTTTGCCTGTTTGGCCAGTTTGGCCTGGCGCTTTGCCCATTCATCAGGATAATCCTCACCGCGCTTGAGGCTGGTGGGATCTGCCAATTGGCCAGGTGCCAACGGAGGTCTTGGGCATGGAGGGTTGAGAGTGAATTTCTTCATATACTTGAGAGTAACATATATGTACTCCCTCCATTCCCGTGCCCATCTCCTCTCAATCTTTTGAATGCGCACCTTGCACTAATTTCTATCCTCCTCACGGGGTGTGAAGTACCCAGCATAAATGTCATCAGGGATTTCAAAAGCAGTATTGACCTTAGGCCTCTTTCCACCCTTCTGTGGCTTCTTACCATCAGCCATTTTCTTCAGTTGAGGAATTTGAACCATGGAATTATATGAAGATGTATGCAATTTTTCTTCGAGGAACGCTGCAAATGAGTTAAGTTGATGAGAACCTAGTGATTCAGCAGCAGACATGAGTACCTATGAACAGAGTATAGTTGCGAGGAATTTGGAGAGGTCATATGCGTTCTTAGAAGGTTTTTCAAAAAGAATAAGTTTGAGGAATTTGACCAGATGAGTCTTGAGGAATTTCACTAAGCGTGCTTTGTCTTAGGTTCCAGAGTTGTATGGATCAAAGATCCACACAATTGAGGAATCTTGAAGAAAATCATTGCTTAGAGAAACGAGTCAAGAGCAGATGACATGTGAGGTGTTCAGTGTGTGAAGATTTGAAGAATAAACACCTTTGAAGATTTTCAAGAAAACATTTGAATCAAAGAGGGCAGTTAAAGTAACTTTTAATTACCCTTGATGAAGAACACGATGAACTGGGAAGTGTAGATGTGAAGTTCGTCAGTTTAGATCTTCCACGCCCTAACTCGACAGAGGAAGACAACTACGGCGGCGGCGGAGTGAACAAATTCGCAGCCGGCGCGAGTACGACGGCGACGAGGTCGAGGCAGTGAAGCTCTTCCTCACTGGCAATGATGAAGTAGCGGCGGCGCTAGGGTTTGAGAAGCTCGAGCGAGAGTGAGAACGAGCGGAGTAAAAACGAAGTGAGGAAGAGGAGGGGGTATTTATAGTCGGAGTGAAAAACTGTACGCCCGAGGAAATCGGACGAACGTGCCCCTGGCCCTTCTCATTCGCTTGACATGTGTCACCCACGTACTGAGAGGTGGCGATCGTGTGAGATCGTGGGTGAATAGAAAAATATTATCGTGGGATGCAGAACTGTTTGAGCGGCAAAACTGAAAATCTAGATAAGATAAGTTAAAAGTTCCATTCGCAATTTCTTCAGCTGACAAGGACACAGTGAAGATTTTGAACGAGTGTCAAATAGAATGCACATGAAGAATTTGTGAACAGACTGGGTTGAGTTTAGCATAGAGGGGAAGGGTCCGATCACATTCACTTAGCAGAAAAATCAACTTGAAGAATTAGCAATAAGTGAATGTTGTAGAGGACATAAACTCATATATATATGTATATATATATATATATATATTCAAATGAAGAAGAACGACGGAAAGAGTGAAGCCAATGCAAAGTTGAGGAATTTGAAAAACTGAGGAATTTCAAAAACAAAGAAAATCTCAAATTGAAGATTTTCAACTTTGGTTGGTGGCGTAACCCACCGTATAAGAAAGCTGATTTCAGACACCGAGTACAATTGTTGTAGGGCTCTGAGAATCAATTTCTTCATTAATTTCTTCACACTTAGAGGGTTAGTGTTTATTGATTGAAGAAAAACGTTACTTTTTGTGTTGCACATCTAAGTCATCAATTTTGCATAAGAGTTAGGATGTGTGTCCTTTTCAGAAAACATTCGAAGATTCTAGGATATTTTGCTCACACCGCAACTTGCTAAATATCTTCTCATCCAAGGGCTTAGTGAAGATATCGGCCAGCTGGTCTTCAGTGCTTGCGTGGTCGATGGAGATGTCGCCCTTCAACACATGATCACGAAGAAAATGATGACGAATCTAGATGTGCTTTGTCTTCGAGTGCTAAACTGGGTTATGAGCAATCTTGATAGTGCTCTCATTGTCGCAGTAGAGAGGCACATTCTTCACGTTGATGCTGAAAGAACATGCGGTTCCCCCATGTTTGGTTTTGGTAATTGATGACAATCTCTATGGACTAATGGTTGTCTTGAGTTATATTTTAAGGATTTGTCCATAGGCTTTTCTTGAAGTCCATGTGTTGGTTTCAAGGAGTTTATGAGTTGACCAAGGTGCTATTAAGGAATTATCCAAAGATTAGTCATGTGAGTGTTGAGCTTATTGCAAGCATGTCTTGAAGAAGAAGATTGTGTGATCATTCATGTTTACCTTCAAGACATCATCCAAATGAAAAGAGTTGGAAAGATTCAAGGTTGATCAAGACTAAGTCAAGAGTGAATCAAGTTGATCAACTCACAAAGCGTAGAAGATGTACCGAGAGGGATCAAGTGATCCCATGGTATGGTAAGCATTGTTCATTGCACTTTGTGTACTAGCTCATGGTCTATGTGAGAGTTCTATGTGGGGTTAGGTACGTGTCCATAGGCTTGCGTCAGGAGGAAGATATCATACAACCCATGGAAAGGATGGCATCAAGTGGTGATCGTCATCAAGATTGCCATGTGCAAGTTCAAGTGGAGCATCACGAAGAGATCAAGTGCTTGAATCTTGCCATCCATTGTGGTGTCAATGGACTTGTGAAGATGTGCCGAAGAGTGGCTCACCCATAGTGGACTATGGGGGAGCAATCATCTAGTCTTCATCGAGCCAACGCAATCAAGAAAGTTGGTCCAACTTGAGGAAGTCAAGATCGTCATCATCTAGCTCAAGTGGACCATGTGCAAGGCAAAGGTTTTCCCTAGATAGGTTTTCTATTTTACCGGTCTCATGGTGGTAGTTGGGAGACCGGGTTATAGGATCGTTCGTCGTACTATCAAGGGGGGCTCTCAAGTTGGTAGCATGATCGTATCGTTAGTAGAGAGCTCAAACCATTGCATCCTTGCATCATGTTTCTTGGTTCTTGTTTGGTTCTCTTTGTGAGACTTAGAGCTTATGGTCATCTTGATGACAAGCTTGAGTTCATCGAAAACGAAGTTCGCATGCGTCTTCTATGATGTTTTCGGTGTTGGAGGTTTTACCGGTCTTATCCAAGGAAGGGTTCTCACCATTTTCTTATGGGCCTTTTCTAATTTGCTTCTTATTGATATTTCTTTTAGGATTTTGTTAGCCCTTGTCTCTAGCTTTCCAACAAACTTGGTTTCATCGAATTCGGAGTCCGTTTGCAAAAGTTGTGGCAGTTTTGGTGTTCTGAAAAGGCTGCAGTGGTACTACCGCGAATTGGAGCGGATGTAATTTTTTACTACCGCTCCAGAGCGGTACTACCGCGGCTCCTACAGCGGTAGTACTGCTCCGGACCAAAAACTCGTCCCAAGTCCTGCGGTGGTAAGCCCGGATGTAATTTTTTAGTACCGCTCGCAAGCAGTAGTACCGCTACCCTTAGCAATAGTACCGCTACCCCTAGTGGTAGTACCGTGAGGTCAAGCGGTACTACCGCTCCGACAGTTCTTCTGGCTTTTTGCCTCCTCGCTGTTGTGTTTCAAAGGGGTACTACCGCCCTAGTGGTAGTACCGCTCCTTGGAGCGGTAGTACCGCTCTGTGCGGGCTGTGAGCATAATGGTTGGATTTTTTTTCCACCTATAAAAGGGGGTCTTCTTCCCCAATGAACCTTATCGTTTGAGCTCGTGTTCTTCCTCCATTGTTGACCTTCTTCGAACTTGCTAACTCTCAATCCCTCCAATGATTCTTGCTAGTTCTTGAGGGAAAAGAGAGAGAAGATCTAGATCCACGTTTCCACCAATCACTTTCTCCTCTAAGTGAGGGGAACCCCTTGGATCTAGATCTGGGAGTTCTTCGTGTTCTTCTTTCGTTCTTCCTCTCATTTTCCTCCCTAGCATTAGTTGCTTTGGTGGGATTTGGGAGAGAAGGACTTGGGCACTCCGTGTGCCCTTGCCATTGCATTTGGTGCATCGGTTTGAGTTCTCCACATGATACGTGGAAGTTACAAGTTGAGAAGCTTATTACTCTTGGGTGCTTGGTACCCTTGAGCTTGTTCCTCTTGGGTGCTTGGGCGCCCTAGACGATTGAGGTCACTTGGGAGCCATATTCCATTATGGTGAAGCTTCGTGGTGTCGTTGGGGAGATAGCCCCAACCTTTGTGGTGTTCGGAGCTCAATCATTGTGGTGTAAAGCTCCGGGCAAGCGTCGGGGTCTCCAATTAGGTTATGGAGATCGTCCCGAGCAATTTGACGGGTTTCGGTGACCACCCCCAAGGGTTGCCAAAGTGTACGGGTTCGGTGACCGCCCCCAAGGGTTGCCATTTGTACGGGTTCGGTGACCGCCCTCAAGGGTCCCTTAGTGGAATCATGACATCTTGCATTGTGCGAGGGCGTGAGGAGATCACGGTGGCCCCAGTGGCTTCTTGGGGAGCATTGTGCCTCCACACCGCTCCAAATGGAGATTACCATCTGCAAGGGTGTGAACTTCGGATACATCGCCGTCTCCGTGTGCCTCGGTTATCTCTTACCCGAGCCCTTTACTTATGCACTTTACTTTGTGATAGCCATATTGTTCTTTGTCATATATCTTGCTATCACATTGTTGCTTATCTTGCTTAGCATAAGTTGTTGGGTGCGCATAGGTGAGCCTAGTTGTTGTAGGTTTTGTGCTTGACAAATTAACCGTTAGGTTTATTCCGCATTTGTTCAAGCCTAAACTGTAATTATTTTAAAGCGCCTATTCACCCCCCCTCTAGGCGACATCCTCGATCTTTCAATTGGTATTAGAGCCTCGTCTCTCTTTGTTGGGCTTAACCGCCTAGAGAGTAAAGATGTCGACTAGGGGATTAGGATTCTCTGACACTCTTAGTTTCGATGGCACAAATTTTGATGTTTGGGTAATTCGCATGCTTAATCTCTTTAGGGTCATAGACCCAAATTTAGAGCGAATTGTAGATATGGGTTTTTCTCCTTCAAAGGACCCCCAAAGATTATCTTTAGAGGATGAGAAAAACTCTTATCTCAATGCTCAATCTTCTAATGTGCTTTTCGATGCTTTGAGCAATGTAGTTATATTTCAACTCATGACGTTCCAGGATGCTCATGAGTTGTGGACAAAGCTTCAAGATAAATATGGTGTGTCCAAGTTTTGTAAGGATGATTGTTCTCCCTCCACCTCCGGCCGCGTTGTATTCTCAACTTCTTGTACTTCACCTACATGTGGTTTGCCACAAGGTAATGACATGGTGAGTAGTGGTGTTCATTGCAATGATGATAATGGGCGTATTGTTGATAATCCTTCATCACTTTCTTATTGCAATGCTTCATCTTTGGACTTTAACACCTCTAGCACTCCAAATGTTTCACATGCTTGTGTTGATAGTCTTGGCATATCATGTAGAAATTGCTTGACTAAATCTCATGATGATATGCTTGCTATGTCTTGTTGCCATGATAAAAATGCATCTATTTCCTTGAATTGTTGTGCTAACAATGCAGAGGAAACCGAACACTCCATGGAACAAGATGTGGTGTTTAATGGTACCTCAAGGGATCCTACATCATCATCTATTGCTTTTTGCCTTATGGCTAAGGCGTCAAAGGTATCTCCTACTTTGTACCCCAATATGTCTCTTGATGATGATGTTGATGCTAATGATGATGAGGATAATGATGAAGAGAATGATAATGTTGCCCCTTAAAAACTAACGGGGAAATGATTTTTAAAGATCTTCATAAAAATAAAATTGCTCGTTCCAACTTCACGGAAATAATGTCCATTGCCATTGATGGCAAGAAATACATTGAGGAGTTGGAATCTCGTCTTGGGGAGCATGAGGTCACCATTGATAAAATGGAAGGTCATGGGCGTGATTACGCTAATGAGATTGCGGACCTCTCTCTAGCTCTTGAACTTGAACAAACCACCAAGGAATCTCTTGAGGAGACCTTTGATCTAGAATTATCTAGAGTGAAGGAATCTAATGATAGAGTGTCAGATTTTGGGTTCCGCAGACCCTCTAGGTTCGAACACTGGGGTGCGCGCGGAGATTTCACCCTCTGCCTACCTACACCTCACCGCCTCGCTATGATCTAAGCAATCAAATTAACAACACAAGAGACAAATAGTTTATACTAGTTCGGGCCACTATTGTGGTGTAATACCCTACTCCAGTGTGTGGTGTGATGGATTGCCTCTTGGGCCGATGATGAACAATACAAGGAAGAACAGCCTCGCGAGGGTCTGTCCTTGGCCGGTGCGATGAACTACTAGGGGGAGTTCAGTCGCTCTCTCAACTGGATTCCTGGTGAGGATCCCATCTCCTCTCTGTTGTCGTTGTTATCTGTTGTTGCTAGTCCTATATATAGGCAAAGGCCCTGGGCCTCCTCCCAAATATTGAGCGGGAAGGGCGCCAACAATTGGCCATTTTGAAGGGGAACATCCAGTACACTTATCCTGACTAAAGTTGGTCCTCGCCTGCTAAAGGCTCTGGTGGTGACGCCGGCTCGGGCTCCACGATGACCTCCATCCGGTCGTTCTGCTGGTCTTGGTCTTGTTGCACCGAAATGGATGCCTTTGTTTGATGCTCTCGCCTGTGCTTGCTCCCTTTGCACCAAAGAGGAAAGAAGGACACTGCACGGGCTGGCGCCCACCTGGCGCCCTTGGTCGTCATGGCTTGCGTCATGGGCACCTCGTGAGGTACCCCACCTTGATCTCTCCGCCTCCTCGCGAGCCAGCCTGACGAGGCCGTGCCTGAGGAAGCCTCCTGTTGTCCTCCCCGCGGGGCTTGGCCCCTCGCGAGGGTCTTGAGCTCATGCTGATGATGATGGGCCATGCTGGGCCGCCCCTTGAGCCACGCCGCAGGCCGCAGGCAGGCAAGTCTGGGGACCCCCGTTCCCAAAACACCGACAGTAGCCCCCGGGCCCAAGGCGCGCCCGGACTTGGCTGAGCATAGAGGCGAAGGGGAAAGTGCGAAGCATCGCGGGCCCTAATAGCCTACGGCCTTGGGCGCCGCGTGGCAGTTGATCGGACGTGGGCGGCTCTGCAATTGCGTGAATCGACAAAAGAGCGGCATCTGCCTAGGTTTGCTTCCCTTGCTTCCTCCGGTCATTGCCCAGATCCCCTTTCTTGCGCTCTCCCTTCCCGCCTCCGAAATCTTCAGATCTACCTTGACCGCGCGCTCTAGCAAGACATGGCGCCTCGCCAGACCCCGGTCGAATCTTGGTACTCACCTGCCTTGGACTCGCCGAATGTATCGGAGGCGAGCCTTGCCCGGATGCGTCGGATGGTGGTGGCACACGACATCGACGGGGCGAAGGTGTTCAAGGCCGGCTCCGCCCTTCCTGAGGCCCGAGGGAGCACCTTCTATCCGCTCTTCATAAGCTCCATTACCGCCGGTCTGGTGCCTCCCTTTTCTGAGTTTTTCTTCTCTGTCCTCCGCCATTATGACCTACAAGCTCTGCATCTCCACCCCAACTCTGTTCTTCTTCTGGCGATCTTTGCCTACTATTGCGAGGCTCACGTCGGAGTGTAGCCCTTAGTGGCCTTGCTGCGCCACTACTTCGCCATCTCCACGTGCGCGAGCTTTGTCGCGTACGGCGGCTCCAACGCCATCTCGAAGCCCGGGAAGAGGATTGAAGGCTTCAGGAGCAAGTGGGTCCTGGTAGATGCTGGGCGCATCCACCCTCGGCTGACTCTGCCCACGGGGCAGCCCACGAGCTCCGATGATTGGTCTCGCGCGGAACTAGTGGACCCCCGCGCGAAGCTGGTGTTGGAGAAGATGGACGCAGATCTGAGGCCGGGTAGCATGTTAGCGGCGAAGCTGACTGCTGCGTCGCTCCTGAGGGAGTTCCTGGAGCACCAGGTGGCCCCACTTCGTAAGTACTCGCTTCCACTGTGGAGGCCCCGCCTGAGCCCCGCAGTCTTGGCCGACGAAGACCTGGCCGCGGTCCACCAATCTTTGGTCGGAGGAGACGTGGCGAGGCTGGAGGGCGCCCCTGTGCCCTTGTTTCTTCGAGATGATTGGGAGAAGATGGTGGACTCCATGCCCGTCTTCAATGGGGACGGGCCCGTGCCCACGGAGGCTCCTGAGGACCCGGCATCCCAGGCGACGGTGGACGTGTCCTCCGGCGACTCCAGCGAAGAGGAGGAAGAAGAGGAGCGGGAAGGGGAGCCTGACTCCGAGGCTACCGACGGGGAGTCGAGAGCGCCTCTCCCCCGGCGCAGGCCCCGCGCTCTCCGCCTGCCGCCGAGCGACGACAAGGATGATGACGAGCGGGGCGGTGGGAGCTTGCCCCCGATCTTGAAGAAGGCCAGGTCTGGGCTGGTCCCCCTCGGGTCTGCCCCGGCTCTGAGGCGATCCTTAGATGTGCCTCCTGCTTCCGAGCCTCTCGAGTTTGATCCCAGCAGCCGGCTCTCGGGCTTCAAGTATGGCCGGAGGTTGCTCGAGCTCGCGAGCGGCGACCAGTAAGTGCTTGATTCTTGTTTTATTCCTTGCTTTTTCATTGAGGCTTGATGTCTGTATCTCTTAGCTAGGCTGGCGACTGCGGCAAAGAAACTGAAGGGGGCTCCTGAGGCTCCATCCGGGGCAGCGCCTCTGCCCACGAAAGAAGGTGGCTGCAAGGCACAGGCCTCTCCTGCCCGGTTGTCCTCACGAGGCCTGGTGGAGCTGGCGGGGGCGAGCTCAGCCCCCATGGCCCAAGCGACTCCTGAAGTATCTTTGCCTGATGCCATCGCCATAGCTGTTGGGGCGTAGCAGGTCCGGCCTCAGGATGTTGTGGTTACGCTGCCGCCCACTCCTCCTACTCCACCAACTGCTGTCTGTCTGACTCCTTCCACCATCCCGGACCGCGCCGCTACCGAACTGGGCCGGCTGCGGCAAGATCTTCTGGGCGCCGACCCTCGCTTGGTGGCCGGGCGCTTGGAGCTGGCTTCTGGCTGGATTCACTTTGATGCTTCAATTCGAGCAGCGTTGGTTCAGGCCTCGACGGCCTGCGACGAGGAGAAGCAGGCCGTCCTCCGGGCTAAGGCCGCTCGAGACACCGCCTTGGGAGAGGCGGCTAATGCCCAAGGTCGTTGCAAGGCGCTGGAGAGCGAACTGGAGGGCCTGCGGGACCAGCTTTCCGAGGAGGTCCGCATCTGCCAAGAGAAGGAGGAAGACCTGAAGGCTCGCGAGGCGGCCATCAAGGACCGAGACCAAGCTTAACAAGCGCCGTGACCTCCTGGGCGCACTGGAGCAGGAGTTGGAGGCGTGGAAGGCCAAGCTGGACGGCAAGGCACGAGTCCTTGCCGAGGACCGCGAGGCCTTCACGGAGACGGAGGTGAAGGTTCGCGGCTTGCTGAAGTCTCTCTACAACAGCGGCCTGGAAAGCCCACTGGCCAACACCGAGGATGGCCCCGCCAAGATGCTCCCGTTCATGGTCCGTGCTCTTGAAGATGTCACCCTTGGCCTTGGCCCTACGGCTGAAGCCGAGGTGCGCGTCTTGTCTTCTACAACACTGACGCGGGTCCTTACCCACGTCTACCTTCGCGACCCCAATGTCGACCTCGATAGCCTCCTGGAGCCAGTGAGCGGCGAGCTTGCCGCTGCCGCTGCTGAGGCCATGAAGGATCGTGCGGAGGCTCTGCTGCCGAAGTTCCAGGCCTTCAGCACCAATCCGAAGCGAGGCGCTGCCGGTCCTGCGGCTCCACGGGGCGAATCCGCTCCGCGCAGCTCCGCCGCCAACAAATGACTCCATCGTGGCTCCTGTCCTGCTTTCAGCTTCTGCAACATGCATCATGCCTCGGGGAGGCGTTTAAACTTGTGTTTGGTGTCATGATAACAGTTATGGACTGTAATATTTTCTTTTGAATTCCTTGAAATTTGCGCTCTTCCTACTTGCTTATGTTCTATGCCGGCAGAGCCCGGCCCCGCGCATACCTCAGCCGCTGTTAGCCCCGACCGGAAACCAGGACGGGACCAAGGAGTGAGGGGCTACATGACAAGTTAGGCTCGTGGGTCGCGATGCTCAGGAGTCCCCCTTGGCGCACGGACAACAAGTAGGGAGGTGAGATGTGTGGGTGAATCTACCATTCTACGTCTGCAGAGCCCGGCCCCGCGCATACCTCAACCGCCGTTAGCCTTTCGGAACTAAGGAGTGAGGGGCTACATGACCAGTTAGGCTCCTGAGTCGCGATGCTCAGGAGTCCCCCTTGATGCTCAAATGGCCTTCGTACCTTGGCTCCGCTCGGGGAGAGACGCGCGATGAACCAGGCCCGAGGGGCCTGGCTGGGTGGCGTACGTCTGGGCGTGACCCAGGCGCAGCCCCTGTGCCCAGCCCCCTCGCGCGGCACTCCCGAGGGGAGGCGTTGCGATGAGACCAGACACTGAGCTCTGGGCTCCCTGAGGTTGATGCGGCCAAGGGCCACCCTCAGTTGTTTATCACCAGCGCGGGGCATAGCGCTTCCGTATGTGTATGGGCATAGCCGCTCCTCGGCAGTGTCGTCTGCCAGCACGGAGCATGGTGCTTCCACTGGTGCGTGGGAGGGGGCTGCCCTCCGGGAGGAGCCCCCGAGGCGTATACAGCCCCACCCTGACACGTGGCCGGCACGGTAGGGCATGAGGAGGTGTATCTGGGCACCCGTGAGCCAGCGCGGGACTCACGGGGCCCTACCTCAAGGCGGGTTGCGCCTGGCACTGGGCCTTAACTTGTGATGTGTTCCTGCAAATTTGGCCAGATGCCGATGCTCTACGTCCTCGGGTCCCGGCCCTCGAGCTGGTCTCAGCCGTATCTGGTTTGCCGGGGCGCGATGCCGTGGGCAAAGCCAGAGGGTGAGGGCTGGAGAGCCGGTAGGAGCCCTGAGTCGCGATGCTCAGGTACCCCCCTTTAACGCGCAAGCTTGGTTAGATGTCGATGCTCTACGTCCTCGGGTCCCGGCCCTCGAGCTGGTCTCAGCCGTCGCTAGTTTTCCGGGGCGCAATGCCGTGGCAAAGCCAGAGGGTGAGGGCTGGAGAGCTGGTAGGAGCCCTGAGTCGCGATTCTCAGGCACCCCCCCTTTAACGCGCAAGCTTGGTTATATGTCGACGCTCTATGTCCTCCGGTCCCGGCCCTCGAGCTGGTCTCAGCCGTCGCTGGTTGCCGGGGCGCGACGCCGTGGGCAAAGCCAGAGGGTGAGGGCTGGAGAGCCGGTAAGAGCCCTGAGTCGTGATGCTCAGGCACCCCCCTTTAACGCGCAAGCTTCCGACATCAAGGAAGAAGAGGTGCCACGGACAGGCACCAAATAACAAGCATGATGGGTCGAATGCATGGCCCGAAAATAAACGCAAGAGGGGTACACGTCGCCGGGTCTGACCCGAGCGACTTGGGGATGATGCAGCCCGAGGGGCGCCCCCAACAAAGTAAGCTAAGAACACGAGCAAAAGGGATACACGCCGCAGGGACGGACCCACATGGCCTGGGAATGATGCAGCCCTGAGGGCGCTCCCAGCTGGAAACGAAACTTGAAAGATGTCACCTGATAGTGTTGACGATGAAGGGGTGTTGAAGTAGTAGATGTAGCGGGTTGCGGGAGCCGATCTTCATGAGCCCCCAGGCCCAGGAGCCTCGGGAGGCTCCGGAGGCGCTGGTGGCTCTTCGCGAACCGTCTCCATCTCTGCGAGGACTGCAGAATGCCTGGCCTCCCGAGCCTCCAGGATGCTCCTCATGAGGCGCTGGCACACCACGGCCGCGTTCGGCAAGCCGTAGGGCATGCGAACGTAGCTGTGGGGTGGGTCTCCGCAGCGCCCCACACGTGAGGGCCAGAAGCGCTCCTGAGAGGTGACTCGGTTGAGCCCTGGGATGTCGATGCAGACGCGCAGCTCGCCATCCTCACCTGGATGGGGAGCTGCAGCGGGTAAGCAGCGGCTGCCACTCATGACTCTTGACTCCTGCAACTCCTGTGTGATCTGACTGACGAACTCCTACGGGTTTGGCCCTCCTTGCTTTGCTCCTTCCTGAGGGAAACGTGTTCTGAAACACGCCTCCAAGTGGTGCCCAAGCGCCTCCCTCGTGACCTTAGCAAGGTCGGTGGCCCTCCAGGTGGGAGCCCCCGAGCCCTGCTTGAGGAGGGCGCCGGGCACACCTCCCTATGCGACAGAAGGAGGTACCCCCTGAGCAGGCGCAGACCCTGAGGGGCCTGCCTCCTGAGGGGTCGGGCCTGGCGATGTCTTCTTCTTCTTGGGGGCGGTCTCAGGGAGCCTCCCGCTCCCGCGATCTGGGTCTTCAAGTGATGCGGCCTGAAAAGCTCGTTCCAGGGAACACACCGCGTCTCTTTCTTCACAAGGCACCGTGATGACTCCACCACTTCCTGGCATTTTGAGGACGTTGTAGCCGTGATGAGTCATGGCCATGAACTTGGCGAGATCTGGGTAGCCGAGGATGGCGTTGTACGGCAGGCGAATGTGGGCAAAGTCGAAGTCGATGAGCTCGGTGCGGTAGTTGTTGCGCGCCCCGAAGGTGACAGGGAGGCGGACCTGCCCAATTGGAACTGTGGAGCCGTCGGTGACTCCGGAGAAAGGCTTGGTTGGCTGAAGCTGATCGTAAGGCACTTGGAGATTGTTGAACGTCTCTACAGACAGGACATTGAGCCGTGCCCCGCCATCGATGAGGGTCCTGGTGACGTGCACGTTGCTGTTGACTGGGGAGCAAAGCATTGGGAGGACTCCGGCTATGGCTGCGCACTTGAGCTGATCCGCTGAGCTGAACGTGATGGCGCACGCCGACCACCTGAGGGGGAGTGTGGCTTCAAGCTTAGGGTGGACTGCATTCACTTCGCGAGCGAACTGCTTGAAGATGCGTTGAGAGGTTGGGGCTTGATCTCCGTCCAGGATGCAGGCGATCGCGTGCGGCTCCTGCAAGCCCCCACCCCCTCGTCCTGATGATGGTCCTCATTTCTCCTTGGCTGTGGCGGCAGTGGAGGGAGGCCTGCGTTTCCTTGTGGGCGATCCTCGCGAGGCCGATCCCTCTAGTCTCCCTCGCGAGGCTGATCCTGCCAGCGATCCTCGCAAGGTTGGTCGCGCCACCCTTGGCGAGGGCCGCGGTCTTCCCAGCGTCCTGCATTCCTTCCTTCTCCTCGGTCATAGCCGCGATCGTTGCGGTTGGGGCGTCGGCCGACCCTTCCTTCTCGCACGGCTCGAAGCTCTTGGCATTCGTTGGTGTTGTGCGTGTGGAGGTCGTGGTACACACAGTACCGGCTACCCTTGAAAGACTCGGGCTGATCTCTGCCCTGCTTGGTGTCTGGTTCCACTGCAAGCACGGCAGCCCCCTTGCGCTTCACGTCCTTGGCCTTGGATTTCTTCTCTTCTGGGTCGGTGGCTGGCAGCTCGAGAAGGGAAAGGCGCCCTTCCTCAGCCGTGGCGCACTTGGTTGCCAAGTTGAACAGCTCCAAGGAAGTGCACAGATCTTCATGCATCGCCAGCTCCTCCTTCATCTTGGCGTCGTGCACACCGTCGGAGAAGGCTGGGATGATGGCCTCCTCGGTCACCTTGGGAATCTTGAGACGTGCGTTGTTGAAGCGCTGGATGTACTTCTGCAGGGTCTCCCCTGGTTGCTGCTTGATGCGGTGCATGTCACTCACGGCAGGTGGCCGGTCGCGAGTACCTTGGAAGTTGGCGATGAAACGGGTGCGCATCTCATCCCAGGAGGAGATCGTGCCTGGCGCCAGGTTCAGGAGCCAGGTGCGGGCCCCGTCCTTGAGTGCCATGGGAAACCAGTTCGCCATGACCTTCTCATCCCTGTTGGCGGCTTCGATGCCCAGCTCATAGAGCTGGAGGAACTCTGCAGGGTCGGTCGTGCCGTCGTAGCGAGGAGGCAGGTCTGGCTTGAACTTGCCGTGGCCAGAGGAGGCCTTTGGTGACGAGGAGATTGGTCTTGCGGGCCCCCATGCACTGCAGCTGGGAGCAGCGTGGGTTCTTGGCGCGCTGGGACGGGAGCGTGGTCGTGACAGACCGGTGTAGGGAGCACTCGTGCAGCTTCTTGGGGCCGAGGAACCTCTTGGCAGCTCCACTCTTGCTGCGCTGGCGCCGGACGGGGTGGGTTCCGTCCAGGGGCCACGCGCCTTGGGGCCAGGGCGCCTTCTTGAGGAGGAGGCGGCTGAGGCGCCCCCGGAGCTTCATTGCCCGCGCAGGGCGGGGCGCGGTGCAGTGAGAAGGACGGCGCGGGGGAGCCCCGTGCGGCGCGGGGGAGCTTGGCGACGCGGTCGAGCCACTCTTCATAGACGTCGTCGACTGGGCGGTAGCGCAGGAGCTTGTTTGCCGCGATGAGCGCAGCTCGAGCCTCCATTGCCGCGCGGGGCGCGCGGGACGAAGAACCAGCCGGGGCGAGCGAAGGAGTGGTAGTGCGGACGTCTTGCCTCATGGATGGATGCTGGGACGATGCATGCTGCTCGTTCCCCGCCGGGCCGGTGGCGGCATTGACGACAGGCGGTGGGGAATGGCGGGGGTGGCCGCTGACGGGGGCCGTCTGGGCGACGCGGGAAGCGAGAGCGGCTCGGCGCTCGGCGCAGGCCCGACGAGCATCTGACATGGACGCGATAGTCGGTGAAGAACAGGGCGGCGGAAGGCGAATTCCGGCGCACCCCTACCTGGCGTGCCAAATGTCGGATTTTGGGTTCCGGCAGACCCTCTAGCTTCGAACACTGGGGTGTGCGCGGAGATTTCACCCTCTGCCTACCTACACCTCACCGCCTTGCTATGATCTAAGCAATCAAAGGAACAACACAAGAGACACAGAGTTTATACTGGTTCGGGCCACCATTGTGGTGTAATACCCTACTCCAGTGTGCGGTGTGGTGGATTGCCTCTTGGGTCGATGATGAACAATACAAGGAAGAACAGCCTCGCGAGGGTCTGTCCTTGGCCGGTGCGATGAACTACTAGGGGGAGTTCAGTCGCTCTCTCTACTGGATTCCTGGTGAGGATCCCATCTCCTCTCTGTTGTCGTCGTTATCTGTTGTTCCTAGTCCTATATATAGGCAAAGGCCCTGGGCCTCCTCCCAAATATTGAGTGGGAAGGGCGCCAACAATTGGCCATTTTGAAGGGGAACATCCAGTACACTTATCCTGACTAAAGTTGGTCCTCGCCTGCTAAAGGCTCTGGTGGTGACGCCGGCTCGGGCTCCACGATGACCTCCATCCGGCCGTTCTGCTGGTATTGGTCTTGTTGCACCGAAATAGATGCCTTTGCTTGATGCTCTCGCCTGTGCTTGCTCCCTTTGCACCAAAGAGGAAAGAAGGACACTATGTGGGCTGGCGCCCGCCTGGCGCCCTTGGTCGTCATGGCTTGCGTCATGGGCACCTCGTGAGGTACCCCACCTTGATCTCTCCGCCTCCTCGCGAGCCAGCTTGACGAGGCCGTGCCTGAGGAAGCCTCCTGTCGTCCGCCCCGTGAGGCTTGGCCCCTCGCGAGGGTCTTGAGCTCGTGCTGATGAAGATGGGACATGCTGGGCCGCCCCTTGAGCCACGCCACAGGACGCAGGCAGGCAAGTCTGGGGACCCCCGTTCCCAGAACACCGCCATAAAGCTCTTGAGGTGGCCAATGTTTTTGAAACTAAAAATGCTAAGTGAGGGAGTCTTGGACTAGGGGGTGTCCGGATAGCCGAACTATCATCATCGGCCTGACTCCAAGACTATGAAGATAGAAGATTGAAGACTTCGTCCCGTGTCCGGATGGGACTTTCCTTGGCGTGGAAGGCAAGCTTGGCGATATGGATATGTAGATCTCCTACCATTGTAACCGACTCTATGTAACCCTAGCCCTCTCCGGTGTCTATATAAACCGGATGGCTTTAGTCCGTAGGACAACAACAATAACAACAATCATACCATAGGCTAGCTTTTAGGGTTTAGCCTCCTTGATCTCGTGGTAGATCTACTCTTGTAATACCCACATCATCAATATCAATCAAGCAGGACGTAGGGTTTTACCTCCATCAAGAGGGCCCGAACCTGGGTAAAACATCGTGTCCCTTGTCTCCTGTTACCATCCGCCTAGACGCACATTTCGGGACCCCCTACCCGAGATCCGCCGGTTTTGACACCGCCAAGCGAAGACGATGACGAATACCGACTTTGTCCCTTCTAAAGCTCGCGACTCCAAGGTGCCGGACTCCTTGCCGGACTCTGAACCTCCCGCGCCCCTCCAATCGAATCCAACTGGGCGCCGATCATGGAGTTCGCCTCTGCGGACATCTTTCAACACTCATCTTTTGGCGACGTCCTGAGTTCGCTAAAGCATCTCTCGTTATCAGGAGAGCCCCGGCCGGACTACGGTCGGGACGGTTGGGATGTGGACGAGGAAATTCAAAACCCACCCACCACCCACTTAGTAGCCACTGTCGACGATTCAACCAACATGCTAGACTTCGACTCCGAAGATATCGACGGTGTGGACGACGATGCTGGAGACGACCAAGAATCAGCGCCTACTGGGCACTGGAAAGCCACCTCAACCCCCGACGTATACATGGAGGATACACCAAAAGGAAGTGATGACGAGGAAGAACGGGACGCGGCGAAGGAAAATTCCCCTGAAAAACAACAAAAACGGCGACGCAAGCACCGCCCGAAGTCCCGCCTCGATAACAACGGCACCCATACGGACCCAGCCGTAGAGCAGGGCGAACCAGTGGACGAGCAACCCATTCCCGGCGAAAACAATAGTCCAGATGATCTCACACCGGACACATCATCGGAGCATAAGAACCTTCACAGAGGGCTCGTCGCCACTGCAAGGAGTTTGAAGAAGCAAAAGCGGAAGCTCAAAACGGCGGAAGACGTACTCAGAATGAGATGGAGCAAAGTACTCAAGACCGCGGATAAATACGGCGACAGTTACCATGCAAAGAGCTACCCAAAGCGCAAACTGTTGCCCGAATTTGACGAGGAGACCGTAGAGCCCCCACAGTCAAAAAAGAAAGAGGCCACCTGGCCGGATAGACGACCAGATAACAGGCTAAGAGCGGCAAGCGGCGCCGCACATAATCCGGCACACTTTCCAAATAAGGATCCTAGCAAAAAGGATGGCCAAGTCAGGTCCATCTATGGGCCAAAAAAGAAGGCTCCAGGAAGCAACACAACCCGCCGAGTGTTCGAAGATAACAACACAACTAAATATAGGGGCGCCGCACACCCACTATGCTTCACCAACGAGGTACTGGATCATGAATTTCCAGCAGGATTCAAGCCCGTAAACATAGAGGCATATGACGGAACAACAGACCCGGAGTCTGGATCGAGGATTATATCCTACACATACATATGGCTAGAGGAGATGATCTCCACGCCATAAAATACCTACCCCTCAAGCTCAAAGGGCCAGCTCGGCATTGGCTCAAAAGCCTCCCAGAAAATACCATTGGAAGTTGGGAAGAGCTTGAGGATGCGTTTCGAGCAAACTTTCAGGGAACTTATGTCCGCCCTCCGGACGCAGACGATTTAAGTCACATAACTCAACAGCCCGGGGAGTCAGCACGCAAATTCTGGAACAGGTTCCTCACCAAAAAGAACCAAATCGTCGATTGTCCGGACGCCGAAGCCTTAGCAGCCTTTAAACATAATGTCCGAGACGAATGGCTCGCCAGACACCTCGGCCAGGAAAAACCAAGAACAATGGCCGCACTAACAAGCCTCATGACCCGCTTTTGCACGGGGGAAGATAGCTGGCTAGCAAGATGCAGCACCAGCGACCCGAGTACATCCGAGGTCAGGGATGGAAATGGGAAATCAAGACGCAGAAGAGATCAGCGTAGGAATAATGAAAGCGGCCCAAATAGCACGGCTGTCAACGCCGGATTCAAAAGCTCTCGACCGAATAACAAAACAATGCCCCTTAAGGACAACAGTGACGAGCAATCCAACCTAAACAAAATCTTGGATAGGATATGTCAAATACACAGTACCCCCGGGAAGCCTGCAAACCATACCCACAGAGATTGTTGGGTCTTCAAGTAGTCCGGCCGACTTAACACCGAACACAAGGGGCTCGACACGCCAAGCGAAGATGATGACGAATCCCACAAGTAGCAAACCGGAGCACAGAAGACTTTCCCACTAGAGGTCAAAACAGTGAACTCACTTCATGTGATAAATTGTACGGAAGCGATATAAACCTGCTATACCAGGACACCATCCGCAGAATGGGGATAGACCCTACCAAGATTTGCCATAGCAACACTTCCTTTAAAGGAGTGACGCCAGGGCCTTATGCCAAGTGTACAGGCTTTGTACTACCAAAAGTTGTGTTCGATTCACCCGACAACTTCCGTCGCGAAAAGCTAATCCTCCGTATCGCCCCATTCAAAAGTGGCCACCAAGCACCACGGGGACGCGAAGCTTTCGCCCGCTTTAACGCAATACCGCATTACGCACCTCTCACACTCAAAATGCCTGGTTCACGAGGCATAATCTTATCAAAAGGAAACCCCAAGTGTTCCTTGACCACGGAAAACGTGAGACTGCCTTGACAGCCACACATTAATCCAACCTTGCTGATCAAAGCCCCTAAAAATAGGTCATTTAGACCTCGGACACGGTTGGACGAGTCCAGCTTAGATAAACAAGAGGCTTCCCGGCCGCATACCTCTTTACAAGGGGCTGCACGTATAAACAATGAGAGCCAATAAAACTCAGTTTTATTCATCTCCCAAATTATACTATGTTTTAAATACATCTTTTGCACGATATTTTTCCCAAACTAAGTTCTTCTCTTTTACAGATGAACCACGTGCTACACTCGTCCAGGATACAGCACAACGGAGACACAGGCGCAGACGTGCAGCAGGGACCCGTTGCAAGGATTCTTTTCAGATTAAGACCCTGCGCAAACCTTTCTTACTGTCTCTTGTTGATACTCATCCCCCGGTTTCCCACCATAACCGAGGAGGAGGCTGGCGTTTTGGCATCGGCCGCGTCAGAAGTTCTCGCTTGCACCTGGACACTAGGGGCTTAGGGCATTGTTCTGCCCGTTATCATAAAGTTCGAATACCTTAGGGAGTGTTCGGCGTCTCGAGTTAGGCCTTATATGCATCAGCTCTGAATCATGTCTTTGGTCAAATGTTGGGTTTGCCCGGCTCCTGTGTTTTGCTGCCTTACGTTCTGCATCGTCGGCTAACACGGCACCAGGAGAACTACTGCGATTGTGCCCCGGTTCGGCCGGGCGAGCACCTTAGTAGAGAAAGCCGAAAACTGACTGTCATGATATAGCGGGAGACTGGTCAACCACTCGATCGACTATCGGAATGTTTAGAATTCCTTCGCTTTGACGAAGGACCGCTTCCCGGCCAGGCACACACGTGCCGTGAGTTCGGAGATCGTGGTGCCTCTAGGGGCTATATCGTAGCCCCACCATCAAGCTCCTATGGCTTAGTGAAAGTGATAAAGCATTATAGTCCGGTTGCCTAGTTTGCTATGCTATCACCTCCTTCAAAGGACCAAGACGTTAGACTAAGTGTGAAAATGCGCTTTTTTGCAAACACCCCCGCACTATGTGCTTGGGGGCTGAAGCCAAAGACTGCCATCTTTCAGGTTGTAAATACATATACATTAACGGCCGCACAGGAGATATTTCAATACTTGCACGCACAAGTATAAAAAGTCGTTATATTATAAATATGATCTCACAAATCATACACGTCATTTGAACATGACATTTTTCGAGCACTGCGACTCTATTAAACGAGCGCCCTGCAGGACTTCCTCAAAATAGTGCTCGATGGGTAATCGGCTCTCGTCCGAACCCCGGGACGCAACAACGGTGGCATTCATCTCCGCCCAGTATGTCTTAACACGGGCAAGAGCCATCCATGCACCCTCTATGCAGGCCGACCGCTTCATCTCCTTGATATGCGGCACCGCCCCAAGGAATTGCTACAATAAACCAAAATGACTCTTCGGTTTGGGCCTTTCCGGCCACAGATGAGCCACCACATCTGTCATGGCTAGTCCGGACAATCTATTCAGCTCAGCCCACTCAGCTAACTGATCGGTCAACGGCAATGGACGCTCTGGACTATAGAATTGAGACCAAAACAGCTCTTCCATTTCATGATCCTTCTGACTTCGAAAGTGCCGAACTGTGTCCGCCGCACTCGCCGCCAAATCCAGATAAGGATCCTCCGCACTCCACAGCTGGCCCAACTGAGCATACTTCGGATCCGTGAATTTCCTACGCAACAGGAAGGGCTTTCCAGCCACAATGTCTCCGGCCTGACGCAGTTCCTCCTTTATAGCCCGCATTGCAGAACGGGCATCCTTGGCTTCGGCGGTGGCCTTCTTCAGGCCCTCTTGCTATGCTTGGCGTTCTCTTTCAAGAACCTCATAGCGGTTGGTAGCATCTTTTAATTTCACGACCATTACGGCCATTTCCTCCCTGCTTCGACAGTGAGCAACCTTCTCGGCTTTTAGCTCCTCCGCTGCCTTCAAGGTAGCCGCATCACTTTTTCAGGCTTCATCCTTGGCTCGAGCAAGCTCCGCCCGAAGGTCTTCCACAACAGCGGCACCATCTGCATCAAGCATACATGTTGTAAGGAGTGGGCGTCAGCTCCCTTACCAGGTGACCGCTAAAACACAACTTACCTTGCGACTCGTCAAGTCGCTTATTGACCACCGTGATGTCCGCATCCGCAACGTCGAGTTGCCGCTTTAGTTTGCCAACTCTATCAGTCTGGCTGGCCACCAAACACTCCGCCACCTGCATAGGAAAGGCAACATAAATGTAACTGAGATTATGATCCCCGGCACGCTGTCGCTTTCGACAACATACCGAGTCTCAGGGGCTACTATCTATACAGGGCGCACCCTATGTGCAAAACTGTCAAAAGGTATGTCGTTTTTTTGCGTACCTCAAAACCCGTCAGTAAACTTCCGACGGCCTCATGTAACCCTCTTTCGGCGGATGAGATTCTTTCAATGTCAGGACCCCGACTCGATGTCACATCGATCTAGCCGGTAACACCTCATATCACTTTGCGGCCTCACGCACGGTATCCCCACGGGTGTCGCCTTACCTTTGCCCGGGACCGTTTGCGCCTTTTGGCTCACGTATATGATAGTGTCGCTAGCATCCATATGATAAGGAGCCCGGGCTGACATGACTAGTCGTAAACCCAAAGTGGCACAGACTTACAGGGACAGGCATCCATGACCCAGCTTCGAACGTGTCGGTCATCAGCAAGTGGGTCCGGGCTGTAGCACTGGGCTAGCAGGACTCCGGTAAACCGGGCTGTAGCGGGCTAACAGGACTCCGGTACTCAAAGCGTGACATTTCCCCGAAGGGACAGACACAGGAACGAAGAAGGACACATGCCGGCCAGCCTAAGTGTTCCAGAGCAGTAGCAAGCTACCATGGCTCAGCGGTAACACTAGGAGACATTTCCCGGTAAGAGAGGCTACTAAAGATAAACAACTAGATGGTCAGATCCCACACATATACGGCATTTCAATAACATACACACAATATGCTCGATATGTGCAAATACAACATGGCATCACAACATGTCTCTACGACTCAAGTAATTATTCATTTGGCTCCGAGGAGCGAGACATTACAAACATGGGTCTCACGACCCAACAATCAGAGCATACAAGTCAAAACACAAGCGGAAGCTATCATGTCTGAGTACAGACATCTATAAATGAAAAAGGCTGAGAAGCCTGACTATCTATCAGATCCTGCCGAGGGCACAAGATCGTAGCTGAGGTATCAAGCTAAACGTCGAAGTCCACGTGGAACTACTAGTGAGACTGAAGTCTCTCTGCAAAAACATAAGATAGGCAAACGTGAGTACAAATGTACCCAGCAAGACTTACATCAGAACTATCTACATATGCATCATTATCAACAAAGGGGATGGTAGGGTTTGACTGCAGCAAGCCAGCTTTGACTCGGTGGCTATCCTGAACTACGACTGCAAGTAACTCTTTTGAAGTGGCGCACACGAGTCCTCATATTCTCCAACCAATACACCACTATGGATCCGCTCCCGTCTCCCTACGAGAACGCCATCCATAGCACTCACGCTTATCTTGCGTATTTTAGAGTATCCACTTTCACTTGTCTATGAACTGTACAAGGGGTCCACGTTTCCATATCCGAGGAATCCGGCTATTCGAATAGATGATGATAACCCTGCAGGGGTGTACTTCTTCACACACGCTTTCGCCACTTATCGCCCTGTACACGTCATGTACCTCGGCAACCTTCAAGCGGAAGCCAGGCGAGGGAGTCGGCCACGACCTGACTAACCGAACAAGTCTCTAGTCCAGGTTTATCGCCTATTTGGGTTCCATCCGCAAGGAGATCCGGCCGGGGTGTCGCTCACGGCCCCAAACGATGTGTGCAGGGTTCCCAAGCCCACCAACCGGGTGCCACTTGGTACACCGTGCCATGGTGCCTAGTCTGTCCCAAGCCCACCTGTACCGGGTGCCACTTGGTAGACTACTAACACTACCTACAAACACCAGAAACTAGTTGCAACTCCTGGACAGAGATCAAGTTGATTAATAAGTCGAGAGAGCTTGGAGCGCCCGGAGCCCAATGTGTGGTAGTAACTGATCATGGATCACAAACACAGAACTCAGTTCCTGAGGACGGCTGCAATGAGACAACCCACCATGTACTCCTACATGGCCTCTCACCGCTACCTTTACCAAAACGTGTTCACACACTTAGCTCACACACATGGGGACATGTTCACACGCCTCTGATTCATCCCCGATGAATCAGACCTGACTCAACTCTAAGCAGTAGCAGGCATGACAAACAAGCATGAATGAGTAGGCACATCAGGGCTCAAACAATTCCTACTCATGCTAGTGGGTTTCATCTATTTACTGTGGCAATGACAGGTCATGCAAAGGATAAAGGGGTTCAGCTACCGCGGCAAGTATCAAATATGTCGTTGTTGTCCTAATGCAGTAAAAGAGAGCAGGAGCGAGAGAGTAGGATTGTATCGGAATGAACAAGGGGGTTTTGCTTGCCTGGCACTTCTGAAGATAGCATTGAGTCTTCATCAGTGTCAACGATCACATCATCGGTATCACGTCTATCGAGAGGGGACAAATACCGGCAACACAAAAAGGAACACAATCAATGCAATGCACAATATGATGCATGATCATGACATGGCAAAATGAATGTGTTTTGGGCTAATGCAACTAAAACCAGATTAAATGAAGTTGGTTTGAATACAAGATTCAAATTCAAACTCCATATGTGGTTAGTTAAATGTCATTTACTTCATTTGCCCTAAACAGTAGTGATAAGTTGTTCTAACATGCATGAAAATGGTACAGATGGATTCCTTGAATTTTTCTGATAATTTTTCATATATAATTTATTTAATTTGGAGTTACGGTTAATTTTCTATGATTTATTGAAGTTTTAGGCATTTTCTGGAATTTCCTGATTTAAATTAAATCCAGAAAATGAGTTATGACATCAGCACTGCGTCATGCTTGCGTCAGCAAGTCAACAGGGTCGGTCAGGGTCAAACCTGACGTGTGGGGTCCACACGTCAGTGTCTCAGTCAACTAACCAGGTTAGTTAGCCCTAACTAACTTAGTTAGCCGGGCGGGGCCCGCATGTCAGTGGCCTACCTAATTAACTAAGTTAGTTAACACTAACTAACTTAGCACTAACTAACCAGGCGCTTGGGCCCACACGTCAGGGGGTCAAACCCCGGGTCAAACCCGCCGGAGTTGACCTGCGGCTTGTCGCCGGCGACGCCAGCAACGGCGGAGGGCGTCGGAAATGCTGCTCCGGCGACCAAAACGGCGACTGAGGGGCTCTACGCGTAGCTGGGAGTCGCCCGCATCCATTTGTGCAAGCGGCAGGGGCTGAGGTGGCCCGAGCTCACCGGAACGGGGCCCGCGGTGGCGACCGGAGCTTCGGGTTCGGGCGGGGCGAGGCCACAGAGGACGGGAGGGGTGGTTAAGGGGCTCGTCGAGCTCCTGAGGATGCTAGGAGCACGGTGCCGTGCTCGGCTTCGAGCCTTGCTGTCTGCAGTGACGGCGGCGACATCGCCGGCGGAGCCGAGCTCGCGGCTCCGGTGGGATCGGGGCTACAGGGCGCAATCGAAGGGGGAAAGAGGGAGGGGAGGCGTAGGAGCTCACAGCGGTGCCGTAGAGGAGGTCAGCGAGCTCGGGGAGGGGCTGGTGACGACGGGAGGTCGCCGGCGATCTCGGTGGCCCGAGGAGGAAGAAGACGTCGGGGACGGCGCTCCGAGGCTTCCGGCGTCACAAGGGTTGGTGGAGACGAAGAAGAAGGCGCGGCGGTTCTTCTGGAGGCATCGGCGAGGCGAGGGGCGGCCGGTGGCCACGGCGAACAGCGTCGGTGGCGACGGCTGCGCTCGGCACGAGAGGGAGAGAGAAACAGAGGAGGGGGGAAGAGCTCGGGAGAGAGTGAGGAAGAAGTGAGAGGTGCAGGGGGCTGCGTGGCGTCGCGGGAGGGAACCAGGGGAGGAGGAGGCAGCCAGGCAGGGAGGAGGTGGCCGGGGCGCGTGGCCGCGCGCGCCGGGCGCGTGCCCGTCCTCCTGGCAGAGGAGGAAGGCGACAGGGGAGGCGCTGGTGGGCTGGGCCGGCCAGGGGGGGGGGGAAGCTGGGCCGGCTCGTGGCGCCAGGTAAGCTGGGCTTCTCTCTTCTGTTTTGTTTATATTTCTGTTTTCTATTTTGTTCTGTTTTATTTTAATATCTTTTGCCATTGTTTGAATTTAAAAATAATTCAAACAATGCCAAAACTCCTCTGAATATTTTTATTTGCTAGATGGACTTTTCCAAAAGCTCCTACAATAATTCAGGGATATTTGAAATTATATTCTAATTATATGAATATAATTCAAGTTCAAATAGCTAATGCTTTAAATTCAAAGTCCCAAAAATAAATCCTTAAAAATGTTCAATATTTTGGTTGGGACCAGAACCCTTACCAAAAATTATCAAACATTTAAGAAGAGCCTTTTGGAGCAATGAATAAGATTTCTAGGGTTTTTGCCCCTCTTTTATTTAGGGTTTTGAGGCTTCCAATAATTCCTCAATTCAAGTTTCAAAATATAGACATGATGCACACATGAAGCTAGGCTAGAGCAATGCCAGAAGCTAGGGATGTGACAACTCACCCCCACTAAACAAGAATCTCGTCTCGAGATTCAAGCGTAGGGTAGGATGAAGGGAAAACGCAAACTAGTATAATCTTCACGATCCAGGGTGCACTTCAGTTGAACGTTGATTTGAACACCATCTTGGTCTTGTCGTCTTGCTCTGAGAACTTCAGCTAATCATGACAAGAAGAGGAAAGGAAAACTCTAAAAGGGTCGATCTCCTCGAAGATCGAGCAACTCACGGAAAGAGACATAGGACCAACTCTCGGGTTGAGACACGAGATACACATCAAGAGGGGTGGAAAGAAACGGATGACGAAGGTTCACTAGGTAGACAATAATTCCACACTTAAGAAGGTGGTAATCGGTTGTTAACGTAGCGAGGAGTTGAATTGCCATGATACCACGACGAAACATCCTGGAGGAGGGTGATCGTAGGGTATTATCTTAAGTGGCAAAAAGAATTACCTTTGATTCAAAGATCATTGAAACTCTTCATACCAGCATAAGGCAATTCACAACGATCGTTTGGAGGGGGTCGGTAGAATGGCATACTCGGACTTGGATGATGTGGATTACCTTGTTGAAGACAATGTAATGGAAGAATTGTTGTTGAGCCCATTGACAACATTCTTCCGAGTTTCCCTTTAAAAGGAATTCCATAGTTAAGTGAACAAGTGATAGCATTGGTCAGGCCAAAGATGTAATGGTGTATGCTCGAGGGATCAACCACGAATAAGACAACATTACGAGCATCATTGGTACTGATTTGATTTGACGATAGCCCACACTCAAATCAAAGGATTGATAAAATAATAGGTCCAGCAACTGATCACAGGGACCAATCGATGAAGATATCATCTTTCTTCAACACACACTACACAAGAATATCCCTTTGGAACGAACTAAGTCAGGCAAGCTTTTATCTTCCAACCCTCCAAGTTATTGTTTAGCTTAACCAACTAGCTCAGGGATATCTAACACCGATTCTTGGAGAGAAGGTGGTTCACAAGAGACCAACTTGATCACGAGCTCAACATAGCGGTCTGGTGACAACCTGGTAATACTTCTGAGAAGATATTCAGAAAATCACGAGCCACCGGTATGTTACTAAGCTCGAGAACAATCTTGCTTTTCAGGGCAAGACGATATGATCAATAGAGCAAGAATTTGAAATAATCCCAACTCATCGATCGAGGAGTGAACCAGGAGAATGGGCTAGGTAGCACGATCGATCTTAGAATGATGACTCAATAACCAACACACCAAGAATAAAATTATTGTGTTTTAACTACCCAGCAACGAGGTTGCTAGGCGTATTGATTTCACACATCACAATTCATTTGTCGGTATTCCGGTTGCATCAACACGGAACCGAGGAATGAGAAAGGATGGCGAGAAGTATCACTATGTCAAGAATTCACAAAAGGTGGTGCAATTCTCATGAAATTCCTGTCATAAAGGAGGTAATACTTCAGGGTAGAGCAGACCAGAAGCTGGATTGTAACTTGATCTGCGGGACACAACTACTTTGACCCAATCCTAGATATGGATGAGGTACTGGAGTTTGTTTCTCCTAGTCATCCCGGAATGGAATGGCTTGACAGACCACAAGAGTCATAGGCATCGATGAACGAACGCACGCATACTCTTGACTATCAATTGATAGACGAGGGTCAGAATGCAACTAAAGAGAACAGCTCAAAGGAACATATAACTTTCTGAGTTGTGGATGCATAGATTAGTATGTCGAACCAAGTTCAACATATTTCTTCCGGATAACCCATGCAGAAAGGTAGAACTGGCAGAGTCACGATTTATGAGCGGAGATCTCCTCAAGAGTACTCTAATTGTGATCTTTTTTTTTTGATCCAATAAACATCTGCCATAAGCAGTTCATGGTATTTGGAAGAAGAAGATACCACGGACTTCAAGGACTATCGCCAAGGTTACTAATATCCTAAAGGCACTAGCAATTGCTATCAACATGAAGTAGGTAGAGTGAATCTCGGGTTCAAAACCCCAGGAACAGAATGCCTACTAACTAATAACATCACGGGATGCTTTCGATAATGACGGCCAGAGTCATCACACTGGAACATAAATCATGGCTAGACTACTAGATGATCCCCTGAGACACCTAGGGTCATAATAGTAACTCCAACACAATGTCAAGGCAATAGAATACCTCAACTCAACAATTAGTGTGATTGAGCTGGCATGAAGGAGCATCGAAACCAGAGGAAAAGGATTTTGCAAATGCATCAGACTATTTAGAAACCTGGAATAACTCGGACAGCATAACGGTTGTAAATGCTCAGAAAAGATTTGAGACATTCACAAAAATGGTGGCATAACCACTCAGAAGCACAATATCAAGGTTTGGAGATCAACAATTAACATACGGAAGTAGTAGGAACTGAACTGAGACTTAAGTCCAACAATCTATAAGTCTACGGATTAGTAACACGTGATCCTGATAGAAAGAAGACATAGCCTAGTTCTTAATCCCCGTAGACGAGAAGATGATGACTCAGATCAGAAGGCCATGAGGTATAAGGAGTAAAAAGAGCCTTACGTCCCATCCCACAATCAATTCCCTTACATATAACTAAAGCATTTCTAGACTCAACTTCGACCAGTTTGGCTTGGTAATCATACAGGCAGTCAAGCTCTGATACCAACGCTGTCAGGACCCCGACTCGATGTCACATCGATCTAGCCGGTAACACCTCATATCACTTTGCGGCCTCACGCACGGTATCCCCACGGGTGTCGCCTTACCTTTGCCCGGGACCGTTTGCGCCTTTTGGCTCACGTATATGATAGTGTCGCTAGCATCCATATGATAAGGAGCCCGGGCTGACATGACTAGTCATAAACCCAAAGTGGCACAGACTTACAGGGACAGGCATCCATGACCCAGCTTCGAACGTGTCGGTCATCAGCAAGTGGGTCCGGGCTGTAGCACTGGGCTAGCAGGACTCCGGTAAACCGGGCTGTAGCGGGCTAACAGGACTCCGGTACTCAAAGCGTGACATTTCCCCGAAGCGACAGACACAGGAACGAAGAAGGACACATGCCGGCCAGCCTAAGTGTTCCAGAGCAGTAGCAAGCTACCATGGCTCAGCGGTAACACTAGGAGACATTTCCCGGTAAGAGAGGCTACTAAAGATAAACAACTAGATGGTCAGATCCCACACATATCAAGCATTTCAATAACATACAGACAATATGCTCGATATGTGCAAATACAACATGGCATCACAACATGTCTCTACGACTCAAGTAATTATTCATTTGGCTCCGAGGAGCGAGACATTACAAACATGGGTCTCACGACCCAACAATCAGAGCATACAAGTCAAAGCACAAGCGGAAGCTATCATGTCTGAGTACAGACATCTATAAATGAAAAAGGCTGAGAAGCCTGACTATCTATCAGATCCTGCCGAGGGCACAAGATCGTAGCTGAGGTATCAAGCTAAACGTCGAAGTCCACGTGGAACTACTAGTGAGACTGAAGTCTCTCTGCAAAAACATAAGATAGGCAAACGTGAGTACAAATGTACCCAGCAAGACTTACATCAGAACTATCTACATATGCATCATTATCAACAAAGGGGGTGGTAGGGTTTGACTGCAGCAAGCCAGCTTTGACTCGGTGGCTATCCTGAACTACGACTGCAAGTAACTCTTTTGAAGTGGCGCACACGAGTCCTCATATTCTCCAACCAATACACCACTATGGATCCGCTCCCGTCTCCCTACGAGAACGCCATCCATAGCACTCACGCTTATCTTGCGTATTTTAGAGTATCCATTTTCACTTGTCTATGAACTGTACAAGGGGTCCACGTTTCCATATCCGAGGAATCCGGCTATTCGAATAGATGATGATAACCCTGCAGGGGTGTACTTCTTCACACACGCTTTCGCCACTTATCGCCCTGTACACGTCATGTACCTCGGCAACCTTCAAGCGGAAGCCGGGCGAGGGAGTCGGCCACGACCTGACTAACCGAACAAGTCTCTAGTCCAGGTTTATCGCCTATTTGGGTTCCATCCGCAAGGAGATCCGGCCGGGGTGTCGCTCACGGCCCCAAACGATGTGTGCAGGGTTCCCAAGCCCACCAACCGGGTGCCACTTGGTACACCGTGCCACGGTGCCTAGTCTGTCCCAAGCCCACCTGTACCGGGTGCCACTTGGTAGACTACTAACACTACCTACAAACACCAGAAACTAGTTGCAACTCCTGGACAGAGATCAAGTTGATTAATAAGTCGAGAGAGCTTGGAGCGCCCGGAGCCCAATGTGTGGTAGTAACTGATCATGGATCACAAACACAGAACTCAGTTCCTGAGGACGGCTGCAATGAGACAACCCACCATGTACTCCTACATGGCCTCTCACCGCTACCTTTACCAAAACGTGTTCACACACTTAGCTCACACACATGGGGACATGTTCACACGCCTCTGATTCATCCCCGATGAATCAGACCTGACTCAACTCTAAGCAGTAGCAGGCATGACAAACAAGCATGAATGAGTAGGCACATCAGGGCTCAAACAATTCCTACTCATGCTAGTGGGTTTCATCTATTTACTGTGGCAATGACAGGTCATGCAAAGGATAAAGGGGTTCAGCTACCGCGGCAAGTATCAAATATGTCGTTGTTGTCCTAATGCAGTAAAAGAGAGCAGGAGCGAGAGAGTAGGATTGTATCGGAATGAACAAGGGGGTTTTGCTTGCCTGGCACTTCTGAAGATAGCATTGAGTCTTCATCAGTGTCAACGATCACATCATCGGTATCACGTCTATCGAGAGGGGACAAATACCGGCAACACAAAAAGGAACACAATCAATGCAATGCACAATATGATGCATGATCATGACATGGCAAAATGAATGTGTTTTGGGCTAATGCAACTAAAACCAGATTAAATGAAGTTGGTTTGAATACAAGATTCAAATTCAAACTCCATATGTGGTTAGTTAAATGTCATTTACTTCATTTTCCCTAAACAGTAGTGATAAGTTGTTCTAACATGCATGAACATGGTACAGATGGATTCCTTGAATTTTTCTGATAATTTTTCATATATAATTTATTTAATTTGGAGTTACGGTTAATTTTCTATGATTTATTGAAGTTTTAGGCATTTTCTGGAATTTCCTGATTTAAATTAAATCCAGAAAATGAGTTATGACATCAGCACTGCGTCATGCTTGCGTCAGCAAGTCAACAGGGTCGGTCAGGGTCAAACCTGACGTGTGGGGTCCACACGTCAGTGTCTCAGTCAACTAACCAGGTTAGTTAGCCCTAACTAACTTAGTTAGCCGGGCGGGGCCCGCATGTCAGTGGCCTACCTAATTAACTAAGTTAGTTAACACTAACTAACTTAGCACTAACTAACCAGGCGCTTGGGCCCACACGTCAGGGGTCAAACCCCGGGTCAAACCCGCCGGAGTTGACCCGCGGCTTGTCGCCGGCGACGCCAGCAACGGCGGAGGGCGTCGGAAACGCTGCTCCGGCGACCAAAACGGCGACTGAGGGGCTCTACGCGTAGCTGGGAGTCGCCCGCATCCATTTGTGCAAGCGGCAGGGGCTGAGGTGGCCCGAGCTCACCGGAACGGGGCCCGCGGGGGCGACCGGAGCTTCGGGTTCGGGCGGGGCGAGGCCACAGAGGACGGGAGGGGTGGTTAAGGGGCTCGTCGAGCTCCTGAGGATGCTAGGAGCACGGTGCCGTGCTCGGCTTCGAGCCTTGCTGTCTGCAGTGACGGCGGCGACATCGCCGGCGGAGCCGAGCTCGCGGCTCCGGTGGGATCGGGGCTACAGGGCGCAATCGAAGGGGGAAAGAGGGAGGGGAGGCGTAGGAGCTCACAGCGGTGCCGTAGAGGAGGTCAGCGAGCTCGGGGAGGGGCTGGTGACGACGGGAGGTCGCCGGCGATCTCGGTGGCCCGAGGAGGAAGAAGACGTCGGGGACGGCGCTCCGAGGCTTCCGGCGTCACAAGGGTTGGTGGAGACGAAGAAGAAGGCGCGGCGGTTCTTCTGGAGGCATCGGCGAGGCGAGGGGTGGCCGGTGGCCACGGCGAACAGCGTCGGTGGCGACGGCTGCGCTCGGCACGAGAGGGAGAGAGAAACAGAGGAGGGGGGAAGAGCTCGGGAGAGAGTGAGGAAGAAGTGAGAGGTGCAGGGGGGCTGCGTGGCGTCGCGGGAGGGAACCAGGGGAGGAGGAGGCAGCCAGGCAGGGAGGAGGTGGCCGGGGCGCGTGGCCGCGCGCGCCGGGCGCGTGCCCGTCCTCCTGGCAGAGGAGGAAGGCGACAGGGGAGGCGCTGGTGGGCTGGGCCGGCCAGGGGGGGGGAAGCTGGGCCGGCTCGTGGCGCCAGGTAAGCTGGGCTTCTCTCTTCTGTTTTGTTTATATTTCTGTTTTCTATTTTGTTCTGTTTTATTTTAATATCTTTTGCCATTGTTTGAATTTAAAAATAATTCAAACAATGCCAAAACTCCTCTGAATATTTTTATTTGCTAGATGGACTTTTCCAAAAGCTCCTACAATAATTCAGGGATATTTGAAATTATATTCTAATTATATGAATATAATTCAAGTTCAAATAGCTAATGCTTTAAATTCAAAGTCCCAAAAATAAATCCTTAAAAATGTTCAATATTTTGGTTGGGACCAGAACCCTTACCAAAAATTATCAAACATTTAAGAAGAGCCTTTTGGAGCAATGAATAAGATTTCTAGGGTTTTTGCCCCTCTTTTATTTAGGGTTTTGAGGCTTCCAATAATTCCTCAATTCAAGTTTCAAAATATAGACATGATGCACACATGAAGCTAGGCTAGAGCAATGCCAGAAGCTAGGGATGTGACATTCAATCACCGCACTCATTAATGCGCAGTGATCTTCCGAGAGAGACGCCTCTCGAGCAAGCCCTGCAGCTCCATCGGCCGCACTCCAGTGGGTGCCAAACTCCCAGGGCCCGCCGGACTCGGGGAGACCCTCCGTGACGACACCTCAGGGTCGTCCGCCCCGCCTGATGGGATGGCAAATGGAGGCGTTTCGCTCTCCATCATCTCCGGACGAAGGTCCCCCGAGGATGAGCTCTGCTGGGAAGGGCTGAGATCCGAACTACAAGGTAAAAACTTCGGTTATCCTTAGAACTGAAATAGGGATGTCCTTTATTATAAAACTTCCCTTTTTTCTTCTTACGGCTCGCTGGAGGGCTGATTCCTTTGGGGAGACTGTACGGCTGGGACTCCAGCCGGCACAGGACCTTCCGGTGCAGATTTCTTTCCCCGCTTCGAGGCTTTGGCCCCCGGGTTTTCGGAAGCGGTCCTCTTCTCCCCCTGGAGGGAGGGATTCTTGATTCCCCCCTTATTGAGAGCCTCCTTAACGGAGGTGGTAGTTTCCCTGTTCCCCCCTTCGCCTTCCTCCGGAGGTGCAACCTCCAACATTTTGATTAACACGGGATCCGGCGTGGTCTTAGGGAGGGGGGCCGGACACCGTATCAGTTTTGCTTGCGCTATCCACTCTTGTTCAAGGGATAGCTGGTCAAAAGGCAAATCCATGATAAATAAATGGATGATATATCCGGTCACAGGGCTACTTACTTGAGTATCCGGGCGATTGCAGCTTAGGCCAGCGTCCTCGGTCAAGTCCGGACACACTTCTTGTGATCCGAAGAATAGTTTGTACATCTCCACGGGTTTTGTACCCATAAAGTGTTGGAGAGCTCGTGGTCCCTCCAGATTGAATTCCCACAGGCGGAGGGGGCGACGTTTGCAGGGCAGAAGACGCCGAATCAGCATAACCCGCGTCACTACGACCAGATTGATCTCCCTCTCTTGGAGATCTCGAATCCGGCCCTGCAATAGAGGTACATCCTTGGACGGCCCCCAGTCGAACCCTTTATTGACCCACGATGTCAGCCGTGGTGGAGGGCCCGGGCGAAAGGCGGGCGGCGGCCTCTGCCTGCTGCCCCTGGGAGCGGTGATATAGAACCACTCCTGTTGCCACAAACCGAGCTCCTCCTGAAAAGAGCCCTCGGGCCATGGAGCATCAGCCCTCTTGCTTATAACCGCCCCTCCGCACTCTGCCTGACAATCATCTTCGACTCCACATTGAAGGTTTTGAGCCACAAACCAAAGTGAGGGGTAGTGCGGAGGAAGGCTTCGCAGACGATAATAAACGATGTGATATGGAGGATAGACTCCGGAGCCAGGTCATGGAATTCCAGCCCATAGTAAAACAAGAGCCCCCTCACGAAGGGATCCATCGGGAAGCCTAGACCCCGACGGAGGTGAGGCACGGACACGACGCTCTCGCCAGGCTCCGGGGTAGGAATGACTTGCCATTGGGCAGGCAACCTATGCGAAATCTCGTAGGTTAAGTACCTGGCGTCCCTAAGCTTTAGCACGTCCTCTTCCGTGATGGAGGAGGGCATCCACCGGCCCTGAAGGTCGGAGCCGGACATTGTCGAAGGTCCGAAGTACCCGAATCTGGAGCCCTGGGTGTTGGAACTCGGGGCGAGGGGCAGATTCGATTGAGGATTGAAGAAAAGGAACGGGCCTTGGTCTCATTATAAAGGGGGAGAATACCAAGAGTCGTCTCCGTGACCGTTTAGAACTCGCCTTCGATAGAGGGGGCGTGGCAACGAGCGCGGTTGGGTTACCCACGCCCGTATTGATGAGAATCCCAGAATAAGGGGAACATGATCTCTGCTTCGACAGACGTGCCAAGGAAACCGCTTCGCTAAACGCGCTGAGGCGGTATAATAAAACGATTCAAGTAAAGGCTTGGTTGTGGTGTGACGTCACGCCACGAAATACGTCAGCAGATTGAACTTGTGTAAATATTATTCTCTCTACGGGGAGTGTGGAATTTATTTTGCAGAGCCGGACACTATCCTGGTATTCACAGTCTTCTACAAACTATTCGGAGAAGGAACCCGCCTTGCAATGCCGAAGACAATATGCGCGCCGGACTCGTCGTCATTGAAGCCTGGTTCAGGGGCTACTGAGGGAGTCCTGGACTAGGGGGTGTCCGGATAGCCGAACTATCATCATCGGCCGGACTCCAAGACTATGAAGATACAAGATTGAAGACTTCGTCCCATGTCCGGATGGGACTTTCCTTGGCGTGGAAGGCAAGCTTGGCTATACGGATATGTAGATCTCCTACCATTGTAACCGACTCTATGTAACCCTAGCCCTCTTCGGTGTCTATATAAACCGGATGGCTTTAGTCCGTAGGACAACAACAATAACAACAATCATACCATAGGCTAGCTTTTAGGGTTTAGCCTCCTTGATCTCGTGGTAGATCTACTCTTGTAATACCCACATCATCAATATCAATCAAGCAGGACGTAGGGTTTTACCTCCATCAAGAGGGCCCGAACCTGGGTAAAACATCGTGTCCCTTGTCTCCTGTTACCATCTGCCTAGACGCACAGTTCGGGACCCCCTACCCGAGATCCGCCGGTTTTGACACCGACACTAAGCTTGAAGTTGCTCATGCTAGACTCCTTGAGGATTTTGAGCACCTCGAAAATGGCTCAAGGGTCATCAAGGGTGAGCTCTTCAAACTCACCAAGTCTCATGCTCAACTTGAAGCTTCTTATTTAAAAGAGCTTGCCAAGTTGCCTTCTCCTCTTGTTGTTAATGATGATGCTTGTGCTACTAATTCTATTACTTGTGAAGTATCCATTTTGAAGGAAAATGTTGAGCTACGGGCTCAACTTGAGGTGCTATGTAGCAATTATGGGAAATTGGAAGAAAGCCATGAAAAGCTCTCAAGCTCTCATGATGATCTTCTAGTATCCCATAATGTGCTAAAGATAGCTCATGAGGCCATGATTGCTAAGGTAACATCTAGTGAGCCTATGCGGATACTAGCACTAATTTTAGTCAAAATGCTATATTGCCTTGTGCTAGTCCTCGTGCTTCATCCATGCATAACATTGGTACATCTTGTGATGAATTGCTTTCCTTGACTTGTTGCTCTAACGATGAAGCTTATACTTCCTCTAGTGCTTTCGTTTCGACTAACCATGTAGAAGAAATCAAAGAGCTCAAGGCCCAAGTCACTTCTTTGAAGAAAGACTTGGAAAAGTGTCATGAAGGGAAGGCCACACTCAACAATATCTTAAGTGTGCAAAAATCCCCCAATGACAAAGGTGGACTTGGATTCAACTCCAATAAGAAGAAGAAGTCCAAGATAAACAAAAATAAGGGCCAAGAACAAGTCAAGAAAACGGCCAAGATTGTTTGCTTCAAGTGCAAAGTAGAAGGGCATCATGTTAGATCTTGCCCATTGAAGAAGAAGCCCATTAGTGACAAGCAACAAGGGAAGTGGGCACAACTTCAATCTCATGCTCAACCTCAAGTTGAAGAAAGGCCTCTTCCCAAGAAGACTCAAGTTAATGCTTCTCTGGTTGAGAAATCAAGTGAGAAGAAAGTGAAGAGTAGACGTTGCTACTTATGTCGTGAGAAAGGCCACGTCGCTTCTGCATGCACTAGTGGTAACTTATCCAACCCAATTACTATTGATGATATCTATTCTCTTGGGAAGGATAAGGTTGGCACTGTGTTTGCCAAGTTTGTTGGTACTCAAAGTGGTGTCAAGAAAAGAACCATTTGGGTTGCCAAGCCTATTGTGACTAACCTCTTAGGACCCAACTTGGTTGGGGACCAACAAGCTCAAACTTGACCAATAGGTGTTGTTGGAGGGCATTGGAGACTTGGCTACATTATGAAGAATTAAGGGGACTTCATCACTCTTATTGTCTCAAGCCAAGTCAATTGAATCACCAAGTCTATATCTTATATCCAATGTGCCTCCTTGCGGTAACTTGTACTTAAATTGCTTACATTGAAAGTTACTTGCCCCTTGCATGTTTTGGTTTTGTTACTTGCATGTGTTTGTATATGTTGTGCTTCCAACTTGCTTATCTTGAGCAATCAAGTATGTGTGTGTTGGTTTGCACATCATGTACGTGTGCGTCGTGCGCTGAGCCTTTTTTTTGCTTCTTGTTTGTATCCTAGTTGGCTCATGTGAGAGATCAATGGAACAACCCATTTTGGGGGAGTGATGTGCTTTGTGCACCTCACAATCCTATAAATGTGTGTACATGAGGAATACCATCTAGTATTAATATTACAAGATTATCTAGTCGCTAGGTGGTATATCTCTCATTAGAAATTCAAATTCAAAAAAATTCCATTGATTATCTCATGTTGGATCCTCTTATTGCCTCTTGTTAAGTTCTTATTGGTATCACATTATGGGGGAGTAATATGCTATGTGCATATTACAAGCCTAGAAAATGTGTACATTTGAGATATTGTCTCCTAGAATTGATATTGTAAATTATATTGTTCCTAGGTGACATGTTAGCTCTACAAGTGGCAATTTGCTTGTGTTTGTTGTGAAGATGATGTTGGATATCCTTGTTATCTACCACTGGGAATTATTTCCAAATACTTCTTGTCTTTTGACAATTGGTAGTCACTTATGTGTGGTAGAATTTATTGATCATCTTTACATTGGCTTTTGTCTTTATTTGCCTTTTCTCTTGCCAAGAATTGTGTCAACTCCCGTTGTCTTCCATACCACTTGTGGATCGTGTTAATTTCTTGTTCTTGTCTAGTGTTTTCTAGATATAGTGAAAGTGGTGATCCCACCTTGTGCATTTTGTATTCAAAAGCAAATTCTCTATAGTGCACAACTCGTGGGGGAGCTATCCTATTTTCTTTAGAACACTCTTCTTGTGATCCTTATCAAGTGTGTGTTGGTGGAAGGCAAGCCGTTTTCTATTGGTACCTTGTGCCATCATGAAACTTTGTTGAGAGCTTGGTTTGTTTGGAACCATCCTCTCTTTGGGAGTTTGACATATTTAATTTAGTGTGTATCAATGGATATCTCATTCCTTGATGTATCTTTAATGATATTTTCCAAGTGATGATTTCTCCATTTGGTATCCTTTTAACTTGGCTTTTCTTTGTCTTTTGGTTTCGGGTTTTGAAAGTCTTGAGCATGCATGTTTACTTCATGTATTTTATTTGGCTTGCTTTCTTTCTTTAACTCAATATATAGGGGAAACTCCACCTAGTCTCAATTTGGATGAGATGTGCATGAAATTCATTTTCATATCTATATGCACATATTTATGTGGATTTTGTCCTATGTATTGGTGTTTCTAACTATTTGGTCCCAATGAGTTTGGTACCGTTTAGTTTGTATTGTTCTTCTAGGAACATTTGGAGATGCATTGGATGCTCGGCTCACTCATAAGGAAGGTGTTGTCACCATGTGCATACTGGAGTCAAGCTAGGATGATCAATGAACTACTATCTACCTTCAATTGGTATCTACTACATCCTTCCAATGATATCTCGGTAACAAGTATCTATTCATGCTTTCCCCTCTTGCATTCAACCTTGTGTAGGTTGCATCTTGGCATGATATTCATTTCATATCTTGTGATACTTGTTTCCTTTCTCAAAGCATCCCAACGATGATCTCTTGTTGCTAGTTGTGATGCCTTTGATGGTTGTGTGTTTGGACTTCATCTATATACAATAAGACCATATCTAGCCAAGTGCTATGCTTTCAAGCAAATATCTTATTGGTATATTTATGACTTCCTTGTGGATATCTTGTTCCTTCATGTTGTAACTATTTCGGGTGTACATCCTTCTTTGTAGATATATATATCATCATGATTTCGTCTACATAGAACCTTATACACTTGAGAGAAATTACATCTCTAGTTGATATCCTTTCTTTCACGTCCACCTTGTCTTTCTTATGTTATTTCTTTGGTGGCTCCGTGAAAGCTTTTGTCTTGAGTGCGGGTCTTATCTCGTTGCATCTTGATGCACTCTTGTGTTGTGAAGATTATTTTCCTCTTACTTATCTTTACGAGGCTTGCCATCTTAATTGGTATCCCTCGTCTTGATGAGCCTCTCATCGTCTATCTTCACCACGGGTTGTCACAAGCATAGGTTCTCTTTTGCTTATTGGTAAGCTTGTGAACCCATTTGCCAGTTGTGTGTGGGAATGATAGGCCTTGCACCGTGTGCCTCTTTCTTTCAAGACTATGTTGATGCTTAATGCTCATCCTAATTTTAGTCTTCTCAAGTGCTTCACCATGACTCACACACATCATTTTGGTTGAGCCTACTCTTAAGTTGTATCTTTTACATGTTGCTCAACCATGTGCTTGTTGCAAGCACTAGGCTTTGTTTCCTATATGCTCACTTGCACTAGGCTTAATATAGTTTGTCTTCCTCCAAGTATTTACCGTTGGACATGTGTATTGCATTTCACTCTCTTGTTGAGAAATACACAATTTATGGAGGAACACGTTTTATATTGGCCTTCTAAGCTTTTCGCCCATTTTGGCAATCGATGCCAATGGGGGAGAAGTTTCAGAGAGTTTTGTGGAGAAGGTTTCAAAGTTTTCTCCTTGCTTTGGTTTTTTCCTAAGCATTTGCATCTCATTCTCCCGCATCATTGGTTGTTGCATTGCATTGTGATGCATAATTCCTTATATAAACTCTCTTGAAAGTGATTGTCGTCAATTACCCAAATGGGGGAGATTGAAAGAACATGCGGTTCCCCCATGTTTGGTTTTGGTAATTGATGACAATCTCTATGGACTAATGGTTGTCTTGAGTTATATTTTAAGGATTTGTTCATAGGCTTTTCTTGAAGTCCATGTGTTGGTTTCAAGGAGTTTATGAGTTGACCAAGGTGCTATTAAGGAATTATCCAAAGATTAGTCATGTGAGTGTTGAGCTTATTGCAAGCATGTCTTGAAGAAGAAGATTGTGTGATCATTCATGTTTACCTTCAAGACATCATCCAAATGAAGAGATTTGAAAAGATTCAGGGTTGATCAAGACTAAGTCAAGAATGAATCAAGTTGATCAACTCACAAAGCCTAGAAGATGTACCGAGAGGGATCAAGTGATCCCATGGTATGGTAAGCATTGTCCATTGAACTTTGTGTACTAACCCATGGTCTATGTGAGACTTCTGTGTGGGGTTAGGTACGTGTCCATGGGCTTGCGTCAAGAGGAAGATATCATACAACCCATGGAAAGGATGGCATCAAGTGGTGATCGTCATCAAGATTGCCATGTGCAAGTTCAAGTGGAGCATCATGAAGAGATCAAGTGCTTGAATCTTGCCATCCATTGTGGTGTCAATGGACTTGTGAAGATGTGCCGAACAGTGGCTCACCCATAGTGGACTATGGGGGAGCAATCATCTAGTCTTCATCGAGCCAACGCAATCAAGAAAGGTGGTCCAACTTGAGGGAGTCAAGATCGTCATCATCTAGCTCAAATGGACCATGTGCAAGGCAAAGGTTTTCCCTTGATAGGTTTTCTATTTTACCAGTCTCATGGTGGTAGTTGGGAGACCGGGTTATAGGATCGTTTGCCGTACTATCAAGGGGGGCTCTCAAGTTGGTAGCATGATCGTATCGTTAGTAGAGAGCTCAAACCATTGCATCCTTGCATCATGTTTCTTGGTTCTTGTTTGGTTCTCTTTGTGAGTCTTAGAGCTTATGGTCATCTTGATGACAAGCTTGAGTTCATCGAAAACGGAGTTCGCATGCGTCTTCTATGATGTTTTCGGTGTTGGGGGATTTACCGGTCTTATCCGAGGAAGGGTTCTCACCATTTTTATGGGCCTTTTCTAATTTAGTTCTTATTTATATTTCTTTCAAGATTGTGTTAGCCCTTGTCTCTAGCTTTCCAACAAACTTGGTTTCATCGAATTCGGAGTCCGTTTGCAAAAGTTGTGGCAGTTTTGGTGTTCTGAAAAGGCTGCAGCGGTACTACCACGAATTGGAGCGGATGTAATGTTTTACTACCGCTCCAGAGCGGTACTACCGTGGCTCCTACAGCGGTAGTACCACTCCGGACCAAAAACTCGTCCCAAGTCCTGCGGTGGTAGGCCCGGATGTAATTTTTTAGTACCGCTCGCAAGCAGTAGTACATATCGGCGTTCTGGGAACGGGGGTCCCCAGACTTGCCTGCCTGCGGCCTGCGGCGTGGCTCAAGGGGCGGCCCAACATGGCCCATCTCCATCAGCACGAGCTCAAGACCCTCGCGAGGGGCCAAGCCTCGCGGGGCGGACGACAGAAGGCTTCCTCAGGCATGGCCTCGTCAGGCTGGCTCGCGAGGAGGCGGAGAGATCAAGGCAGGGTACCTCACGAGGTGCCCATGACGCAAGCCATGACGACCAAGGGCGCCACGATGGCGCCAGGCCGCGCAGTGTCCTCCCTTTCCTCTTTGGTGCAAAGGGAGCAAACGCAGGCGAGAACATCAAGCAAAGGCATCCATTTCGGTGCACCAAGACCAAGACCAGCAGAACGGCGGGATGGAGGTCATCGTGGAGCCCAAGCCGGCGTTACCACCAGAGCCTTTGGCAGGCGAGGACCAACTTTAGTCAGGATAAGTGTACTAGATGTTCCCCTTCAAAATGGCGAATTGTTGGCGCCCTTCCCGCTCAATATTTGGGAAGAGGCTCAGAGCCTTTGCCTATAAATAGGACTAACCACCACAAGATAGAGGCAATGGGATCCTCACCAGGAAACCAGTAGGAAAAATGGGATCCTCACCAGGAAACCAGTAGGAAAATGGGATCCTCACCAGGGAACCAGTAGAAAGAGCGACTGAACTCCCCTTTGCGGTTCATCGCACCAGCCTAGAATAGACCCTCGCGAGGTTGTTCTCCCTTGTATAGTTCATCATCAGACCAAGAGGCAATCCACCACACCACACACTGGAGTAGGGTATTACACCACAATGGTGGCCTGAACCAGTATAAACTCTGTGTCTCTTGTGTTGTTCCATTGATTGCTTAGATTATAGCGAGGCGGTGAGGTGCATGTAGGCAGAGGGGAAATCTCCACGCGCACCCCAGTATTCGAATCTAGAGGGTCTGCCGGAACCCGAAATCCGACATTTGGCGCGCCAGGTAGGTGTACGCCGGAATTCGCCTTCCGCCGCCCTGTTCTTCACCGACCATCGCGTCCATGTTAGACGCTCGTCGGGCCCGTGCCGAGCGCCGAGCTGCTCTCGCTTCACGCGTCGCCCAGACGGCCCCCGTCGGCGGGCACCCCCGCTATTCCTCGTTGCCTGCCGTCAATGCCGCCACCGGCCCGGCCGGGAACGAACAACAAGCATCGTCCCAGTATTCTTCCATGAGGCGAGATGGCCGCACTGCCACTCCCTCGCTCACCACGGCTGGTTCTTCCTCCCGCGCGCCCCGCGTGGCCATGGAGGCTCGAGCTGTGCTCATCGCGGCAAACGAGCTCCTGCGCTACCGCCCAATCGACGACGTCTATGAAGAGTGGCTCGACCGCATCGCCGAGCTCGTCCGCGCCGCAGGGGGCTCCGCCGCGTCGTCCTTCTGGCTGCACCACGCCCGCCCTGCGCGGGCAATGAAGTTTCGGGAGTGCCTCAGCCGCCTCCCCCTCAAGAAGGCGCCCTGGCCCCAAGGCGCGTGGCCCCTGGACGGAACCCACCCTGTCCGGCGCCAGTGCAGCAAGAGCGAAGCTGCCAAGAGGTTCGTCGCCCCCAAGGAGCTGCCCGAGAGCTCCCTGCTCTGGTCCGTCACGACCACGCTCCTGTCCTAGCGCGCCAAGACCCCGCGCTGCTCCCAGCTGCAGCGCATGGGGGCCCGCAAGACCAAGCTCCTCGTCACCAGAGGCCTCCCGTGGCCACGGCAGGATGCCGCGCCTTCACCACCGGGCTGCGCAGCGTCGCGTGGCCCTGCAAGTTCAAGCGAGACCTGCCTCCTCGCTACGACGACAGGGCCGACCCTACGGAGTTCCTCTAGCTCTACGAGCTGGGCATCGAAGCCGCCAACGGGGACGAGAAGGTCATGGTGAACTGATTTCCCATGGCACTCAAGGACGGGGCCCGCCCTGGCTCCTGAACATGGCACCAGGCACGATCTCCTCCTGGGACGAGATGCGCACTCGTTTCATCACCAACTTCCAAGGTACTCGCGACCGGCCACCTGCCGTGAGCGACATGCGCCGCATCAAGCAGCAACCAGGGGAGACCCTGCAGAAGTACATCCAGCGCTTCAACAACGCACGTCTCAAGATTCCCAAGGTGACCGAGGAGGCCATCATCTCAGCCTTCTCCGACGGCGTGCGCGACGTCAAGATGATGGAGGAGTTGGCGATGCATGAAGATCTGTGCACTTCCTTGGAGCTGTTCAACTTGGCAACCAAGTGCGCCAGGGCTGAGGAAGGGCGCCTTTCCCTCCTCGAGCTGCCAGCCGCCGACCCAGAAGAGAAGAAATCCAAGGCCAAGGATGTGAAGCGCAAGGGGGCTGCCGTGCTTGCGGCAGAACCAGACACCAAACGGGGCAGAGATCAGCCCGAGTCTTTCAAGGGCAGCCGGTATTATGTGTACCACGACCTCCACACCCACAACACCAACGAATGCCAAGAGCTCCGAGTCGTGCGAGAAGGAAGGGTCGGCCGACGCCCCGACCGCAATGATCGCGGCTATGACCCAGGAGGAGGAAGGAACGCAGGACGCTGGGAAGACCGCGGCCCTCGCCAAGGGTGGCGCGACCGACCTCGCGAGGATCGCTGGAAGGATCAACCTCGCGAGGGAGACTGGAGGGATCGGCCTCGCGAGGATCGCCCACAAGGAAACGCAGGCCTCCCTCCACTACCGCCGCAGCCAAGGAGAAATGAGGACCATCATCAGGACGAGGGGGCTGGGGGCTTCCAGGAGCCGCGCGCGATCGCCTGCATCCTGGGCGGAGCTCAAGCCCCGGCCTCTCAACGCATCTTCAAGCAGTTCACCCGCGAAGTGAATGCAGTCCTCCCTAAGCTTGAAGCCACTCACCCCCTCGGGTGGTTGGTGTGCGCCATCACGTTCAGCTCAGCGGATCAGCTCAAGTGCGTGGCCACAGCCGGAGTCCTCCCAATGCTTTGCTCCCCAGTCATCAGCAACGTGCAAGTCACCAGGACCCTCATCGATGGCGGGGCAGGGCTCAACGTCCTGTCCATAGAGACGTTCGACAATCTCCAAGTGCCTTACGATCAGCTTCAGCCAACCAAGCCTTTCTCCGGAGTCACCGACGGCTCCACAGTTCCAATTGGGCAGGTCCGCCTCCCTGTCAACTTCGGGGCACGCAACAACTACCGCACCGAGCTCATCGACTTCGACGTCGCCCACATTCGCCTACCGTACAACACCATCCTCGGCTACCTAGCTCTCGCCAAGTTCATGGGCGTGACTCATCACGGCTACAACGTCCTCAAGATGCCAGGAAGCGGTGGAGTCATCATGGTGCCTTGTCAAGAAAGAGACGCGGTGTGCTCACTGGAACGAGCTTTTCAGGCCGCATCACTTGAAGACCCAGATCGCTGGAGCGGGAGGCTTCCTGAGACCGCCCCCAAGAAGAAGACATCGCCAGGCCCGACCCCTCAGGAGGCAGGCCCCTCAGGGTCTGCGCCTGCTCAGGGGGTACCTCCTTCTATCGCATAGGGAGGTGTGCCCAGTGCCCTCCTCAAGCAGGGCTCGGGGGCTCCCACCTGGAGGGCCACCGACCTTGCTAAGGTCACGAGGGAGGCGCTTGGGCACCACTTGGAGGTGTGTTTCAGAACACGTTTCCCTCAGGAAGGAGCAAAGCAAGGAGGGCCAAACCCTCAGGAGTTCGTCAGTCAGATCACACAAGAGTTGCAGGTGTCAAGAGTCATGAGTGGCAGCCGCCGCTTACCCGCCGCAGCTCCCCATCCAGGTGAGGATGGCGGGCTGCGCGTCTGCATCGACATCCCATGGCTCAACCGAGTCGCCTCTGAGGAGCGCTTCTAGCCCTCATGTGTGGGGCGCTGCAGAGGCCCACCCCACAACAACGTTCGCATGCCCTACGGCTTGCCGAACGAGGCTGCGGTGCGCCAACCCTCATGAGGAGCATCCTGGAGGCTCAGGAGGCCAGGCGTTCTGCAGTCCTGATGGAGATGGAGATGGTTCACGAGGAGCCACCAGCGCCTCCGGAGCCTCCCGAGGCTCCTGGGCCTGAGGGCTCATGAAGATCGGCTCCCGCAGCCCGCTACGTCCACTACTTCAACACCCCTTCATCGTCAACACTATCAGGTGACATCTTTCAAGTTTCGTTTCCAGCTGGGAGCGCCCTCAGGGCTGCATCATTCCCAGGCCGCGTGGGTCCGTCCCCGCAGCGTGTATCCCTTTTGCTCGTGTATTTAGCTTACTTTGTTGGGGGCGCCCCTTGGGCTGCATCATCCCCAAGTCGCTCGGGTCAGACCCATCGGTGTGTACCCCTCTTGCGTTTATTTTGGGGCCATGCATTCGACCCATCATGCTTGTTATTTGGTGCCTGTCCATGGCACCTCTTCTTCCTTGATGTCGGCAGCTTGCGCATTAAAGGGGGGGGGGTACTTGAGCATCGCGACTCAGGGCTCCTATCGGCTCTCCAGCCCTCACCCTCTGGCTTTGTCCACAGCATCGCGCCCCGGCAAACCAGCGACGACTGAGACTAGCTCGAGGGCTAGGACCCGAGGAAGTAGAGCGTCGACATCTAACCAAGCTTGCGCGTTAAAGGGGGGGTACCTGATCATCGCGACTCAGGGCTCCTACCGGCTCTCCAGCCCTCACCCTCTGGCTTTGCCCACGGCATCGCGCCCCGGCAAACTAGCGGCGGCTAAGATGAGCTTGAGGGCCGGGACCCGAGGACGTAGAGCATCGTCATATAACCAAGCTTGCGCGTTAAAGGGGGGTACCTGAGCATCACGACTCAGGGCTCCTACCGGCTCTCCAGCCCTCACCCTCTGGCTTTGTCCACGGCATCGCGCCCTGGCAAACCAGCGACGGCTGAGACTAGCTCGAGGGCTGGGACGCGAGGACGTAGAGCATCGGCATCTGGCCAAATTTGCAGGAACACATCACAAGTTAAGGCCCAGTGCCAGGCGCAACCCGCCTTGAGGTAGGGCCCCGTGAGTCCCGCGCTGGCTCACGGGTGCCCAGATACACCTCCTCATGCCCTACCGTGCCGGCCACGTGTCAGGGTGGGGCTGTACACGCCCCGAGGGCTCCTCCCGGAGGGGAGCCCCCTCCCACGCACCAGTGGAAGTACCATGCTCTGCGCTGGCTGATGACACTGCCGAGGAGCGGCTATGCCCGTACACATACGGAAGCGCTATGCTCCGCGCTGGTCATAAACAACTGAGGGTGGCCCTTGCCCGCATCAACCTCAGGGAGACCAGAGCTCAGTGTCTAGTCTCATCGCGACGCCTCCCCTCGGGAGTGCCGAGTGAGGGGGCTGGGCACGGGGGCTGCGCCTGGGTCACACCCAGACGTATGCCACCCAGCCAGGCCCCTTGGGCCTGGTTCGTCGCGCGTCTCTCCCCGAGCGGAGCCAAGGTACGAAGGCCATTTGAGCGTCAAGGGGGACTCCTGAGCATCGCGACTCAGGAGCCTAACTGGTCACGTAGCCCCTCACTCCTTAGTTCCGAAAGGCTAACGGCGGTTGAGGTATGCGCGGGGCCGGGCTCTATAGACATAGAATGGTAGATTCACCCACACATCTCACCTCCCTACTTGCTGTTCGTGCGCCAAGGGGGACTCCTGAGCATCGTGAATCAGGAGCCTAACTTGTCACGTAGCCCCTCACTCCTTGGTCCCGTCATGGTTTTCGGCCGGGGCTAACAGCAGATGAGGTATGCGCGGGGCTGGGCTCTGCCGGCGTAGAACATAAGCAAGTAGGAAGAGCGCAAATTTCAAGGAATTCAAAAGCAAATATTACAGTCCATAACTCTTATCACGACACCAAACACAAGTTTAAACGCCTCCCCGAGGGATGATGCATGTTGCAGAAGCTGAAAGCAGGACAGGAGCCACGACGGAGTCATTTGTTGGCGGCGGAGCTGCGCGGAGCGGGGTCTCCTCGTGGAGCCGCAGGACCGGCAGCGCCTCGCTTCAGATTGGTGCTGAAGGCCCGGAACTTCGACAGCAGAGCCTCCGCACGACCCTTCATGGCCTCAACGGCGGCAGCGGCAAGCTCGCCGCTTGCTGGCTCCAGCAGGCTGTCGAGGTCGACGTTGGGGTCGTGAAGGTAGATGTGGGTAAGGACCCACGTCAGCGCTGCAGAAGACAAGACGCGCGCCTCGGCCTCAGCCGTAGGGCCAAGGCCAAGGGTGACATCTTCAAGAGCACGGACCATGAAGGGGAGCAGCTTGGCAGGGCCATCCTCGGCGTCGGCCAGCGGGCTTTCCAGGCCGCTGTCGTAGAGGGACTTCAGCAAGCCGCGAACCTTCACCTCCGTCTCCGTGAAGGCCTCGCGGTCCTCGGCAAGGACCCGCGCCTTGGTGTCCAGCTTGGCCTTCCACGCCTCCAACTCCTGCTCCAGTGTGCGCAGGCAGTCACGGCACTTGTTAAGCTTGGCGTCTCGGTCCTTGATGGCTGCCTCGTGAGCCTTCAGGTCTTCTTCCTTCTCCTGGCAAATGCGGACCTCCTTGGCAAGCTGGTCCCGTAGGCCCCGCAGTTCTCTCTCCAGCGCCTTGTAGCGACCTTGGGCATCAGCCACCTCTCCCAAGGCGGCGTCTCGAGTGGCCTCCGCCCCGAGGACGGCCTGCTTCTCCTTGTCGCAGGCCGTCAAGGCCTGAACCAGCGCCGCTCCAATCGAAGCGTCAGAGTGAATCCAGCCAGAAGCCAGCTCCAAGCGCCCGTCCACCAAGCGAGGGTTGGCGCCCAGAAGATATTGCCGCAGCCGGTCCAGTTCGGCAGCAGCGCGATCCAGGATGGTGGAAGGAGTCAGAGAGACAACATTTGGTGGAGTAGGAGGAGAAGACGGCAGCGTAACCACAGCATCTTGAGGCAGGACCTACTGCGCCCCAACAGCTGTGGCGATGGCATCAGGCAAGGATACTTCAGGAGTCGCTTGGGCCATGGGGGCTGGGGTCGCCCCAGCCAGCTCCACCAGGCCTCTCGAGGACGACCGGGCAGGAGAGGCCTGTGCCTTGCAGCCACAGAAGCCCCCTTCAGTTTCTTCGCCGCAGGCTCCAGCCTAGCCAAGAGATACAGACATCAAGCCTCAACGACAAAGCAAGGAATAAAACAAGATTCAAGCACTTACTGGTCGCCACTCGTGAGCTCGAGCAACCTCCTACCATACTTGAAGCCCGAGAGCCGGCTGCTGGGATCAGCCTCGAGAGGCTCGGAAGCAGGAGGCACGTCTGAGGATCGCCTCGGAGCCGGAGCAGACCCGAGGGGGACCATCCCAGACCTGGCCTTCTTTGAGATCAGGGGCAAGCTCTCGCCGCCCCGCTCGTCATCATCCTCGTCGTCGCTCGGCGGGAGGCAGAGAGCGCGGGGCCTGTGCCGGGGGAGAAGCACTCTCGACTCCTTGTCGGTAGCCTCGGAGTCAGGCTCCCCTTCCTGCTCCTCTTCTTCCTCCTCTTCGCTGGAGTCGCCGGAGGACACGTTCACCGTCGCCTGGGCCGCCGGGTCCTCGGGAGCCTTTGTGGGCATGGGCCCATCCCCATTGAAGACGGGCATGGAGTCCACCACCTTCTCCCAACCATCTCGAAGAAACAGGGGCACGGGGGCGCCCTCCAGCCTCACCACGTCTCCTCCGACCAAAGATTGGAGGACCGTGGCCAGGTCTTCGTCGGCCAAGACTGCGGGGCTCAGGCGGGGCCTCCACAGCGGAAGCGGGTACTTACGAAGCGGGGCCACCTGGTGCTCCAGGAACTCCCTCAGGAGCGACGCACCAGTCAACTTCGCCGCTGACATGTTGCCCGGCCTCAGATCTACGTCCATCTTCTCCAACACCGGCTTCGCGCGGGGGTCCACGAGTTCCGCACGAGACCAATCATCGGAGCTCGTGGGTTGCCCCGTGGGCAGAGTCAGTCGAGGGTGGATGCGCCCAGCATCTACCATTACCCACTTGCTCCTGAAGCCCTCAATCCTCTTCCCGGGCTTCGAGATGGCGTTGGAGCCGCCATACACGACAAAGCTTGCGCATGTGGAGATGGCACCACGAGAGGGCCGGAGGGAGAACTAGTGGCGCAGCAAGGCCACTGAGGGATGCACTCTGACGTGAGCCTCACAATAGTAGGCGAAGATCGCCAGAAGAAGAACAGAGTTGGGGTGGAGATGCAGAGCTTGCAGGTCGTAATGGCGGAGGACAGAGAAGAAAAACTCAGAAAAGGGAGGCACCAGACCGGCAACAATGGCGCTTACGAAGAGTGGATAGAAGGTGCTCCCTCGGGCCTCAGGAAGGGCGGAGCCGGCCTTGAACACCTTCGCCCTGTCGATGCCTTGCGCCGCCACCATCCGGCGCATCCGGGCAAGGCTCGCCTCCGACACGTTCGGCGAGTCCAAGGCGGACGAGTACCAAGATTCGGCCGGGGTCTGGCGAGGCACCATGTCTTGCTAGGGCGCGCGATCAAGGTAGATCTAAAGATTTCGGAGGCCGAAAGGAAGAGCACAAGAAAGGGGATCTGGGCAATGACCGGAGGAAGCAAGGGAAGCAAAGCCTAGGCAGATGCCGCTCTTTTGTCGATTCACGCAGTTGCGGAGCCGCCCACGTCCAATCAACCGCCACGCGGCACCCGAGGCCGCAGACTGTTAGGGCCCGCGATGCTTCGCACTTGCCCCTTCGCCTCTCTGCTCAGCCAAGTCCGGGCGCGCCTTGGGCCCGAGGGCTACTGTCGGCGTTCTAGGAACGGGGGTCCCCAGACTTGCCTGCCTGCGGCCTACGGCGTGGCTCAAGGGGCGGCCCAGCATGGCCCATCTCCATCAGCATGAGCTCAAGACCCTCGCGAGGAGCCAAGCCTCGCGGGGCGGACGACAGGAGGCTTCCTCAGGCACGGCCTCGTCAGGCTGGCTCGCGAGGAGGCAAAGAGATCAAGGCGGGGTACCTCACAAGGTGCCCATGACGCAAGCCATGACGACCAAGGGCGCCAGGCGGGCGCCAGGCCGCGCAGTGTCCTCCCTTTCCTCTTTGGTGCAAAGGGAGCAAGCGCAGGCGAGAGCATCAAGCAAAGGCATCCATTTCGGTGCAACAAGACCAAGACCAGCAGAACGGCAAGATGGAGGTCATCGTGGAGCCCAAGCCGGCGTCACCACCAGAGCCTTTGGCAGGCGAGGACCAACTTTAGTCAGGATAAGTGTACTAGATGTTCCCCTTCAAAATGGCCAATTGTTGGCGCCCTTCCCGCTCAATATTTGGGAAGAGGCCCAGGGCCTTTGCCTATAAATAGGACTAGCCACCACAAGATAGAGGCAATGGGATCCTCACCAGGGAACCAGTAGAAAAAATGGGATCCTCACCAGGAAACCAGTAGGAAAATGGGATCCTCACCAGGGAACCAGTAGAAAGAGCGACTGAACTCCCCTTAGCGGTTCATCGCACCAGCCTAGAACAGACCCTCGCGAGGCTGTTCTCCCTTGTATTGTTCATCATCAGCCCAAGAGGCAATCCACCACACCACACACTGGAGTAGGGTATTACACCACAATGGTGGCCTGAACCAGTATAAACTCTATGTCTCTTGTGTTGTTCCATTGATTGCTTAGATCATAGCGAGGTGGTGAGGTGCAGGTAGGCAGAGGGCGAAATCTCCGCGCGCACCCCAGTGTTCGAATCTAGAGGGTCTGCCGGAACCCGAAATCCGACAGTACCGCTACCCTTAGCAGTAGTACCGCTACCCCTAGCGGTAGTACCGTGAGGTCAAGCGGTACTACCGCTCCGACGGTTCTTGTGGCCTTTTTGCCTCCTCACTGTTGTGTTTCAAAGGGGTACTACCGCCCTAGCAGTAGTACCGCTCCTTGGAGCGGTAGTACCGCTCTGTGCGGGCTGTGAGCATAATGGTTGGATTTTTTTCCCACTTATAAAAGGGGGTATTCTTCCCCAATGAACCTTATCCTTTGAGCTCGTGTTCTTCCTCCATTGTTGACCTTCTTCGAGCTTGCTAACTCTCAATCCCTCCAATGATTCTTGCTAGTTCTTGAGGGAAAATAGAGAGGAGATCTAGATCCACGTTTCCACCAATCACTTTCTCCTCTAAGTGAGGGGAACCCCTTGGATCTAGATCTTGGAGTTCTTCGTGTTCTTCTTTCGTTCTTCCTCTCATTTCCTCCCTAGCATTAGTTGCTTTGGTGGGATTTGGGAGAGAAGGACTTGGGCACTCCGTGTGCCCTTGCCATTGCATTTGGTGCATCGGTTTGAGTTCTCCACGTGATACGTGGAAGTTACAAGTTGAGAAGCTTATTACTCTTGGGTGCTTGGTACCCTTGAGCTTGTTCCTGGGTGCTTGGGCGCCCTAGACGGTTGAGGTCACTTCGGAGTCATATTCCATTGTGGTGAAGCTTCGTGGTGTCGTTGGGGAGATAGCCCCAACCTTTGTGGTGTTCGGAGCTCAATCATTGTGGTGTAAAGCTCCGGGCAAGCGTCGGGGTCTCCAATTAGGTTGTGGAGATTGCCCCGAGCAATTTGACGGGTTTCGGTGACCGCCCCCAAGGGTTGCCAAAGTGTACGGGTTCGGTGACCGCCCCCAAGGGTTGCCATTTGTACGGGTTCGGTGACCGCCCTCAAGGGTCCCTTAGTGGAATCATGGCATCTTGCATTGTGCAAGGGCGTGAGGAGATTACGGTGGCCCTAGTGGTTTCTTGGGGAGCATTGTGCCTCCACACCGCTCCAAACGGAGATTAGCATCCGCAAGGGTGTGAACTTCGGGATACATCGTCGTCTTTGCGTGCCTTGGTTATCTCTTACCCGAGCCCTTTACTTATGCACTTTACTTTGTGATAGCCATATTGTTCTTTGTCATATATCTTGCTATCACATTGTTGCTTATCTTGCTTAGCATAAGTTGTTGGGTGCACATAGGTGAGCCTAGTTGTTGTAGGTTTTGTGCTTGACAAATTAACCGTTAGGTTTATTCCGCATTTGTTCAAGCCTAAACCGTAATTATTTTAAAGTGCCTATTCACCCCCCCCCCCCGTCTAGGCGACATCCTCGATGTTTCAGATGCCATGGTCCTTGAGTGTTTGCTTCATCCATAGTAATTGAGCATAGCATGATCCAGCAGCAATGTACTCAGCTTCTGCAATAGATAGTGATACATAGTTCTGGTTCTTCAAGCACCAACAGATCAAAGATCGTCCGAGGAAATGGCATGTGCCTAATGTTGACTTGCGGTCCACCCGATCGCCAGCATAGTCAGAGTCTTATTATCCAATGAGATCAAAGGAAGAGCCCTTGGGATGCCATAATCCAAGTGTTGGTGTGTGAGCTAGATATCGATGTCAGGACCCCGACTCGATGCCACATAGATCTAGCATGTAACACTTCATATCACTTTGCGGCCTCACGCACGGTATTCCCACGGGTGTCGCCTTACCTTTACCCGGGACCGTTTGCGCCTTTTGGCACACGTATATGACAGTGTCGCTAGCATCCATATGATAAGGAGCCCGGGCTGACATGGCTAGTCGTAAACCCAAAGTGGCACAAACTTACAGGGACAGGCATCCATGACCCAGCATCGAACGTGTCGGTCATCAGCGAGTGAATCCAGGCTGTAGCACTGGGCTAGCAGGACTCCGGTGAACCGGGCTGTAGCGGGCTAACAGGACTCTGGTATTCATCGCGTGACATTTCCCCGAAGGGACAGACACAGGAACGAAGAAGGACACATGCCGGCCAGCCTAAGTGTTCCGGAGCAGTAGCAAGCTACCATGGCTCGGTGGAAACACTAGGAGACATTTCCCGGTAAGAGAGGCTACTGAAGATAAACGACTAGATAGTCAGATCCCACACATACCAAGCATTTCAATAACATACACACAATATGCTCGATATGTGCAAACACAACATGGCATCACAACATGACTCTATGACTCAAGTAATTTAATCAATAGGCTCCGAGGAGCGAGATATTACAAACATGGTCTCATGACCCAACAATCAGAGCATACAAGTCAAAGCACAAGCGGAAGCTATCATGTCTGAGTACAGACATCTATAAATGAAAAAGGCTGAGAAGCCTGACTATCTACCAGATCCTGCCGAGGGCACAAGATCGTAGCTGAGGTAACAAGCTAAACGTCGAAGTCCACGCGGAACTACTAGCGAGACCGAAGTCTCTCTGCAAAAAACATAAATAGGCAAACGTGAGTACAAATGTACCCAGCAAGACTTACATCAGAACTAACTACATATGCTTCATTATCAACAAAGGGGATGGTGGGGTTTAACTGCAGCAAGCCAGCTTTGACTCGGTGGCTATCCTGAACTACGACTGCAAGTAACTCTTTTGAGGTGGCGCACATGAGTCCACATATTCCCCATATCAATACACCACTATGGAATCGCTCCCGTCTCCCTACGAGAACGCCATCCATAGCACTCACGCTTATCTTGCGTATTTTAGAGTATCCACTTTCACTTGTCTATGAACTGATATAAGCAACCCAGAAGTCCTTTTCCGCGGACACGGCTATTCGAATAGATGATGATAACCCTGCAGGGGTGTACTTCTTCATACATGTTTCCACCACTTAGCGTCTGCACACGACATGTGCTCGGCAGACTTCAAGCGAAAGCCGACGTGGGTGTAGACCACGACCTACCTAAACACTCAAGTCTCTAGTCCAGGTTTATCGCCTATTCGGGTTCCATCCATGAGGAGATCCGGCCGGAGTTTCGCTCACAGCCCCAAACGATGTGAACAGGGTTCCGTGACACCAAACGGGCGCCCGGTTTACCCGGCCACGTGCCTACCGCATCACAGCCCACCCCTACGGTCAGCGCTGTCCACGGCCTCCAGCATACTACAAACACCAGAAACTACTTGCAACTCCTGGACAGAGGACAAGGGTGAATAAGAAGTCGAGCGGGGTCATATTTCAGGGCCCAATGTATGGTAGTAGCTGAATCATGGATCACAAACACAGAACTCAGTTCCTGAGGACGGCTACAATGAGACAACCCACCATGTACTCCTACATGGCCTCTCACCGCTACCTTTACCAAATCGTGTTCACACACTTAGCTCACACACAGTAGGACATGTTCACACGCCTCTGATTCATCCCCGATTAATCAGACCTGACTCAACTCTAAGCAGTAGCAGGCATGACAAACAAACATGAATGAGTAGGCACAACAGGGCTCAAACAACTCCTACTCATGCTAGTGGGTTTCATCTATTTACTGTGGCAATGACAGGTCATGCAGAGGATGAAGGGGTTCAGCTACCACAGCAAGTAACAGATGAATCGGTGTTGTCCTAATGCATTAAAAGAGAGCAGGAGCGAGAGAGTAGGATTGTATCGGAATGAACAAGGGGGTTTTGCTTGCCTGGCACTTCTGAAGATAACATTGAGTTTTCATCAGTGTCAACGATCACATCCTCGGTATCACGTCTATCGAGAGGGGACAAATACCGGCAACACAGAAGGAAACACAATCAAATGCAATGCACAATATGATGCATGATCATGACATAGCAAAATGAATGTGTTTTGGGCTAATGCATCTAGCAACAAGTTAAATGAAGTTGGTTTGAACACAAGATTCAGATTCAAACTTCATATGTGATTATTTAAATGCCCTTTATTTGATTTGTGCTAAACAGCAGCTATAAGTTGTTCTAACATGCATGAAAATGGTACAGATGGATTCCTTGAATTTTTCTGATAATTTTTCATATATAAATTATTTAATTTGGAGTTACGGTTAATTTTCTATGAATTTTAGAAGTTTTAGTTATTTTCTGGAATTTCCTGAATATAATTAAATCCAGAAAATACTTATTGCGTCAGCCTGACATCATCATGACGTCAGCAGGTCAACAGGGCGCCTCCAGGTCAAACCTGACCAGTGGGGTCCACTGGTCAGTGACACTGGGGTTAATCCCGTGTTGACCCGGGCTTTGACCCACTACGGGGCCCACTGTCAGCGGCTGGTGGGGTGGCTAATGGTGGGGATTAGCGCTAACTAAGCCGCCACGTCAGCCTCGCCGGGGTTCGGCCGGCGACGACCAAACCGCGCGGCGGTGCTTCGCCGGAATGGGCTACAGGCGGCGGGAAAGCGCGCGGAGACCACCGGGGCGTAGCCCGTGCTCGTGCGCATCTAGGGGGGGCAACGGGAGGTGCGGGGGTGGCCGGGGTTCGCCGGAATGGAGCCCGAGGCGGCGCCGGAGTTCGGTGAGTGCGGGGCTGGCGCTGTGGTGCACGGGAGGGCGAGTTAGGATAGGCGTTAGACTCCTGGTGGCTTCCTGAGTGCGGTGACACGCTCCGAGACGAGCTCAAGCGGCTGTAGTGACGGCGGTGACGAGGTCAGCGACGACCGGAGTTCGGCCGCGGCGGAGCTATGGCCTAGAGCTCGCAAACGCGAGGGGAGAGAGAGGGGTTCTGCACGGGGGCTCACGGCGGAGCTGTAGGGAGGGTTAGTGGGCTCGGGGGCGGCCGGAGTGCAGCGAATCGACGGCGACGACCTCCGGTGGCCGAGGAGGGGAACGGCGACGTGGGCGGCGATGCAGGGCGTCCGGGGCCTCGTGGCTTGGTGGAGAGGAAGACGACGTCGTGGCGGAGCTCGGAAGCGCGTCAGAGAGGAGAGGGGGTGGTTGTGGTCATGGCTACGGCGAGCGGCGCTCCCAGGTGCGTTCGGTGACGAGAGGCAGAGAGAACAGAGGAGGAGGAGGAGGTCCAGAGAGGGAGAGGCGGTCGAGGGGGGTCGAGGCCGGCTCCGTGGCGTCGCGAGGGAGTCGGGGAGGCCGCCACGCCTCGCCTCTGCCTACTGGCAGAGGAAGAAGAGGACAAGGGGGAAGGTGGGCTGGGCCGGCTGGGGGGGGGAGCTGGGCCGGGCAGGTAAGCAGGTAAGTGGCCCAGGTGGCCTCTTCTCTCTCTTTCTATTTCTGTTTTATATTTCTGTTTTCTATTTTGTTCTGTTTTGTTTTAGTTTAGTAAAATACTAAACCATTTTAATAAATTCTGTAGTTTATTATGTGGTTTGCTAAAATATATACAAAGCCACTCACAAACTTCCAGAATTATTTGGAGTCATATTTAATATATATTAAATATAACTCCAAAGAAAATAGTTATTGGATTAATTCAAATGGCCAAAATAAATATCTCTGTGACTCCAAAAATATTGGTTTAAATTTTACCTCTCACCAATATTTCCATGGAATAACAGGAACATTTTCTTGGACTCATTTGAGAAGATTTAATTGTTGGTTGTTTTTAGAGGTTTCTGAGGCTTTGAAAATTCCTCAATTCAATTTCATTTGAATTTAAACATGATGCTCACATGAGGCTAACCTAGAGCAATGCCTGAAGCTAGGGATGTGACAATCGAAGAATATGCTTCACAACCTTATGGTGTGATTCCTTCGGTGTAACTTGAAATCGGGCACACATGCAAACACTAAGCATAATATCCGACCTAGATGCACATAGGTACAATAAACAGCCAATCATGGAATGGTATACCTTTTGACCGAAGTCTTTACCATTTTCATCAGTGCATAGATGGCCATTTGTGGGCATTGGAATTTTGACCCCTTTGTAATCTTGCATGCCGAATTTCCTCAATACATCTTTGAGGTATTTCTCCTGAGATATGAATATGCCATTATGTTGTTGACGAATTTGAAGACCTAAAAGGAATTTTAATTCTCCCATCATAGACATTTGATATTCTTCACTCATCATATAGGCAAATTCATCACTATAACGTTGGTCAGTACAGTAAAAAATGATATCATCAACATAAATTTGGCACACAAACAATTCACCATCATAAGATTTAGTGAAAAGAGTTGGGTCGAGTGAACCGGGTTTGAAGCCTTTCTTCATGAGGAATTCCTTCAAAGTATCATACCATGACCGAGGGGCCTGCTTGAGGCCATACAGGGCCTTATTGAGTCTGAAGACTTTGTCAGGATGCTTTGGATCTTCAAAACCTGGGGGTTGAGCAACATATACTTCTTCCTCAAGCTTACCATTGAGGAATGCACTTTTCACATCCATTTGTTGTAAGATGATATCATGATGGTTAGCATAAGCAAGTAATATGGGAATAGCCTCAAGTCTAGCAACCTGTGCAAAAGTTTCATCAAAATCAATTCCTTCAACCTGTGTGTAGCCCTGAGCGACAAGTCGTGCCTTATTCCTCACCACAAGGCCATTTTCATCTTGCTTGTTGCGGTAGATCCACTTTGTGCCAATGATATTGTGCTTGTGAGGATCTGGACGTTTGACCAGTTCCCAAACGTTGTTGAGCTCGAACTGATGTAATTCTTCTTGCATAGCTTGAATCCACTTAGGCTCTAGAAATGCTTCATCTACCTTAGTGGGCTCTGTGATAGAGACAAAAGCAGAGTGCCCACAAAAGTTAGACAAATGTGAAGCTTTTGAGCGTGTGAGAGGACCTGGTGCTTCAGTGTCATTGATGATCTTCTCGACTTGCACTTCATTTGCAATGCGAGGATGAGCGGGTTGTCGTCGAGGAATTTGACCCGCATTTTCTTCAGGACCATTTTCCTCGGCACCATTTTCTTTAGGTGCACCAGCACGACGTTCTTCACGTTCTGGAATGAATTCTTCAGCAGATTCTTCGGTAGGAATGACATCCTCGGTAGCCTTGAACTTGATAGATTCCTCAGGTGATGGTTCATCTAACACAGAAGGTAGGTGCTGTCTTTGCGATCCATTAGTTTCATTGAACCGCACATCTACAGTTTCAACAGCTTTGTGAAGAACGTTGTTGAAGACTCTATAGGTGTGCGGGTCCTTTCCGTAACCAAGCATAAAACCCTCATGTGCTTTCGGTGCGAATTTAGAATTGTGATGAGGATCTCTAATCCAACATTTAGCACCGAAGACTTTGAAATAACTAACATCGGGCTTTTTGTCAGTGAGTAGTTCATAAGCAGTCTTCTTGAAGAATTTGTGAAGATATACTCTGTTGATGATGTGGCATGTAGTATCAATTGCCTCAATCCAGAAACGACGAGGCGTATTGTATTCATCAAGCATAGTGTGGGCCATCTCAACAAGAGTTCTATTCTTGCGCTCCACGACGCCATTCTGCTGAGGAGTATAAGGAGAAGATAACTCGTGAGTAATACCAAGTTCATCAAGATAGTCATCAAGACCGGAATTCTTGAACTCGGTCCCATTGTCACTTTTGATGTGCTTGATCTTCACACCAAAGTTGGTTGAAGCCCTCGAGGAAAATCATTTGAAGACTTCCTGCACCTCATGTTTGTAAGTGACAATGTGCACCCATGTGTAACGAGAATAATCATCAACAATAACAAAGCCATATAAAGATGCATCATTTGTAACTGCAGAGTAATGATTAGGACCAAAGAGATCCATGTGAAGCAATTCAAATGGTCGAGTGGTAGTCATGATAGTCTTCGCTGGATGCTTGGCCTTTGTCATCTTTCCAGCTTCACAGGCTCCGCATAAGTGATCCTTGAGGAATTTGACATTCTCAATGCCAATGACATGCTTCTTCTTCGCAAGCGTGTGCAGATTCCTCATGCCAGCATGACGAAGTCGTCGATGCCATAGCCAGCCTTCTGAAGCTTTTGCAAGTAGGCATACAGCCGGTTGTGGTCCTGTAGAGAAATCAACAATGTACAAGTCTCCTCTCCTAAAGCCTTCGAAGACTTTGGAATTGTTAGCTTCCATGATAACAACACAATGATATTTGCCAAAGACAACAACCATATCGAGATCACAAAGCATCAAGACAGACATGAGGTTGTATCCTAAGGACTCGACAAGCATGACTTTGTCCATGTGTCGATCCTTTGAGACTGCAACCTTACCTAGACCCAATACCTGACTTTTGCCTTTGTCAGCGAAGATGATATGCTTCAGATGCGATGGTGATAAGGGAGCATCCATCAATAGATTCTTGTCACCAGTCATGTGATATGTACATCCACTATCGAGGACCCACTCATTGGCTTTGGGTTGATCATCCTACAGATGAATTAGTGCAACTTACGAACTCATATACTTCATCAATGAAGAATATGACATCAATATCATCAGATCAATTTCATCAAGCAATAGAATAGATAAAGTAGTGTGAGGACGTGAGAAATGAAAGTTCATTTCTTCATGATTAGCCTGCGTCCTTTCAGGTAATCTTCAGGTCTCCAGCAAATTCTTCAGACGTTTTAAGCACGTCTGGAGACCTGGCCCTACATAAGAGCTTAGTTCTTTTTCTTCACCACCCACATCTGAAGGGGTGGCAAAGAATTCATCACTCTGCGAGCACCATATGAGAAAGGTGGCATAGAAGCCAGTCCACTTTGTTTCACATAAGAGGGGTTAGGATAAGCATATGAATAAGCAGAGAAATTCTTCGAGGACTTATGAACATAATGGTTAGAAGAATAATGCTCATATTCATAGCCCTTAGCCCTTCCCTGCAAAACAGAGGGGTTAGCACGATGATTATCATATGAGGATTTTGATCTTTTTGAGGAATTTGATCCACGTGAGGAATTTGGTCCGTATGAGGACTTGGATCCATATGAAGAATTTGGTCCATATGAAGAATTTGATCTGGAGTTCCTATTCTTCATAGGTGGTGTCATGAGGACATTCACCTGAAGACTTTCAAGGCAACTTTTGGGAACCCAGATTTTCTTCATAGGGAACCATTCCTGCAGTTAGTGCCAACATATCTAGTAAATACTTCACCATTCTGATTTTTGAACAATTTATAGTTGGAGTCAAATGACTCATCAGAAGAATGAGGAGATTCACATGTAAAGCCAGATAGATTGGATGGATCAACTAGAGGTCCCTTTGCAGCAACCCATGAGGTTTTGGGGTACTGCTCAGGTTTCCAATATGTTCCATCAACATTGAGTTTCCTCTCAAAGGCAATACCCTCTTTCCTAGGGTTCCTGTTGAGGATCTGCTTTTTAAGCACATCACAAAGAGTCTGATGCCCTTTGAGGCTTTTGTACATGCCTGTCATGTACAATTCCTTCAGCCCTGCATCATCAGTGATACTAGCAATGTCCTCAGATGAGGAATTAGTGATAGCAGAGATAGATGAAGAATTTGTAGCATTAGAAACATTTGAACATTCAGGTGAAGAATTAGCAGTTTCACATTCAATGCACTTCAAACATGGAGGAACAAATTCTTCCCGAGCAGCGCTGATTTGTTCAGCAAGTAATGAATCGTGCTCCTTCTGAAGATCTTCATAACTCACTCTTAGCTTCTCAAGATCTTGCTTTCTCTGAAGAAATTCATAAGAAAGCTTCTTGTGATCAGATAAGAGAGTGTTATGATGACCTTGAAGGTTGTCAAACCGAGACTGAAGTCTCTGAAGATTTCCAGTCAAGGTTTTAGTGCGATCCATTTCTTCACCCAACATATCATCACTTTTGTCTAGCATGTTTTGAACCTTTTCAATAGCCTTTTGTTGTTTCACAGCAATCTTAGCAAGTTTAGAGTAGCTGGGCTTGATGTTTTCATCAGATTCATCCTCACTACATTCAGAGGAGGGGTATTTAGTTACCTTGGCACCCTTTGCCATGAAGCAATAGGTGGGAGCGTAGTCATTATTGCCTTCATCAGCCTTGTTGGTGATGCCATTTTCTTCAGAGTTGAAGATAGACTTGATGACGAATGCAGTAGTGAGAGCTAGGCTCGCCACACCAGACTCGGACTCCTCAGATGCCTCCTCGTCCTCATGTTCCTCAGATTCAGCCTCAGAGTCCATTTCCTTGCCAATGAATGCCTGAGCCTTCTTGGAGCTGCTCTTCTTGTGAGATGAAGACTTCGAGGATTTTGATGATGAAGACTTTGAAGATTTCTTCTTCTTCTTTGTGTCATCAGAACTGTAATCCTTGTATTTCTTCTTCTTTGATTCCTTATCCCACTGAGGACAATCTTGAATGCAGTGACCAGGTTTCTTGCATTTGTGGCATAGCCTCTTCTTGTAGTCACTGGATGAGGAATCATTGCTCCTTGAGGATTTTCCAAAGCGACCACGTCTTGAGAACTTCTGAAATTTCTTCAGGAGCAGTGCTAGTTCCTGGCTCAGTTCTTCAGGATCACCAAGGCTGCTAGCTGAGTCTTCATCTTTAGACTCAGAGACTGCCTTGGCCTTTAGAGCATGTGACCTGCCATAACTCGAACCATAGAGATCTCTTTTCTCAGTAAGCTGGAACTCATGAGTGTTTAGCCTCTCGAGGATATCAGCGGGATCAAGTGACTTGTAATCAGCACGTTCTTGTATCATCAGTGCCAGAGTATCAAATGAAGAATCAAGAGATCTCAGCAATTTCTTCACCACCTCATGGTCGGTGATGTCAGTGGCACCAAGTGCTTTAAGCTCATTTGAGATGTCAGTGAGGCGATCGAAGGTTTGCTGAACATTTTCATTGTCGAGTCTCTTGAAGCGGTTGAAGAGATTGCGAAGAACGTCAACACGAGAGTCACGTTGAGTTGAGACTCCTTCATTCACTTTGGACAGCCTATCCCAGATAAGCTTAGCAGTTTCCAAAGCACTCACTCTTCCATACTGCCCGTTGCTCAGATGGCCACATATGATGTTCTTCGCTTGAGAATCGAGTTGCTTGAATCTCTTCACATTAGTAGCGTTCAGAGAAGGTGTGACTGGGGGAACACCATTTTCCACAACATACAAGAGATCGTTATCAATTGCCTCAAGATGCATTCACATCTTATTCTTCTAGTAGGGGTAGTCTATTCCATCGAAGGTAGGACACCCAGCAGAGACCTTGATCATACCTGCGGTCGACATAACTAAAACTCTAGGCAGTTAAACCAAAATCACACAGAACAAGGGAGTACCTTGCTCTGATACCAATTGAAAGTGCGTTATATTGACTAGAGGGGGGTGAATAGGCAATTTTTATGAATTCTTCACTGAGGAATTTGCTGGTGAGGGAATTCCTTAGCGAAGAACTACTTGCAGCGGAATAAGTACTCAAAAGTAAACATAACAAAACACAATCATAGTCATCATGATGAAATGAAAACAAGCACAGAGTACAGAAAGCATAAACACAAGATAACTCAGGATGAAGACGGACAGACTGAAGAAATTGAACTGGGGAAATTGAGAAAGTCTTCAGTCAAAGTCTTCAGTCAGATATGAACAGTCACACAACAACTGAAATGAGGAAATGAAAGAGTTGAGGAAATAGAACCGGTAAGCTTGGTCAAGACAATGATTTGGTAGACCAGTTCCAACTGCTGTCTCAATTGTACGTCTGGTTGGAGAAGCTAGGTATTTAAACCTAAGGACACATAGTCCTCACTGTATTCTCCTTGAGCTAAGGTCACACAGACCTCGCCCAATCACTCGTGGTAAGTCTTCAGGTGACTTCCAAACCTTCATAGACTCGGTCACTCAGCGATCCACAATTCCTCTTGGATGCTCTAGACCATGACGCCTAACCATCTGGAAGAAGCACAGTCTTCAAAGGTAACAAGCATCGGATCCACGCATGATCAATCTCTTGAGTCATGCTCAATCACTTTGGGTTTGAAGGTGTTTGGGTTTGGGTTTTCCTCACTTGCTGATTTTCGCTCAAAGTCCTCAGAGGATGGGATGCTCTCAAATGACAAGTGTCAGTTTCTCTCGGAGCAGCCAACCAGCTGGTGGTTGTAGGGGGGCGGCTATTTATAGCCTAGGGAGCAGCCCAACATGATAAGACATAAATGCCCTTCAATGATATGACCGTCAGGTGGGTAGATATTTGGGGACAGCTGGCGCATAGCACAACAACGGTCGGATTTTTTACTCTCAAATTCCTCAGGGCTATCATGTTCCTCACTGTGTAGGCAATCCGCACTGGCGAATTCCTAACTCCTCAGTCAGAACAAATTCCTCAGCAACTAGAAGAACTTCGTCTCTGTTACTGAAGAAATTGACTGAACTATATGAGATTTCCAATGGCTTCACTCGAAGGGATTGGTAGGTGTAGGATTTTGATTTGAGCATCACATGGAAATTTTTCCTTAGTATTTCCTCGACCCCCTTTAACAGTACGGTGTTTCTTATGACTCAAGAAAGAGAAAATGAAACTACGAAAACAAAAGTCTTCACGCTTCATGTTCCTCGAATGATTTCCAAGTCTTCAAGGTCACACCAATTTCTTCACTTTCAAAGTCTTCAGAAAGTCTTCAGAAATCCAAAGTCTTCAGTCGAAGAACTTCATTGCTAGGGGTCGACTTTCTCTGTAAATATCAAACTCATCATAGACTTATAGACCTGCGTAAACTCACAAACGCATCAGTCCCTTAACCTATAAGTCTTCAATACACCAAAATCACTAAGGGGCACTAGATGCACTTACAATCCACTAAAAGTTTCCCTTTTTGAGATAAGCAGTGTCGCACATAACAAGCATGCTCATCTAAAGATTTTCCCTCAACCAAGCTAGTTGGGGTTTCAGCACGAGCACATAGGGATCGAAGATGATCCAAGTAAAAAGCTTCAGGAGTGTGATAGATTTTGAGTGGTTCTTCAACCATTGGTGTAGTAGGTACAACTAAATTTTTTTGGTATTTTGCATTTCCTACCCATAAGTCAAGATAGAAAACAAGAGCACAAAATAAAAACTACTTAGTGATAAAGAAAACAAGAATATTCACCCCACGCTATAACTCCCCGGCAATGGCACTAGAAAAAGGTCTTGATAACCCACAAGTATAGGGGATCAACTGTAGCCTCTTTCGATAAGTAAGAGTGCCGAACCCAACGAGGAGCTAAAGGTAGAACAAATATTCCCTCAAGTTCTATCTACCAACGATACAACTCTACACACGCTTAATGTTCGCTTTACCTAAAAAAAGTATTAAACTAGAAGGACTTTGTAGGTGTTGTTGGATAGGTTTGCAAGAATATAAAGAGCATGTAAATAAAAACTAGGGGCTGTTTAGATAAAGACGCAATAAAGTTAGTATAGGGAGTGTGGAAAAGTGGTGGTAGGAGTTGTGAAATTGTCCCTAAGCAATTGACTACTTTACTAGACCGATAGCAAGTTTTATGTGGGAGAGGCCACTGCTAGCATGTCATCCCTGACTTGGAATTCTATGCCCTTATGATTGGAACTATTAGCAAGCATCCGCAACTACTAACGTTCATTAAGGTAAAACCGAACCATAGCATTAAGATATATTGGTCCCCCTTTAATCCCGTATGCATCAATTTCTATTCTAGGTTGAAGCTTCTGTCACTCTTGCCCTCCAATACATAGTCCTATCAACATACAACTAACCCTATAGTGTGGTCCATGCGCGCGCTCTTATGATGGGCACTAAAGGACAACAACATAACCACAAGCAAATTAAACCAATCATAATAATTCACCAATTACCGATAGGACAATGAAAATCTACTCAGACATCATAGGATGGCAACACATCATTGGATAATAATATGAAGCATAAAGCACCATGTTCAAGTAGAGGGTACAGCGGGTTGCGGGAGAGTGGACCACTGTAGATAGATGGGGGGAGGTGATGAAGATGTTGGTGAAGATGACGGAGGTGTTGGTGTAGATCATGGTGATGATGATGGCCCCGGCGGCGTTCCGGCGCCACCGGGGAGAGGGGTAGAGAGCCCCCCCCCCCCTCTTCTTCTTCTTCCTTGACCTTCTCCCTAGATGGGAGAAGGGTTTCCCCTCTGGTCCATGGTCTCCATGGCGTGGGAGGGGCAAGAGCCCCTCCGAGATTGGATCTGTCTCTCTCTATTTCTGCGTCTCACATTCTGGCCTTTCACCATGTCTTATATTCCCGGAGATCCGTAACTCCGATTGAGCTGAAATTTTAACATGATCTCTATTCGGATATTAGCTTTATTGGTGACAAAAGGGCACCAACCGCCTTACGGGGTGGCCACGAGGGCCCAGGGCACACCTGACCCCCTGGGGCGTGCCCCCTGCCTCGTAGCCCCCTCGGGCATCGTCTCGCGTGGATTCTTCTTCCCAAAAATCATAAATATTCCAAAAAAAATCTCCGTAAGTTTTTATTCCGTTTGGACTCTGTTTGATATGGGTTTTCTGCGAAACAAAAAACATGCAACAAACAGGAACTGGCACTGGGCACTGGATCAATATGTTAGTCCCAAAAATAGTATAAAAAGTTGCCAAAAGTATGTAAAGTTGTAGAATATTGGCATGGAACAATCAAAAATTATAGATATGACAGAGACGTATCAAGCGACCTTGACGACCTCTTAGCGGAGCTCACTCTCTCCGATGCGACCACCACCGACCGCATCCCCGGTGACATCGTGGTCGTCAACAACCCGCTCCCTCCTATCGCCAGCGACGCCTCTGCCAGCGCGCTCGGCGTTGGCGTCTTCATGGAGGTGATGGTCACTGGCGATAGCCAGAACGCTAGCGGGTCCATCCAGGATCTGTTGCGAGTGGCCATGCAAGACCTAGCAACTCCCGTCTGTGCTGATGCCGGCCAGGAGGAGCTAGAGGAGATCCGTATCAAGCTCCTTGACAACAACACCAAGATGATGGCCATGAAGTGCCGCGCTGAGGCCAACCAGCATGAGATCGACCGCATAGCGGGCGGCACGCTGGCTGGTGGCGAGCCCAGCCAGGCCGGCGCCATCCGGCAACGCGGCGCGGCCATTGCCAGCATGCTGGGAGTCAGACGCCCAATCTATGAGACGCCCATGCAGAACCTGCGTGCCATGCAGGCGACAATAAAAGAACTTGAGAACCTGGACGGCGAGGAACGGTGCAGCCAGATGCACCGCCTCCAGGAGCTCATCGACGCTGCGAATACGCAACAAGACTCGTGCAACCGCGTGGTGGGAGCCGGCCGGAGGCTGAAAACCCTCCTCCCCACCGCGATAATGGAGCGACCTCTCGGCCCCCTAGTGGCGGCGGCCGCAACCAGCGGAACCTCGAGCCGGCAGCTAGCCGCAGCCACCACTCTCGTGGCACGGTTGTGGCTATCCGACAGGACCCTCCGAACCCGGAGGGACGGTGTCAGGGGTTGGGTGCGACATATGCCAAAGGATGGCTTATCATGGTGGGAGCGAGTAGAACATCGCCGGTGCCAGGAAACGGGATTAGGCGAAGGCATGCACGCCGGCGAATCTTACCCAGCTTCGGGGCTCTCCGGGCAGATAACACCCCTACTCCTGCTCTGCGGGGTCTCCGCATGATCACTAAGGCGTAGTGACTACAAGGTTGCTCCTAGAGCTGTATTCGGGAGGTAGGAGAAGGCAAGGCTAGCTCTCCCCTTTCTATGTGATCTGGTCTAAGGCTAATGGATGCCAACCCTTTGCATGGGTGCCCCGGGGGGTTTATATAGGCCTACCCCCCGGGGGTACAACGGTAATCCGGCTGGGCGCGGGTCTCAGCCGTCTGTCTCTCAGGCCGCCGTTTTCTCTGCCGACTACTGGGGCCCGCTGTCTTGCGGGCCCCGCCGGTGAGTCCGGCACTGTAGCCGTAATTCTGATGACGCAGGCTCGGTCACGGGGTCATGGCAACAGTGTCGTCGTCTATCGGGCGATCACTGTCGTTACTTCCCGTCTTGTCTGGTTAATGGCGCGTGGGACCCGTGGGAGAGGCCGGTCGACTCTAGGGAGCCGGCTCCCACGGGGCCGCCTTCGGGGCGTATCCGCCGTCCTCCATGCTCTCTGTCGGTGTCAAAACCGGCGGATCTCGGGTAGGGGGTCCCGAACTATGCGTCTAGGTGGATGGTAACAGGAGACGAGGGACACGATGTTTTACCCAGGTTCGGGCCCTCTTGATGGAGGTTAAACCCTACGTCCTGCTTGATTAATATTGATGATGTGTGTTACAAGAGTGGATCTACCACGAGATCAAGGAGGCTAAACCCTAGAAGCTAGCCTATGGTATGATTGTTGTAATGGTTGTTCGTCCTACGGACTAAAACCCTCCGGTTTATATAGACACCGGAGAGGGCTAGGGTTACACAGAGTCGGTTACAATGGTAGGAGATCTACATATCCGTATCGCCAAGCTTGCCTTCCACGCCAAGGAAAGTCCCATCCGGACACGGGACGAAGTCTTCAATCTTGTATCTTCATAGTCTTGGAGTCCGGCTGACGATGATAGTCTGGCTGTCCGGACACCCCCTAGTCCAGGACTCCCTCAGTAGCCCCTGAACCAGGCTTCAATGACGATGAGTCCGGCGCGCATATTGTTCGGCATTGCAAGGCGGGTTCCTCCTCCGAATAATTCATAGAAGATTGTGAACACCAGGATAGTGTCCGGCTCTGCAAAATAAATTCCACATTCCACCGTAGAGAGAATAATATGTACACAAGTCCAATCTGCTGACGTATTTTGTGGCATGACGTCACACCACTACCAATCCTTTACTTGAATCGTTTCTTATTATACCACCTCAGTGCGTTTAGCGAAGCGGTTTCCTTGGCACGTCTTGTCGAAGCAGAGATCGTGTTCCCCTTATTCTGGGATCCTCATCAATACGGATGTGGGTAACCCAACCGTGCCCGTTGCCACGCCCCCTCTATCGGAGGCGAGCCCCGAACGGTCACGGGGACGGCTCTTGGTATTCCCCTTCTTTATAACGGGACCAAGGCTCGTTTCGTTTCTTCAATCTTCAATCGAATCTACTCCTTGCCCTGAGTTCCAACACTCAGAGCCCCAGATTCGAGCGCTTCGGACCTTCAACAATGTCCGGCTCCGACCTACAGGGCCGGTGGATGCCCTCCTCCGTCATGGAAGAAGACGTGCTAAAGCTGCGGGAGGCCAAGTACCTGTCTTACGAGATTTTGCATAGGTTGCCCGTCAAAGGGCAAGTCATCCCCACCCCGAGCCCAACGAGTATGTCGTGTTTGTATCCCACCTCCGTCGGGGTTTAGGCTTCCCGATGGATCCTTTTGTGAGAGGGCTCATGTTTTACTACGGGCTGGAATTCCACGACTTGGCTCCGGAGTCCATCCTCCATATCTCTTCATTCATTGTTTTTTGCGAAGCCTTCCTCCGCGTTACCCCTCACTTCGGCTTGTGGCTTAAGACCTTCAACGTGGAGCCGAAGATGATCGAGGGGCGTCAAGCAGAGTGCGGCGGGGCGGTTGTAAGCAGAAGGGCCGACGCTCCATGGCCCGAGGGCTCTTTTCAGGAGGAGCTCGGCTTGTGGCAGCAGGAGTGGTTCTACATAACCGCTCCTAGGGGCAGCAGGCAGAAGCCGCCGCCCATCTTCCGCTCGAGCCCTCCGCATCGACTGGTGTCATGGGTCAGCCAAGGGCTCAACTGGGGGCCGTCAAAGGACGTGCCCCTATTGCAGGGCCGGATTCAAGACCTCCAGGCGAGGGAGATTGATCTGGTCGTGGCGATACAGGTCATGCTGATTAGGCGTCTCCTGCCCTGCAAACGTCATCCTCTCCGGCTGTGGGAGTTTAATCCGGAGGGACCACGAATTCTCCAACACTTCATGGGTGTGACACCCGTGGAGATGTATAAACTGCTCTTCGCATCACGAGAGGCGTGCCCGGAATTGACCGAGGACACCGACCTAAGCTGCAATCGCCCGGATACACAAGTAAGTAGCTCCGCGTCCGGACATACCATTTTTTTGCCTTTCTATGATTTGCTTTATGACCAATTACCCTCTAAACAGGAGTGGATAGCGCAAGCAAAACTGATACGGTGTTCGGCTCCCCTCCTAGAGACCGCGCCGGATTCCGTGTTGGTCAGGATGCTGGAGGTCGCGCCTTCAGAGGAAGGCGAAGGCGAGAACAGAGGAACTACCGCCTCAACCAAGGAGGCTTTTGAGGAGGGGGGGATCGAGAATCCCTCCTTCCAGGGGGAGAATAGGACCACCTCCGAAAACCCGGAGGCCAAAGCCCCCAAGCGGGGGAAGAGATCTTCACCAGAGGGTCCTGCGTCCGGAGAGGCTCCGGCCGCACAGTCTCCCCTAAAGAATCAGCCCTCCAACGAGCCGTAAGTGGAAAAAAGGGAGTTTTGTAAATAAGGGACATCCCTATTTGTGCTTCTGAGGATAACTTAAGTTTTTACCTTGTAGTTCGGATCTCCGTCCTTCTCAGATGAGCTCGTCTTCGGGGGAACTCCATCCGGAGATGATGGAGAGCGAGACGCCTCCATCTGCCGCCCCGTCGGATAGGGGGGACGAGCCTGAAGTGTCATCACGGAGGGTATCCCTGAGTCCGGCAGGGCCGAATAATTCGACACCAACTGGTGTGCGGCCGGGGGAGCTGAAGGATCTGCTTGAGAGGGCGTCCATCTCAGAAGGTCACCGTACACTGATGAGTACGGTGATTGAAAGAATTTCATCCGCTGAGGGCGGATTGCGTGATGCCGTCAGAAGTTTGCTGGCGGGGTTTGAGGTACGTAAAAATGACATACCCTTTGATAGTTTTACACATAAAGTGCGCCCTGTATAGATAGTAGCCCCTGAGCCTCGGTAGGGTGTCGAGAACGACAACGTGCCGAGGATCAAAATCCCAGGTATTGATTTACGCCTTTCCTAAGCAGGTGGCAGATAGTTCGGTGGCTAGACGGACAGATGGAGTTGCCGAACTAAAGCGGCAGCTCGACATTGCGGATGCGGACATCACGCTGGTCAATAAACGACTTGATGAGTCACCAGGTAGGTTTTTTTTTCGTGGTCACCTAGTAAGGGAGCCGAAGCCCACTCCTTACAACATGTGTGTTCAATGCAGATGGTGCCGCTGCTGTGGAGAGCCTTCGGGCGGAACTTGCTCAAGCCAAGGAGCAAGCCAGAAGGAGTGATGCAGCTGCCTCTAGGGCGGCCGAAGAGCTAAAAGCCGAAAGGGCTGCACACTGCCAAAGCAGGGAGGAAATGGCCGAAATGGCCGTGAAGTTGAAAGATGCTACCGACCGCAATGACGTTCTTGAAAAGGAACGCCTAGCAGAGCAAGAAGACCGGGGGAAGGCCACCACCGAGGGCAAGGATGCCCGTACTGCAATGCAGGCTATAAAGGAGGAGCTGCGCCAGGCCGGAGACATTGTGGCCGACAAGCCCTTTCTGCTGCGCCGAAGGTTTACAGATCCAAAGTATGCTCAGCTTGGCCAGCTGTGGGGTCCGGAGGATCCTTATATGGACTTAGCGGCGAGTGCGGCAGATGCCGTTGTGCACTTCCGAAGTCAGAAGGATCACAAGACGGAAGAGTTGTTTTGGTCTCAATTCCATAGTCCGGAGCATTCACTTCCGCTGACCGATCGGCTGGCCGAGTGGGCTGAACTGAATAGGTTGTCCGGACTTGCCATGACGGATATCGTGGCTCATGTCTGGCCGTATAGGCCCAAACCGAAGAGTTATTTTGGCTTATTGCAGCAATTCCTTGGGGCGGTGCCGCATATCAAGGCGATGAAGCGGTCGGCTTGCATAGAAGGTGCACGGATGGCCCTTGCCCGTGTGAAGACACATTGGACAGAGATGGATGCCACCGCTGTTGCGACCCAGGGTTCGGACGAGAGCCGGTTACCCGCCGAGCACTATTTTGGGGAAGTTCTGCGTGGTGCTCGTGTAATAGAGTGGCAGTGCTCAAAAAATGTCATGTTCAAGTGAACGTTTTTGTTTGTAAAATGATGTTTACGATTTCAGCGCTTTTTGGTACTTGTGCGTTCAAGTATTGAAACATCTCCTGTGCGGCCGTTGATGTATACTTGTGTATAACCTGAAAGATGGCAGTCTTCGGCTTCAGCCCCCACGCACATGGTGCGGGGGTGTTTGCGAAATAGCGCGTTTTCACACTTAATCCAACGTCTTGGTCCTATTAAGGAGGTGATAGCGTAGCAAACGAGGCAACCGGACTATAATGCTTTATCACTTTCACTTAGCCATAGGAGTTCGAAGGTGGGGCTACGATATAGCCCCTAGGGGCACCGCGCTCTCCGAATTTGGGGCGCGTGTGTGCCTGACCGGGAAGCGGTCCTTCGCCAAAGCGGAGGAATTCTAAACATTCCTGAGGTCGATCGAGTGGTTGACCAGTCTCTCGCTACATCATGACAGTCAGTTTTCGGCTTTCTCTACTGAGGCGCTCACCCGGCCGAACCGGGGCACAATCGCAGTAGTTCTCCTGGTGCCGCGTTAGCCGACGATGCGGAACGTAAGGCAGCAAAACACAGGAGCCGGGCAAACCCAACATTTGACCAAAGACATGATTCGGAGCTGATGCATATAAGGCCTAACTCGAGACGCCGAACACTCCCTGAGGTGTTCGGTCTTTATGATGACGGGCAGATCAATGCCCTAAGCCCCTAGTGTCCAGGTACGCGCAAGATCCTCTGACGCGGCCGATGCCAAAACGTCAGCCTCCTCACTGGTTATGATGAGAAACCAGGGGATGTATAGCAACAAGAGACAGTAAAAAAGGTTTACTCAGGGTCTTAATCTGAAAAGAATCCTGGCAACGGGTCCCTACTGCACGTCTGCGCATGTGTCTCCGTTGTGCGGTATCCTGGACGGGTGTAACACGCTGTTCATCTGTAAAAGAGAGGAACTTGGTTTAAAAATAAATTGTGGCAAAAATGTATTTAAAACAGAGCATGCATAAATGAATAAAATTGAGCCTTTATTGGCTCCTTGTTGCTCATACGCACAGCCCCTTGTAAAGGGGTGTCTGGCTAGGGAGCCCCTAGTTTATTTATGTCGGACTCGTTCTAGCCGTGTCCGGGGTCTTGAACGACCTTTTAATGAGATGATGCCGCGTGGACCGGGCATTTTAAGTGTAAGAGACGCATAGTGTTTAAAGCGGACAAAAGCTTCACGTCCCAATAGTGCTTGATGGCAACTTTTGAATGGGGCGACATGAAAAATTAGCTTTTCACGTCGGAAGTTGTCGGGTGACCCGAACATAACTTCTAGTAGTAAGGAGCCCGTGCACTTGGCGGGAGGGCCTGGCGCCACTCCTTTAAAGGAAGTGTGGCTATATCGAATTTTAGTACGGTCTACCCCCAACTTGCGGATTGTGTCCGGATATAGCAGGTTTAAGTCGCTGCCGCCATCCATTAGGACCTGTGTAGTCCGTCGATTATAGGATCCAATATCAGAGCAGTCCATCCTGCGTTTCGAATGCTCCTGGAATAGTCCAGGTGGTCGAAAGTAATTGGTTTTGACATCCAATCTCGGGGTTCCGCTGGGGTGGACCGTGCGACACCTACTTTGGCGGGTGCCGCATTGTTGTTTCGTGTTATCACATGAAGTGAGTTTACTGTTTTGACTTCTTGTGGGAAAGTCTTCTGTTTTCCGGTGCTCTGCTGGTGGGGTTTGTCATCATCCTCGCTTGGCGCGTCGAGCCCCTTGTGTTCGGCGTTGAGTTGGCCGGACTGTTTGAAGACCCAACAATCTCGGTGGGTGTGGTTTGCAGGCTTCCGGGTGTACTGTGGATTTGACATATCCGATCCAAAATTTTGTTCAGGTTGGATAGCTCGTCACTGTTGTCCTTGAGGGGCAGTGTTTTGTTGTTCGGCCGCGAGCTTTTGAATCCGGCGTTAACCATCGTGCTCTTTGGGCTCTTTTCTTTATTTCGGCGCTGGTCCTTTCTGCGCCGTGATTTTCCGTTTCCATCTCTGATCTCGGATGTACTCGGGTCGCTGGTGCTGCGTCTTGCTAGCCAGCTATCTTCCCCCGCGCAAAAGCGGGTCATGAGGCTTGTTAGCGCGGCCATTGTCCTCGGCTTCTCTTGGCCGAGGTGTCTGGCGAGCCATTCGTCTCGGACATTATGTTTAAAAGCTGCTAAGGCTTCGGCGTCCGGACAGTCGACTATTTGGTTCTTTTTGGTGAGGAACCTGTTCCAGAATTTGCGCGCTGATTCTCCGGGCTGTTGGGTTATGTGACTTAAATCGTCTGCATCCGGAGGGCGGACATAAGTCCCCTGAAAGTTTGCTCTAAACGCGTCCTCGAGCTCTTCCCAGCTTGCAATGGTATTTTCTGGGAGGCTTTTGAGCCAATGCCTGGCTGGCCCTTTGAGCTTAAGGGGTAGATATTTTATGGCGTGGAGATCATCTCCTCTAGCCATATGTATATGCAGGATGTAATCCTCAATCCAGACTCCGGGGTCTGTTGTTCCGTCATATGCCTCTATGTTTACGGGTTTGAACCCTGCTGGAAATTCGTGATCCAGCACCTCATCGGTGAAACATAGTGGGTGTGCGGCGCCCCTGTATTTGGGTGTGCCGTTATCTTCGAACACTCGGCGTGTTATGTTACTTCCTGGGGCCCTCTTCTTCGGCCCATAAATGGACCTGACTGGGCCATCCATTTTGCGAAGATATTTATTTGTGTCATGTGCTGGCTTGTGTGCGGTGTTGCTTGCCGCTCCTGGCCTGCCTTCTGGTCGTCTATCCGGCCAGGCGGCCTCTTTGCTTTTTAATTGTGGGGGCTCTACGGCCTCCTCGTCGAATTCGGGCAGCAGCTTGCGCTTCGGGTAGCTCTTTGTTTGTTGGCTATTGCCATATTTGTCCGCGGTCTTGAGTACTTTGCTCCACCTCATTCTGAGTATGTCTTCCGCTGTTTTGAGCTTCCGCTTCTCCTTTTTCAGCTTTCTTGCAGTGGCGACAAGCTTTTTTTGGAGGTTCTTATGCTCCGGTGGTGTGTCCGGTGTTAGATCGTCCGGACTGTTGTCTTCGCCGAGGGTGAGTTGATTATCCGATTCCTCCTGTTCGGATGGCTGCTTGGTTGCATGTTCGTCGCCCACTGGTTTGCCCTGCGCTATGGCTGGGTCATTATGATTGCTGTTGTTATCGAGGCGGGGCTTGGGGTGGCGCCTATGTCACCGTTTTGGTTGTTTTTTGGGGGAATTATCCTTCGCCGCGTCCCGTTGTTCCTCGTTATCGCTCCCTTTTGGGGTGTCCACCATGTATATATCATGAATTGTGGTGGCTTTCCAGTGCCCTGTAGGCGCTGGTTCTTGATCGTCTCCGGCATCGTCGTTCATACCGTCGATGTCTTCGGGGTCATAGTCTAGCATGTCGGTTAGATCATCGACAGTGGCTACAAAGTGGGTGGTGGGTGGGCTTTGAATTTCTTCGTCGTCCGCATCCCAGCCATCCTGACCGCAGTCCGGCCAGGGTTCTCCTAATAACGAGAGGTGTTTTAGCGAATTTAGGATGTCGCCAAAGGGTGAGTGTTGAAAGATGTCCGCAGCGGTGAATTCCATGATCGGCGCCCAATCGGATTCGATTGGTAGGGGCGCAGGAGGTTCGGAGTCCGGCAAGGAGTCCGGCGCCTCGGAGTCACGAGCTTTGCAAGGGACAAGGTTAGTGTTCGGCTCCATCGCCGTAGAAGTTGCAGCTCCCGAGGCGGTGTCCAGCCACCTGTCCTCGATCTGTGCGGTCGGCTCCAAACTATGGGTCAGAGCGGACTTGTGTGCGGCCTCTAGGGTACTGTCCAACGGCAGAGCTAGATCATGCCCATCGTGACAGTGCGGCACGCTCGGCTGTGGCTCGACTCCATCGAAGATCAAGTCCCCGCGGATGTCAGCCGTGAAGTTTAGGCTTCCAAACCTGACCTGATGGCCAGGGGCGTAGCTTTTGATCTGCTCCAGATGGCCAAGTGAATTGGCCCGCAGTGCGAAGCCGCCGAACACGAAGATCTATCCGGGGAGAAAAGTCTCACCCTAGACGGCGTGGTTGTTGATTGAAGAAGCCATCAAGCCTATCAGTGATGACACAGAGGAACTCTCAATGAAAGCACCAATGTCGGTGTCAAAACCGGCGGATCTCGGGTAGGGGGTCCCGAACTGTGCGTCTAGGCGGATGGTAATAGGAGACGAGGGACACGATGTTTTACCCAGGTTCGGGCCCTCTTGATGGAGGTAAAACCCTACGTCCTGCTTGATTAATATTGATGATGTGTGTTACAAGAGTGGATCTACCACGAGATCAAGGAGGCTAAACCCTACAAGCTAGCCTATGGTATGATTGTTGTAATGGTTGTTCGTCCTATGGACTAAAACCCTCCGGTTTATATAGACACCGGAGAGGGCTAGGGTTACACAGAGTCGGTTACAATGGTAAGAAATCTACATATCCATATCGCCAAGCTTGCCTTCCACGCCAAGTCCCATCCGGACACGGGACGAAGTCTTCAATCTTGTATCTTCATAGTCTTGGAGTCCGGCTGACGATGATAGTCCGGCTGTCCGGACACCCCCTAGTCAAGGACTCCCTCACTCTCACTGACTGGCGGGTCCGCCGTCTCTGAGCCGTACAGGTAGGCCATCATGGCCACAGTGCGCCGCACACTGTGGCTGAGGTCAGGGCTGGTATGGAAATAGTGCCGGACCACGCCGGAGATCTCTAGCGGTACGACACACTGTAGCCATGCCGGCCCTTCGTAAGCAGGAAGTGACGGCCACGCCGTGGTCGTACCCGCCTCGCCTATCGCGACGAGAGTAGAGTCACGGGCTGACTCTCCATAGCCGGCTCCTCCGGAAGTCGCCGACCATGAGTCGGCTTATCTTGGAGTCGCCATCTAAGACTCGGCTTATCTTGGAGTCGCCATCTGAGACTCGGCTTATCTTGGAGTCGCCATCTGAGACTCGACTTATCTTGGAGTCGCCATCTGAGACTCGGCTTATCTTGGAGTCTCCATCTGAGACTCGGCTTATCTTGGAGTCGCCATCTGAGACTCGGCTTATCTTGGAGTCGCCATCTGAGACTCGGCTTGTCTTGGAGTCGCCAGCTGAGACTCGGCTTGAGGGGCGCAGCCTGCCCCGATGTCTTGAAAGGTTCTGGGGCTCGGGTTAGCCCATCCGTGGCCCATTACTTCGACAGTAGTCCCCGAAGCTGGTGAGGCTCCGAGAGTGACACGTTATGGGGCCTCAACAGTTTCATTCTTCCGGTGGTGGAATCTGGGCTTCGCTTGCCGTCTTCCTCTGGGCCGACTATTCGAAGTCGGATTCGTAGAGGGTCGTCTTGCTCTATAAAGAGCTTGAAAGTCGTGGCGGGAGACCAGGTGGCATGCCTGATACGCTTTCCTGCTGCCGCCCGCCGCGGTCCTATCGCGCGGCGCCACGCGGCGGGGGCAGTCTGCTTGCCCACGCGCGCGACGGGACGGGCCGTCAGGCGAGGCCCGCCACTACTGTGCCTCGGCACGCGAACGGATCCGCTGCGGTCGTGCGGACGGTTGGGCTTCTCACGCCGTTACTGCGTGCAGTAACTTCGTGGGTCAAATCGTGGGGCGGCGTGGGGCTCTGAGCGCAGTTAATCCCACGCCCGCCCCCTCGGCTTCTCAGCCTCCATGGCTATAAATAGGGGGGGGGGCGGTAAAGCACGCGCGCCCATCTCCCCTGATCCCCGTTTCCTCTTGCCTCCTCTCTCCTTCTTCTTGCCGCCGGCGAGCAGAACCACACCGCACCAGCCAGCGATGAGCTCTTCCTCCGCCGCCGCGGCTCCGACCGTGCGTTCCGATGAGTGGGACGGCTCGGTGGTCGACAACGACCTCATTGAGTTCCTCCGCAAGACGCGCCACCTCCCCGGCGCACACCTCGTGCGAGCTCGCACCGCACCGGCGAGGGAGATATCACCGGTGCCGGAGGAGAGCGAGCGGGTCATCTTCCACTCGCACCTCATGCACGGCCTGGGGCTGCCGGCGAGCGGCTTCTTCCGCTCCTTCTTGGAGTTTCAAGGCCTCCAGCCGCACCACCTCACCCCGAATACGATGGTGCTGCTGTCCGCCTTCGCCACTCTGTGCGAAGGTTTCCTCGGTGTTCTCCCCACCATCAAGTTGTGGGGAGAATTCTTCTCATCTAAGCTCGGCACGCACGTCGCCGGCGTGCCGGCTCAATGTGGTGCCTTCATCGCGATGCGACGCTAGACGGCTGACAACCCCTTCCCTTCCATCTCGTTGATCAAGTCGGTGAAGATGTGGCAGCGCTCGTACTTTTACGTGAAGAACCTTACCCCTGACGGTGACTGGGTTAATCTGCCGCCTTATGAAGTCGGCGCCCCAGCTGGGAGGCTCCCCAGCTGGTCTCATCGAGTCAAGACACTAACTCCCGCCAGAGCCGCCGCCATAGCGCGACTCCAAGTCTTGACGCAGTCGGAGGGCCTCGTCGGGGCCGACTTGCTGGCCGCCTTCGTGGCGCGCCGAGTCCTCCCGCTCCAAGGCCGGCCTCACCTGATTTGTCAAATGAGCAGCCACCGAGACCCGAGTCGGATGAGCACCAAGGAGATGCCCCGCGTGGAGGTGGCAAACATGGTGAACCATATCACGAACTGCGAGTTCGGGGAGGACTGGCAGTTCGGCAAGGAGCCGTACTCGCGCGCTAACCCCCCTCCAGTGGTAAGTTGCATCTCCTTATTGGTTTGTCTTCTTTATAGCCGAATCTGACTTCTGATTTTCATTGGTTTCTTCTGAACTAGAACCCCCTCATGCAGCCTGCAGCCGGTGTCACGAGGCCGCCCCGCGAGTTCGTCCCCGACCGAGCGGAGAGCGATGTCAATGACCCCGACTTGGGGGCGGCGGCGATAGAAGCCGACGCCGAAGGCGGAGGAGGAGGAGCGGGAAGCGGCCTCAGGCCCTCGGCCACCTTCGCCGACTGGCCTGAGGACGACGCTGAAGGGGAAGTCGTCCCACGCCATCAGCTAAGGGTCGGCCCCTCGGGCGCGGGTTCCTCCACCGGCTTGGCCGGCCAAGGCGGCACGAAGAGGCGCCATGCGGGGCCGAGTGCGCCCGGCGGCAAGTTGAAGAAGTTCAAGGGGGAGGCCACTGCGACCAAGCGGGAGGAGGCGGCCGCGAAGGCCAACCGCTTCCGTAGGGAAGTGAGAAGGCCGCCGCTAGTCTTTGCGTAAGTTTTTTCACCTTTGTCTTTATTCTCCTCCAGTGAGTCTTGTCCGAGTTCTTCTTTTACATTCCTCCCCTTTTTTCTTCAGGGCCCCCTTTCCCTTGAAAGAGTCGCCGTCCCCTCTGTCATGGGGTCGGCAGAGACGTCCGCCAATAATCGGCGGGTCGACCCCGCCGCCGACCTCCGGGAGGCGTGTAACGCCCCAAGACCGATGCTTCAGAAGACTTCTAGCTATTCCGAGTTTCGCCGTGTGTTTCTTTTGTGCTTGCTCTTTTATTTTTAAATTGCATCATGTCATCATGCCATCATGTCATTTAATTTTTAAAACTCAACTAAATAAATTGTATGGATCTTCGATCCATTTAAATCGAGGGAAGGGTGACTTCTCTTTATAACATATCTTCCAATATTAGGGAGCTATATTTAAATGTTCCATTGATTTGGATTTAACCATAACCCACTTGCAAATAAATCCCAATGCCTTTGTTATCTCAATTCTTGGTCTCCAACCTTGCCCATAATTTCTTTCATCATTTTCCGGAGCTCCACCAAAAATCCGAACATTTTTGGACCTTCCTTTTATCAAGTCCTAGTTCAAACCCATTTGAATTAAATTCAAATGAGTTTGAATTTAAATCTTTCAATCATGGCCTTTCCTATTTTCTTAGAACGAGCATATTTTTGCGAGTCCGGGAAAATTAACCCCATGCTCAAATTATTTCTCCAACCCTTTCTTTATCTCCTTTTTCTTTCTTTGCTATTTACTGCTTTTGGTAAATAAAAGAGAAGTGGGGGATTAGAGAGAGAGAGAGAGAGATCCAGCGCAGCCCAACTCCTCTTGGCCTTTTTCCCTCTTAACTGAGATGGCCCATCTAGGCCCACCTAACCCTCCTAACCCTAGCCGCCAGAGAGCCCGATCCCCACTCCATCAATCTCCCCCTCTCGTTCCCGTGCCGCCGCCACACTTCGATGCCAGGGAAACCGCTCGATCCATCGCTCCCGTCGCCCGCCAATGCCCCGTGCCTGAACCGCCCTCGCTCCCGCGGCCGCTCCCCTCGATCCCCCCTTCCTCCTTACGCCGCCACAGAGAGAGGGTAGCGAGCTCCCTGCACCCGATCCCCTCGCCGCCCTCCTCCTCGATCCGGCCCGAAAAACGTCGTCGTCGCGCCTCCTCGTCTACCCGGTGCCTTCGCCTCGTCAGCTCCGTCGCCAGGGGAGGAGCCCCTCGACCAGTCCCTTTCGGCCCGACTGCGGCGAGCGCCGACCCGTCGACTCTCCAGCCGCTCCTCTGCAGATCCTCCTCCGCCTCGTCCTCGCGTCCGTCCTCGTCACATCCGGCCACCAGGACCCTCCAGCAAGCCGCCGCCGCCATCTAGGACCACCATGGCCGCACCAAGTTGCACAGGAGCTCGGCGCCAAGTCCCGCCGCGGCAAGCCCTCCAGCGCCAAGTCCCAGCGCCGCTCCATCAACATCGCACCCATGTTCCCCGCCGCCGCTTCGGCCAGCGAGTCCAGGCCGCCGAGCTCGCCTGGGCCGCACGACCATGGCACCGCCGCCCTCCATGGTTTGCCGTGCCCTGCTTCTCCTTCCGCGCCGCGCCTCCTTCCTCTCCGCCTCCCCAAGCAACCCCCTCGCCGGCCAGAGTTCCTACTGCCGCCTTCGTCGTTCGAGGCCAGCGCCATGCTTCTGTTTTGAACCAGGGTCCGACGCCTCCATCGCTCAGCGTCTTCGGTTGCTCCTCTTCACGACAAACTTCCATGAGATCTCCACCCCCTTATTGCCCGATTGGCTTTGTTTCCCCTCTTGTCGCTGCCAAGACCCGGTATCCAGGAAGACCCGAGGCCTTTTGTGTTGCTTCGTTTGGATGCGTAAAGTTGTGTACGACTACGTGGATTCGCCAATTACCACGACGACCATCAACAAGTACCTCTACCCACGACCCGGGAACGTCTACGACCCGTGAACGACTACCGTCGCGAGAACGACTACTTCAACTACCGTCGCCGAGATCGCGAGTACCTCTACCGTTGCCATGAACGACTACTTCCACGACGTCCGTGAACCACTACTTCCACTACGACCGCTACGAGAATGTCTACTTCCTCTACATCGTATCGAACTCGACCCGCTCCAAAAATGCACGCTTCAAAGGTATAATCCCGAGATGACGACCGCCGGTGAACGAATGCATGCTTGGTTGTATGAGATGCTCGAGTTTTGCACCATGATCGAATCGTCCTTGCGATGCCCCTCTTTTGCATGCCATCGTCCCGTGGGAACCCGGAATTCAGGAGCACCCCACCATCCTTGCATGACTCGCTCACGTCACACTTCCTTTTGCACCGATACCTCCATGAGTTATCGGGACCGGAATGTTGCCGTGGCACCATTTCCGTTTCACCGCCGTGGCACCTTTTTCCTTCCGCCATGGCGACAAATGCCTCGTAACATGCTTATGTCAACTTTTTCATAAAAATTGCATAAAACTTGTGCATGTCATCTGCATCATGATAACAACATTTAAATGCTTAAAATTGTGTTTGCATTAAACTACTAAAAGACATGTGGGGTTTTACCGGAATTGTTGTTTGTTGTTCCGGCCTCATTTAAACTTGCCTAAATAGTTAGTTTATTTATGCTTCACCTCTTGCCATGTTTTACAACACTTAATATTGTTTGGTAGCATAACCGAGAGAGAACTAAATAATTGATGTGGTGTTCCGTCAATATGCAACTCGTTGCATATTGAGCTCCACTTAACTTGTAGTCTTGTTTGTGCATATTGCCATGCCATGCCTCATTAAACCGGACATGCATCATACTTGTTTGTGCATCATGCTATGCTTATGTGATGGTTGTTTACCATGTTGTTTGCTTCTTTCCGGTTTGCTTCTCTCGTTAGCTTCGGTTTCGTTCCGGAGTTGTGAGGATTCGTTCGACTACGTCCGTTTGTCTTCTTCATGGACCCGTTCTTCTTCCTTGCGGGATCTCAGGCAAGATGACCATTACCCTCGATATCACTTCTATCTTTATTTGCTAGTTGCTTCGTTCTATCGCTATGCTGCCCTGCCTATCACTTGTTTACCATGCCTCCCATATTGCCATGTCAGCCTCTAACCTTTTGACCCTTCCTTGCAAACCGTTGCTTGGCTATGTTACCGCTTTGCTCAGCCCCTCTTATAGCGTTGTTAGTTGCAGGTGAAGTTGAAGATTGCTCCATGATGGACAGGATTATGTTGGGATATCACAATATCTCTTATTTAATTAATGCATCTATATACTTGGTAAAGGGTGGAAGGCTCGGCCTTATGCCTGGTGTTCTGTTCCACTCTTGCCGCCCTAGTTTCCATCATACCGGTGTTATGTTCCCGGATTTTGCGTTCCTTACACGGTTGGGTGATTTATGGGACCCCCTTGACAGTTCGCTTTGAATAAAACTCCTCCAGCAAGGCCCAACCTTGGTTTTACCATTTGCCTACCTAAGCCTTTTTCCCTTGGGTTCTGCAGACTCAAGGGTCATCTTTATTTTAGCCCCCCCGGGCCAGTGCTTGTCTAAGTGTTGGTTCGAACCGAGCAACCTGCGGGGCCACCTCGGGGCAACTCGAGGGTTGGTTTTACTCGTAGCTTGACTTATCCGGTGTTGCCCTGAGAACGAGATATGTGCAGCTCCTATCGGGATTGTCGGCCCATCGGGCGGCTTTGCTGGTCTTGTTTTACCATTGTCGAAATGTCTTGTAAACCGGGATTCCGAGTCTGATCGGGTCTTCCTGGGAGAAGGAATATCCTTCGTTGACCGTGAGAGCTTGTGATGGGCTAAGTTGGGACACCCCTGCAGGGTATTATCTTTCGAAAGCCGTGCCCGCGGTTATGTGGCAGATGGGAATTTGTTAACGTCCGGTTGTAGAGAACTTGACACTTGACTTAACTAAAACGCATCAACCGCGTGTGTAGCCGTGATGGTCTCTTTTCGGGGGAGTCCGGGAAGTGAACACGGTCTTTGTGTTATGATTGTGCGTAAGTAGTTTCAGGATCACTTCTTGATCATTGCTAGCTTCACGACCGTTCCGTTTGCTCTCTTCTCGCTCTTGTTTGCGTATGTCAGCCACCATATATGCTTAGTCGCTGCTGCAACCTCACCACTTTACCCCTTCCTTTCCCATAAGCTTAAATAGTCTTGATCTCGCGGGTTTTGAGATTGCTGAGTCCTCGTGACTCACCAGATACTATCACAACAGTTGCAGGTGCCAATGATACCAGTGCAGGTGATGCAACCGAGCTCAGATGGGAGCTCAATGAAGACCTTGGTCGTTGCTATGTTTCGTTTCATGTTGATCAGTAGTGGAGCCCAGTTGAGACGATCGGGGATCTAGCAGTTGGGTTATCTTCTTTTCTTTTGGCTTTGTCCGTAGTCGGACTATGTGTGTACTCTGATTGATGTATGATTTTATTATATGTTCATTGTGTGAAGTGGCAATTGTAAGCCAACTCTTTATCCCATTCTTGTTCATTACATGGGATTGTGTGAAGATGACCCTTCTTGCGACAAAACCACCATGCGGTTATGCCTCTAAGTCGTGCTTCGACACGTGGGAGATATAGCCGCATCGTGGGTGTTACAAGTTGGTAATCAGAGCCATCCCCGACTTAGGAACCCCCTGCTTAATTGTTTGCTAGCATTGTTGAGTCTAGAAAAAAAAATGTTTTGAGTCTTAGGATTATATATATCGGAGAGTAGGATTCTTTTTACTCCTTAGTTCCTTCGTCGCTCTGGTGAGGTCTCCTGACGTAGTGTTTTGACTTTCCTCTCCTCAAATTTCACTAAAAAAAATTTAGGATCACGCGGGTATCTTGGGATCGTTCCGATATTCTTATGACGAGAACATTGTTCTTGGTGCCTCTTGACATTTAGGGGTTGTGGCAGTGTCCCGGGGAGTTGAGCTCCGAGGTGTTGTCGTCATAATTTTATCGTTGCAGTTCTGGAATACCTGAGTTTTGCCGACATCGAAAATCTCTTTTATGCAGTTGTTGGTGAGATAACCTCGATGCCACCCAGTACTGGGGAGTTCGGGAGTATTGCCATAGCTTGTATAACAGATGCTTTTCGAAGGTTGAGGTACACGATTTCCGGAGTTTTCTTGGTTATGTGTTGACGGATGGATACAGCTTGGATGTAGGGATTGTTAGTTTTGGGTGAGATATATATTGCTTCCCCTATATCCCCAACACCAGATTGCATAACAGAAAGTTTCGGGAGTTTATAGGTGGGAATTCAAGTAGCTCCTAGAATATCTTTCCGACAGATGCGTGATATGGGATTGGGTAAATCTCTATCATATGTATTTGTTCCGGCTTATTCTACAAGCCAAATCCTTTGTTTTGTTTTATTTGTGGTATTCGAGTTGCTTCGAAGTCAAATGTTGAATCCATTCCTTTCCTAAACGGTGTTCTCAGATTGCTATGTGAATACTAATCCTTCTTGATCATCGAGGTCGTCATGTTAATTCTTTTCGAACCGGTGTGCTTCTCTTCAAGTGAATCCGATCATTTCAACATTTGCGAGATCAATTTTCTCAACGGTGTTTGTTTCATCCGTCCCAAGTTGTCCTTGTTTTTCCCGCCCTCCCACCCCTTTTCTTTAAGGACTCAGATATTTTAATCAAGTATCCATTTATTCATGTGAAGTCTCTTCACTCTTTTCAATCAATGTTCTGATCCGGCGATCCCTCGTGAAGATGCTCACGAGCTTCAAGTTTATCTTCGTCTCTTTTCTTCTCCGGTGGATTAATTTCAAGTTTCGGTGTTGATCATATCTCTTCCTTTTGTTTCACATATCTTCCCATGTGAATTTCTTATCCGAGGCTCTCTTATTTATTCACCTTGCCCAGTTCATATCCGAAGTTTTGAAGATATCTCAGAAGATTTGTGTGTCCATTCTTAATCCGTTCGAGTTATTTCGAGGTTTTCTCCTCTCATTCAAGCCATTTAATTCAACCGGTGCAATCTCTCTTTAAAAATCGTTCAATGGTGTTTCCTTTTGAGTGGGCCCTAACCCACAGGTCTTTTCCCAGGATCTTACATGACTCATCTAATTTTCTCGGAGCCATTCCCAAATTCTTTTCGAAGTTTGACGTAAGAATGAATATCATCAGTCAGATGTTTTCCAAGATCGATTTCAAATTATTTTTCATTGTTGGCTCAACCTCTTTGTTTTTCATTCTCCCGGAGTATCTCAACAATTCATGGTGGTGTTTCTCATCGTCATTCTCGGATTTTGAAGATCGAAGAAGAGTTCCTCTTAAATCCTTACCTGTTCTTCCAAAGATGCGTAGTTCAAGCTTGATGCCATCCTCTCGTACTTGTTTTTGATTGTGAGAATTCTTTTCACCCATCTAGAGCATTTCATGAGTTGTTTCCATTTCTTTCCTCCGAAGGCCATCATTTCTGAAAATTACTCATTCTCAGCCTTCAGCTCTTGTTCTCCAAATCTTACCAGTGAATCGTTCAAATATCCTCTAATCAGTTCATGATCTCTTCGTTCTCGTGTATCTAAATCCCCTCAAGTATCTTCTTTCGTTTTCCAATTCTTCCCAGTGAATTGTGCCTTTGATATATTCATTTTCAATTCTTACAGTGGTTCGTTCAAGATTTCACTTCCTTCGTTATCATATTAGTTCATTCGTTGTTTCCAAATCCTACCGGTGGTTCCACCAATACCTTCTCAAGTTTACGCTATATCCCTCTTAATCCTTTCAACAGGAATAAGTAGTATGCCAAATCCATTGCTTGTCATCAATTTAATTTGATGAAGGATAATCATACAATAAATCTTATTCTTATTTCCGCGAGGTGATTCAATTCTCTTCTTTCAGAGATTGTTCATGATGAAGTAATTCTTGTTTCTAGTGTTTCATCTTTTCTTTTTCCGGAGTTCCAAGTTCTCTCGGTTATATCATCGCGAAGCTCCTTCTAAATCATCGCAAGGCTTCACCTTCTATTTGCAACTTCTCTTTCTATCATCCTTCTATTACCGGAGTTCTTCATGGAGGTTGTACATGGTGGTTCATCAATATTTCATTCGTTCGTGAAGCTTTCTTCAATATTTTGTTGGAGGAGCTCAACCATTCTTCTTCTTGCATTTCGAAGTGCAATTCTTTCTACCTTATCTTTTGAGGTGGTGTTATATCATTCTTGACAATTTCCATTCATGGTTCGCGATTCACATGTTGTTAAGAATGAGGTATTTAGATCCATCAATCTCTTCATTGGAGTTATCTTGGTATAGATTTCACCTAAAGCCTTCCCTAAGGAATGTTGTATTGTGGTGCTTATCAATGATCCAAGTTTTCTCCTATCCTCTCGCCGAAAGTAGTTTTCATCTCTTCATTGATCTCAAGCAAGCATTTGTTTTCGGTAGTGGCAGAATTTCACCTCATAATTTTGAGAAGTTTTCCATAAGCCCACTACAAGCTTATTCGTTTCGTTGTTGGTTTCCAACAACTCAGTTATAACCTTCTTGAAAGGGTGCTTTCCAAGCTCATTTGTGGCACAAGTTGGCATTTTCTTCTCCATTCTGTTATTCCAATGATCTATCTTCTATTCTTTCTCCCGGAGACATTGTGATGTTGCTCTTTTCACTCATCATCTTGAATTGTGAGGATCGTGTTCTTTTCGTGCTTATCCATTTAACCGGAGTGTTGTGTTCTCATTCAAGTTCTTTTTCATCTTATCATGTCTTGCATCTCTTTTTAGCCGGAGTGTTGTCCAAATTTGATCTTCCTTGTTCCTTGTTTATCTTGTTTCAACCAGAGTGGTTCCAATTCCTTCTTGTCCATTGTACTCGTCATTTATAGCTTTTCAACCTCTCAAGGCTCTTTGGTTTCACTCTTTTGTCGAAGAAGCAACTTAGTTTTACCTCTTCTCTTCCTCTTCCGTTTCTCTCCGGTGCCATCCTAGATCTCGGGACGAGATCCTCTTGTAGTGGAGGAGTGTTGTAACGCCCCAAGACCGATGCTTCAGAAGACTTCTAGCTATTCCGAGTTTCGCCATGTGTTTCTTTTGTGCTTTCTCTTTTATTTTTGCATTGCATCATGTCATCATGCCATCATGTCATTTAATTTTTAAAACTCAACTAAATAAATTGTATGGATCTTCGATCCATTTAAATCGAGGGAAGGGTGACTGCTCTTTATAATATATCTTCCAATATTAGGGAGCTATATTTAAATGTTCCATTGATTTGGAATTAACCATAACCCACTTGCAAATAAATCCCAATGCCTTTGTTATCTCAATTCTTGGTCTCCAACCTTGCCCATAATTTCTTTCTTCATTTTCCGGAGCTCCACCGAAAATCCGAACATTTTTGGACCTTCCTTTTATCAAGTCCTAGTTCAAACCCATTTGAATTAAATTCAAATGAGTTTGAATTTAAATCTTTCAATCATGGCCTTTCCTATTTTCTTGGAACGAGCATATTTTTGTGAGTCCAGGAAAATTAACCCCATGCTCAAATTATTTCTCCAACCCTTTCTTTATCTCCTTTTTCTTTCTTTGCTATTTACTGCTTTTGGTAAATAAAAGAGAAGTGGGGGATTAGAGAGAGAGAGAGAGATCCAGCGCAGCCCAACTCCTCTTGGCCTTTTTCCCTCTTAACCGAGATGGCCCATCTAGGCCCACCTAACCCTCCTAACCCTAGCCGCAAGAGAGCCCGATCCCCTCTCCATTGATCTCCCCCTCTTGTTCCCGTGCCGCCGCCACACTTCGATGCCAGGGAAACCGCTCGATCCATCGCTCCCGTCGCCCGCCAATGCCCCGCGCCTGAACCCCCCTCGCTCCCGCGGCCGCTCCCCTCGACCCCCCCTTCCTCCTTACGCCGCCATAGAGAGAGGGTAGCGAGCTCCCTGCGCCCGATCCCCTGGCCGCCCTTCTCCTTGATCCGGCCCGAAAACTGCCGTCGTCGCACCTCCTTGTCTACCCGACGCCTTCGCCTCGTCAGCTCCGTCGCTAGGGGAGGATCCCCTCGACCAGTCCCTTTCGGCCCGACTCCGGCGAGCGCCGCCCCGTCGACTCTCCAGCCGCTCCTCTGCAGATCCTCCTCCGCCTCGTCCTCACGTCCGTCCTCGTCACCTCTGGCCACCAGGACCCTCCAGCAAGCCGCCGCCGCCGTCTAGGACCACCATGGCCGCACCAAGTTGCGCAGGAGCTCGGCGCCAAGTCCCGTCGCGGCAAGCCCTCCAGCGCCAAGTCCCAGCGCCGCTCCATCAACATCGCGCCCAAGTTCCCCGCCGCCGCTTCGGCCAGCGAGTCCAGGCCACCGAGCTCGCCTGGGCCGCACGACCATGGCACCGCCGCCCTCCATGGTTTGCCGTGCCCTGCTTCTCCTCCCGCGCCGCGCCTCCTTCCTCTCCGCCTCCCCAAGCAGCACCCTTGCCGGCCAGAGTTCCTGCTGCCGCCTTCGTCGTTCGAGGCCAGTGCCTTGCTTCTGTTTTGAACCAGGGGCCGACGCCTCCATCGCTCGGCGTCTTCGGTTGCTGCCCCTTCACGGCAAACTTCCACGAGATCTCCACCCCCTTATTGCCCGATTGGCTTTGTTTCCCCTCTTGTCGCTGCCAAGACCCGGTATCCAGGAAGACCCGAGGCCTTTTGTGTTGCTTCGTTTGGATGCATCAAGTTGTGTACGACTACGTGGATTCGCCAAGTACCACGACGACCATCAACAAGTACCTCTACCCACAAACCGGGAATGTCTACGACCCGTGAACGACTACCGTCGCGAGAACGACTACTTCAACTACCGTCGCCAAGATCGTGAGTACCTCTACCGTCGCCACGAACGACTACTTCCATGACGTCCGTGAACCACTACTTCCACTACGACTGCTACGAGAACATCTACTTCCTCTACATCGTCTCGAACTCGACCCGCTCCGAAAATGCACGCTTCAAAGGTATAATCCCGAGATGACGACCGCCGGTGAACGAATGCATGCTTGGTTGTATGAGATGCTCGAGTTTTGCACCATGATCGAATCGTCCTTGCGATGCCCCTCTTTTGCCATGCCATCGTCCCGTGGGAACCCGGAATTCGGGAGCACCCCACCATCCTTGCATGACTCGCTCACGTCACACTTCCTTTTGCACCGGTACCTCCATGAGTTATCGGGACCGGAATGTTGCCGTGGCACCATTTCCGTTTCACCGCCGTGGCACCTTTTTCCTTCCGCCATGGCGACAAATGCCTCGTAACATGCTTATGTCAACTTTTTCATAAAAATTGCATAAAACTTGTGCATGTCATCCGCATCATGATAACAACATTTAAATGCTTAAAATTGTGTTTGCATTAAACTACTAAAAGACATGTGGGGTTTTACCGGAATTGTTGTTTGTTGTTCCGGCCTCATTTAAACTTGCCTAAATAGTTAGTTTATTTATGCTTCACCTCTTGCCATGTTTTACAACACTTAATATTGTTTGGTAGCATAACCGAGAGAGAACTAAATAATTTATGTGGTGTTCCATCAATATGCAACTCGTTGCATATTGAGCTCCACTTAACTTGTAGTGTTGTTTGTGCATATTGCCATGCCATGCCTCATTAAACCGGACATGCATCATAGTTGTTTGTGCATCATGCTATGCTTATGTGATGGTTGTTTACCATGTTGTTTGCTTCTTTCCGGTTTGCTTCTCTCGTTAGCTTCGGTTTCGTTCCGGAGTTGTGAGGATTTGTTCGACTACGTCCGTTTGTCTTCTTCATGGACCCGTTCTTCTTCCTTGCGGGATCTCAGGCAAGATGACCATTACCCTCGATATCACTTCTATCTTTGCTTGCTAGTTGCTTTGTTCTATCGCTATGCTGCCCTGCCTATCACTTGTTTACCATGCCTCCCATATTGCCATGTCAGCCTCTAACCTTTTGACCCTTCCTAGCAAACCGTTGCTTGGCTATGTTACCGCTTTGCTCAGCCCCTCTTATAGCGTTGTTAGTTGCAGGTGAAGTTGAAGATTGCTCCATGATGGACAGGATTATGTTGGGATATCACAATATCTCTTATTTAATTAATGCATCTATATACTTGGTAAAGGGTGGAAGGCTCGGCCTTATGCCTGGTGTTCTGTTCCACTCTTGCCGCCCTAGTTTCCATAATACCGGTGTTATGTTCCCGGATTTTGCGTTCCTTATGCGGTTGGGTGATTTATGGGACCCCCTTGACAGTTCGCTTTGAATAAAACTCCTCCAGCAAGGCCCAACCTTGGTTTTACCATTTGCCTACCTAAGCCTTTTTCCCTTGGGTTCTGCAGACTCAAGGGTCATCTTTATTTTAGCCCCCCCCCCCCCGGGCTAGTGCTTGTCTAAGTGTTGGTCCGAACCGAGCAACCTGCGGGGCCACCTCGGGGCAACTTGAGGGTTGGTTTTACTCGTAGCTTGACTTATCCGGTGTTGCCCTGAGAACGAGATATGTGCAGCTCCTATCGGGATTGTCGGCGCATCGGGCGGCTTTGCTGGTCTTGTTTTACCATTGTTGAAATGTCTTGTAAACCGGGATTCCGAGTCTGATCGGGTCTTCCTGGGAGAAGGAATATCCTTCGTTGACTGTGAGAGCTTGTGATGGGCTAAGTTGGGACACCCCTGCAGGGTATTATCTTTCGAAAGTCGTGCCCGTGGTTATGTGGAAGATGGGAATTTGTTAACGTCCGGTTGTAGAGAACTTGACACTTGACTTAATTAAAATGCATCAACCGCGTGTGTAGCCGTGATGGTCTCTTTTCGGCGGAGTCCGGGAAGTGAACACGGTCTTTGTGTTATGATTGTGCGTAAGTAGTTTCAGGATCACTTCTTGATCATTGCTAGCTTCACGACCGTTCCGTTTGCTCTCTTCTCGCTCTTATTTGCGTATGTCAGCCACCATATATGCTTAGTCGCTGCTGCAACCTCACCACTTTACCCCTTCCTTTCCCATAAGCTTAAATAGTCTTGATCTCGCGGGTTTCGAGATTGCTGAGTCCTCGTGACTCACCAGATACTATCAGAATAGTTGCAGGTGTCGATGATACCAGTGCAGGTGATGCAATCGAGCTCAGATGGGAGCTCAACGAAGACCTTGGTCGTTGCTATGTTTCATTTCATGTTGATCAGTAGTGGAGCCCAGTTGGGACGATCGGGGATCTAGCAGTTGGGTTATCTTCTTTTCTTTTGGCTTCATCCGTATTCGGACTATGTGTGTACTCTGATTGATGTATGATTTTATTATATGTTCATTGTGTGAAGTGGCGATTGTAAGCCAACTCTTTATCCCAATCTTGTTCATTACATGGGATTGTGTGAAGATGACCCTTCTTGCGACAAAACCACCATGCGGTTATGCCTCTAAGTCGTGCTTCGACACGTGGGAGATATAGCCGCATCGTGGGTGTTACAAGGCGATGGAGCGAAATGCGCGGGAGAAGCGCGACGAGGAGGAGGCCGACCGCCTGGAGAAGGCGGAGACCGAGAGGGCGGCTGCCTCCGCCCAGAAGAAGCTGGAGGATGCTGAAGCCACCCTTGTGGCGAGACGGCGAGCCGAGGAAGCCGCACGTTGCCAATCGGCGTTGCTTGTCGCCCCACTATCCTCTGCACCGCCGCCTCCGGAATTCACGGGGCAGACCGGAGAAGCCGGCGCCGAGAACCCCGTCGTGGAGAAGGAGAGCGGCGAGGCCTCCATGTCGGACATGCTAGTGCCGCCGCCTCCGCCTCCACCGCCGTCTGGGAGGGCCCATGGCAAACAGCCGGCAGGCCCGCCGGTGCCGCCGATTGAAGATGAGGCGAGGCTGCTTCTTCAGGTTGCCTCGCCAGTGCGTCGCTGCCTCGAGAAGGCGACTTCGGCGCCGCGGCCCCTGGAGGTCGGAGCCGCCAGCTCGGCCATCCCTGACGCCGAGGCGACGAGTGCCGCGCCCGTTGGGTGGGTGCGCGGAGGCGGCACGGGCCCGCTGAACCAGGCGCTTCTGGATATCCAAGCGAAGCTGCAAGCCGAAGGCGACGCCCTCCAGATCTGCACCAAGGCGCATCTAGCATCGCGAGCGGCCGTCCAGGTATGTTTTCCTCTTTGATTCTTGTCTTTCTTGCTCTTCTCTGTGGGGGCGCGCCAGCGCACCCACTGGGTGTAGTCCCCGAGTTTCGGGCCGGCTGCTGAGCAGGCGGCTCGGAACTCCCTCTGGTGAGTTCCAAGTATTTATCTTTGTCTGAAATTTTTGTTTGCAGGAGTATCACAACCTCCGCGCCACTGCCTTCAACTGCAATGTTGAGGAGTTAAGCAAGCGGACTGCCGACTTGTCGGAAAGCCGGAGTAAGTTCTTTTCCTCTTCTTCGTGGGGGCATGCTGGCGCACCCGCGGGCTGTAGTCCCCGAGATTCGGGCCGACTGTTGTGCAGTCGGGCCAGATCTTCCCGGCGATCTTCCTTCTTGACTACTTCGATGTCTTCTTCCTTGTTCTTCTTTTTTCGCGGGGGCGCGCTAGCGCACCGGCGGGCTGTAGTCCCCGAGATTCGGGCCGACTGCTGAGCAGTCGGGCCGGATCTTCCCGGTGATCTTCTTTGCCGACGACTTATTCGTCTCTTTCTTTCGTTCTTCAGGGGCCAACCCTAGTCTTCAGGAGCAGCTGGGTGAAGTTAACACTGCCTTGCACGTCAAGGGGGAGGAGTGCAACAAGCTCGCTGCGGAGTGCGATCTGCTTACTGCGCAGCTGACCGAGCAGAAGGAGCTGCTCAAGAAAATGCAGGACAAGGCCGAGAAGAAGGAGGCTACTCTTCTGGCCGAGTTCGAGAGCGAGCGCTCCTCCTGGACCGACAAGGAGGCGATGCTGACCTCCGGCTTCCATGAGATCGAGGATATCATCGATGGTGAGCTTTCTTTCTTTGAGTTTCCGACTATGTGTCAGGCTGACTTCTGATTTTTTGACTTGCTTCTTTTTTGTCTTGGCAGACTTCTTCCCTGGCCACTCACAGGCAGTCCCTCTGGCCATCGAGGCTGATCATGAGGTGCGAAGGGCAAGCGGCGAGGTGATTGCCGCCAACGCTCCCCTGACCGTCGATGAGCAGCTTCTGAGCATCAAGGCCCATCTTCGTCCGGCCCATCGGCTGATGCGCCGGCTTCAGCGCGTCGGCGCCCAGGCAGTTGCCGCCCTGTGGCCAGACATGCCGGCTCTGCGCACCGCCAGTCGGACTGCCGACTGGCTAGAGGTCGCAGCCGGCCGTCTTGAGGCCTGGAACGGTTCCTTGGCCCGGGCCGGAGCGCGCCGGGCCTTGGAATTCGTCAAGGCGTGGTATCCGGGGCTGGACCTGGACCGTCTGGCCGCGTTCCGATCAGAGGCCCAGGCCGAGCTGGAGGCTGTGGAGGGTGCCTTTGTCAAGCGTGCGGCGGCCATCGCCGACTACACGGACACTAGTGTCTTCGTCCCCGAGCGGGCTGAAGGCGGCGAGGAGGTGCCGCCAGAGTGGTTGGATGAACCCGGAATATGGCGAGGACTCGGCGGAGGTGATTGACTCCAGCACTAAAGAAGAAGGCGAGCGGAGGACGAAGGCGAGATGGAGGCGCCAGAAGACGGAGCGGGCGACCAGCCTCAGCTCGACCGTGCCTCTAGCAACGAGCCGCGTCCGATCGGACCGACTGCCACTGGCGGCGACCAAGCCCAGACTGCCCAGCCGGCCGCCCCGGGGCCTGACGCCGCCGTCTCCTCCGACCCTCTGAACCCGTCTGCTACTCCCTAGGCTGCCTTCTGGCTTTATTTATCTGTTCTAGAAAGTCTTTGAGGAACTTGTTAATTTGCGCAATTCCACCCTCGGGGTGTATTTTGAACTTCTGTCTGAAGATTCGGCCAATGGGCCTATGCTTATATAAATATTAACCCGAGTTCTATCCTTCCTTGCTCATTGCTCCTTTGGCTTTTTTCCTTTGCCGCCTTCCCCTAGTTGCCGCTTTGTCAGCCGGACGTCCGCTCTGCGGACTGCCGCTGGACCAAATGCCCGGCTACTTTGGGGAAAGCAAGTACTTGCCTTTCATTGGAGTTTATTTAACAAGTTGGATAGAAAGCGGCAAGCCGAATACTCGCGAGTCGGCTTGTGAAAGGGGGCTGGAAGCCGGCTTTAGGCTATGTTAATGTTTTAGGTCCTTAGCCATTTTTTGTGTGGACGCCCATTCATCCTTACTCCTTCCTACCAAACAGTCGCTCTGCGAGCTGCGGCTTCTGGCAGGAGACGGCTTAGGCACCGCACACTACTTGTCCGACTTCAGGAAACATTTCATAGCGCCAGACGGCGAGTCCCCGGGCCGACTAGTCGAGCCCGGCGCCAAGCCGCATAGCAGGAAGTAGCATACTTGAAGGCATAATTCTTATCATACAGATAATCAAAAGGGGCAGTCCCTGAGCTCGTCTCAGGGGGCCCGAAGTCTTGGTACTTTAATACAAATGGGTAGCGTGATACATACTGAATCAACTGTAAAATCTTCAAAGGAGGTTTGCGTTCCATGGCCGTTCCGACTCTTTGCCGGAGTCGTCTCTCTTGCGTGCTCGGGGCTTCTGAGCGTCAATCAGGTAGTAGGAGTGGTTGCCCAACACTTTGCTGACAATGAAGGAGCCTTCCCAAGGTGCCGACAGCTTGTGCTGGCCGGCTGTCCGCTGGATCAGTTGGAGCACAAGGTCGCCCTCTTGGAAAGATCTTGGCCTGACCTTCCTATTGTAGTATCGGGGCAGGCTCTGCTGGTAGATGCCGGACCGACTGAGTGCCAACAGCCGACCCTCTTCTAGTAGATCGACATCGTCTTGACGTGCTTCTTCTGCTTCCTCCTCGGTGTACATGGTGACTCACGGGGAGTCGAATTCTATGTCCGTCGGGATGACGGCTTTAGCACCGTAGACGAGGAAGAAAGGCGTGAAGCCGGTTGACTTGTTTGGAGTCGTGCGCAGACTCCAGAGGACGGTTGGCAGCTCCTCGAGCCAACAGCTGGCCGAACGCTCTAGTGGTTCGACCAGGCGGGGCTTGATGCCGGATAGGATGAGGCCGTTTGCTCGCTCCACCTGGCCGTTTGACTGCGGATGGGCGACGGACGCTAAGTCCAGTCGGATGCCCTGCGTTGCACAGAAACGGGCCAAGGCTCCTTTGGCAAAATTTGTGCCATTGTCGGTGATGATGTTGTGTTGTATGCCATACCGAGTCGTAATGTCGGCGATGAAGGTTACTGCAGTCGGACCATTCAACTTCTTGATGGGTTTTACTTCTATCCACTTGGTGAACTTGTCCACCGCGACAAGTAGGTGAGTTAGGCTGCCTTGTGCCGTCTTGAATGGTCCCACCATGTCCAAGCCCCAAACCGCAAAGGGCCAGGCGATGGGAATGGTCTTGAGCACCGAAGCCGGCTGGAGCGGCTTGGAACGGAATATCTAGCACCCTTTGCTGTTTTGGACTAATTCCTTGGCCTCTTCTAGGGCAGTCGGCCAGAAGAAACCGTGTCGGAAGGCTTTGGCGACGAGTGCCCTAGAAGCCGCATGGTGGCCACACTCGCCTTCATGAATGTCTCTGAGAATTGCTTGGCCTTGTTCTGCCTCGACACAGCGTTGGTAGACACCAGTGACACTGCGCCTGACCAGCTCTCTGTTGACTATGGTATAGGCTGCCGCTCGGTGTTGCACTTGCCGAGCCAGGATTTCATCAGCTGGCAGCTCTCTATTTACTAGGAACTTGAGGATGGGATGGGCCCATGAGGGTGCTGCTATTTCTTCGGTTGCCACTATTGCGACTTGGACAAGGGTGGCTGGGCTGGGAGGCGGCGGGCTGGGATTCGCGGCCGCTTGCTGGATCGGTGAAGTCCCCGGGCCAACTGGCGCAGTCCCCGGGCCGAGTTCTGAAGTCTTCGGGCTGACCGTCGCAGTCCCCGGGCCGGGTTCTGAAGTCCCCGGGCCGGCTTCGACTGCGGTATTTTTGGAGCCGTTTGTAAGGATTCTTGTGCCGTCTGTTGGTGCTCTTGAGTCGGATCCGACTTCTTCGGGGGGAGCTGGCACAAAAATGGAGTCTGATTCTGGCGAAGGCTTGATAGACGGCTTGAGGAGGCGCTGAAGGGCGACGCCGGATGGTATTGCTTGACGGGTGGAGCCGACTCGTGCCAGGGCGTCTGCTTGGTCGTTGTCATTTCTTGGAACATGAAGGAATTCACACCCCTCAAAATATCCGCTGAGTTGCTGCACCAGGAAGCGGTAGCTCGCCATGTTTGCATCTTTGGCGTCCCAGTCGCCAGATGACTGCTGGACCACCAAATCGGAATCGCCGTAGCACAGGATCCGGCGGATGCCGAGTTCTTTGGCAAGCCGGAGCCCGTGAACGAGCGCCTCGTATTCGGCAATGTTGTTGGAGGCAGCGAAGTGGATCTGCAGTGCGTACTTGAGCTTGTCGCCTTTGGGGGAGGTGAGGACAACGCCGGCTCCCAAGCCGGTGCGCATCTTGGAGCCATCGAAATGCATCCGCCAATGGATGGAGTCGGGTGCTGGCGGCAGGTACTGGGTCTCGGCCCAGTCGACAAGGAAGTCGGCCAGTGCTTGTGACTTGATGGCGGTGCGGGGCTGGTAGTGGATGGTATAGGGAGCCAGATCTATGGCCCACTTGGCTACTCGGCCCGAAGCATCGCAGCTTCCGATGATCTCGGCCAGTGGAGCGGTGCAAACCACAGTGATTGGATGCTCTTGAAAGTAAGGCTTCAACTTCTTGGCGGCGAAATGCACGCCGTAGCACATCTTCTGGTAGTGGGGGTAGTTCTGCTTGGAGGTCGACAGTACCTCGCTCAGGTAATATACCGGTCTCTGGACAGGGAACGCCTTGCCTTCCTCCTTGCGTTCAACTATGATAACTATGCTGACCACCCGGCTGGTGGCGGCAATGTATAGGAGCATAGGCTCTTTAGGAGACAGAGCCGCCAGCACAGGGGGAGTAGTCAACATCTTCTTCAATTCGAGAAATGCTTCGTCCGCCTTGTGGTTCCACTCAAAAAAGGTGGTCTTCTTCATCAGTTGGTACAAAGGGAGAGCCTTCTCACCCAGCCGACTGATGAATCGGCTGATGGACGCCAAGCAGCCGGTGAACTTCTGCACATCTAACAGTCGGCGGGGGACTTCCATCCTCTCGATGGCTTTGATCTTTACAGGGTTGCACTCTATGCCGCGTTCGGAGACCAGGAAGCCAAGGAGCTGGCCGGCTGGTACTCCAAAGACACACTTCTCCGGGTTGAGCTTGATCTGGAATCGGGGTAGATTCTCAAAGGTTTCTTGGAGATCTTCCAACAGTGTCCCACGCTTTTCCGTCTTCACCACCACATCATCCACGTAGACGTGGCATTTTTGCCGAGTTGCTTGAGGAGACACTTCTGCATGCAATGCTGAAAGGTGGCGCCGGCATTCCTCAAGCCGAACGTCATAGTCAGGTAGCAGAAGGCTCCAAACGGCGTGATGAAGGCAGTCTTCAGTCTGTCTGCCGGGTTCAGCTTGATCTGGTGATATCCTGAATATGCATCTAAGAAGCTCAACAGCTCGCATCCGGCTGTGGAGTCTATCACCTGGTCAATTCTTGGCAGAGCAAATGGATCTTTGGGGCAAGCTTTGTTGAGGCTTGTGTAGTCGATACACATCCGCCACTACTTGTTCTTCTTCAATACTAGGACCGGGTTCGCCAGCCATTCTGGAAAGAACACCTCCATAATGAAGCCGGCCGCTAGGAGTCGGGCTATCTCTTCTCCAACAACTCTTCTTTTCTCTTCTGACAGGCGGCGCAAGGGCTGCCTGACGGGTTTCACATCAGATCGGACATGTAACTTGTGCTCGGCGAATTCCGTCGGTACACCTGGCATGTCTTTAGGGGACCATGCGAAGATGTCTCGATTCTCATGGAGGAAATCGACGAGCTCGCCTTCCTATTTGTTGTCTAGGTTTGCGCCTATGACAGCGTGCCTTTTCGGATGCTCTGGGTCCAAAGGTATCCTCTTTGTTTCTTTAGCCGGCTTGAACGAGCCCTCAGCTTCCGACTCCTTGGGGTCGGGTGACATCTCTGGCTGCTTGCCGACCATTGCCACAACCCGATCAAGGAGCCGCCTCTCAGCTGCGATCACCAGGGACTCGGCCAGCCGACTACTCTCGGTCGCGCACGCGGACTACTTCCTGTAGTCGCCGGCCACGGTCAGAATCCTCTTTGAACTTGGCATCTTCATCTTGAGGTAAGCGTAGTGGGGGACCGCCATGAACTTGGCCAAAGCAGATCGGCCAAGCAATGCTTGGTATGGGCTTTCAAGGTCCACCACTTCAAACCAAACTGGCTCTCGGCGAAAATGATCTTTGTCTCCGAAGAGGACATCTATCTGGATCTTGCCGATTGGGGAGCAAGAAAGGCCAGGTACAATGCCGTGGAAAACAGTTCGGCTGCTTTGAAGCTGTTTCTTCTTGATTCCTAATTTCTCCATGGTATCCTTGTACAGGATGTTGATGCTAGTGCCTCCGTCTATCAATACTCGCGAGAAGTGAGTGGCCCGCCTATCAGTGGCCAAGGTAGCGCTCAGAACCAAGGCGTAGGAGCCTGGATTCGGCATCACCTCTGGGTGATCAACTCTGCTCCAACTGATAGGCTTCTCGGACCAATGCATGAACTCCGGAGTATCTGATGCTACTGCATTTACTTCTTGCTGCTGCAACCGTCTGCTGCGCCGATCATCAGCCATACTGGTGAACACTACATAAGCTCCGTGTTCTTCTGGGTATTCATCTTGCACAGCGCCGACTGGCCTGGCAACCGGCTGCTGGGGCGGCTGTGGAGGCGGCGGCCCAGCAGGCGGAGGAGGAAGGAGGCCGTCTCCTTTGGCGATTCTGGTGAGCCAATGACATTTCCGGGTGGTATGGTTTGACGGCTTCGCGCCACTGTGGAACTTGCAAGGACCATCCAGAGTCTGCTCGTAAGAGAAGGCCGGCAACCAGTTGGACTTGCCGCCTTTCTGCCGCTTTGCCGGAGGCTGCCCCTTAGGTTGTTGGTCTTCGACTGTCGCAACCTGCCGACTACTGGAAGTCAGCTGTGGGGCCTTGCGCTTGTGATCATTCTGCTGCTGTCGCCGACTGGTGTCTCCAGCCGGAGTTCTGGGAGCTTGAGGGGCCACTTTGCCAGTCGCACTAACTTGAATCTCTGTCTTCATGGAGGAGTCGGCCGTGGCATACTTGTCTTCTATGACCAGCAACTCGTCGAGGGTCTCTGGCTCGTCGCAGAGGAGCCTGTGCTTGAGGAGGGTGCCTTCTCTGCACCCGGCGGTGAAGTACTCGATAGCCTGCACCTCGTGCACGCCCTCGCAGGAGTTCCGAAGCTCGCCCCATCGCGTGAGGTAATCGCGAGTCGACTCATCTTGGCCTTGCACGCACAAGGAGAGTTGGCGTGGCTTGGGGGGGGTCGCTTGTACGTGCTGGTGAAGTTGCGGATGAAAGCCTCGATGAAGTCGACCCAACTGTTGATGCTGCGAGGCTTCAAACTGTTCAACCATGTCCGGGCCGTACCCTGGAGCATGAGCGGAACGTACTTCACGGCAACGCGCTTGTTGCCGTTTGCTATGTTGACGGCCGTGGAGTAGTCAACTAGCCAATCTTCCGGCTTCACGGAGCCGGTGTACTTGGGCGTGTCTCGGGGGAGTGTGAACCCTTTGGGAAAGGGCTCGTTTCGAATGCGGGGTCCGAAGCAGGGCGGGCCCAGCTCATCTTCTTCTTCAAGTGCCAGGGATCGATGGAGTCGGTCAATCCGGTGGCGGGCGTCGTTCTCTCTGACTCCCTCTCAACGGCCGAGGCGGTCGCCGAGAGTCGGATGCTCAACAGGCGGCGGGGAGACTCGTCTTTCTCTTCGGGGTGGGGGAGGCAGGTAGTCGCCCTGCCGTTCCACTGCTCTTGGGCGGCCGTCTTGGTCGCGCTCGATGGTAATGCGAGTCCGACTGTGGCTGACAGCCGGATCCTTCTCTCTTCTTCCGCGGGCTCCGCCAGTCGGCGTCCGAGACGTTGCGCCTTGATCTCGGCGGGGAGGTAAGTCGTCATTTTGTCGTTGCAGCGCCTCCATGCGGTAGCCGGCTTCGTTCTGTGTGGCAGCCGCTTTGAGGAGTCGCTGGACTCGCTCGGTCATCAAACGACGCTCTTCGCCTTCGAAGTTGTCTAGTTCGTCTGCTGCCGCCTGGGCGGCGCGGATGTTCTCCGCAGGCGTGGCATACATGGGGCGATCGGCCCCGAATAGGTTGGCGATGGCCGCGCCGCGTTGTCGGACCACGCCTAGGCCGCTAGGCCCAGTCGGGGCTGGTGAGCCGCCCACGGCGCAATCCATCTCATGTTGGTAGGCCTCCGACAAGCGTCTCATGCTTGCCAGCTTCTTCGCGCCTTCGACGAGCTGAAGGCGGCGTGCCTCCAGCGTCTCGGCGTCAGTGTCCTCCAGAATGGGTGCCGTCAGGTCTCGCAGAGCCGCGTCGAGCGGGTCATGAGCTCCTTCACCGGAGTGCTCGCCATGACTAATAACGAGCACCTCCGTGACGGCGCTTCCGCCGCTCTCCTCGCAAGGGAGCGGCTCGTCGTAGATCACCACATTGGAGGGGAACGTGTCGAGCGACACACTGTCGTAGTCGACCAGCATCGGGTTGGTGGAGCCTACGGACTCCAAGTCCACGGCAGGCTCGCCGGCGACGTGGAGATGGTCGAGGAGGCCCGCGAGGAGGCTTTCGGGGCCACCCGTGCCCGCATCGGATGCAGGCTCGTCGGAGATGCTAACCTCGCCAAGAAGGTCAGCGAGGCAGCTCGCCGCGCAGGCGTCGTCGATGCTTTGCAGCGCGTCAGGCAAGCGCCATCGGGCGTGCCGGGCTGGCTATGCTCGCGGGGGAGGAAAAGGGTTCCCGTCCAGAGCAGGTCTCCGGACGACGGTGCACCTCGCCCCATGGTGGGCACCAAATGTTGGGGGTTGGGTGCGACATATGCCAAAGGATGGCTTATCATGGTGGGAGCGAGTAGAACGTCGCCGGTGCTAGGAAACAGGATTAGGCGAAGGCATGCACGCTGGCGAATCTTACCCAGCTTCGGGGCTCTCCGGGGAGATAACACCCCTACTGCTGCTCTGCGGGGTCTCCGCATGATCACTAAGGCGTAGTGACTACAAGGTTGCTCCTAGAGCTGTATTCGGGAGGTAGGAGAAGGCAAGGCTAGCTCTCCCCTTTCTATGTGATCTCGTCTAAGGCTAATGGATGCCAACCCTTTGCATGGGTGCCCGGGGGGGTTTACATAGGCCTACCCCCCGGGGGTAAAATGGTAATCCGGCTGGGCGCGGGTCCCAGCCGTCTGTCTCTCAGGCCGCCGTCTTCTCCGCCGACTGTTGGGGCCCGCTGTCTTGTGGGCCCCGCCGGCGAGTCCGGCACTGTAGCCGTGATTCTGATGACGGAGGCTCGGTCACGGGGACATGGCAACAGTGCCGCCATCTATTGGGCGATCACTATCGTTACTTCCCGTCTTGTCTGGTTAATGGCGCGTGGGACCCGTGGGAGAGGCCGGCCGACTCTAGGGAGCCGGCTCCCACGGGGCCGCCTTCGGGGCGTATCCGCCGTCTTCCATGCTCTCACTGACTGGCGGGTCCACCGTCTCTGAGCCGTACAAGTAGGCCATCGTGGCCACAGTGCGCCGCACACTGTGGCTGAGGTCAGGGCTAGCATGGCAACAGTGTCGGGCCATGTCGGAGATCTCCAGCGGTACGGCACACTGTAGCCATGTCGGCCCTTCGTAAGCAGGAAGTGACGGCCACGCCGTGGTCGTACCCGCCTCGCCTATCGCGACGAGAGTAGAGTCGCGGGCTGACTCTCCATAGCTGGATCCTCCGTAAGTCACCGGCCATGAGTCCGATTATCTTGGAGTCACCATCTGAGACTCGACTTATCTTGGAGTCGCCATCTGAGACTCGGCTTATCTGGAGTCGCCATCTGAGACTCGGCTTATCTTGGAGTCGCCATCTGAGACTCGGCTTATCTTGGAGTCCCATCTGAGACTCGGCTTATCTGGAGTCGCCATCTGAGACTCGGCTTATCTGGAGTCGCCATCTGAGACTCGGCTTATCTTGGAGTCGCCATCTGAGACTCGGCTTGTCTTGGAGTCGCCAGCTGAGACTCGGCTTGAGGGGCGCAGCCTGCCCCGATGTCTTGAAAGGTTCTGGGGCTTGAGTTAGCCTACCCGTGGCCCATTACTCCGACAGACGGCGCCTGCAGGATGAACGTCCACCTCCTTGCAGGGAGAGGGCGGCGTCTCCAGCGCCGGCTGATCACCCGACGCTGGGCGGCCGACTAGTCCCCCATGAAGCAGTATGTGAGAACGACGATCGTCGCCGGATCAAGCAGTTTGCTCAATTCCTGGCAATGGAGGAGGAGGACACGATCGACCCAGCCTGCTTCGGCCCCCGCATCCGTGATGAGCCCTTCCCCAAAGGGTTCACGCTCCCTCGCAATACTCCAAGTACACCGGCTCCGTGAAGCCGGAGGACTGTCTGACCGATGCTACATGTTGAGCTTGCGTTGGTTTTTCCCTTGAAGAGGAAAGGGTTATGCAGCAAAGTAGAGTAAGTATTTCCCTCAGTTTGAGAACCAAGGTATCAATCCAGTAGGAGAAGTCGCACAAGTCACCGAATAACTGCACAAACAATCAACAAACTTGCACCCAACGTGGTAAGAGGTTGTCAATCCCTTCATGGTTATTTGCAAAAGTGAGATCTGATAGAGATAGATAAACGGTAAAGTAAATATTTTTGGTATTTTTGGTTTATAGATTGGAAAGTAAAGATTACAAAGTAACAGATCGGAAACTAATATGATATAAAGGAGATTCAATCTAATGGAAAAGAGAACCGAGGGACATAGGTTTCACTAGTGGCTTCTCTCAAGATAGAAAATATTATGGTGGGTGAACATATTACTGTCGAGCAATTGATAGAAGAGCGCATAATTATGATGATATCTAAAGCAATGATCATGAATATAGGCATCACGTCCGTGTCAAGTAGACCGAAACGATTCTGCATCTACTACTATTACTCCACACATTGACCGCTATCCAGCATGCATCTAGAGTATTAAGTTCATAAAGAACGGAGTAACGCATTAAGTAAGATGACATGATGTAGAGGAATTAACTTAAGCAATATGATGAAAACCCCATCTTTTTATCCTCGATGGAACCAATACAATACGTGCCTTGCTGCCCCTACTGTCACTGGGAAAGGACACCGCAAGATTGAACCCAAAGCTAAGCACTTCTCCCATTGCAAGAAAAACCAATCTAGTAGGCCAAACTAAACCGATAATTCGAAGAGACTTGCAAAGATATCAAATCATGCATATAAGAATTCAGAGAAGACTCAAATAATATTCATAGATAATCTGATCATAAATCCACAATTCATCGGATCTCGGCAAACACACCGCAAAAGAATATTAAATCGAATAGATCTCCAAGAACATCAAGGAGAACATGGTATTGAGAATCAAAGAGAGAGAACAAGCCATCTAGCTACTAGCTATGGACCCGTAGGTCTGTGGTAAACTACTCACGCTTCATCGAAAGGGTAACGGTGTTGATGTAGAAGCCCACCATGATCGAATCCCCCTGTGGTAGGATGCCGGAAAAGGCCCCTAGATGGGATCTCACGGGTACAGAAGGTTGCGGCGGTGGAAAAGTGTTTTCGTGGCTTCCCCTGCTGTTTTTGGGGTATAAGAGAATATATAGGCGAAGGAACTAGGTCAGGAGAGCTCCAAGGGGCCCACGAGGCAGGGGGGCACACCCTACCCCCCTGGGCACGCCCTCCACCCTTGTGGCCACCTCGTTGAGTCTCCGAATTTATCTCCATGTCTCTTGGGTTGCTTCTGGTCCAAGAAAGATCATCGCGAAAGTTTCATTTCGTTTGGACTCTGTTTTGTATTCCTTTTCTGCGAAACTCTAAAACAGGCAAAAAAACAAAAATTGGCACTGGGCCCTCGGTTAATAGGTTAGTCCCAAAAATAATATAAAATAGCATATAAATGCATATTAAACTTTCAAAACAGATAATATAATAGCATGAAACAATCAAAAATTATAGATATGTTGGAGACGTATCAAGCATCCCCAAGCTTAATTCCTGCTCGTCCTCGAGTAGGTAAATGATAAAAACAGAATTTTTGATGTGGAATGCTACCTAACATATTTATCTATGTAATTCCCTTTATTGTGGCATGAATGTTCAGATCCTAAAGATTCAAAACAAAAGTTTAATATTGACATAAAAACAATAATATTTCAAGCATACCAATAAAGCAATCATGTCTTGTAAAAATAACATGGCCAAAGAAAGCTATCCCTACAAAATCATATAGTCTTTCTATGCACTATCTTCATCACATAAAATATTTAAATCATGCACAACCCCGATGACAAGCCAAGCAATTGTTTCATACTTTTGATGTTCTCAAACTTTTTCAACCTTCACGCAATATATGAGCATGAGACATGGATATAGCACTATGGTGGAAGAGAAATGGTGGTTGTGGAGAAGACAAAAAGGAGGAAGATGGTCTCACATCAACTAAGTGTATCAACGGGCTATGGAGATGCCCATCAATAGATATCAATGTGAGTGAGTAGGGATTGCCATGCAACGGATGCACTAGAGCTACAAGTGTATGAAAGCTCAAAAAGAAACTAAGAGGGTGTGCATCCAACTTGCTTGCTCACGAACACCTAGGGCAATTTGAGGAAGCCCGTCATTGGAATATACAAGCCAAGTTCTATAATGAAAAATTCCCACTAGTATATGAAAGTGATAACTCAAGAGACTCTCTATATGAAGAACATGGTGCTATTTTGAAGCACAAGTGTGGTAAAAGGATAGTAGCATTGCCCCTTCTCTCTTTTTCTCTCTTTTTTTGTTTTTTTTGTTTTGTTTTGGTGGGCTTCTTTGGCCTCTTTTTTTGTTTTTATCTTCAACATGTGCGGAAGATCATCGTGCTATCCTTTGGTGTGGTCAAATGAGATAACAAGTGTGATAAGAAAGTGAAAAAATAGGTGACTCTCTACATGAAGATCATGGTGCTATTTGAAGCACATGTGCGGAAAATGGATAATACAAACACCCCTTGCTCTCTTTTTATCCATTCCAAAACTTCCCAAAAAATTGAACTTGGGATTTTCTGACATACACTTTTCTCATGGTTAAAAAATCGTCCATTTGACAGGGACACATTATACCACGAACTTTTGAACAATAGCTGACACGTCAATATCGCAACGGTGTATATATGAACCGTTGTCCATAACCATTAAGTATCTCACTCTTCCCTCTTTTCTTATGGATAAACTTACCCTCAATCCTCATCATTGGTCATCTTGTATTTATGTGCCCAATTTAGCCACAATGTGAGAATCCGCGTGCAGGTCGATGGACACGTGCGACAGTCCGCCGCAAGGCTACGATTGGACGGTGCATGAATCACCTCACATATGGCGTGCATGCAGCGCTGCTACGTCTTGAGCTTGCGTTGGTTTTCCTTGAAGAGGAAAGGGTGATGCAGCAATAGTAGCGTAAGTATTTCCCTCAGTTTTTGAGAACCAAGGTATCAATCCAGTAGGAGGCTCCTCAAAAGTCCCACGCACCCACACAAACAAACAAAGAACTCGCAACCAATGCAATAAAGGGGTTGTCAATCCCTTCACGGCCACTTGCGAAGTGAGATCTGATAGAGATAGTATGATAAGACAAATATATTTTTGGTATTTTATAATATAGATTGGAAAAGTAAAGATGCAAATAAAAGTATATTGAAAGCTTATATGATAAAAGATAGACCCCGGGGCCATAGGTTTCACTAGTGGCTTCTCTCAAGATAGCATAAGTATTACGGTGGGTGAACAAATTACTGTCGAGCAATTGATAGAAAAGCGAATAATATGAGATTATCTAGGCATGATCATGTATATAGGCATCACGTCCGTGACAAGTAGACCGACTCCTGCCTGCATCTACTACTATTGCTCCACACATCGACCGCTATCCTGCATGCATCTAGAGTATTAAGTTCATAAGAACAGAGTAACGCATTAAGAAAGATGACATGATGTAGAGGGATAAACTCATGCAATATGATATAAACCCCATCTTGTTATCCTCGATGGCAACAATACAATACGTGCCTTGCTGCCCCTTGCTGTCACTGGGAAAGGACACCGCAAGATTGAACCCAAAGCTAAGCACTTCTCCCATTGGCAAGAAAGATCAATCTAGTAGGCCAAACCAAACTGATAATTCGAAGAGACTTGCAAAGATAACTCAATCATACATAAAAGAATTCAGAGGAGATTCAAATATTTCTCATAGATAAACTTGATCATAAACCCACAATTCATCGGATCTCGACAAACACACCACAAAAAGAGTTACATCGAATAGATCTCCAAGAAGAGAGGGGAGAACATGGTATTGAGATCCAAAAGAGAGAAGAAGCCATCTAGCTAATAACTATGGACCCGTAGGTCTGTGGTAAACTACTCACAACTCATTGGAGGGGCAAGGATGTTGATGTAGAGGCCCTCCGTGATTGATTCCCCCTCCGGCAGAGTGCCGGCGAAGGCTCCAAGATGGGATCTCGCGGATACAGAAGGTTACGGCGGTGGAAATTGTGTTTCGGGGTGCTCCTGGATGTTTTTGGGGTACGTAGATATATATAGGAGGAAGAAGTACGTCGGTGGCCGCCCGAGGGGCCCACGAGACAGAGGGGCACGCCCTACAGGGGGGGGGGGGGGCTACTATCTCGTGGCCGCCTCCGCTGCTTCTTGGCTTGCACTCCAAGTCCTCTGGATCACGTTCGTTCCAAAAATCACGCTCCCAAAGGTTTCATTCCTTTTGGACTCCGTTTGATATTCCTTTTCTTCAAAATACTGAAATAGGCAAAAAACAGCAATACGGGTTGGGCCTCCGGTTAGTAGGTTAGTCCTAAAAATGATATAAATGTGTAAAATAAAGCCCATAAACATCCAAAAGTGGTAATATAATAGCATGGAACAATCAAAACTTATAGATACGTCGGAGACGTATCAAGCATCCCCAAGCTTAATTCCTGCTCGTCCTCGAGTAGGTAAATGCTAAAAACAGAATTTTTGATGTGGAATGCTACCTAGCATAATTCTCAATGTAATTTTCTTTATTGTGGCATGAATGTTCAGATCCACATGATTCAAAATAAAAGTTCATATTGACATAAGAAATAGTAATACTTCAAGCATACTAATCAAAGCAATCATGTCTTCTCAAAATAACATGGCTAAAGAAAGTTATCCCTACAAAATCACATAGTCTGGTTATTGCTCTATCTTCATCACACAGAGTATTTAATCATGCACAACCCCGATGACAAGCCAAGCAATTGTTTCATTCTTTAGCAATCTCAAACTTCTTCAACTTTCACGCAATACATGAGCGTGAGCCATGGACATAGCACTATATGTGGAATACAATGGTGGTTGTGGAGAAGACAAAAAAGGAGAAGATAGTCTCACATCAACTAGGCGTATCAACGGGCTATGGAGATGCCCACTAATAGATATCAATGTGAGTGAGTAGGGATTGTCATGCAACAGATGCACTAGAGCTATAAATGTATGAAAGCTCAACAAAGGAAACTAAGTGGGTGTGCATCCAGCTCGCTTGCTCACGAAGACCTAGGGCATTTTGAGGAAGCCCATCATTGGAATATACAAGCCAAGTTCTATAATAAAAAATTCCCACTAGTATAAGAAAGTGACAACATAGGAGACTCTCTACCATGAAGATCATGGTGCTACTTTGAAGCACAAGTGTGGTAAAAAGGATAGTAGCATTGTCCCTTCTCTCTTTTTCTCTCATTTTTCTTTTTTTTTTCTTTTCTTTTTTTTTCTTTTGGGCCTTTCTCTTTTTTCTTTTCTTTTGGGCCTTTATCTTTCTTTCTTTTTTGGCCTTTCTCTTTTTTTCTTTTTTTTCTTTTGTAAAGTCCGAAGTCTCATCCCAACTTGTGGGGGAATCGTAGTCTCCATCATCCTTCTCACTGGGACAATGCTCTAATAATGAAGATCATCACACTTTTATGTACTTACAACTCAAGATTACAACTCAATACTTAGAACAAGATATGCCTCTATATGAATGCCTCCGGCTGTGTACTGGGATATGCAATGAATCAAGAGCAATATGTATGAAAAATATGAAGGTGGCTTTGCCACGAATACGATGTCAACTACATGATCATGCAAAGAGCAATATGACAATGATGATGCATGTCATATAAACGGAACGACGGAAAGTTGCATGGCAATATATCTCAGAATGGCTATGGAAATGCCATAATAGGTAGGTATGGTGGCTGTTTTGAGGAAGGTATATGGTGGGTGTATGGTACCAGCGAAAGTTGCGCGGCACAAGAGAGGCTAGCAATGGTGGAAGGGTGAGAATGCGTATAATCCGTGGACTCAACATTAGTCAAAAAGAACTCATGTACTTATTGCAAAAATCTACAAGTCATCAAAAATCAAGTACTACGCGCATGCTCCTAGGGGATAGATTGGTAGGAAAAGACCATCGCTCGTCCCCGACCGCCACTCATAAGGATGCACAAGCCAGGTACACTTCATGTTTCAAATTTGTTACACAAATTTAACCATACGTGCATGCTACGGGACTTTCTAAATTCAACACAAGCATTCTTTAAATTCATAATCACCCAACTAGCATGACTTTAATATCACTACCTCCATATCTCAAATAATTATCAAGTATCAAATTGATCATAGCATCCAATTCACTTCCTATGATAGTTTTTATTATACCAACTTGGATGCTCATCATTCTAGGACCAATTTTGTAACCATAGCAAATACCATGCTGTTCTAAAGACTCTCAAAATAATATAAGTGAAGCATGAGAGACTAGAAATTTCTTCAAAATTAAGACACCACCGTGCTCTAAAAGATATAAGTGAAGCACTAGAGCAAAAACTATCAAGCTCAAAAGATATATGTGAAGCACATAGCATATTCTAATAAATTCTAATCAAGTGGGATTCTCCCAAAAGGTGTGTACAGAAAGGATGATTGTGGAAAACTAAAAAGCAAAAACTAATATCATACATGACGCTCCAAGCAAAACACATATCATGTGGCAAAGAAAAATATAGCTCCAAGTAAAGTTACCAATGAACGAAGACGAAAGAGGGGATGCCTTCCGGGGGCATCCCCAAGCTTAGGCTTTTGGCTATTCTTGAATATCTTGGGGTGCCTTGGGCATCCCCAAGCTTAGGCTCTTGCCACTCCTTATTCCATAGTCCATCAAATCTTTACCCAAAACTTGAAAACTTCACAACACAAAACTCAACAGGAAATCTCATAAGCTCCGTTAGTGAAAGAAAGAAAAACCACCACATAAAGTACTGTAATGAACTCATTATTTATTTATATTGGTGTTAAACCTACTGTATTTCAAGTTCTCTATGGTTCACACCACTTAATACTAGCCATAGATGCATCAAAATAAGCAAACAACACACGAAAAAACAGAATCTGTCAAAAACAGAACAGTCCGTAGCAATCTGTAACCCACGAATACTTCTGGAACTCTAAAAATCCTACCAACATAGGAAGTCCTGGGCAATTTGTCTATCGGTCTACAGAAAAAAGAATCAACGCAAAAACATGTTTATGTGAATTAACAAAACTAATTTCGTGCGTTTAAAGTTTCTGTTTTTTAGCAGAATCAAATTAACTATCACCATAGGTTATCCTATAGGTTCTACTTGGCACAAACACTAATTAGAACATAAAAACACATCTAAACAGGAGGTATATGCAAAATTTATTACTAAACAGAAACAAAAACAAAAACACAAAGAAAATTGGGTTGCCTCCCAACTAGCGCTATCGTTTAACGCCCCTAGCTAGGCATAAAAGCGAAGATAGATCTAAGTAGTGTCATCTTTGGCACTCAATTCATAAGTAGCTCGCATGATAGATTCATAAGGTAATTTAATTTTCTTTCTTGGAAAGTGCTCCATGCCTTTCCTTAATGGAAATTGGAATTTAATATTCCCTTCCTTCATGTCAATAATCGCGCCAATCGTTCTAAGGAAAGGTCTACCAAGAATAATAGGGCAAGAAAGATTGCAATCTATATCAAGAACGATAAAATCTACGGGCACCAAATTTCTATTTGCAACAATGAGAACATCATTGATCCTTCCCATTGACTTTTTAATGGTGGAATCCGCAAGGTGCAAATTTAAAGAGCAATTATCAAGATCATGGAAACCTAGAATATCACATAAAGTTTTCGGAATCGTAGAAACACTAGCACCCAAATCACATAAAGCAAAACACTCATGATCTTTAATTTTAATCTTTATAGTAGGTTCCCACTCATCATAAAGTTTTCTAGGTATAGAAACTTCCAAATTTAGTTTTTCATCAAAAGATTGCACCAAGGCATCAACAATATGTTTGGTAAAAGCTTTATTTTGACTATAAGCATGAGGAGAATTCTCAACGGATTGCAACAAGGAAATACAACCTTCTAAACAACAATTATCATAATCAAATTCCTTGAAATCCAAGATAGTGGGTTCAATGCTATTTAAAGTCTTGACCTCTCCAATACCACTTTTACCAAATTTAGCATCAAGATCTAAAAACTCCGAATTACTGGGACGCCTTTTAACTAAAGTTGACTCATCTCCAGTCCCATTATTATTAAGATTCATATTGCAAAACAAATATCTAATAGGGGACACATCAATAACTTTAAGATCTTCATCATTATTTTCATGGAAACTAGAAGAACACACCTTTACAAAGCAATTTTTTTAGCACGCAATCTAGCGGTTCTTTCTTTGCACTCATCAATGGAAATTCTCATAGCTTTGAGAGACTCATTGATATCATGCTTAGGAGGAGTAGATCTAAGTTTAAGAGAATCAACATCAAGCAAAAGTCTATCAATGTTCCTAGCCAAATCATCAACTTCGACCAATTTTTCTTCAATCAAGGTATTAAAACTCTTTTGAGAGATCATAAATTCTTTCACACTATTCTCAAAATCAGAGGGCATCTTGTTAAAATTACCATAAGAATTATTGTAGGAATTTCCATAATTATTAAAGGAATTACTAGGGAACTGTCTAGGATTAAAGTTTCCTCTATAAGCATTGTTTCCAAAACTATTCCTACCAACAAAATTCACATCCATAGATTCATTATTATTCTCAATCAAAGTAGACAAAGGGTTATCATTGGGATCAATAGGAGCACTCTTAGTAGTAAACAATTTCATAAGTTCATCCATCTTCCCACTCAAAACATTAATTTCTTCTATAGCATGCACTTTTTTACTAGTAGATCTTTCGGTGTGCCATTGAGAATAATTAGCCATAATATTATCAAGAAGTTTTGTAGCATCTTCTAAAGTGATTTCCATAAACGTGCCCCCCGCGGCCGAATCTAAAAGATTTCTAGAAGCAAAATTCAATCCGACATAAAAAATTTGTATGATCATCCATAAATTCAAACCATGAGTAGGGCAATTGCGAACCATCAATTTCATTCTTTCCCAAGATTGGGCAACATGCTCATGATCAAGTTTTTTAAAATTCATAATATCGTTCCTAAGAGTGATGATCTTAGCGGGAGGAAAATATTTAGAGATAAAAGCATCTTTGCACTTGTTCCAAGAATCAATACTATTTTTAGGCAAAGACGACAACCAAACTTTAGCACGATCTCTAAGTGAAAACGGAAATAGCTTCAACTTAACAATATCATTATTCATATCTTTATTCTTTTGCATATCACACAAATCAACAAAGTTGTTTAGATGGGTAGCGGCGTCTTCACTAGGAAGGCCAATGAATTGATCTTTCATAACAAGATTCAGCAAAGCAGTATTGATTTCACAAGACTCAACATCATTAAGAGGAGCAATCGGAGTACTAAGGAAATCATTATTATTGGTATTGGAGAAATCACACAATTTGGTGTTATCTTGCGCCATGGCGTCAAGTAATCCAACACACAAGCAAACAAAAAGAGGCAAACGAAAGAGAGAGGAGATTGGAAAAGAGAGGGCAAATAAAACTGCAAGGGTGAAGTGGGGGAGAGGAAAACGAGAGGCAAATGGCAAATAATATAAATGCGAGGGAGATGAGTTTGTGACGGGTACTTGCTATGTCTTGACTTGAGCGAATACCTCCCCGCCAACGGCGCCAGAAATCCTTCTTGCTACGTCTTGAGCTTGCATTGGTTTTCCTTGAAGAGGAAAGGGTGATGCAGCAATAGTAGCATAAGTATTTATCTCAGTTTTTGAGAACCAAGGTATCAATCCAATAGGAGGGTCCTCAAAAGTCCCACGCACCTACACAAACAAACAAAGAACTCGCAACCAACGCAATAAAGGGGTTGTCAATCCCTTCACGGCCACTTGCGAAAGTGAGATCTAATAGAGATAGTATGATAAGATAAATATATTTTTGGTACTTTGTAATATAGATTGGAAAAGTAAAGATGCAAATAAAAGTAGATTGAAAGCTTATATGATAAAAGATAGACCCGGGGGCCATAGGTTTCACTAGTGGCTTCTCTCAAGATAGCATAAGTATTATGGTGGGTGAACAAATTACTGTGGAGAAATTGATAGAAAAGTGAATAATTATGAGATTATCTAGGCATGATCATGTATATAGGCATCACGTCCGTGACAAGTAGACCGACTCCTGCCTGCATCTACTACTATTACTCCACACATCGACCGCTATCCAGCATGCATCTAGAGTATTAAGTTCATAAAGAACGGAGTAACGCATTAAGAAAGATGACATGATGTAGAGGGATAAACTCATGCAATATGATATAAACCCCATCTTTTTATCCTCGATGGCAACAATACAATACATGCCTTGCTGCCCCTGCTGTCACTTGGAAAGGACACCGCAAGATTGAACCCAAAGCTAAGCAGTTCTCCCATTGCAAGAAAGATCAATCTAGTAGGCCAAACCAAACTGATAATTCAAAGAGACTTGCAAAGATAACTTAATCACACATAAAAAATTCAGAGGAGATTCAAATATTTCTCATAGATAAACTTGATCATAAACCCACAATTCATCGGATCTTGACAAACACACCTCAAAAAGAGTTACATCGAATAGATCTCCAAGAAGATCGAGGAGAACATGGTATTGAGATCCAAAAAGAGAGAACAAGCCATCTAGCTAATAACTATGGACCCGAAGGTCTGTGGTAAACTACTCACAACTCATCGTAGGGGCTATGGTGTTGATGTAGAAGCCCTCCATGGTCGATTCCCCCTCCGGCAGAGCGCCGGCGAAGGCTCCAAGATGGGATCTCACGGATACAAAAGGTTGCGGCGGTGGAATTAGGTTTTTGTGGCTTGTTCTGATGTTCTCGGGGTACGTGGGTATATATAGGAGGAAGAAGTAGGTCGGTGGCCGCCCGAGGGGCCCACAAGATAGGGGGGCGCGCCCTGTAGGGGTGGGCGCGGCCTCCAGCCTCGTGGCCACCTCGACTGCTTCTTGACTTGCACTCCAAGTGCTCTGGATCATGTTTGTTCCAAAAATAACGCTCCCGAAGGTTTCATTACGTTTGGACTCCGTTTGATATTCCTTTTCTTTGAAACACTGAAATAGCTAGGCAAAAAAATAGCAATACGGGCTGGGCCTCCGGTTAGTAGGTTAGTCCCAGAAATGATATAAATGTGTAAAGTAAAGCCCATAAACATCCAAAATAGGTAATATAATAGCATGGAACAATAAAAAATTATAGATACGTTGGAGATGTATCAGCGTGTCATAATAAACAGAACGGTGGAAAGTTGCATGGCAATATATCTCAGAATGGCTATGGAAATGTCGTAATAGGTAAGTATGGTGGCTGTTTTGAGGAAGGTATATGGTGGGTGTATGGTACCGGCGAAAGTTGCGCGGCACAAGAGAGGCTAGCAATGGTGGAAGGGTGAGAGTGCGTATAATCCGTGGACTCAACATTAGTCATAAAGAACTCACATACTTATTCCAAAAATATATTAGTCATCGAAATGAAGTAGCACATGCTCCTATGGGGATAGATTGGTAGGAAAAGACCATCGCTCGTCCCCGACAACCACTCATAAGGAAGACAATCAGAAAATAAATCATGCTCCGACTTCATCACATAACGGTTCACCATACATGCATGCTACGGGAATCACAAACCTCAACACAAGTATCTCTCAAATTCACAACTACTCACTAGCATGACTCTAATATCACCATCTTCATATCTCAAAACAATCATAAGAAATCAAACTTCTCATAGTATTCAATGCACTTTATATGAAAGTTTTTATTATATCCATCTTGGACGCCTATCATACTAGGACTAAATTTATAACCAAAGCAAATTACCATGCTGTTCTAAAAGACTCTCAAAATAATATAAGTGAAGCATGAGAGTTCATCCATTTCTATAAAATAAAGCCACTGCTGTGTTGTAAAAAGATATAAGTGAAGTACTAGAGCAATATTATTTAGCTCAAAGATATAAGTAAAGCACATAGAGTATTCTAATAAATCATGATTCATGGGTGTCTCTCCCAAAAGGTGTGTACAACAAGGATGATTTTGGTAAACTAAAAAGCAAAGACTCAAATCATACAAGACGCTCCAAGCAAACACATATCATGTGGTGAACAAAAATATAGGCTCAAGTAAAGTTACCAATGGACAAAGACGAAAGAGGGGATGCCTTCCGGGGCATCCCCAAGCTTAGGCTTTTGTTTGTCCTTTAATATTACCTTGGGGTGCCTTGGGCATCCCCAAGCTTAGGATCTTGCCACCCCTCATTCCATAGTCCGTCAAATCCTTACCCAAAACTTGAAAACATCACAACACAAAACTCAACAAAAAATCTCATGAGCTCCGTTAGTATAAGAAAATAAATTACCACTTTAAGGTACTGTTGCAAACTCATTCTTTATTTATATTGGTGTAATATCTATTGTATTCCATCTTTTCCATGGTTCATATCCCCGATACTACCCATAGATTCCTCAAAATAAGCAAACAACATGCAAAAAAAGAATATGTCAAAAACATAACAGTTTGTAACAATTTGTAACTCTGAATACTTCTGTAACTTCCAAAATTCTGAAAAATTATGAAACCTGAGAAATTTGTGTACCAATCTAGAGCAAACAGAATCAGATCAAAATCACGTTGATGTGAATTATGAAAATCATTTTCCTGGGCGCAAAAGTTTCTAATTTTCAGCAGGATCAACACAACTATCACCGTAAGCTATCCTAAAAGTTTAACTTGGCACAAACACTAATTAAAATATAAAACCACATCTAACCAAAGGCTAGATGATTATTTATTACTAGACAAGAACAAAAGCAAAGAACAAAAATAAAATTGGGTTGCCTCCCAACAAGTGCTATTGTTTAACGCCCTTAGCAAGGCATAAAAACACGAATAGGTCTAGGTATTGCCTAATAATCATAGGGCAAGTCTCGAAAACTCATCTCATACTCTCTATGTTCAGTAGCAAGTTTTTTTGTGGCAAGCAAAAGTAATCAAAAGGGCTAAATTTAGTGGGACAAAAATCCCCAAGATTAAGCTCGGGAGGAATTGGTTCCTCCTTTGGCCCTTCATATTGTACAACCAACCCATCATTATAAGCATTCTTTTGGCAAAAAGTCATGAGCTTTTGTTCAAGAGAAAATCCCAACCCGTTGTTCTAAATAGCAAAATCATCATTAAGCTCAGAAATCCTATCAACTAGAACATCGGTAGGAACCTTCTTTCTTAAATTTTCATTATAAGCAACATGATCTGAGGATCGTAAACGCATTATGTCTTCTTGGTTAAGAGAATTGCCTCTATGGGACGACGACCCGCATCTACCCTATAATGTGCAAAAAAATCGCTAGCCTCTTTTATTGTAAATCTAAACTCATGTGCTAGAAAGATGGTAGCTTCTTGCTTAACAGAAGAATGCTCAATATTAGAAAACTCTAGAAAAATCCTTTGTATAGATGGATGCATGTGAATAAATTGTCTTTCAGGTTCAACTATGAGCAAAGATATAGCATCCACAAGACTACTAGTTTTATGGAGAATAGAACCACCCGTAGTGGGTAAAGCACCAGCACAAGTAAGAAATCTTGAATAACCCCTTTTCCAATAATATTGTCGCTACCAATGCGAAACTTTTTAGTCTAATAGTAGCTAGGTTCTTCATGAGGATTAGTATTATCAAAAGCATTAATTTTCCCACCATCATTACTACTATCTTTTTCAACAATGACCTCCCCAATTTCAGACATGGTGGCAACAAATTGATCTAACAAACGAGCACACAAAAAGCAAGTGAAGAAGACGAACAGAAGAGAGGCGAAGAAAAGGCAAATCTTTTTGAAAATTGTTTTAGAGGTTGGGGAGAGGAAAACGAGAGGCGAATGGCAAATAATGTAATGCAAGAGATGAGAGTTTATGATGGGTACTTGGTATGTCTTGACTTGGTGTAGATCTCCTAGGCAACGGCGCCAGAAATTCTTCCTGCTACCTCTTGAGCTTGCGTTGGTTTTTCCCCTGAAGAGGAAAGGGTGATGGAGCAAAGTAGAGTAAGTATTTCCCTCAGTTTGAGAACCAATGTATCAATCCAATAGGAGACACAACAAAAAAAGACACATCCGTGACATTTTGGGCCGAACGAAAAAAATTATGTCATACATATGACACTTCTATGACGATAATTGTGACAAAACCCGGTATCATCATAGATGTGGTGGGCTCCTACTTCTATGAAAAAAAATCATGACAGAAAATGGGCCTTTCGTCCTGGGCGGGCCGGAGACGCAGATGCATGACATTCTTTGGGCCGTCCATGACGGAAAAAACCATGGTAGAAGCGAGGGGGAGGAAAATTTCGGGGAGTTCCCGGTTACGGTGGGAGGTCGGGGGCCAAGCGATGTGCGTTTCTCTCGTACACGTACGCGCGTGTGTGCGAGGCATTGGCTCTAACTGAACCCGAACGAGGCGTTGGGCTCTAACTGAACCCGAGCGATTGCACTGTAGGCTACGCGTTACTGAACCCGAGTGATCGATCGATGGCTGTTAACTGAACCCGATCGAGCTATTCCTTCGCTATTGCTGCTAACTGAAGTCGATTGATGTTGCCTCTGGGATGAACAGTGAGTGTTGCGGGGGGGGGGGGGGGGGGGGGGTGGATGAACAGTGAGCGATGGCGTTGCCTCTGGATGAACAGGACCCCGTGGTGTGGTGGAGGGCTGGATGAACAGTAGACGATGGAGGGGTGGTTGAATAGGACCCCATGGTGTGGAGGGCTGGATGAACAGTAGACAGTGGAGGGGTGCCCGTGGAGGGGTGGTTGAATAGTAGCTGGTGGAGTAGCGCGCGGTGGAGGCTGGATGAACAGGAGCCCGTGGAGGCTGGAGGAGGTCGACGGTGGAGATGAACAGTATCCCGTGGAGTCCCGTTTTGCGGTACGCCACACCCCTCCCGATGAACAGGACCCCCGTTTCGACCGTAGCGCTCCAACACAAGTCTGTTTCGTCCGTTTTGCGGTACGCCACACCCCTCCCGATCAACAGGACCCCGTTTCGACCATAGGAGGTCTATTTCGTCCGTTTCGTGGTATGCCACACCCCTCCCGATCAACAAGACCCCCGTTTCGACCGTAGGAGGTCCGTTTCTTCCATTTTGCGGTATGCCAGGCCCCTCCCGATGAACAGGATCCCGTTTCGAAAGTGGCCGGTTGAACACAAGGCCGTTTCCTCCGTTGTGCGGTATGCCAGGCCTCGTTTCCATCGCCTATTCCGTCCAAGCCCTCCCGATGAACACGACCATGCATTCCATTCCGACCCAGCTGGTTGGCTCCCACGCGTTCTGTTGCCTCCCGATGAACACGACGCATTCCGTTGCCTCCCCATGAACACGATGCATTCCGTTGCCTCCGCATGAACACAATGACGATGCTGTTTCTCTGTTCTGACCCATCCATGTACACGATCCCTCGCCGTACGAATGCATGAGCAGGCGTTCGAGACCCCGCCCGTATGTACACATACGTGGCCATATTTTCTTTCTTGCACCCTGGCCGCTGTACATACGTGTACATGCTACGTGCGCGCCTCTACTACGACATGTACGCGCCTCTACTACGACACGTGCGCGCCTCTACATCGACCAGTATATATGTACGTACACGTTCGCGGCCAGAATGACAACGCTACGTACGCTTCGACCAGGTGGGTCCCGACTGTCAGGCACTTCCTTGCCTGCAAAGATATAGCTGGTGGGTCCCAGCAGTCAGGGGGGCGAATTGTTTTGTTTTTTTTTGCCCGTACGCACTTCCTTGCGTGCGAAGGTGTAGCTGGTGGGTCCCAGTAGTCAGGGGGGAAACGTTTTTTTTTGCAAAATACGGTGGCCCATCCGGTGGGTCCCAGCTGTCAGGTGGAGGAATAATTATTTTGCGCGTAATAAGGAGGCACTTCCTTGCGGCCACCGTGGACCCAGCTATCAGCCTCTCCATGCACAGTACTCTTCCGATGGAAGTCGGTCGTTGACCACATTGACCACGCCGCGCCTAGAGCACCACGGCGGTGGACGATGGCGAGGCCGAGGAAGGGGACAACGCGGAGCCGGGGAAGACGCAACAGTGGATGCCCACACGAAGAGGAGTACGAGGGTTTACTGGTTCGGCTGCGGTGTGAGGCTGCCATCGCCGTAGAATAACAGGGGGTGTGGGTGAGTAGAGGGATGGCCTGGCTAGATGTGGGAGTAGTAGGGGGCGGTGAGGCCTCCACGGTATCACAACCGGTCATGGGAGGCAGGAGCATGCGGTACGACCGGCGCTGCTTTGTGCGGCTGGAGAACGAAGACCAGAGGTTGAAGAAGCACTACGGCCATTGGATGGACATCGTACGGTCACTGGAGTATTGACTAAGTTGAAAAGCCCTCCATCCCCGTCAACTTAGTAGGCCCACAAGTCAGCCTGCCACTATACTGGGTCCCAGCTAGCAGGGGGAGTATTCATTTTTTTGCGTAATAAGGAGGCACTTCCTTGCGTGCGAAGATATAGCTGGTGGGTCCAAGCTGTCAGCGGCGGTAACATTTTTTTCACGAAATACAGAGGCCCTTTCGGTGGGTCCCAGATGTCAGGTGGAGGAATCATTATTTTGCGCATAATAAGGAGGCATTTCCTTGCGTGCGGCCGTGGACCCAGCTGTCAGCCTCTCCACGTACAGTCCACTTCAGATGCATGTTGGTCGTTGACCATGTTGACCAGGCCGTGCCGAGAGCACTAGGGCGGTGGACGACAGCGAGGCCTAGGAAGGGAACGACACGAAGGCAGGGAAGACTCGGTAGTTGTTTCCCATGCGGAGGGGAGTACGACTGTACGAGGGTTTACTCGTTCGTCTGCCGTCGCCGGAGAATAACAACAGGTGTGGGTGAGTAGAGGGATGGCTAGGCCAGCGATGGGAGTACGGTGGGGCGGTGAGACCTGCGTGGCAGCACAGTCGGCCGCGGGGAGGAGGGAGCGGGCAGTCCCGCTGGCGCTTGTTTGAGCGGCTGGAGCAGGAAGAGCAGAGATTGAAGAAGCACGACGGCCGTTGGATGGACATCCAACAGTCACTGCTTGTGCGTCAACCTTTTTTTTACGACAGCCTCAAATCTGTGGAAAATAGCATACAACCCATCTGTCATTATTTCTAATAATTTACATCCCATTTGCTAATTCTTAAGGTTTTTTTAGACCATATTCTTTTTGTTAGCATTACAGCCCAAATTGTGGCCACGGTTAAAAAATTATATGAAATTTTGCATATTTCGGTGCGGTCTGAACTGTTTTTAATCCCGAAATTTCGACTCACATTCAAATTGATTTTAAAAATAAATGTATATCAATATAAAATCCAATAAATTCTCCATGCATAAAAATTAATGTAATTTAAAATCTCGAAATGGAAAAAAGATATTTGAAACAAATTGCCAGTTTGATGTGTTTTAAAAATGTACAGCCCATTTCTCATTACTGATGGGCCATTTTCTCGGCCAGTCGAATGAAAGCTCTCCTCGTCTTAAAAGATTTGCAGCCCAACATGCCTGACAAAGCGACTTACTTGGCAAATCACAAAAAAACTGGGCTATGGCCATGGACCCAGCTGTCAGCCTCTCCACGTACAGTACTCTTCCAATGGAAGTCGTTCCTTGACCACGTTGACCATGCCGCGTGGAGAGCACCACGGCGGTGGACGACGGCGAGGCCTAGGAAGGGGACGATGCGGAGCCGAGGAAGACGTGACAGTGGAAGCCCGCGCGGAGAGGAGTACGAGGGTTCACTGGTTCAGCTGCGGTGTGAGGCTGCCATCGCCGCAGGGCCTGGCCAGCGGTGGGAATAGTAGGGGGTGGTGAGGCCTCTGCGACAGCATAGCCGGCCACGGGAGGCAGGAGCATGCGGCACGACCGGCGCTGCTTTGGGCGGCTGGAGCAAGAAGACCATAGGTTGAAGAAGCACTACGACCGTTGGATGGACATCGTACGGTCACTGGAGCTAGAATAGTTCATATTGACTAAGTTGACAAAGCCCTTCGTCCCCGTCAACTTAGTAGGCCCACAAGTCAGCCTCCCACCAAGGTGGGTCCCAGCTAGCCGGGGGAGTATTCATTTTTTTGTGCGTAATAAGGAGGCACTTCCGGTGGGTCTGAGCTGACAGTGGGAGAAACGTTTTTTTCATGAAATACGGTGGCCCGTCAGGTGGGTCCCAGCAGTCAGGGGGCAAACGTTTTTTCGCAAAATACGATGGCCCGTCCAGTGGGTCCTTGCTGTTAGTTGGAGGAATCATTATTTTCCGCGTAATAAGGAGGCACTTACTTGCTGCGGCCGTGGACCCAGCTGAGACTCTCCACGTACAGTATACTTCCGATGGAAGTCGTTCCTTGACCATGTTGATCTCGCCGCGTTCCGTTGCATGCATGCGTCCATGGGCGTGGTGCGTCCCCACTGTCAGCCTCTCACGTACAGTCATCTTCTGATGACTCTCGGTTGTTGACCATGTTGACCACACCGTGCCGAGCGCACCCAGACTGGAACGACCCGGAGATGGGGAAGACGGGGCAGTGGAGTCGCAGATGGAGAGGAGTGGGAAACTTCAGTGGTTCGGGTGCGTGGCAGCATAGCCGCGGTGCCGCCCACGGGAGACAGGAGCAAGAACAGGGGTTGAAGAAGGAGCACGGCTGTTGGATTAACATCCAACGGTCCAGCTGCTAGAATCATTTGTTGATTAAGTTGACAAAGTCGTGCGTACATGTCCACTTAGTAGGCCCACAAGTCAGTCACCAAATCTGACGGGTCCCAGTTGTCAATGGGATGAATATTTTTTTTTCGCAAAACAAGGAGGCACTTCCTTCCGTGCGAAGATACAGCCGGTGGGTCCCAGCTGTTGTTGTGGTTCTAAGTCTGACAGTAGAAAGGGGGATAGGTATGGAGAGGCAAGATCCTAGCTATGGAGTAGTTGTATACGCGAGAGATTTATGAGTTCAGGCCCTTCTCGGAGGAAGTAACAGCCCTACGTCTTAGAGCCCGGAGGAGGTCGACTGGATTATATGAGTATGAATTACAGGGGTGCGAACCCTTTACACTGAGGAGGGGGTGGCTTATATAGAGTTCGCCAGACCCCTCCGACCCTCAGTTATGCAAGGTTTAAAGTACATTAAGACAGGGGGTTACTGGTAACGCCCACATAAAGTACTGTGAAGACCATAAAAGCTACTTAATGACAGACCGTTGCATGCAGAGTGACTTTAGATCTCCTAGCCGTCGAGTGGTTAGCTCCATGGTCGAGTGGTTATCTTCATCGTCGAGTGTCCTCGAGTCCGTCGAGTGGCTCACCTCGAGGTCGACTGACAGGTAGTTTCTTCTAGAGATGTCCTTGGATAGGGTAGCTTAGACAGGTCCATGACCCTACCCTAGGTACATAACATCATCATTAGCCCCCGAATGGATCGAGGTTTGAGTGGGAAAAGAGTTGAGAATTCCTCCGACCCATTTTTCGTGCTATGAGTATGGCTTGTCTTGGATCAATGAACTTTTAGGTGACGACATCAACTTCTTTTTCAGTCACCTTGATCCATTCTTTATATCTTTCGAGTGAAGTTTTCGCCTGGAGAGCTCCGAGTGACGGAGTGGAGGGGATCTTCTGCCTGACGAGCTGTTCTGCACGCCGTGGATTTTGCGGGATTCAAATTTTGGGAAGTGCGCGGGATGGGGCGTAGCCGCAGCAATCGGACGGGATAAGGCAGGGACGCCTCAATCTCTGCGCCACCTTTTTCGTCACGTATCGCACGCGCGACTGTTGTGGGATTTGACAAGATCGTCCGAGCCTATGTGTCAGCCACTCGGGTGCAGCCTTATATAAAGCGCCGGACGGGGGTTTTTCAACAGTGCACCCTCATTCCTCCCTCTTCTCCAGATTTCTCCGCCGTGTTTGCCTCTGAAGGAAATATGCCCTAGAGGCAATAATAAAGTTATTATTTATTTCCTTATTTCATGATAAATGTTTATTGTTCATGCTAGAATTGTATTAACCGGAAACATAATACATGTGTGAATACATAGACAAACATAGTGTCACTAGTATGCCTCTACTTGACTAGATCATTAATCAAAGATGGTTAAGTTTCCTAACCATAGACATGAGTTGTCATTTGATTAACGGGATCACATCATTAGGAGAATGATGTGATTGACTTGACCCATTCCATTAGCCTAGCACTTGATCGTTTAGTATGTTGCTATTGCTTTCTTCATGACTTATACATGTTCCTGTAACTATGAGATTATGCAACTCCCGTTTGCCGGAGGAACACTTTGGGTGCTACCAAACGTCACAACGTAACTGGGTGATCATAAAGGAGTACTACAGGTGTCTCCAAAGGTACATGTTGGGTTGGCGTATTTCGAGATTAGGTTTTGTCACTCCGATTGTCGGAGAGGTATCTCTGGGCCCTCTCGGTAATGCACATCACTATAAGCCTTGCAAGCAATGTAGCTAATGAGTTAGTTACGGAATGATGCATTACGTAACGAGTAAAGAGACTTGCCGGTAACGAGATTGAACTAGGTATTGGATACCGACGATCGAATCTCGGGCAAGTAACATACCGATGACAAGGAGAACAAAGTATGTTGTTATGCGGTTTGACCGATAAAGATCTTCGTAGAATATGTAGGAGCCAATATGAGCATCCAGGTTCCGCTATTGGTTATTGACCAAGAATAGTTCTAGGTCATGTCTACATAGTTCTCGAACCCGTAGGGTCCGCACGCTTAAGGTTTCGATGACAGTTATATTATGAGCTTATGAGTTTTGATGTACCGAAGGAGTTCGGAGTCCCGGATGAGATCGGGGACATTACGAGGAGTCTCGAAATTGTCGAGACATAAAGATCGATATATTGGACGACTATATTCGGAGTTCGGAAAGGTTCCGAGTGATTCGGGTATTTTCGGGGGTACCGGGGAGTTACGGGAATACGAGGAAGAAGCAATGGGCCTCATGGGCCAAGTGGTGGAAGAGAGGAGGCAGGGCGCGCGGCCCCCCTAGCCCAAACCGAATTGGACTAGGGGGCCGGCCCCCCCTTTCCTCTTTTTCCTCCCTCTCCTTCCTTCTCCTTCCCTTCCTTCCCCTCTCCTAGTTGGACTAGGAAAGGAGGGAGTCCTACTCCCGGTGGGAGTAGGACTCCTCCCTGGCGCGCCCTCCCTTGGCCGGCCGCCCCCTCCCCCTTGCTCCTTTATATACGGGGGCAGGGGGGCACCCCATGGGACACAAGTTGATCTACGGATCGTTCCTTAGCCGTGTGCGGTGCCCCCCTCCACCATATTCCACCTCGGTCATATCGTCGCGGAGTTTAGGCGAAGCCCTGCGCCGGTAGAACATCATCATCGTCACCACGCTGTCGTGCTGACAGAACTCATCGCCGACGCTTTGCTGGATCGGAGCCCGGGGATCATCATCGAGCTGAACGTGTGCTGAACTCGGAGGTGCCGTACGTTCGGTATTTGGATCGGTTGGATCATGAAGACGTAGGACTACATCAACCGCGTTGTCATAACGCTTCCGCTTACGGTCTACGAGGGTACGTGGACAACACTCTCCCCTCTCGTTGCTATGCCATCACCATGATCTTGCGTGTACGTAGGAATTTTTTTGAAATTAGCAGGTTCCCCAACAGTGGCATCCGAGCCAGGTTTTATGCGTAGATGTCATATGCACGAGTAGAACACAAGTAAGTTGTGGGTGATACAAGTCATACTGCTTACCAGCATGTCATACTTTGGTTCGGCAGTATTGTGAGATGAAGCGGCCCGGACTGACATTAAGCGTATGCTTACGCGAGACTGGTTTCACCGTTACGAGCACTCGTGCTTAAAGGTGGCTGGCGGGTGTCTGTCTCTCTGACTTTAGCTGAATCGAGTGTGGCTACGCCCGGTCCTTGCGAAGGTTAAAACAGCACTAACTTGACGAACTATCGTTGTGGTTTTGATGCGTAGGTAAGAACGGTTCTTGCTAAGCCCGTAGCAGCCACGTAAAACTTGCAACAACAAAGTAGAGGACGTCTAACTTGTTTTTGCAGGGCATGTTGTGATGTGATATGGTCAAGACGTGATGCTATATTTTATTGTATGAGATGATCATGTTTTGAACCGAAGTTATCAGCAACTGGCAGGAGCCATATGGTTGTCGCTTTATTGTATGAAATGCAAACGCCCTGTAATTGCTTTACATAATCACTAAGCGGTAGCGATAGTCGTAGAAGCAATAGATGGCGTAAACGACAACGATGCTACGATGGAGATCAAGGTGTCGCGCCGGTGACGATGGTGATCACGACGGTGCTTCGGAGATGGAGATCACAAGCACAAGATGATGATGGCCATATCATATCACTTATATTGATTGCATGTGATGTTTATCCTTTATGCATCTTATCTTGCTTTGATTGACGGTAGCATTTTAAGATGATCTCTCACTAAAAATTATCAAGAAGTGTTCTCCCTGAGTATGCACCGTTGCCAAAGTTCGTCATGCCCAGACACCACATGATGATCGGGTGTGATAAGCTCTACGTCCATCTACAACGGGTGCAAGCCAGTTTTGCACACGCGGAATACTCAGGTTAAACTTGACGAGCCTAGCATATAACAGACATGGCCTCGGAACACGGAGACCGAAAGGTCAAGCGTGAATCATATAGTAGATATGATCAACATATTGATGTTCACCGTTGAAACTACTCCATCTCACGCGACGATCGGACATGGTGTAGTTGATATGGATCACGTAATCACTTAGAGGATTAGAGGGATGTCTATCTAAGTGGGAGTTCTTCAGTAATATGATTAATTGAACTTTAATTTATCATGAACTTAGTCCTGGTAGTATTAGCATATCTATGTTGTAGATCAATAGCTCGCGTTGTTGCTTCCCTATGTTTATTTTGATATGTTCATAGAGAAAATTGTGTTGAAAAATGTTAGTAGCAATGATGTGGATTGAATCCGTGATCTGAGGTTTATCCTCATTGCTGCACAGAAGAATTATGTCCTTGATGCACCGCTAGGTGACAGACCTATTGCAAGAGCAGATGCACACGTTATGAACATTTTATATGATGACTACTTGATAGTTTAGTGCACCATGCTTAACGGCTTAGAATCGGGACTTCAAAGACGTTTTGAACGTCATGGACCATATGAGATGTTCCAGGAGTTGAAGTTAATATTTCAAGCAAATACCCGAGTTGAGAGATATGATGTCTCCAACAAGTTCTATAGCTAAAAGATGGAAGAGAATCGCTCAACTAGTGAGCATGTGCTTAGATTGTCTGGGTACTACGATCGCTTGAATCAAGTGGGAGTTAATCTTCCAGATAAGATAGTGATTGATAGAATTCTCTAGTCACCATCACCAAGTTAGTAGAACTTTGTGATGAACTATAGTATGCAAGGGATGACGAAAACGATTCCCAAGCTCTTCGTGATGCTGAAATCGACGAAGGTAGAAATCAAGAAAAACATCAAGTGTTGAGGATTGACAAGACCACTAGTTTCAAGAAAAGGGCAAAGGGAAGAAAGGGAACTTCAAGAAGAACGGCAAGCAAGTTGTTGCTCAAGTGAAGAAGCCCAAATCTGGTCCTAAGCCTGATACTAAGTGCTTCTACTGCAAAGGGACTGGTCACTGGAAACGGAACTACCCGAAGTGATTGGCGGATAAGAAGGATGGCAAAGTGAACATAAGTATATTTGATATTGATGTGAACTTTACTAGTGTTTATAGCAACCCCTCAGTATTTGATACTAGTTCAGTTGCTAAGATTAGTAACTCGAAACGGGAGTTGCAGAATAAACAGAGACTAGTTAAGGGTGAAGTAACGATGTGTGTTGGAAGTGGTTCCAAGATTGATATGATCATCATCGCACACTCCCTATACTTTTGGGATTAGTGTTGAACCTAAATAAGTGTTATTTGGTGTTTGCGTTGAGCATGAATATGATTTGATCATGTTTATTGCAATACGGTTATTCATTTAAGTTAGAGAATAATTGTTGTTCTGTTTACATGAATAGAACCTTCTATGGTCATACACACCAACGAAAATGGTTTGTTGGATCTCGATCATAGTGATACACATATTCATAATAATGAAGCCAAAAAGATGCAAAGTTAATAATGATAGTGCAACTTATTTGTGGCACTGCCGTTTAGGTCATATTGGTGTAAAGCGCATGAAGAAACTCCATGCTAATGGACTTTTGGAATCACTTGATTATGAATCACTTGATGCTTGCGAACCATGCCTCATAGGCAAGATGACTAAAACTCCGTTCTCCGGAACAATGGAGCGAGCAACAGATTTGTTGGAAATCATGCATACTGATGTATATGGTCCGATGAATATTAAGGCTCGCGACAAGTATCATTATTTTCTGACCTTCACAGATGATTTGAGCAGATATGGGTATATCTACTTGATGAAACATAAGTCTGAAATGTTTGAAAAGTTCAAAGAATTTCAGAGTGAAGTAGAGAATCATCGTAACAAGAAAATAAAAGTTTCTACGATATGATCGCAGAGGTAAAATATTTGAGTTATGAGTTTGGCCTTCAGTTAAAACAATGTGAAATAGTTTCACTACTCACGCCACCTGGAACACCACAGTGTAATGGTGTGTACGAATGTTGTAACCGTACTTTATTAGATATGGTGCGATCTATGATGTTTCTTACCGATCTACCACTATCGTTTTGGGGTTATGCATTAAAGACAGCTGCATTCACATTAAAAAGGGCACCATCTAAATCCGTTGAGACGACACCGTATGGTTTAGCAAGAAAACAAAGTTGTCGTTTCTTAAAGTTTGGAGTTGTGATGCTTATATGAAAAAGGTTTTCAACCTGATAAGCTCGAACCCAAATCGGAGAAGTGCGTCTTCATAGAATACCCAAAGGAAACTGTTGGGTACTCCTTCTATCACAAATCCAAAGGCAAAACATTCGTTGCTAAGAATGGATCCTTTCTAGAGAAGGAGTTTCTCTCAAAAGAAGTGAGTGGGAGGAAAGTAGAACTTGATGAGGTAACTGTACCTGCTCCCTTATTGGAAAGTAGTTCATCACAGAAATCTGTTCCTGTGACTACTACACCAATTAGTGAGGAAGTTAATGATGATGATCATGAAACTTCAGATTAAGTTACTACAGAACCTCGTAGGTCTTCCAGAGTAAGATCCACACCAGAGTGGTACGGTAATCCTATTCTGGAAGTTATGTTACTAGACCATGATGAACCTACGAACTATGAAGAAGCGATGGTGAGCCCAGATCCCGCAAAATGGCTTGAGGCCATGAGATCTGAGATGAGATCCATGTATGAAAACAAAGTATGGACTTTGATTGACTTGCCCAATGATCGGCGAGACATTGAGATTAAATGGATCTTCAAAAGGAAGACGGACACTGATAGTGTTACTATCTACAAAGCTAGAATTGTCGCAAAAGGTTTTCGACAAGTTCAAGGTGTTGACTACGATGAGAGTTTTTCACTCGTATCTATGCTTAAGTATGTCTGAATCATGTTAGCAATTACCGCATTTTATGAAATCTGGCTAATGGATAAACAAAACTGCATTCCTTAATGGTTTTCTTAAAGAAGAGTTGTATATGATGCAACCAGAAGGTTTTGTCAATCCGAAAGGTGCTAACAAATTGTGCAAGCTCCAGCGATCCATCTATGGACTGGTGCAAGCATCTCGGAGTTGGAATATACGCTTTGATGAGTTGATCAAAGCATATGGTTTTATACAGACTTTTGAAGAAGCCTGTATTTACAAGAAAGTGAGTGGGAGCTCTGTAGCATTTCTAATATTATATGTGGATGACATATTGTTAATTGGAAATGATATGGAAATTCTGGATAGCATGAAAGGATACTTGAATAAGAGTTTTTCAAAGCAAGACCTTGGTGAAGCTGCTTACACATTGAGCATCAAGATCTATATAGATAGATCAAGACGCTTGATAAGATTTTTCAATGAGTACATACCTTGATAAATTTTTGAAATAGTTCAAAATGGAACAGTCAAAGAAGGAGTTCTTGCCTGTGTTACAAGGTGTGAAGTTGAGTAAGACTCAAGACCCGACCATTGCATAAAATAGAAAGAGAATGAAAAGTCATTCCCTATGCCTCAGTCATAGGTTCTATAAAGTATGCTATGTTGTGAACCAGACCTATTGTATACCTTACTCTGTGTTTGGCAAAGGAATACAATTTTGATCTAATAAGTAGATCACTGGACATGGGTCAAGAATATCCTTAGTGAGGACTAAGGAGATGTTTCTCGATTATGGAGGTGATAAAAGAGCCCGTCGTAGAAGTTACAATGATGCAAGCTTTTACACCAATCCAGATGAGTCTAAGTCTCAATCTGGATACATATTGAAAGTGGGAGCAATTAGCTAGAGTAGCTCCATGCAAAGCATTGTAGACATAGAATATTTGCAAAATACATATGGCTCTGAATGTGACAGACCCGTTGACTAAGCTTCTCTCATGAGCAAAACATGATCACACCTTAGTACTCTTTGGGTGTTAATCACATAACGATGTGAACTAGATTATTGACTCTAGTAAACCCTTTGGGTGTTGATCACATGACGATGTGGACTATGGGTGTTAATCATATACAGATATGAATATTGGTGTTAAATCACATGGCGATGTGAACTAGATTATTGACTCTAGTGCAAGTGGGAGACTGAAGGAAATATGCCCTAGAGGCAATAATAAAGTTATTATTTATTTCCTTATTTCATGATAAATGTTTATTGTTCATGCTAGAATTGTATTAACCAGAAACATAATACATGTGTGAATACATAGACAAACATAGTGTCACTAGTATGCCTCTACTTGACTAGCTCATTAATCAAAGATGGTTAAGTTTCCTAACCATAGACATGAGTTGTCATTTGATTAACGAGATCACATCATTAGGAGAATGATGTGATTGACTTGACACATTCCATTAGCCTAGCACTTGATCGTTTAGTATGTTGCTATTGCTTTCTTCATGACTTATACATGTTCCTGTAACTATGAGATTATGCAACTCCCGTTTGCCGAAGGAACACTTTGGGTGCTACCAAACGTCACAACGTAACTGGGTGATTATAAAGGAGTACTACAGGTGTCTCCAAAGGTACATGTTGGGTTGGCGTATTTTGAGATTAGGTTTTGTCACTCCGATTGTCGGAGAGGTATCTCTGGGCCCTCTCGGTAATGCACATCACTATAAGCCTTGCAAGCAATGTAGCTAATGAGTTAGTTACGGAATGATGCATTACGTAACGAGTAAAGAGACTTGCCGGTAGCGAGATTGAACTAGGTATTGGATAACGACGATCGAATCTCGGGCAAGTAACATACCGATGACAAAGGGAACAAAGTATGTTGTTATGCAGTTTGACCGATAAAGATCTTCGTAGAATATGTAGGAGCCAATATGAGCATCCAGGTTCCGCTATTGGTTATTGACCAAGAATAGTTCTAGGTCATGTCTACATAGTTCTCGAACCCGCAGGGTCCGCACGCTTAAGGTTTCGATGACAGTTATATTATGAGTTTATGAGTTTTGATGTACCGAAGGAGTTCGGAGTCCCGGATGAGATCGGGGACATGACGAGGAGTCTCGAAATGGTTGAGACGTAAAGATCGATATATTGGACGACTATATTCGGAGTTCGGAAAGGTTCCGAGTGATTCGGGTATTTTCGGGGGTACCGGGGAGTTACGGGAATACGAGGAAGAAGCAATGGGCCTCATGGGCCAAGTGGTGGAAGAGAGGAGGCAGGGCGCGCGGCCCCCCTAGCCCAAACCGAATTGGACTAGGGGGCCGGGCCCCCTTTCCTCTTTTTCCTCCCTCTCCTTCCTTCTCCTTCTCCTTCCCTTCCTTCCCCTCTCCTAGTTGGACTAGGAAAGGAGGGAGTCCTACTCCCGGTGGGAGTAGGACTCCTCCCTGGCGCGCCCTCCCTTGGCCGGCCGCCCCCTCCCCCTTGCTCCTTTATATACGGGGGCAGGGGGGCACCCCATGGGACACAAGTTGATCTACGGATCGTTCCTTAGCCGTGTGCGGTGCCCCCCTCCACCATATTCCACCTCGGTCATATCGTCACGGAGTTTAGGCGAAGCCCTGCGCCGGTAGAACATCATCATCGTCACCACGCCGTCGTGCTGACGGAACTCATCCCCGACGCTTTGCTGGATCGGAGCCCGGGGATCGTCATCGAGCTGAACGTGTGCTGAACTCGAAGGTGCCGTACGCTCGGTATTTGGATCGGTTGGATCGTGAAGACATATGACTACATCAACCGCGTTGTCATAACGCTTCCGCTTATGGTCTACGAGGGTACATGGACAACACTCTCCCCTCTCGTTGCTATGCCATCACCATGATCTTGCGTGTACGTAGGAATTTTTTTGAAATTACTACGTTCCCCAACAGCCTCTGCCTCCGTGCCGCTGTTCTGTGCATGTTTCACCGGCGACGATGGTGAAGGAGAGGACGGCGGCCCTGGAGCGGGCGAAGAAAGCGACGGCGAAGGCGAAGGGGAGGGGAACCAGTCGGAGTGGCTCTTCATCAAGGACCGGCCTGCTGCCGGGCTGGATCTAGGGCGACTGGATCCGCTCGACAATTAGCCAGGCGGATCTCGACGACCTAGCTGACGGAGGGCTGATCCCCCATGGATCAGCGCGGCTCCCGGGGAGGGAGTCAGAGCCGCAGCCTCAGAAGGGTGAGTGCGTTCTTCTGGCCACCCACGTTGACCGTGGGTTTTCTTTGCCGCCCCATCCTTTCTTCCGGGGTTTTTTGAATTTCTTTGGGGCACAACTCCATCACTTCACGCCTAACACCATAGTGTACCTCGCCGCCTATGTGTCTTTGTGCGAGTGCTTCTTGGGCTGCCGACCTCACTGGGGTCTCTTTAAGCACATCTTCACGTGTCGCTCCCAGACGGTGAAGAAGGCAAATCCGAGGGACGGAAGGAGACATGTGATTCAGATGTGTGGGGGCGTTGGGGTCCAGTTGAGAGGGAAAAGTTCTTTTCCGACCATGGTTTTGCCCAACTCCGTCCGCGGGTGGCAGTCGACTTGGTTTTACTGCAAGGACCAGCCGACGCCAGGGCAGTCGACTGGGCTCCCTCCCTTTTCCATGGAACGAGTGCAGAAGCCCTCCTCTTTGAAGGTGGTCCCGGAGGAGAAGGCGCAGGTGAAGGTGCTTGTCGAGCGTGTCGTGCAGCTCATCCGCGACGGGGTGACTGGTATGGACCTCCTGGAGGTCTTCCTCTGGCGGCGCATCCAACCGCTCCAATTTCGAGACCATCCTATGTGGATGTACTCTGGGACTGAGGACACCACTCGGATCCATCCGGAGGAGATCGACGACGCCATGCTGGAGCGGTGGATGGGAAGCATTACGGGGAACAAGGACAACCCCTGAGGAGCCAGGAGGGCCGTTCCACTCGACCAATCATATGAAGTTGACAAGGTCCAATTTGACATTTCCGGCTGCGATTCTGTTTTTTCCATTCTGTCTGTTTGAAATCAACCGACTGACTTTTGTCTTGTTTGTTGTCTTCTAGGACACGACTGAAATGTACTCGATGCCCAACAGGGCGCAGGAACAAGCCGAGGAGGGAGAGGCGAGTGGAGGTGAAAGTGAGGAAGAGGAGTGGCAATCTGACGGCGAGGGGGAAGAGGTTGAAGACGGCTCCAGTGAGGAGGAGGAGGAAATGGAGGTCGATCCTCCTTGCACGGAAAGGCGATCCAAGCTCGCCCACGACCCCGCGAGGGAGCACGGCAAAGCGGCTCCGCCCGTTGTGCCATCGACAAAGCGCTCTCGGGCGGCCTCACCGGCGCCGACTGAAAAAGCGCCAAAGCATCCGCGGGCAGAGTCATCCAAGCCGCTGAAGGCCTTGCCCAAATTGAAAATGGCCATTCCCACCATATCCGGGTAACAGCGGGATTTGTGTTTCCTTGTTCAGCTCGAGCGAACTTCCGGTCGACTCATCGATTAACGGACTGGTTTCTGAAATCTGCAGTGCTGCTACCTCCGAGACCTCCGCCAAGGATGGTGACCAAGAAATGGAAGACACTGTCACCTCCAACCCTGGTACATTCTCTTTGTAGTTTTCATTTTTGGTTGATTGTATCTTCGTTTCCAATTATGGATTTACCTTGCAGCTCCTCGTCACGTCATTGACTCCCTGATGACGATGACGAGGTGCCCCTGAGGGCGAGGAAGAATAGACAGGCTGCAGCTGGCAAGACCACTCGGACTGCGTCAGCACCTGAGGTATTGGTTCAAGAAGATGGCGACATCGCTCGGCATTCTGTGACCTTTGCTATGCCGCTGACGAGTGCCCGGCCTTCGTCGTCGACTGCTGAACCGCCATCCCTTTTTGCCACGCACCACGTCCCAGAGGACCAGGCGGGCGCAGCTAAGGAGGCTATACGCCAGGCGGGGATTATGATGGAGCAGGTGAAGGCGATCCGGGAAGCCAGTCAAGCGGCTTACGATGCAAGCTCAGCCCTTCAGAGCAATGTCCAGGTTAGTTGGCAACTGCCTGTTCTGTTAGGATATGTTGTGTGAAGATTTCCTTGAAGATTTCCTTTCCAAAAATCTTTGTGTCTGTACACCCACTGGGTGTGCCGATTGGGTTTGTAGACTGGTTGGGGCACGCTGAGTGCACCCACTGTGTGTAGTTCCCGAGACTATGGTGGACTACTGGCAGTCGACTGTAGTCTTTGTAGTTGAAATTTATTCACTCGGTCTGGTTGAACCATGTCGAGTGGAACATTAGGAACTGTGGGGGCACACTGAGTGCACCCACTGGGTGTAGTCCCCGAGACTATGGTGGACTACTGGCAGTCGACTGTAGTCTGAAGAACTCTCTCTCTCTTTTTTTGGTTGACTGATCGGATCGAGTCGGTAGAACTAGTGGGGGCACGCTGAGTGTACCCACTGGGTGTAGTCCCCGAGACTACTGTTGAATCTTTTGATTCAATTGTAGTCTTAGAAACGTTACTATTTTTCTCTTAGTTACTCGGAAGTAACCTCTCTTTAATGTCTGTCAACTGACTCTTTGTAGAAATCCTGCGAGCTCGTGGCCCGTTACACTGATTTGGAAAATAAACATATCTAGCTCGACCTTGACTTGAAACTTGTTTAGGAGAACTTTCAGAAGGCGAAGGACGAGGCAAAAGGTATGATTGGTGAGAACTTGACAACTGTTTCCTTCCTTCCGCACATTATTGATTCTGACTTCCTTGTCATTTTGCAGAAAAAACGAAGGAGGCTCTGAAGAAGAAGGACCAGGAACTTGCTGAGGCGCAGAAGGCTGCATTGGATAAAATGAAGCTTGCGGAAGAGAAGCTGGCTTCAGTCAGCAAACTCGAAGAAGAGAACGTCAACTTGAAAGCCGCTCTGGACGCGGCCAACAAGGAAGTCCGCCGTCTAAAGAAAGACAAGATCGCTCTGAGTGACAAGGCGAGTGAACTGGTGGGGAAGAAGAATGATCTGGAAGCTTATCTGGGAGGGCTTGCCAAGAAGTTGTTCCTCATGCTTGAAGGTAACCTTTTTTCACTCGACTGACTCGTCACCGTCGATTCGTCGCGGATCAGTTGGTTTATGTTTGACTTGTGTTTTTAGAATTCTGCCAAAACTTTGAGGAAGAGACCAGCCGAGTGGAGACAGGCTTGGACCCCATCAACTCTCCAGTGAAGGATGAAGCTGCCATGAATGTGCTTCGACTGGAGTCTCGCATCGCTGGTGTGGTGGACTATCTGGCCAGGCTGAAGGCAGCAACATCGTGAATCGACACGACACTTTGGCTAGGGGGACGCTTTAGAACGACCTCGAGTCTTTGATGACTCGACTGAATGAAGTCCCAGGCCGAGTGCAAGAGTGGAAGAAGTCTTCTGCCAGGTGCGGTGCTGACATGGCTCTGTCTTTAGTCTGTGTTCACTGCAAAGACGCACGAGAGGAAAAGCTGGCGTCCCTCAAGGTGGCCAATACTAAGAAGCATGACTTCCGATCCTTCATGGAGACATTCATTGTTGCTGCCACTCGGATTGCTGATGGAATCGACCTGGATGAGTTCGTCGCGCCTTCCAGTCCTCCACCGGAGGAGTAAAATACTTCTATGCCTTAAATTTGCCTCAGAATGCTGAGTGGTTTTGTAACCGATAAACTTTAACAGGCTTGACGCCTGAGCACCTATGGACCTGTAGGGTGCTATCTGAACTTGGTTTTACTGTTGAATATGTTTGCATCTGCTTTCGAGTGAACACTGCTTTTCACTCGGGATATATCTTAGTGCTGGTGACGTACTCTTGCAGGTTGGAGTACAAGTTGCAGTCGACCTGCATCCTTGCGGGTCGGGACATAGCGCACATTGTATTTGTGGCGGATCTCAGAAGGAGAATGTATCAGTCGACCTGTACCTCGTCGTCCTTGTGAGTCGAAATGGATTTCAAACTTAAGCGAGCACTGGGCTGCAGCTAAGCCCCCGAGTGGGAGGTTTGCTCTCCACTTGGTAGGATTTTCAAAAACTTAGGCGAGCACTGGGCTGCAGCTAAGCCCCCGAGTGGGAGGTTCGCTCTCCACTCGATAGGATTTTCAAAAACTTAGGCGAGCACTGGGCTGCAGCTAAGCCCCCGAGTGGGAGGTGCGCCCTCCACTCAATAGGATTTTCAAAAACTTAGGCAAGCACTGGGCTGCGGCTAAGCCCCCGAGTGGGAGGTTCACTCTCCACTCGGCAGGATTTTCAAAAACTTAGGCGAGCACTGGGCTGCAGCTAAGCCTCCGAGTGAGAGGTTTGCTCTCCACTCGGTAGGATTTTTTGTGGCACACCTCCGAAGGAGAAGGTAACAGTCGACCTGCACCTCGCCCTCCTTGTGGGACGCACATTGTATTTGTGGCGTAGCTCGGAAGGAGTAGCAGTCGACCTGCACCTCGTCTTCCTTGCGGAGCGCACATTGTATTTGTGGCGTAGCTCGGAAGGAGTAGGTAGCAGTCGACCTGCACCCCATCTTCCTTGCGGAGCGCACATTGTATTAAGTACTTAGGCGAGCACTGGGCTGCAGCTAAGCCCCCGAGTGGGAGGTTTGCTCTCCACTCGGTAGGATTTTCATATACTTAGGCGAGTACTTGGACTGCAGCTAAGCCCCCGAGTGGGAGGTTTGCTCTCCACTCGGTAGGATTTTCAAATACTTAGCCGAGTACTTGGACTGCAGCTAAGCCCCTGAGTGGGAGGTTTGCTCTCCACTCGGTAGGATTTTCAGATACTTAGGCGAGTACTTGGACTGCAGCTAAGCCTCCGAGTGGGAGGCTGGCTCACCACTCGGTAGGATTTTTAAAACTTAGGTGAGTACTTGGACTGCAGCTAAGCCCCCGAGTGGGAGGCTGGTTCACCACTCGGTAGGATTTGAAAGTACTTAGGCGAAACAGATTCGCAGCTAAGCCCCTGAGTGGTAGACTGGCTCACCACTCGGCAAGGATTTCTTTTACAAACTTAGGCGAAATGGATTCGCAGCTAAGCCACCCACTGGGGAACTTCTCATGTAAACAAAAGTAACAAAAATCACTGGGAAAATTATAACACTCTTGTCTTTGATAAATAAACTACATAAGTACTTTTATTACATCTCATCCGAGTCAACACTTAAGTATAAAAGGGGCGGAGCAGCTCCGCGTTCCAAGCTTGGGGTTCGTCAATCTGGTGACCAACATTGTAAAGGCGGTACGCTCCATTGTGGAGAACTTTGGTAACGATGAAGGGACCTTCCCAAGTAGGAGCAAGCTTGTGTGGCTTCTGCTGATCCACTCGGAGAACCAAATCTCCTTCTTGGAAGGCTTGACTCTTGATGTTTCTGGCATGGAAGCGACGTAAGTCCTGCTGATAAATGGTTGATCGGATCATTGCCATCTCTCTTTCTTCTTCTAGGAGGTTGACTGCGTCTTGTCGGGCTTGCTCTGCTTCATCTTCAGTGTAGAGTTCGACTCGGGGTGCGTTGTGAAGCAGGTCACTTGGCAAGACTGCTTCGGCTCCGTAGACCAAGAAGAACGGAGTTCTCCCAGTCGACCGATTAGGTGTGGTCCTTAATCCCCAAAGTACTGACGGAAGTTTGTCGACCCATGCACCAGCCGCATGCTTGAGATCGCGCATCAGTCGGGGTTTCAGCCCTTTGAGAATTAAACCATTTGCTCGTTCTGCCTGTCCATTCGACTGGGGGTGAGCGACTGAAGCATAGTCGACTCGTGTGCCCTGAGATGTGCAAAAGGCTCTGAATTCTTCGGAATCAAAGTTTGACCCATTATCAGTGATGATGCTATGTGGAACTCCATATCTGAATATCAACTCCCTAATGAAGCTGACGGCAGTGCCGGCGTCAAGATTCTTGATGGGTTTAGCTTCAATCCACTTAGTGAACTTGTCGACTGCCACTAGCACATGGGTGAAGCCGCTTCTACCTGTTCTCAGTGGTCCAACCATATCCAATCCCCATACAGCGAAAGGCCAGACGAGTGGAATGGTCTTCAAGGCTGAGGCGGGCTTGTGTGACATATTGGAGTAAAACTGACATCCTTCACACTTGTCGACTATCTCCTTTGCCATTTCATTTGCTCTTGGCCAGTAAAATCCCGCTCGGTATGCTTTAGCCACAATAGTCCGAGAGGACGCATGATGGCCATAGGTCCCCAAGTGGATGTCGTTGAGAATTATTCGACCCTCTTTCGGCGTTATGCATTTCTGACTGGCTCCAGTCGCGCTTTCTCTGTACAACTGTCCCTTCATGACAGTAAAGGCCTTGGATCGACGGACGATCTGTCGAGCCTCTTCTTCATTCTCTGGGAGCTCTTTCCTTAGGATATATGCAATGTAAGGCACTGTCCAGTCGGGAGTGATAACCAAAACTTCCATGATCAGGTCGACCACGGCTGGGACCTCGACTTCAGTCAGATCCATGGTACTTTTTGACTGCGAGGCTTCTTCGGTGAAAGGGTCCTCTTTAACTGACGGCGCATGGATATGTTCCAAAAACACACCACTGGGAATGGCTTCTCTCTTGGAACCTATCTTTGCCAAATCATCGGCTGCTTGATTCTTCAGTCGGGGTATATGATGAAGCTCTAACCCCTCGAATTTCTTTTCCAGCTTTCTTACTGCATTGCAGTAACCAGTCATGGCTGGGCTTCTGACGTCCCACTCCTTCATCACCTGATTGACCACCAAATCAGAGTCGCCATAAACCATAAGGCGACGGATGCCGAGTGAGATGGACATGCGTAACCCATACAAAAGTGCTTCATATTCTGCTTCATTGTTGGAGGAATCAAAGTGGATCTGGAGCACATATCTGAGCTTATCTCCTCGGGGGGAAACCAAAACTACCCCAGCACCGGAACCATTCAACATCTTAGAACCGTCAAAGAACATGGTCCAATGCTCCGAGTGAACTTGAGTCGGTAGTTGCTGTTCAACCCACTCGGCGATGAAATCTGCTACTGCTTGGGACTTAATGGCTTTCTTTGCCTCAAACTTGATATCAAGGGGAAGGAGTTCAATCGCCCATTTTGCCACTCGACCAGTTGCATCTCTGTTGTGCAGAATCTCTGACAATGGGGCGTCGCTGACGACTGTAATGGAATGATCAGAGAAATAATGAGCAACCTTCTTCGTGGTCATGTAAATCCCATATACAAGCTTCTGATAATGAGGGTATCTTTGCTTCGATGGGGTCAACACTTCGGAAAGATAATATACTGGGCGCTGAACTTTGAAGGCTTTCCCTTCTTCTTCCCGCTCGACCGTAAGTACTGTGCTGACGACTTGTCCTGTGGCTGCAATATAAAGCAACAAAGGCTCTTTGCTGATTGGAGCAGCAAGCACCGGCTGGGTGGAGAGCAGAGCTTTTAGCTCTGCAAACGCTGCATCAGCTTCTGGAGTCCACTCGAACTTGTCTGACTTCTTCATCAGTCGGTAAAGAGGCAATGCCTTTTCACCGAGGCGAGAGATGAATCGACTTAACGCGGCCAAGCATCCAGTAAGCTTCTGGACATCGTGCACACGCACAGGACATTTCATTTGGAGTATAGTGCCAACTTTTTTTGGGTTGGCGTCGATTCCTCGTTCGGAAACGAGAAAACCGAGTAACTTTCCACCAGGAACTCCGAATGTGCACTTTGATGGATTAAGCTTGATATCATACCTCCTGAGATTGGCAAATGTTTCAGCGAGGTTAGTCAACAGGTCAGAACCCTTCCGTGATTTGACCACAATATCATCCATGTATGCTTCCACGTTCTGACTGATTTGAGTGAGTAAACACTTCTGAATCATCCTCATGAACGTGGCTCCGGCATTCTTGAGGCCGAATGGCATGGTGACATAGCAGAAGCACCCGAATGGAGTGATGAAAGCTGTTTTGATTTCGTCGGGTCCATATAGACGGATCTGATGGTAACCGGAATAAGCGTCTAAAAAGACAGGCGCTCACATCCCGCAGTTGAGTCGACTATTTGGTCGATGCGGGGGAGAGGAAAATGATCTTTCGGGCAGGCCCGATTGATATGTTTGAAATCAATGCACATGCGAAGTGACTTGTCCTTCTTGGGGACCATGACAACATTGGCGAGCCACTCAGAGTGGTAAATTTCTCGGATAAACTCTGCTGCCAGGAGCCGAGCCACCTCCTCGCCAATGGCCTTTCTCTTCTGGACGGCAGACCATCGAAGATGTTCTTTGACAGGTTTCACCTTTGAGTCGACTCGTAGACGATGCTCAGCCAGCCCCCTGGGAACACCCGGCATGTCAGCAGGCTTCCATGCGAAGATGTCCCAGTTCTCACGGAGGAACTGGATGAGCGCTTCTTCCTATTTAGAGTCGAGTGTTGTGGAGATATGAGTCGGAGCAGCGCTGGGGTCGGTCGGGTGGATGTGAACTGGCTTTGTCTCACCGGACGATTAAAACGCCGACTATGTAGCAGGCTTCTTAGCTCGCAACAAATCACTCGGGTCTGCATTTTTCTGGTGTTCCTGCCACTCTTCTGCTACCATCTGAGCATCGGCAATCTTTGAGCCTTTCTGAAAGCACTCTTCCGCCTTCTTGCGATTACCAGTAACAGTGATCACACCTTTGGGGCCGGGCATCTTCAATTTGAGGTACACGTAACATGGTCGAGCCATAAAACGTGCGTAAGCTGGCCTGCCCAAAATAGCGTGATAGGCACTCTGGAAATCCACAACCTCAAATGTCAGCTTTTCCTTGCGGAAATGCTTTGAATCGCCGAAAACCACATCAAGAGCAATTTGGCCGAGTGACTCAGCCTTCTTCCCAGGAATGACTCCATGGAAACTCATGTTGCTGGAACTGAGTCTGGACATCGGAATGCCCATTCCCTTCAGCGTCTCCGCATACAATATATTCAGGCCGCTGCCACCATCCATCAGAACCTTAGTCAGTCGAGTGCCTTCGACGACTGGGTCGACCACCAAAGCTTGCCTCCCAGGGGTGGCTATGTGTGTCGGATGATCAGACTGGTCGAACGTGATGGCGGTCTGGGACCATTTCAGATAACTGGGTGTCGCCGGAGCAACCATATTCACCTCACGGTTGATAACTTTCAATCGACTTTTGCTCTCAACATCAGCAAAAATCATCAGGGTGGAATTGACATGGGGGTATCCTCCATCACTGTCCTCTTTGTCCTCAACCTTGTCCGACTCCTTTTCCTTATCCTTGGGTTGTTTCCCCTGAAACTGCTGGATTAAGAGTCGGCACTGGCGAGTGGTATGTTTCGGGTAAATGAAGTTACCCTCCTCGTCTTTCTTCGTGTGGATGTGGCATGGAAATCCATCACGTCGTTTCCTTCCTTGTCCTTCACCTTCTTGGGGTTCCAAGATCCTTTGGGCTTCCCTTTAAACTTGCCCTGAGTCACGGCCAAGGCTTCTCCAGGAGCAGCTGGCTCGGCTTTCCGCTTCTGCTTCCGACTGGAGTTCCCTCCTCCGGTTTCATGAGCAGTCGGCTTGTACTTGCCACTCCGGAGTCGATCCTCTTCTTCACCATTGGCATATTTGGTGGCAATCTCCATCATTCGACTCAGAGTCATGTCTCCGGTCCGACCGAACTTCAAACTTAACTCCCTGTTCTTAACGCCTTCCTTGAAGGCACAGACTGCTTGGTGATCAGATACATTCTCCACTGTGTGATGCAATGTGATCCACCTCTGGATGTAATCCCTCAGGGTCTCATTCGACTTTTGCACGCAAACCTGCAGCTCTGTCAAACCTGCTGGTCGCTTGCAAGTTCCTTCAAATGTCCTGACAAACACTCGGGCAAGATCTTCCCAAGTGTAAATGCTGCTTGGTGCCAACTGATTCAGCCATGCTCTGGCCGAGCCCTCCAACATAAGAGGTAGATGTTTCATGGCCACCTCATCATTGCCGCCGCCAATCTGAACAGCCACTCGGTAGTCCTCAAGCCAAGTATCGGGCTTGGACTCACCAGTGAACTTACTAACTCCAGTCGCCAACCTGAAGTTGGGAGGGATCACCGCGGCCCTGATGGCTCTGCTAAAACACTCTAGTCCTGAAACATGAACTCTGCTGCTGGTGGGCACATCTCTATCATGACCTTCTCGGTGAGCTCTGTTCCGATCGACTAAACCCTGAACGATAATGGATCTCGCATCAAAGCCTGGTTCTCTGGGGTCGACTGGAACCCTTCGTCCAACACTGTGCTGGCGCATGTCATCTTGCTGTCGAGGGGCGTACGACCCACCCCTTGGGGGAGGAGTAGGCACTCGACGCCGATCATCACGGTCGAATCGGTCATCGTACTGATCACGTCGACCTCCACGTCCCTCACGCCGCGGGGGCGATCTTGGGCTATGGGCTGACTGGACTGAATTCGCAGCGACGGATCTACTGTGAATCCTGTTCCGCGACTGTGATACGGCTGAATTTTAATCTCCTGCCGCCCGGAGCAAATCCCTGATCTGCATCAAGCCTCTGCCAGCCTCTGACTGGGAAGGCTGAATTGACTCTGCTATACGGATTGCAGCTGCTAAATTCTGGATCGGAGTCCGATATACGTGAGTAGGTGGTGGAAAGAGCTGGCGTCGACTGCAGTCCGGGACCCATTGTCGTGCACGCTCGTCGAGTGCTCGCTAAAGGTTCTCCAGTCGAGTGCGCTCAGCCAGGTTGGCCAAACGCGCGTCCTCCAAGGCGCGAGCCTCGGGGGTTTCTCTAATGATAGGAGTATGCAGCGCATCCATGTTCCAGCGGCGAAGATCTTCTCTTTGCAGCGAAGTGAGTGGCTCGGGTTGATACTCCTCGTGGACCTGCGCTGGGTCGCCTCCATCGTCGCCTTCGTCAGCACAGGAGAAGCCGGGAGGACTGCGCGGTCCATTGACCATCAGAACCTCCGCCGCAGGATCACTGCTGTCGCACTCGGATGCAGTCTCTACGGAGCCGGTTGAATAGGCCGTAGAGAGATTCGTCGGGCTCGATTGCCGCAACTTGGGGGTGGTCGACTGGCGAGCCACCGCGTGCCTCACCCACCACTGAAGCCTCGACCGACCGGAGCGCTTGCGCCGACGGGAAGCAGGGAGGGAGGACGACACAACGACCGACCGATACTGGGTCGACAGTTGCCGCAGGAGGACGCCGCGGACACATGCACGAAAGTGTGTTGCTCCGCGGACCGGGAGCGCGTTGATGTCAAGTGGAGCCTCCTGAAGCCAAGCAGAGTCGCCGGCGATGAACGTGAGCGCGCCGAGACGGATCTCGCGGCCCTCGACCAAAACTCCGCCTGAAACCATGATGAAAGAGACCGGAAAAATTGCAACTTCTCCAATAAGTCGCTAAGACACCTGCCCCACGGTGGGCGCCAACTGTCGTGGTTCTAAGTCTGACAGTAGAAAGGGGGGTAGGTACAGAGAGGCAAGATCCTAGCTATGGAGTAGTTGTATATGCGAGAGATTTACGAGTTCAGGCCCTTCTCGGAGGAAGTAACAGCCCTACGTCTCGGAGCCCGGAGGCGGTCGACTGGATTATATGAGTATGAATTACAGGGGTGCGAACCCTTTACACTGAGGAGGGGGGTGGCTTATATAGAGTTCGCCAGACCCCTCCGACCCTCAGTTATGCAGGCTTTAAAGTACATTAAGACAGGGGGTTACTGGTAACGCCCACATAAAGTGCTATGAAGACCATAAAAGCTACTTAATGACAGACCGTTGCATGCAGAGTGACTTTAGATCTCCTGGCCATCGAGTGGTTAGCTCCATGGTCGAGTGGTTATCTTCATCATCGAGTGTCCTCGAGTCCGTCGAGTGGATCACCTCGAGGTCGACTGACAGGTAGTTTCTTCTAGAGATGTCCTTGGGTAGGGTAGCTTAGACAGGTCCATGACCCTACCCTAGGTACATAACATCATTAGCTGTCAGGTGGAGGAAACATTTTTTTAGCTTAATAAGGAGGAACTTTCCTTGCGTGCGACCATGGACCTCATGGGTCCCAGCCGTCAGGCTCTCCACGTACAGTCCTCTTCCGATGACTCTTGTTTGTTGACCACACCGCACCGAACGCAGCGAGGCGGTGGACGACGGCGAGGCCCCGGACGGGAACGACTCGGAGATGGGAAATGCGGCAGTGGAGTCGCAGATTGAGAGGAGGAGAAGGGTTATAACTGGTTCTGTTGCGGCGTGGGGCTGTAGTCTGTGGAGAATAACAGGAGGTGTCGAGGGGTGGAGGGATAGCCTGGCCGGCGGTGGGGTAGCGCTTCGCAGCGATGCATGATAAGCAGAGCCGCTAGCCGCTGGAGGCCGGACCAGGAGGTCCCGGTGACGCTGGAGGAAGAAGACGAGAGATTGAAGGTGCATGCCGGACGTTGGATATAAATCCAATGGCTGTGGATGACACAATCATTTGTTGACCAAGTTGACAACGCCTTGCGTAGGCTTCAACCTATTGGCCCACATGTCAGCCTGCAAAAATGTGGCATATATTTAACCCATGTTTTCTAGAATGTACAGTCCATTTGTTGGGCTGGGTGAACAAATAATTTCGCGTCAATCAGGACCATTTATATTTTCTAAGAAATCCCAGCCCATTTGCACTTCCTTGAAATACACGTATTAGGTGGGCTCGTTATACATATAATGTTATGTTAGAAGGAGCAATTAATATCAAAGAATAAACCGGAGAGGCGCAGTTTTTATATATAATTAACAAATTAGCGAGTTATTGCTCAAAATAAAAATGAGCGCGTTATTATTAAATTGGTCCTTAAAATCTTCGCAAGCTTTTGTACGCAATCACCAGGATTTTCCTTGCCTGTGAGTGAAAAACAACCATGATTTTCCTTGCCAACTTCCGTTAAACATTTACTTTTATAAGTTAATAACACGTGGGATGTTTTTATAATGTATATATAAGTCTCTATAAAATATACGGTAATAGTAATAATATAAATATATATAATGTGGTTAGAAGGGAAAATATAAATTGGACACAGCATTACTTTTATAAGAGACCTGCGTTTTATACCCCATAGTAGGCATACTAACAAGTTCACACACAACAGAAAAGGTAAACATTCATATCAAACTCAGGTTCACAGGACACGTTCATATTCATAGCCAACATTCACTATGAACAACTCAAAAGATTCATATATACACAAGCTCAGCATATCTATGCATCCAAATGATTGATAGATCACACGACAATATTGATACGTCCATTTTGCATCATGCTTTTATATCAATATTTATTGCATTATGTGTTGTTATCTATCTATTATATACATAATACAGAAGGCAAACAAGCCATTAGGTTCGTCCACATATGCTAATATTATTTCCACCGTTTGATTAGAATAATAATGGCTGAGATTTAAAACATTTTACGTAACATGTTATTGTTTACGGACGAGCACATTGAACCGTCATGTGTACACACATATATGGTAATATATATATATATATATATATAAAGAACTATAGATGGATGCCTATTCTAAGGAAAAAATTCTAGATGGATGCCCTTAAAAAAGGTCTAGACGAATTCAGCCCTCCCACACATATAGCCAGGGTTGGTCACGGCTCCTCATCCAAAAGAAAAATAAATCAATCACGTATGAAGGAAACTATAAAGCAAGGAAGGAGAAAAAGGAAGAAAACTACAAACAGTTCGTATACGATACGGAGATAGCAGGAGAGATCGATAGCTTAAAAAAATTCAGATCGCCGCCGGCAGCGTGGCCAACTCCTCCTCCTACTACTTCTTGGTGCTTCCACCTTTGACAACAGATTCTTAAGCGAGATGCCGCCGACTGATTGCATGTACTGTTGGCCTCTCATTGTAGCATCTCACACCATAATCTCTTATCCGCTTTCATGGCCCTCATGGAAGCAAGAAAAGTACTAGCCAAGAAACCAATTTTTGCCGCTGAAGAGAAAGCAAAAAGTGGTTGATTCAGATCACCGGTGGCAGCGTCGCCAACTCCTCCTACTTCCTTCGTGCTTCCACCGCTGCCAACAGATCCTCAAGCGAGATGTCGCCGATTGAAAAAAAAAGATTGCATGTATTGTTGGCTTCTCAGCATTGCGTCGCACACCATTATCTTTTCTCTGCTCCCATGGCCCTCATGCAAGCAAGAAAAGTACTTGCCAATACACTAACTTCTGCCGCCAAAGGGAAAGGTAGCAGGTCCATTACTTCAGCCGACCTGCTAGCGATGGCGGATCTTACGGATAATTTTGATTGATGAGAATGTGCGGAGGTGGAAGCTGTGCCACCAAACCAGTTGATTATAATCGTATTCCGCACTATAAATAAGATGAATGCAATCTGCTCTCACAATGGAACAGGACAAAGAATCTCTTTATGCTTTCATCAGTTGTGCAACCAAACAAGTTGATTATAATCGTCATCTGCACTATAAATAAAATGAATGCAATCATCTCTCACAATTGAATAGGAAAAAGAATCTCTTCCAGTCATCTACGAGGTAAGCATGCTAGCCTTGGTTTAGTCTGCAGATACTTCTTTCTTAGGCTGCATGTCAGATATAAAGTCCTTTTGATGTGTATGTAGTGCAGTTTTTATTCGTTAAGAACCTAATTAATACCAGTCCACACATGTAAACTGCACTTAATTTCTTCGTATTTCTACTTTCATTATTTACCTCGAATTTACTTTAGTAATAATATGTTTTTCATTTGGGTTGGAAGGCACCTTGCAAAAAGTAAAATTAATTAGGTAGGGCAGAGATTTGAAATTACACCATCCCAAATTAATTTCTATTGAGTTGTCTAAATGCAAAACCAAAAAAAAAAGTTGATCCGTATGGACTAAGGAGATATGTAGCTAGGATATTTGAAATTCTGTCCTAAAGCTCAACGTATATGTATGTGGTAATATAATTAGTAGTATATATTATGGTCGATCGAATTGTTTTAAATACACTACTCTATTTATTTTGATAGCCTGTCTCAGGTCACACGTGCATTTTTCTATATATAATACTACAAGAGTGTCGTACATATGGAAGCAGAGGGTATTCATGACAGCAGGATACAAGCCAGATATCACGATATGGTTAGCGAATCCAGCGTACTAACGATATCAGCATACACGTGGATGCCTGTCAACCTAGCGGATCCAGCATACTCTCTAGAGCAGCACACATTCGGATGAGTGGCAAATTGAAGTCTGAACAATACAAGTATTAACCTTTACCCAAGAGAAATTCTCTCTCAATATTTGTTGAAGATAATCAATGGTCATGTGTCTCATGTTGCTATGCAGATTAACCATGGCACGCGGCAGCCTCAGCCATCACGTACACAAGTTATGCATCGACAGAGAAGTCGTAATCATCCAGACGCTTGGTAGGTGTGGCTTTCCAACAAATGCAGACACATGCATGGAAGGGTATACAAAATCAAGAGGCCATGCATGCACAATGGACACTGAGTGGGTCCGGATATGAGATATTGCTTCCAACTGCCTAGCATAAAGTCTCTAATGAGCCCAAGTGAAATTTTCAATGTCGCCCCGTCAAATCTGATGAATGCACATAGGCGCCCTGAGTTTATGATAAGGTTACAACAAGAATGCATGGTGATAACGATCTGGCGGGTCGGCGGCAAGGTCTGTGATAAGCCAGTATAACGATATTGGCCGAGAAAGCATCGATGATGTCAAAAGGACGCGAGATAGGGACCTTGAATTTAATCTATCTATTTTTTTGCAGGAAAAATTTAATATATCTATTTATCTTCGAGATTACTATACATGCATCATTTATTACCCAAGCGGTTGATAGGAAAAAGGCATGTCCACGCCAAGCAATGAAAAAATTACACAAACCAAGGTACATAAGAATGAGGTAAAGTTTTTTAGTACCAGTACGATCACATACTTTTTAGTAGCATGCACGCTTCTCGCACAATGGATGATATGTACACACAGTACTTATTGAAGCAACTGCTTTAGGGGTATTTTGGCTTCAAGTTGCAATCTAATTAGTTTGGTCAAAATGAATGATAATGGGCCAAATTTATTAAATTTGGCAATTAAAATATAAATTCCCAACATGTAATCCCACTGTTTGTTTTTACTTTGTTTGTTTGTATTGAAGGAAAACAAGTGCTAATGTAATATCCATCGGAGTCAGATGTATCAAAACTTCAATGTCCATAGGTTACTTAAAAGTGCAATTTTCCCTTAAAAGACAACCATAGGAATACAAAATATAAAAATCACTTTGGATTTTACAATAGTTGTTACCAAAGGAGAAGTGTTAAACTGGGAACAATCAAATGTATGTTGCAAAATTAATTTTAGTGTTTATCAACAAGTGATTGCAATATGAGTAAAGGAAGAGAATATAAACTTTCAATACATGTCAGCTCGGTCGATTTAATCCTTGGCAGAAAATTACAAAATAACAATGAAAAGATGACCAAAAAGGGTGTGATGATTCTATAACGGAATGATGTATATTAGTAAGTTATGATTTTCATGGCAGGCTACACATTTTTGGATTTTCATTGTGGCACACCTAAGTCAATACCAAAACAAGTTCAACATGTTGCAATTGTGATACACTATTATATGTTAGTTCAAATGTATATAGCATAAGTACACCAACATTAAATGTGAACATACTAGATGTGTAAAAATACGAGGAAGATAATAGATAAAAAATCTAGCCGCGCAAATGCGCGGGTCACCCTGCTAGTTACACATTATATCTCAATACTTATGGCTATTCTCTCTTATTTTACAAGGTTTACCATGAAGAGGGGGAATGCCGGCAGCTGGAATTCTGGCTGAAAAAGGAGCAAATGTTGAGAACCTATTCTGCACAACTCCAAAAGACCTGAGACTCCATGAAACAACTTTTTAGATTTAATAAGAATTTTTAGGCAAAAGAAATAGGCCAGGGGGCCCACACCCTGTCCAGGAGACAGGGGGTGTGCCCCCCCCCTGTAGGGCGTGCCCCTATCTCCTGGGCCCCCTGGTGGGCCTCCAGTGTCCATCTTCTGCTATATCATCACTTTTCCTCTAGAAAAAATCATGGGCAAGCTTACGAGACAAAACTCCGCCGCCACGAGGCGGAACCTTGGCGGAATTAATCTAGGGCTCTGGCGGAGCTGTTCTGCCGGGGACACTTCCCTCCGGGAGGGGGAAATCATCACCAACATCATCACCAATGACCCTCTCATCGGGAGGGGGTCAATCTCCATCAACATCTTCACCAGCACCAGCTCCTCTCAAAACCCTAGTTCATCTCTTGTATCCAATCTTGTATCAAAACCACAAATTGGTACCTGTGGGTTGCTAGTAGTGTTGATTACTCCTTGTAGTTGATGTTATTTAGTTTACTTGGTGGAAGATCATATGTTCAGATCCTTTATGCATATTATTACTCCTCTGATTATGAACATGAATATGCTTTGTGAGTAGTTACATTTTTTTCTGAGGACATGGGTGAAGTCTTGCTATTAGTAGTCATGTGAATTTGGTATTCGTTCGATATTTTGATGAGATGTATGTTGTCTTTCCTCTAGTGGTGTTATGTGAACGTTGACTACATGACACTTCACCATTATTTGGGCCTAGAGGAAGGCATAGGGAAGTAATAAGTAGATGATGGGTTGCTAGAGTGACAGAAGCTTAAACCCTAGTTTATGCGTTGCTTCGTTAGGGGTTGATATGGACCCATATGTTTAATGTTGTGGTTAGGTTTACCTTAATACTTCTTTTTGTAGTTGCGGATGCTTGCAATAGGGGTTAATCATAAGTGGGATGCTTGTCCATGTTAGGGCAGTACCCAAGTGCCGGTCCACCCACATATCAAATTATCAAAGTACCGAACGCGAATCTTATGAACGTGATGAAAACTAGCTTGACGATAATTCCCAATGTGTCCTCGGGAGCTCCTTCTTCATTATTAGAATTTGTCCAGGCTTATCCTTTGCTACATAAAGGATTGGGCCACCTTGCTGCACTTTATTTACTTTATTTACTTTTGCTTGTTACTATTTATCTTATCACAAAACTATCTATCACCTACTATTTCAGTGCTTGCAGAGAAAACCTTACTGAAAACCGCTTATCATTTCCTTCTACTCCTCGTTGGGTTCGACACTCTTACTTATCGAAAGGACTACGATAGATCCCCTATACTTATGGGTCATCAAGACTCTTTTCTGGCGCCGTTGCCAGGGAGTGTAGCGCTCTTGGTGAGTGGAACTTGGTAAGGAAACATTTACATACTGTGTTGAAATTTTCTGTTACTTGTCACTATGGAAACTAATCCTTTGAGGGGCTTGTTTGGGGTATCTTCACCCCAACCAGAAGAGCAAAGAGATGCTCCTCAACCTACTGAACCTTATGAAAATATTCACTTTGAGATTCCTTCGGGTATGATAGAAAAACTGCTAGCTAATCCTTTTGCAGGAGACGGAACATTGCATCCCGACTTACACCTTATCTTTGTGGATGAAGTTTGTGGATTATTTAAGCTTGCAGGTATTCCCGATGATGTTGTCAAAAGGAAGGTCTTCCCTTTATCTTTGAAGGGAGATGCAATGACATGGTATAGGCTATGTGATGATACGAGATCTTGGAATTATAAGCGATTGAAGTTGGAATTTCACCAGAAGTTCTATCCTATGCATCTTGTTCATCGTGATCGTAATTACATATATAATTTCTGGCCTCGCGAAGGAGAAAGCATCGCTCAAGCTTGGGGGAGGCTTAAGTCAATGTTGTATTCATGCCCCAATCATGAGCTCTCTCGGGAAATGATTATTCAGAATTTTTATGCTCGGCTTTCTCTTGATAATCGCAACTTGCTCGATACTTCCTGTGCTGGTTCCTATATGCTGAAGACTATTGATTTCAAATGGGACTTATTGGAAAGAATTAAACGCAACTCTGAAGATTGGGGTTCCGACGATGGTAAGGAGTCAGGTATGACACCTAAGTTTGATTGTGTTAAATCTTTTATGGATACCGATGCTTTCCGTGGATTTAGCTCTAAGTATGGACTTGACTCTGAGATAGTAGCTACTTTTTGTGAAACTTTTGCTACTCACGTTGATCTCCCTAAAGAGAAGTGGTTTAAATATAATCCTCCTGTTGAAGTGAAAGTAGTTGCACCTATTACAGTCGAAGAAAAGACTATTACATATAGTGATCCTATTATTCCTACTGCTTATGTTGAAAAACCTCCTTTTCCTGTTAGGATAAAAGATCATGTTAAAGCTTCGACTGTTGTTCGTAAGAGTAATACTAGGACCTATACACCTCCTGAGCAAATTAATGTTGAACCTGGTATTGCTATGATTAAAGATCTCTTGGATGAGGACTTAGATGGGCATGTTATCTCTTTCTTGGGTGAAACTGCTAATATTGCTAGACCCGATACTAAGACACGTAGACCTGTTGTAGGCACGCCTGTTATTTCTGTTAAAATAGGAGATCATTGTTATCATGGTTTATGTGATATGGGTGCTAGTGCTAATGCGATACCTTATGATCTTTATAAAGAAATTATGCACGATATTGCACCTGTTGAATTAGAAGACATTGATGTTACTATTAAGCTTGCTAATAGGGACACCATTAAACCTATTGGGATTGTTAGAGATGTTGAAGTCTTGTGTGGGAAGATTAAATACCCTGCTGATTTTCTTGTTCTTGGTTCCCCACAAGATGATTTTTGTCCCATTATTTTTGGTAGACCCTTCTTGAATACTGCTAGTGCTAAGATTAATTGTGAAAAGGAATATTGTCACTGTTGGCATAGATGGTATGTCTCATGAGTTTAATTTTGCTAAGTTTAGTAGACAACCTCGTGAAAGGGAACCACCTAGTAAGGATGAAATTATTGGTCTTGCTTCCATTGCTGTTCCTCCAACTGATCCGTTAGAACAATATTTGCTAGACCATGAAAACGATATGTTTATGAAGGAAAGGGAAGAAATAGATGAAGTGTTCCTTAAACAAGAACCTATGCTGAAACATAACCTTCCCGTTGAAATTCTTGGGGATCCCCCTCCACCCAAGGGTGATCCCGTGTTTGAACTCAAACCATTACCTGATAATCTTAAGTATGCTTATCTTGATGAAAAAGAAATATATCATGTTATTATTAGTGCTAACCTTTCAGAGAAAGAAGAAGAAAGATTATTGAAAACTCTGAAGAAGCACCGAGCTGCTATTGGATATACTCTGGATGATCTTAAGGGCATTAGTCCCACATTATGTCAACACAAAATTTCAGTGGAGAAAGATGCCAAACCAGTTAGAGATCCTCAAAGACGATTAAATCCCAAAATGAAGGAAGTGGTAAGAAAGGAGATACTAAAGCTCCTTGAGGCAGGTATTATTTATCCCGTTGCTGATAGTGAATGGGTAAGCCCTGTCCATTGTGTCCCTAAAAAGGGAGGTATTACCGTTGTTCCTAATGATAAAGATGAATTGATCCCGCAAAGAATTATTACAGGCTATAGGATGGTAATTGATTTTCGTAAGTTAAATAAAGCTACTAAGAAAGATCATTACCCTTTACCTTTTATTGATCAAATGCTAGAAAGGCTATCCAAACACACACATTTTTGCTTTCTAGATGGTTATTCTGGCTTCTCTCAGATACCTGTATCAGCGGGGATCAATCTAAAACTACTTTTACTTGCCCTTTTGGTACTTTTGCTTATAGACGTATGCCTTTTGGTTTATGTAATGCACCTGCTACCTTTCAAAGATGCATGATGGCTATATTTTCTGATTTTTGTGAAAAGATTTGTGAGGTATTCATGGATGACTTCTCCGTCTATGGATCCTCTTTTGATGATTGTTTGAGCAACCTTGATCGAGTTTTGCAGAGATGCGAAGACACTAGTCTCGTCCTGAATTGGGAAAAGTGTCACTTTATGGTTAATGAAGGCATTGTCTTGGGGCACAAGATCTCCGAGAGAGGTATTGAAGTTGATAAAGCCAAAGTTGATGCTATTGAAAAGATGCCATGTCCCAAGGACATAAAAGGTATAAGAAGTTTCCTTGGTCATGCCGGTTTTTATAGGAGGTTCATTAAGGACTTTTCTAAAATCTCTAGGCCTCTGACTAATTTATTGCAAAAAGATATTCCTTTTGTCTTTGATGATGATTGTGTAGAAGCATTTGAAACACTTAAGAAAGCTTTGATCACTGCACCTATTGTTCAGCCACCTGATTGGAATTTACCTTTTGAAATTATGTGTGATGCTAGTGATTATGCTGTAGGTGCTGTTTTAGGGCAAAGAGTCGATAAGAAATTGAATGTTATCCAGTATGCTAGTAAGACTCTTGATACTGCCCAGAGAAATTATGCTACCACTGAAAAAGAATTCTTAGCAGTTGTGTTTGCATGTGATAAGTTTAGACCTTATATTGTTGATTCCAAAGTTACTATTCACACTGATCATGCTGCTATTAAATATCTTATGGAAAAGAAAGATGCTAAGCCTAGACTCATTAGATGGGTTCTCTTGCTCCAAGAATTTGACTTGCATATTATTGATAGAAAGGGAGCTGAGAACCCCGTTGCAGACAACTTGTCTAGGTTAGAGAATGTTCTTGATGACCCACTGCCTATTAATGATAGCTTTCCTGATGAACAATTAGCGGTCGTCAATGCTTCTCGTACTGCTCCTTGGTATGCTGATTATGCTAATTACATTGTTGCTAAATATATACCGCCTAGTTTCACATACCAGCAAAAGAAAAAGTTCTTTTATGATTTAAGACATTACTTCTGGGATGATCCACACCTTTATAAAGAAGGAGTAGATGGTATTATTAGACGTTGTGTGCCTGAGCATGAACAGGAACAAATCCTACGCAAGTGTCACTCTGAATCCTATGGAGGACACCACGCTGGAGATAGAACTGCACACAAGGTACTACAATCTGGTTTTTATTGGCCTACTCTTTTCAAAGATGCTCGTAAGTTTGTCGTATCTTGTGATGAATGTCAAAGAATAGGTAACATTAGTAGACGTCAAGAAATGCCTATGAATTATTCTCTTGTTATTGAACCGTTTGATGTTTGGGGCTTTGATTATATGGGACCTTTTCCTGCCTCCAATGGTTATACACATATTTTAGTTGCTGTTGATTACGTTACTAAGTGGGTAGAAGCTATTCCAACTAGTAGTGCTGATCATAACACTTCTATTAAAATGCTTAAAGAAGTTATTTTTCCGAGGTTTGGAGTCCCTAGATATCTTATGACTGATGGTGGTTCACACTTTATTCATGGTGCTTTCCGTAAGATGCTTGCTAAGTATGATGTCAATCATAGAATCGCATCTCCTTATCACCCGCAGTCTAGTGGTCAAGTAGAGTTGAGCAATAGAGAGCTCAAATTAATTTTGCAAAAGACTGTGAATAGATCTAGAAAGAATTGGTCCAAAAAACTTGATGATGCATTATGGGCCTATAGAACTGCATACAAAAATCCTATGGGTATGTCTCCATATAAGATGGTTTATGGAAAAGCATGTCATTTACCTCTTGAACTTGAACATAAAGCATATTGGGCTATTAAAGAGCTCAATTATGACTTCAAACTTGCCGGTGAGAAGAGGTTGTTTGATATTAGCTCACTTGATGAATGGAGAACCCAAGCATATGAGAATGCCAAGCTTTTCAAAGAAAAAGTCAAACGCTGGCATGATAAGAGGATACAAAAGCGTGAGTTTAACGTAGGAGATTATGTGTTATTTTCAACTCTCGTTTAAGATTTTTTGCAGGAAAACTTCTCTCAAAATGGGAAGGTCCCTACGTTATCGAGGAGGTCTATCGTTCTGGTGCTATAAAAATCAACAACTTTGAAGGCACAAATCCGAGGGTGGTAAACAGTCAAAGAATTAAACATTATATTTTAGGTAATCCTATCAATGTTGAAACTAATATTATTGAAACCATAACCCCTGAGGAATACATAAGAGACACTTTCCAGAACTTTCCAGACTCCGAAAAGGCATAGGTATGTGGTACGGTAAGTAAACCGACTCCAAAACAACTCTAATGGCAATATTCATCAGTTTTGGATTATTTAAGGATTTTAGGAAGAAAGAAGTAGTCCGAAAGGGACACGAGGCTCCCACGAGAGAGGAGGGTGCCCCCCCCGATAGGGCGCGCCCCCTGTCTCATGGGCACCTCGTGTGCCTCCCAAACTCCGTTTTCTTGTATGTTACGTATTTTGGTCGGTAAAAATTCATTATATATACTCCCGAAGGTTTTGACCACCGTATCACGCAAATATCCTATGTTTTCATTTCGAGTTGTTCCTATTGCAGAATAAAGCAAGATGTCTTCTCAGGAATCAGTTGGGGAGAGACGGGTGTCTCACCCAATGCCAGGTCCAGGAGCAAATAGTGATGCCTACCAATTTGGACCATCAACGGAGGATGAGATGGAGGCTGATTTGAAAAGGATAGATGCCATGGAGGAAGATCAAGAAGTTACCTCTCGTCTCCAAGCAGAATTCACTATGGGGGAACTACCTAGCCTGGCTGTCCCTACTTCGGTCACTCCTTCCAACTCTAGATTTCTTTCTTATGAAAATATGAAAAAGAGTTTCACTTGTTCTCCAGAAGCTATGCAGCATCCTTGGGTAAAAGGAGCTTTGTCCGTTACGGGCAAGCTCCGTAAAGAAAATATGGACCTCAAACAACAAGTCAATAAGCTCGAGGAGGAGAACCGTATCCTGAAGGGCATCATCGCCAAGAAGATCATAACACCAACTGTGAAGAAGGAGAAATAATCACATGGGTATGGGCACTCCCCTTGGCAACTGCCAAGCTTGGGGGAGGTGCCCCGGTATCGTATCACCATCACACTCCTATCTTTACCGCTTTATTTAGTTCGATCCTTTTAGTAGTATCTTGATCTATTAGTTCGAAGTTTTGATATCAAGTAGTTTTGAGTTTTGCTTTGTGATCTCTTTATGTAATCAAGTCCGTGTGCTATCTATAATAAAGATTAGTGTTGAGTCAAGGGCTTTGCTATGTTGCTATGATCTTGAGAAAGTAGAAAGAACAAAAGAGTTCATATTGATCTTATGGATAGTGATAACTTCACACATAGAAAGTATGAGGCATAAAAATTGTTGAGAGTTGATGAACGTAGCCTTGGTCATCGTTGCAATTAATAGGAAGTGATAAGGAAAGAGGGGTTCACATATAAATATATTATCTTGGACATCTTTTATGATTGTGAAGCACTCATTAAGTATGACATGCTAAAAGAGTTGACGTTGGACAAGGAAGACAACGTAATGGTTTATGTTTTCCGACATCTCAGTTAAAGTATATTGTCATTGACCTTCCAAACATGTTGAGCTTGCCTTTCCCCCTCATGCTAGCCAAATTCCTTGCACCAAGTAGAGATACTACTTGTGCTTCCAAATATCCTTAAACCCAGTTTTGCCATGAGAGTCCACCATACCTACCTATGGATTGAGTAAGATCCTTCAAGTAAGTTGTCATCGGTGCAAGCAATAAAAATTGCTCTCTAAATATGTATGACTTATTAGTGCAGAGAAAATAAGCTTTGTACGAACTTGTTGTGGAAGTAATAAAAGCGACGGATTGCATAATAAAGGTCCACATACAAGGGGCAATATAAAGTGACGTTCTTTTGCATTAAGATTTTGTGCATCAACCCTAAACGCGCATGACAACCTCTGCTTCCCTCTGCGAAGGGCCTATCTTTTACTTTATGTTTTACTTTATGCTTGAGTCAAGGTGATACTCACCTTTCCCTTTTTCATTTTATCCTTTGGCAAGCTCCTCGTGTTTGAAAGATCATGATACATATATCCAATTGGATGTAAGTTGGCATAGGCTATTATTGTTGACATCACCTAAAGGTGAATACGTTGGGAGGCAACACAATAAGCCCCTATCTTTCTCAGTGTCCGGCTGAAACTCTATAACCACAAGTATTGCGTGAGTGTTAACAATTATAGGGGACTACGAGATAGTTGAGTATGTGAGCTTGCTGAAAAGCTCTATTATTGACTCTTTCTGATGTTACGATAAATTGCAATTGCTTCAATGACTGAGATTATAGTTTGTTAGTTCCCAATGAAGTTTTTGAACCATACTTGACATTGTGAATTGCTTATTACTTGAACATAGGAAATCATATGACAAAATCCATATATGTTGCTGTTATTAGAATGATCATGATGCCCTCATGTCCGTATTTTATTTTTATCGACACCTCTATCTCTAAACATGTGGACATATTTTTCGATTTCGGCTTCCGCTTGAGGACAAGCGAGGTCTAAGCTTGGGGGAGTTGATACGTCCATTTTGCATCATGCTTTTATATCAATATTTATTGCATTATGGGCTGTTATTACACATTATATCTCAATACTTATGGCTATTCTCTCTTATTTTACAAGGTTTACCATGAAGAGGGGGAATGCCGGCAGCTGGAATTCTGGCTGGAAAAGGAGCAAACGTTGGAAACCTATTCTGCACAACTCCAAAAGACCTGAAGACTCCACGAAACAACTTTTTGGATTTAATAAGAATTTATGGGCAAAAGAAATAGGCCAGGGGGGCCACACCCTGTCCAGGAGACAGGGGGGCGCACCCCCTTGTAGGGCGCGCCCCCCTATCTCCTGGTCCCCCTGGTGGGCCTCCAACGTCCATATTCTACTATATCATCACTTTGCCCCTGGAAAAAATCGTGGGCAAGCTTACGGGACGAAACTCCGCCTCCACGAGGCGGAACCTTGGCGGAATCAATCTAGGGCTCTGGCGGAGCTGTTCTGCCGGGGACACTTCCCTCCGGGAGGGGGAAATCATCACCAACATCATCACCAACGATCCTCTCATCGGGAGGGGGTCAATCTCCATCAACATCTTCACCAGCACCAGCTCCTCTCAAAACCCTAGTTCATCTCTTGTATCCAATCTTGTATCAAAACCACAAATTGGTACATGTGGGTTGCTAGTAGTGTTGATTACTCCTTGTAGTTGATGCTATTTGGTTTACTTGGTGGAAGATCATATGTTCAGATCCTTTATGCATATTATTACTCCTCTGATTATGAACATGAATATGCTTTGTGAGTAGTTACGTTTGTTCCTGAGGACATGGGTGAAGTCTTGCTATTAGTAGTCATGTGAATTTGGTATTCGTTCGATATTTTGATGAGATGTATGTTGTCTTTCCTCTAGTGGTGTTATGTGAACGTCGACTACATGACACTTCACCATTATTTGGGCCTAGAGGAAGGCATAGGGAAGTAATAAGTAGATGATGGGTTGCTAGAGTGACAGAAGCTTAAACCCTAGTTTATGCGTTGCTTCGTTAGGGGTTGATATGGACCCATATGTTAATGTTGTGGTTAGGTTTACCTTAATACTCCTTTTTGTAGTTGCGGATGCTTGCAATAGGGGTTAATCATAAGTGGGATGCTTGTCCATGTTAGGGCAGTACCCAAGTGCCGGTCCACCCACATATCAAATTATCAAAGTACCGAACGCGAATCTTATGAACGTGATGAAAACTAGCTTGACGATAATTCCCAATGTGTCCTCAGGAGCTCCTTCTTCATTATTAGAATTTGTCCAGGCTTATCCTTTGCTACATAAAGGATTGGGACACCTTGCTACACTTTATTTACTTTATTTACTTTTGCTCGTTACTATTTATCTTATCACAAAACTATCTATCACCTACTATTTTAGTGCTTGCAGAGAAAACCTTACTGAAAACCGCTTATCATTTCCTTCTGCTCCTCGTTGGGTTCGACACTCTTATTTATCGAAAGGACTACGATAGATCCCCTATACTTGTGGTTCATCAAATATTCACTCATAATTCACAAAAAGATACAGATATACACATGTTCAGTATGTTTATGCATCCAAATGATTGAGATCACAGCCAATATGATCCATGGACGAACTTTAATTACCTAGGGTACAGACTGGTAAATGGTGTTCAATCGGAGGTACTTCTTGCTAAAATTAGTTCTTGTACGAGTAAACTTTTGAGTACATAAGAGGCAGCACATACAATCTAAACTTTGCTTGTAGGTTTATCCTCAAATAGTGGCCTCGTGCCGAGGGAGGTTTGAGAAACTTGGCCACTACTTTCATCCAACTAGTTTACTGGCTCATCTTGGTCCTGTATCTCGCCAAAATTCTACATTGCAGACGAGAAAGGAGGCGGTTGAGAAAATGAACCACCCAAATTTTTTGTGCAGTTCAACTGAAATGGAGCATCCTTGGTGTGCAGACTGATTAAGTGCCAGATGAATATACGCGTCAACCAACTTGTCTGGAATCTTTAGACTCCATGCCATATAGTTCGCTACCATATGTGCCGATAACCAAAAGGCACAAGTTGGGACCAAAGACTGGACTGCGTTTTTCTGGGCTATGCACCAAGCAATATTTTGGCGTTCACTCTCCTAATACTTGGATTTTGACAATTGGTTGACGCCAGTTGATACTCGAATGAATATAGGCACTTCTTGTCAACATCGATGCTTGTCTGAGTGAACTTGGAGTACATAGCAGCAGCATAAGTACCTGTCCATCTGATCATTTTGTGCAGTTCTACTGAAATCACCCGAATGTAATGATTTGCCTGCGAGTTCAGGCTCCAAATTACTCCTTTATGAAATCGGCAACAGTAACACAATACCAAGTTACCAAGCATATGACAGGCAACAATAATCAGGATAAAGACCAGTACCAACCTGTGTGAGGTAGCATATCAATTACTATTTCTTTGACTAGAAGCCGAGATAAGCCAAGCGACTGACAGCAAAGGAAGAAAGCAAGCGGAGATTAGCGACTGACAGGAAAGGACGGAAGCTGTCGAGGCAATGAAGCACACAAAGTTTTTGTGCAGTTCCACCAAAATCGATCATCCCTATTGGCACATATATTGAGAGAGTGAGATTACTGTAATAGTGGGACTAGTTGATGAAACATACACTAACAAATAGAAGCACCCTCATTATCTTAATGGGTAAAGTTAGCAACATAGTAGTCTTGCTTAAAGAGAGGTATTAGTTTATTTAATCAGTGCCAATTAGCTCAACTCAACACTCAAAGCATTGCCATTTATCATAGGTTGCAAAACTTTAACGTGCAAAGATAAAGGAGTTTCTCATGACAGTAGCACGATACAAATAGAGATGATAGCAAACTAATATGGATGAAGGCCTTAGGCCCGTACCAACCTGAGAAAAAAGCTTATTCATGTAGTCCCATAAGAGATGATAAAAGCACTCACTGGAATCACACAATAGTATATATTTTTGTGCACTTCAAATGTATGGTTGAAATCACTCTTGTTTACCAGTGCTGAGATTATATCGAAAGATAACAAGAACTTCCAGCAGAGTTAAAGCACTGGATGGGATACAGTTCATTGTATTGTCTTGTGTAGTTCCACTAAAATGTATGAGTGGCACAACATGATCCCTGTTTTCACAAGTAGGAATAAAGTGAAACCTTCATTAGCTTAGTGAGAAAGGATAGGAAGACATTAGCATATTACTCAAACAGTAGCATCAAATTCATGATGGACAATACGCAAAACATTGCCTCATTGAACTAATGGCAATAAATTGACATGCAAAACAATAGCACTATTATGTCATGACACTAACAATATTCCCTCCCTGCTCCACCACATGATTCACCTCCATAGACAAACATACACACGTACATGATTCAACATAGGGTCCTACTAAAGATTTGTTTAACTCCAACAAGAAAATTAGGCAGTAATAAATTAGTGGTACTTAAGTACTCCTAATTAATTAAGTGAGACAACAGAAGTGGAAGGGCTCCCTGGAGGATCATTTCACATGTAAGGTAGTCGTTGCCGGAGCCCTTGAATGGCCTCGACTGAGGCCTCTGGCTTCAGCAAGATTGCCTTGGCACTGTTTATTCTTCTTCTTCTTCCTCTTCATGCTCTGTTACTCTTTCTCCTCACCAGTTGGTGAAACCAAGTACATGATTGGCCTTCTAATTCAGAATTGGTTTTGTCAGTGAGGGAGTACAAGTGTACTAGTAAAAAACAGCATTATTTTCTCATGGCAGTCGGAAAATAGAGATGAACACATGCATTAAATATCATTCTTACCTAAAGGAAGGTTATGGCGCCAATATGGATGATGAGGATTGGAACATAGATCTCCCTTTATGCAGTTCCACCAAAATGAACCAACTATTCCATTCTAACATTCTAGTTAAATAGCACAAAAGTCACTTCTTTTAAGAAGAGTTTTGTGTAGTGTACCAAAAGGTCACAACAGCAACCAGGTGAATTGGATATCCCTGTTTGCACAAAAAGGCACAGAGGAAACAGTCAGAGTCTCAAACAATTACAGGCAAAAACATTTGGCTAAACTTGTCATGGCTTATAACAGTGGCATGGCTTCATTTTTACCAGGGACATTAGATTAAGAACAACTAAGGCTGCGTTCGGTTCACAGGTTTGGTGCAGGATTTTCGTAGGAACACAATTCCTACGGTATTCTTTCCCTTCCAACCGTTCGGAACACGGGAAAGGTGAATAGTGTTTCATAGGAAAGCTGGTCTGGTAGTACTGATCCATAGGATTAGAAACATCCACGTGTTGCTCATTTTTTGGGCGGAAGCCCGAGGCAGGCGCTCGCTGCCATGCGTTAGACAGGTTGTTGTGTTGTGTTTGCCGGAATAAAAAATCAACCTATGTGTGGTACGTGAGGTGAGGACAAGAGTAGTTCACTGTGCAGCTGAATAAACAAATAGCATCTCATACTGCCAAGCATGCTACTCTAAAAAAACAAATCTGTACATTTCGTAGTCCATCCAAACACATTCTCTTGAGAGTTTCCTCCGGTTCGTTCTTCCATAGTTTTATACCTACATTCCTTTCCTATTCCTCTATTTTCATCAAGACCTATGTTTTTTGCCCCTTTATTCCGAACGGGGCCTAAATATTTGGTATAAGGGCATGGGACAGTGGGTGCACCAGCAGTCCAGCACCATGTACGTAAACAGGGGCATAAAGTGGTGATTCATAGTTTGTTGCCCCGAGAAAAAAACATCCAAGAGACATATCTGGGTTGGTCCCATTTTTGTTCACTCTAGCCACCTACTCCTGGTCATACCACTGTGTACAGCGTTACCCCTATATTTCACTTTTCGACCAAGAGACCGGTTGGATGACCAGTCTGTACTACTTTCACCCCCATTCCTTCATGTTTGTACCAAGTCCGATGTACATACTAAATTCCCCCACCCCCACTTTATTTCTTGTTTGAACCAAGTAAGTACAAGATTCGACTCCATGAAGTAGCTTTACCTCTAACAATAGAAAAAAATAGGTGACATTGGACCATCCGATCGAGAGGGGCTGAGAGGTAGAAAATGATGCACATGTAGCGACGTAGCGAGCTGGGGAAGTAGAGCTAAGGCGGTTTCGAACGAAGATATACCTGAAGGTCGTCGGGATGTGGATAGGTGGGCGGTGGGAGGCCGGATCCGCCCACAGGCAACGACCAAGGGATCGGAGGACCTCCCGCGTCGGCGCTCGGCCAGAGATAACGGTGCGGCCGGCAGTGGGTCTCCTCCCTCGCTGTCGATGACGGCCTAAATGCTGCCCCTCTTCCCCTTCACCGGCGGAGGGGGATACGTCCGGATCTGTAACCAGCGGTGAGATAGAAAGCCAGTGTTTTTTGAAGGGAGAAAGACAGTGTTACTACCCCTATCTTGTTAAGATCTGGAGAGGATGAGAATGTGTGAATAGACCAACCCTAGCAAGCAGGCGCGGAGGCTCCTGCCTATATATACGTAGTGGGCTAGTTTTCCTTTTTCACTCCATCAAAACAATCGTTTAAAATTGTGTACTACTACATGCCAAGTCGCGGTTTTTTTAGTTGTTGATTGTTTTTGAGATAGCTACCCGCTTGTTCCAAGTGGTGTTACGGTGTGCCAGGTCGCACTTTGTATCGTTCAAGTCTGGTACTACAAGTCCCTCCATTAAATGAACAACCACCCCCTCGTAAAAATTGTGAACAAGCCCACGGCTAAAATTAGCGGAAACGTGGGTTGCCCCAACATGCATTATTATTTATATTTTCTACTCCCTCCATTCCTAAATATAAGTCTTTTTTATTAGCCACACCTAAGACAAGAATTTTTTTATTAGCAGTGAACCCCACATATCATAGACACAAAAATTGTGGCAAGATTCCCTTAGGCAAGCCAAAGTGTGTCTAACAATTTGAGCAACTCAGGTTAGGCAAGTGTGGAAAGTGTGGGAAAAATAATGTGGCAACATAAGACAAACATAGTCACAATCCAAACAGCCCTGTAATTTTTTGTGACATGCATGAAAATTTGGTTAGTTAAATTTATAGTCAAAATTTGGCAAGGTGCATCAAATCAACACATGCAAGTATCAAAAGGAAAGTCACAGCATGCATGCATGCATTGTACTCCCTCCATTTCCAAATATAAGTCTTTTTAGAGATTGCAACAAGTGACTACATACGAATCAGAATATGTCTACTCCTACATACGAAGTAGACCATTTTAAATGTGTAAAAAGACTTATATCGAGTGCAGTGCTTTGATGTGTCGCGTCAAATCGTACAAGACCGAGAAATTTGATTACTACAACGCCCTCTCCCTCGCGGGCTGAGCTCCGGTGCCTTAACTGCACCTGCCTTTGGCTGCATGACAGGAGGGCCAACCACCTGTTGGGCCCACCTGTCATAGACGCAAAGGCAGGAGCAGTAAGTAGAAGCTTTCGCTACACGCTATCCCTCCCGCACGAGGTGGACGGACATGCAGCAGTGGATTCGATACTGTAGAAGTAGGAGTAACATCATTGTTCGTCTTCTCGAAGAGGCGAAGAGCCAAGCGCAACCCGAACGTGGCAGTTGCAAACGCTCGCGTGGTGCGGTTCCTTGGAGCACGCATATACTAGCCAGGCTCTTGCATGAGACAAAATTGCTATTGTTTAACAATTAAACTCCATTATCCATTGGTTGATACTCATTATGCATAGGTCCACGGGCTTAGAACCGTTTCCTCCTAGGGTCACCAATGTTTATTTGCTAATTAATAGCATTGCATGCAATGAACTAGCCATTGCAAGTCATTAAAAGCATGCACACCTCTCATCTCTTATTGGTTGATATGTCAAGAAACAAGAAACAAGGTAGAAGTTAATGCATCGCGCCTAAGTGTTTTGGGACTATTTGGTTTTCGTAAGATGACTTACACACCTAGACGGAGGGAGTAGTATAGCCCTATAAACCAGAAAGGAGTATTTGCCTTTCTAGAGATTTCAACAAGTGACTAGACTACACCGTATGCAGTGCTCCCTCCCTTCCGGTTTATAGGGCTCAAATCTCAAATCTCATGAACCAAGGCATTTTGTAATTAAACTCATGCATTAATTACGTAGTTCTCTTGTTTTCCTCTCCGCCTTGGTCGCGGTGCACAATATTGAGCACTCCTATATGACTAGCCGCTCTATAACATGCGGGACATTTCAAAGCATTCGGGCCCACGTGCCATCCACCAAATCACAGTGAGGTGCTACAGTCGAGACTCACCTGTCACCCCGGTGTGGCCGTCATGACCCACCATATCACAAAACCCACACCTTTACCGACAGTGGTAAGGTGGCCTCCAAGTTGGACTGGACGAAGCAACCATCATTTCACATCTGGAACACTCGTTCAAGCCCTTTCTTCCCTTTCTTGAAGAAAACCTCACTCCAGGCTACTCACTTCTGCCATTTTTCTTCTGTACCGATGAAGGAAGGGTGGGCGAATCAGTTATGCTGCTATATTTTCATTTGAATAATCTTCTTTTTGCGAAGCACCGACCGATTCTCACATCCTATTCTTTTCCCGTTTTCATTGCGATTGTGGTTTCCTTTCGATTGCTTTTTGTTTGTCAGTTCATTGATGGATCCTGGAGCACTAGGCAAATAGTTGCCGGTGGACAACCCACTGGAGACAGCGATCTCTAGGAAGCGAGCACCGACCAACGAGTTGACCATGTTGGCGGGCCAACCCGTGGAGACGAAGAGCTCCAAGAAACAAGCACTGGCCAAAGAGTTGAGGACGTTGGCGGACGAACTCCTCAAAGAAAGTTGGAAGAACAGCAAGGGCCCCACCGTGCCTACCCCAGGAACTCTGATTGCCACCTATGTGAGGCTCAAGACCGAGTTTGAGGAGATAGTCACCGTTGAGAAGCAGTATTCCCCTGGCAAGGTGATGGCCCCCATCATGGACGAGGAGATGGCCCCCGGAGGGATGAGATCCCCCGGTGAGCTGCACAAGGTAAAAAATAATGGTTTATTACCATAGTTGTGTTTTTTGATTATTTGCAATGTGCTTGCTAATATGTTAGGGTTGTGCAGGTGTCGGTGGTTGTCCTTGATGATTCCGATGTCGTGGCCCGTCCTGTTGGCATCGCCCCGGAGATCAATTTCGATGCCGCTGTCCATCCTGTGGACGTCGCCCCAGAGATTGATTCCGATGTCGCGGTCAGTCCTGTGGACATCGCCCCAGAAATCGATTCCCATGTCGCTGTCCGTGTTGTGTCATTGCCCGAGAGATCGATGATAAGAAATAGTTGGTCGCGCTAATCCTTCAGGGTAGTTTGCATTGCCCTGTGTTTAATTACCAGAATGATGTGTGTTATCAAACCATCTTAGGGCTAGTGCATTGTCTTGTGTTGGCGGATCTTGCTACTTTTGTTTGATAGTGAATCATGCGATGAATCATGCAAACCCTCTCCGAGTTATGGAAATAGATGTATCCTCACCAGCTTTTGATGTAATATATGGCATGCTTAGATGTAAGTTTGAACTGTTTATCATATTAGCAGGGCTTGTTTGATGATTCTTGGTGTTAGTAGGCAAGCTACTGTGCGAGCTATAGTACTTGCAAAACACTCACCGAAGAGAAACGTTGGGGCTGATGAGCTCATGGTACGCTTATACTTATCCCTCGTAGATCGACCAATAGCCCTAGCTGCTAAAATTGTAGGCTTAGCAATCGATCAGACAATAGTCGACATACATTCAGGCCTCATTTGGTTCATAGGGTAGGAAAATCGTAGCAAAAGTACAGAGAACGTGCAACACAAAATCATAGCAGTGCGGAGACGTACTCCCTCCGTTCCAAAATAGATGACCTGGGCGGGCTAGTTTGGCCTAGTGGGTTTCAGTGATATGACGTGGTACAGTGCCGTCTAGTCTTCACGTGTGGTAGCAGTATTGCGGGTACAGTAAGTTTTCTTGAAGAGGCATAATTCAACGAAGTCATGATGGTTCCTTCGTCCAAACAACTTACAGTGGGAAAGGTCGGGCCTATGATACGACTGGGGTAGACCAGGATAATTTTGTGCATGGCAGGTGGACCAGGATGGTCGACGTCCCACATGTCGATGAATGAAAGTATTATTTCCGATATAGAGGACGAGCAACGAGTATTCATTGTTTATTTTTGATGAAAGCTATTTGTCTCCACTGTTACGACGGAGGAGTGTGAAACACGGCAGCCCAGTGAACTTGGCATGTGCGCCACTCCCTCCTTCCTCATGTAATGCCCAGGTTACAGCTTTTTCTCACTTTCTCTCTATCTATTTCCTCTCAAATGTTTTTTACCTTTCTTTTTTAAGACACAATTGTTTTTTATGCCTTTTTTAGAATTATTTTTTTCATACCTAGGAGCACATGTAGAGACGGGCTCTTGCAGATCCCACTCCTTGACTTTGTCAATGCCTCTCTCTCCTCCACATAAGGAGTACTACTTGCTATGCATGCATGCGGCAGGCAGCTGGCGTCTTGAGGGGCCAGGGCGGTGAGAGCGGGCTCCGGAAGCGGTCTGGACTCCAGCATGGCCCACCTCACATTATCACCATATATTTCTTGGAGTCCGTGCGCGGCGGGCGGGCGATCTCTTCTCCCTCCCCCGTTTCTCTCTTCTCGGCCAACGCCCGCCAAGCGATTATATTTCGGCTATCGACGGTTTATTAAATTACGGTCCCACATGTCAGTGAAATTGCAAGACAATGCGTGTCCCCTCTGGTGAGCGGCGCGCGAGCCGGACTATCGGGGTTGCGACGCGTACGAGTCATAAGTGTGCCGCCTTTTCCTTTAGAACTTGCAAAGCGTAACATTTTCGCGTGATCAATCGATAGAAATCCAGAACAAAATGACGAGGGCGGTGCTTTCCCGCTCGTTAGGCAGGCTAGTTCGAGTGATATGACGTGCTACAGTGCCGTCCACTTGCTCCATTTTTATGTAAGCAAGAGTTTACACTCTTACGGGGGAGGAGTGCAAAACACCATGGATCTGATTTTGATCGAGGGATAACTATTCCCTGCCAAATAATGGAGGATTGTTAGCGATTATAGCATGATAGTTAGGGCATCTCCAGCACTAGCCCATAAATTTACACCGGCATCTGTCTGAGGACACTGATGGATGCCATCCAATGGTACCCGCATACCTTTCGACAACTATATGAACTAACCGGACGAAATTCGTGCAAACAAAGCGAATTTCAAATTAGCCGGATGAAATTCATTACATTTCAAAAACTTTTCCTACAAACTAGACGAAATTCATTACATATTTCGCACAAACCATACTAAAACCTACTGTAAACCTAATCTAAACGATCGCCGGCGCCCGACCACCATGTCCGGCCATGAACCCGAGAAAGCTGGCCATTGCCTTTGCCTCCTCCTCATCCGCCTCGATAACCTCCTCCTCCGGAGCACAAGGTTCTGAAGATTTCCGCCTCCACGTCGCCGTCAAGCGGCTAATCGGCCGCCGATGTTTACCCCACCAAGCCTGGTGTCGACTGAGTGGAGTAGCGTTGGCCTTCACGGGACCAGAGCGGCGGCGACCTACCGTGTACTACTCTTCCTTGCTGCCGGCTGCGCCCGCGCACGCGCGCCGGCTTCGTGGTCGTGGTGGCGGAGGGCGGCTGGGGGGTGCCGGCAATCTCCTTCGTTTGCTCCTGTGATAGTACATCGAAGAGAGCTTTGGAGCGCGCCCGGAGCGGAGCCGCCGATGTCCCTCGTCTGCTCCTGCGACAGTATGTCCAAGAGAGCTTCGGAGCGCCAGGAGGCCATGGTTAAAGTGGTGCCGACAGAAGGAAGGGACCGGAGGAGAATAAGTGTGGGTCTTTGGCTATGGCTGGGAGCTGGGGCTCAAGTTAATATAGCAGGCGAATGGCAATGAGCCACGGCAGACGGATGGACAACTGGCGCCGGAGTAGGTTCATCGGGCGTGAATGCGGATGCTCCTTCAGTGACTTAACTGCAGATGCGTTTGGGTTACTAACATGTGGGCCCAACGGGCATCTGGCCCGCATGACAGTGACACACAAATTGCACCTGCAGTTAAGTCCGGTGAATGCGGCATTGACATTCTGGAGAGACGGTGACCATTTCAGGCGGGAAGCATGCGCTAGCGATGGAAGGGGTTTTGGTGTGCAGTGGCACTAAGATCGGTCGCTCACGATAGTACATACTCCGTACCATACTACCATAGTACCCTCTCTAGCTTAGGCTGTTTTATAGATTGTCGTTGTGATGGACGATATACATGAGCAAGGCGGTCCGAGTATGACCGTTGGTGTTGAGCCAGGTGAATACATGCTCGGCGTTCGCGTAGGCCTCCATCAAACGTCTAAACAGTAATGTCAGGCACCGCCGGGGCACGCAGGTGATGGGCTCGCCATTTGCGTTGCGCCATGAGCAGGACTTTGATTTAGAGGGCGACGTGCATGCATTAGCATGCTTTGACAGCGTGAGCATGAGTGTATGACGCAAAGTATTTCATTTTCATTTGGCTGATGAGAGTGCGTTGCAGCGACGAGTCCGTGGTTTGATTCCCCACATGCGCATAATTTTGGTTTTTACAGTATTTCTTTCTCATTTGACAGGTAGGCCCGCGTAGATAGATAAAGAACACGAGCTGATGAGGCGCATGTGGACTGTTTGTCTGGTCAACCAGGCAAATATGGAGCTATACGCTGAGCCAGTGACCATATAATCACCATATCTCGTATACAATGATCAAAGTGAGCTATCAAGACAAGTTCGATGACCGCTAATGCATTTTACTCGGTAATAAATGACCAGGATTGAAGGGGAATCCAAATTTGCTTCGTCTTCTGTCCTTGAGCTCTTGACAAACCAATGCACTATACGGTTGTCCGGCCACTCCACCCCAGAGCTCTCACCAAGCATCGTTCATGCCACCGCGCCGCACACTAACCGGTAAGGCAGCGATGGCATCCCGTCGCGCCGAGTTCCTCACCGCCCACGACCGCACAAAAATGGTAGGGAAGCGATGGCATCCCGCCGTGCCGAGTTCATCGCTGCTCGCGACCTCACAACTATGTGGGAGGAATTTGAAGATGCCAAGGCCGAATGGGCGGTAGAGCAAGAGGCGGCCAAAGCCGCACAGATGGAGCGGAAAAGTCAGAAAGCACTCAAGAAAAGAGAGGCCCGCCACCGCAAGAAAGAAAAGGACGCACGCACTACTGCGGAGAGGTCAGCGGAGATCCAAGCACGGTGGGGTGTCGCCGACAAAGCCGGGAAGGAGAACGACGGCGTCTGGCCAGCATGTGAGAAGTAGTAGTACTAGTAGTTAGTGTGTGTGTCTGTGTCTGAGTACGAGCATGTACCAGTACTACTAGTTACTACCGTAGTTTTTAGAGCAAATTACCAGTACATTATCCTAGACTAAATGGAAAAATTCCTATCCTAAGCATCAAATGGCATCTCTTTCTCTATAGGAATTGAGATGCATGTCATCTCACTTCCTATGATTTTCATATTCCTATCCCATGAACGAAAGGAGGCCTCTGTTGGAGTAACTACTGTAGCTAGCAGTACTGCTGGTACAGTAGTTTTCTTCAAGAAGCGGAATTCAACAAAGTCATGATGGCTCCTTCGTCTGAGAAACTTCAAAGCGGGAACTGGGCCTGTGATTTGATGGCTCATTAGTCATTGTTACTGCGGCGCGACGACCTGGGTGACTCTCCCTTGGAGTTCTGCGTGCATGGCAAGTGGACAAGATGGTCGACATCCCACATGTTGGCGAACGGAAGTATTCTTTCCGATACCGAGGAGCAAGGAAACCGCGTGGTATAGTATCACTGCTGATTGGTTTGCAAAAAAAAGTATCACTAACAATTTATAATTATTTTTTATTTCTGATGAATGCTAGCGTTTCAACTCTTACGACGAAGGGTGCCAAACACGGCACGTGCTGGATGTCCCACACGTCAGCGAAAGGAGTGGGACATGAACAGCGTGGTAGAGCCTAGCATAAAAAAATAGCGTGGTAGAGCATCTCCACTTCTTCCACTTCTGGGTCGGAGACCACACGTAGTAGTACTTAGTGGTATGAACGATACAAAGTGCGACCTGGAGAGAAAGACACGTCTAGTTGGAAGGTCTCGGGGCATACACGTAAACAAATATAAAAATTAATATGTGCCTCCAACTAATATAGTAGTAGTAGAGTACTTAGGCACGTACTCCATAACATCACCGTGCATTGCACATACAACATTTAGTGGTAGTACGTAGTAAGAGACAAATGCCGCCCAAGAGTTCCCTTCTCGACCTACTTTTGGGTGTTTGGTAGAGTGTATGGAGGGTGCATGAGTCCACACTAGTTTAGCACAAATACACTAGAAGCATGCATGAAGAGGGGTGTTGAGTTGAGCATGCATGAAGAGGGAACAACTGTGATGAGACGAGAACGCAACCAGACTCACCCTATATGCCATGCATGTTCATACCATTTGTGCCTTTCTACTTCACTTACTATGCTACATTACTCAGGTTCATACGACCACTCCTGGGTACATGTCCATCTCGTAGTTCCAGTCCCACGTGTTCTTCATATAGATGGAACGATCCTTGCATAATACGTGCACCTTGATGCTAGATGTCTCGCGTGTTGGCAAAAGGATGAACAAAGCTCACGTAAAAAAAATAGAGTGGAAGAACATAGATTCCGGACGACCAAGAAGGAGCAAGGAACCTCGTGGTGGAGCGTCTGCACTCATAATATTTAATATTATTCAGCGATATAAAATTAACCAATCATCTCCATAGTGGACTAGAAGAGTATGAAACACGGCAGCCCAGTGTAGTTACATCATACTAGTACATGGCTAACCCATGCTATCACCATATTTCTTGGCTTCCGTGCGACACCTATCTCTAGTAATCCAGCAGCCTATATCGCTTCTCCCTCCTCGTCTCTATCAAAGTGCGGCAGGTTGGCGTTTCTGCCGTCTATTGAGGTCGGTTAACTATCACATGTTAGCAACATGCCAAGAGCATTCTAAAAAAATTCCTTTCATGTTCCGTTTTCAAAAAGAAAAAAAACCCTTTCACGTACGAATTTGCCTGTATGCTTTGAGCAACTTGCATGTCCTATACTGCTCCTGTTTGATACTCTAACTTAGCTAGAGGTTAGACTAACTCATGACTAACCCTGAACTAACTGTAGCCAAAGAGGTGTTTGGATGACAGAGTTAGATTGACAATAAATGCACTTCATGGAGAGAGAAAAGTGATTTTCAGTGGTCCCAATGAGAGCTATCTCCAGTTAGCACCTCTTGGGTGGGATAGTTTTTTTTGGTGGGTTCGGTGCAACTTGCTCCAGTTTAAACCCTCATGCTTGGATACTTTAGGGCTATTTGAGCCCCAACTAACTCAAACTAACTCTAACCCATGGATCCAAACAGGGCTTATGGCCAGTCTCGACGCGGAGCAGTCGCGTGCACCGGGAAGCGGCGCTTTCTCAGCTGTCGCGCCACTTCAAAGCCGGCGCCAGTGAGAGGTCGCCTCCGCTCTGGCCGGGCATTAATGCGGCACTGACGCTCTAGGGCGACGCTGACCATTTCACGTGGGAAGCACGCGCTGGCAAGGGAGTATAGGTTTTGAACCGTTTCAGGTGTAGTACTGGTAGTTTGCAAAACTACTCAATTATTGCACTCAGTTTCCTAAGAAATTGTGGTAAAAACGTTACTCCACAGCCCGCTTCCCTTCTCCTTTCTCTTCCACCGCCCGTGCACATCCGCGGGAAGCGACCGGTCAACCCTTATATAGGAGTGCTAGCACAAAAATATGCATGCATGACCACTAAAATTTCCATATTAAAGCGCCGCTCCGGCGGGAGTGTGGCGTATGTTGTTACCTTCGGCCGGCCCATGGCTACCGGGCGATGGCGACCAGAGAAGAGGCGGCGAGAGGGGAATGAATGCAGCTACTGTTTGGGTTCACCTTCCGGCTTAAATAAATGCGCAGCATCACGTGTACCCGCGGGTGCACAAATTGTAACATACGTGTCTGCTTAAGTGGGCGTCACGTAACTGGTGTGTGTGTGTGAGAGATTCTAAGAGACATAGTGCGTGTGCGCGACTCTACTCTTCGGACATGTACTCAACCTTTTGCATCGGGATATAAGTATAATGGTATTTACTTTAGCTAGTGATTTACGTGGCCATGTTAACGTGGTTGTGTCAAAAAAATGTCACTTCCTGCTCGTGATTTGCATTATATAATTACAAGCAAGATTATCGTGCATTACACGGAACATCGATATGCATTTTTTTACAAAACACCTGTTGTGATTGACCCATGCAGGAGTAATCCCATGTGTAAAAACTAATGATATCTTGAGAATTTTATCAGAAAACTGGTATCTCGAGAATGTCATCGAAAAAATGAAAGATGAGAGATAGGGCGAGGAGGAGTGGAGCGTGGTGGTGACTGGTGGTTGGAATGGGCGGAGGCATGGGGATGGACAGCGCCGGCAGGCGGCAGCGGCCACCATGCATGCTAGATTGTTCCAGAGACTTATTCCTTTTTTAAGTGCTGAGCAATGAGGTTGCAGGAGATAATGATGTGGAGAGAGGTGCGGGTATCTTTTGTAAAATTATCATAGTTTGCTTTCTATCCGTCAAATATAGATCATACGGTCTGTATTACAAGATGGCAGGCACACCATCATTGCCAACTCGTTTTTTATAAGGGTACAAATGATAAGTTTGCTGACTACTAAAGTAAAGTAGAATTTGTCCATGTTATGCAAGTAAATAAAGGTGATTGATTTATCATATGGGTAAGGGTGGATGAAGGGTGGTAGGAACAAATGCTCCGCCTAGAGCATGTGTGTGTGAGATGGAGTCTTAGTGTGTGTGTGTGTGGGGTGTGTGTGTGAGAGAGAGAGAGAGAGGAGAGAGAGAGACGGAGTCTTAGTTTGTGTGTGTGTGAGAGAGAGAGAGATGGAGTCTTAGTGTGTGTGGGGGGGTGCGTGCGTGCGTGCGTGCGTGCGTGTGTGTGTGTGTGTGTTTGTGTGTGTGTGAGAGTGAGTGAGAGAGAGAGAGGGAGTCTTAGTGTGTGGGGGGGAGGGTGCGTGTGTGTGTGTGTGTCATGGGGTCCTTTGTGGCGGATGTAATTTAAGTGTGCATGGCTTCATCATAGAGAGGTGATGTGTATGGCAGAGGCCACCAACGATGGGGTGCGAGAGAGAAAATGCCCGTAGGGAGGGAAGAGAAGGTGTGTGCGCGTGAGAGGAGTCGACATCGAGAGAACGTGTTTGTTTGAGAGACACCGAGGAAGACTACTATATATCGATGGTGCATGCAGGCGGGAATTAAACAAAGGGATGGTCTTATTGGTTTCGGGGATATAGGGGAAGAGTGAGAGGCGGGGGGTAGCTAGAAGGAGATTGTTAAGTGTGAGTGTGTGTTTTACCCATCTAGGCGGAAGTTATGTGCACAAAAGAGGAGAACGATTCAATGTGGCGTTAGGATTGAGGGTAATTAACTACGTATGGTGACATAGAGACCTTGAACGTGCATGTGTGAGAGGTATACATGTATACGTGGGATGTGTGTGTGTGCACGAGCGCATGACCGAGATAAAAGAAAGAAGACATAAGTCATAAGATCAACGACATGGGAGAGACAGATCGGTATGATAATATGCATGCATGTGAGAATGCAGGGAAGAAGGCCGGACAATTGAGCATGTGTTTTTGTCTTTAAGAGATAGTGGCGTGGGCTGGAGCATGCATCTATGGCGAGCAGAGGGAGTGAGGCGCAACGATTGTGCAAAAGAGATCAACCTATAAATGCATATGTATGGAGAGACATATATAGTGTGGGTGATAGGAAGCAAGACTCCATGTGAGAAAGAAATGTTGACGGAGAAACTACAGATAGATACAGAGATGGAGATGCTAGCTGGAGGGACATCCGCTAGTTTGGGTGTTGGAGATGACCGTCAGGTGGTTCAAAGGGTGAAGTTATATATGTGTGTGAGAGGGCACTTGAGTGCATGTAGAGAGAAACATATGTAGTGTGCGTGATAGGAACCAAGAGTGAGGGCGAGAAAGAAGGTTGATGGAGAAATAGATAAATAGAAAGATAAAGATGCTAGCTAGTGTGCATTAGAGATAGGTGTCGAGTGGATCAGAAGGTTGGGTTATGTGTGTGGGTGTGAGAGAGATAGAGAGAGGGTGCATGTGAGTCACATACAAACAGATATCAGAGAGAAATGAGATCCAGAGAGACGGAGTTTTGTGTCTGCGAGAGAGAAAGATATTTCACAACGAGAGTGATAGCTAGAGAGACATATGAAGGAACGCAAGATATCTCTAGGGAGAGAGGGTGTGTGTGAGCGACATACAAGAGAACAATGGAGAAATATGAGACCCTGGGAGACAGAGTTTGTGTTTGTGTGTGATAAAGATATATTGAAGAGGAAGAGTCATAGGTTCTCATATCTAAGGAGTGAAAGACATCTCTGTATGAGGGGTGTGCGAGTGGCACACATGGGAATAGTAGAGAGAAATGAGACCCCGGGAGACAAAGTTTTGTGTTTGTGTGAGAGAAAGAGATTCCACATGGAGAATCATAGTTAGAGACACATAGCAGGGAGCGAGATATACTTAGAGAGAGATAGAGTGATGAAGGTCGAGGGAGAGAGTACCGTCAGTGTGTTACAAAGATAAAAGATCATTGTCGACATACATGTAGCACGAGAGATACCTAAGAGACGATGAACACGTATAGGTCCAGAGAGATAGTCCTATATAAGCATGAGTGATAGCTATATGAGACGAATATCTGGATTAAAGGGGATTCAAATATTTAAACTGGAGATCACGACATCGATAATATCATAACGCAAATTGGTGTATCAAACATGCATATTCATTTGAATTTGGGCACACGTGTAATGTTATATAGTTTATCAATATTGGTGATCCATAGATTCTTTAATTACAAACAATGCATGGTTTATATGCAATTAATGTCTAAACGGGATTACATTATATGTTGCGTGTGTGAAACACATTATACATGTTTGAGAAGTAAAAAAACCGCATGAAACACACATTAATTGGAGACAGTTAGCGAGGAATGCATACATTGGATTTCAACATAAAGTGGTTTCAAATATTTGAAAATCCAAATTGATGGATACAACCTTGTGAATCTGAGATCATGCCATTTGTAAACCATATTTATGTATGAATGGTGTTGTGCTTTTGAAAGTATATATAAAAAATGATGTATATAGAATGTAATTCCAATTGAAAATGGATCCCGCCCGGAAAAAAATAGAATACAAACGGGATTCGAATTGAGTTGGCACGGTAAACATGCACTCTCCAAAATTTGAACGAAGCGGGGAAAGTCGCAGTAACCGCCCAAAACCAAAATCTGCGAGATGGAAATCACTACTGCCTATCCCTGCCACGCAAAGCCTATCTGCTGGATTTCTATAGGTTTCGATAGGGGTAGGTTTGTAATTTCACCCAAACATGACGTAACCGCCTCTCACCCGGATTCATACACGGTGGGCGCCAAAACACAGTGTGTCCTCGAGCGAAATCGACTCCCTCCCCGATTCATATTCATACATGGTGGGCGCCAAAAACAAACTCTCGTCGGCAAATATTTGGTGTATGCGAGATTACCGTCCTATCCCCAACCGACTAATGTTGTTGTGATGTAGTAGAAATTTGAAACGGGGGCTAAGTTTGTAAATTTCCTCGCACTTGAGACAAGCGCGCCCTGAATACATGGTTCCCCCCTTCCTCTCTACCTCCCTTTTCCCCATTCGTACTCTGTGGGCGCCAAAACACCCTCTCCACCCCACCCTCCTTCGTCCGCCGCCGTCCGCCACCCCATCCACCGCTGTCCTCCTCCACCATGCCGGAGCTGATACCCTGACGCCGCCGTCCATTACAAGAGATCGACCTCTCTCATCCACGCCTTCGGACCGGGATCCTTGCATCCCGTCCTCTCGCTTCATCCCCGCCGTCGTCCACCTTGTTGGCGCCGCTCCTACGACTGTCTCGTCCACCGCGCCCCGCCACCACCGTCTACCCTCCTAGATCTGCTTTCAGGCCGCCGACAGCCATCGCTAATGCAGCATCGTCAAATTCTCAGCAAATGCGTACACGGCGCCGCACCAGAGGCAATACTCTTTCGTATCTGCTCAACTTATTTATCGCAGCAACAAAATAGATCGCCACTGCTTTACTCTGATTTCTTGTCTTGGTTGTGAAGTTTCCTTTGTTCGGTTTGCACCTTCAGATCCGCCATGGCACGCTCAACACTATACTCCCAATGCTTATGGTTTTCCCCTTTTATATTCCACACTAGTTAAATCATAGTAGACTAAAATTCAAAATTGGGTCAGCCGATTTTTCAAAGCTCGCCGGAGTTCGCCGGTGCAATTGAAGGGGCTCGGGTGGTTGTGGGGCCTCACCGAACAAAGAAAACTCGACGTGGGTGGGGGTTGGGGCCAGGGTGGGGGTGGGGGTGGCGGAGGAACACAGGCGATGGGGGCCGGTGGTCCGGCCGGCGGCCCTGCGGTGTTCTGTATGGGAAGAATCAGAGACGAGGAAGAAGAAGGGTTAGGAGACGTAGGATCTTCATCCAACCGCGTGAAATGGTCAAGAGACAGCTAGGAGTTGCATTCTTAATGCGCTCTGGTTCATCATGTGTGGACACTGCGCAACCAACATTTTATTATCCAAAATCTGCTTGCTTTTCTTTACCATGTTCGATAGAGCTGGCCTGTACGTGATCGATAGGCTTTCAATTACTAGCGGCAATACAACACTGTATTTTCAAGCCAGTTCCACTTTCCTGATTTATATATCGTGGTTATGGTGTACCCCTGTTATGTACACTATGATCTGCCTAGTTGTTGTGTGCTCTTGTTATCATGGTTTGGCAATAAACTCTCTATACAGTATATTATGAACCTATCATCTGCCAGCTATCCTTACTTCTGGAGCCTATTTTTTGTGTACTTGTGCCAGATTATATAAATGCACGCACCATATTATAGCACACATGAGCTCTCTCATCAGAATCCAGTGATAGCACTCAAGTGTTTACAGGGGCGCCCCTATATTAGAATATCATCTGCATTACAAAGATAATCTCACAACTATTTATGTTTTCATGGTTCTCAGATATTATATGCAATTACAGTGAATATCAGAATCCGCGCATCAGAAGAATATTATGGAACACTGAAATGACTTACAAAATTGGCACCAAGGCATTGAGTGCCATTCTGGAAGCAATGAAACTCATACGCTCCCCACCTGTTGATTCTTGTTCAGAATATCATCCTAATGACTATTCTAACCTCGAGGAGTCAAAGGCAGATGGCCTGTCCTATTCACCCATCAAGGTGCATGTTCTATTTTGGCAAGGTTTTATTGATTGCGCGTATCTTGCATATGTTGTCTTGCATTTCTTCTACTTTGTTGCACCGCCATCTGCTTAGTTTACTCATCATATAACTCGAGATGCCATGCCCATCCATTACCAATACATATTCCATCTGTCATCATACCATGTTTTTCCACTCAAATGTTGTTCTTGTGCATCAGACATCAAAAAGGAAGAGGGTGATTGCCAAACCTGAAGGAGCACCATCAAAGTCCTTGAAAAACGTGATGGTGCCAGAGAAATCAGACATCGCCCCACTTATATTGGTTGTACAACCAGTGACACAAAACGTAGGACCGACTCCAGCAGACTGTACCCATACTTCACTGGCCACACCACTAGCCCCACCACACAGGACCTGCACTCCAGCAAAAGGTATACTGATTTCATTTGCCATAGCACCAGCCGTACCACAGAAAAATCCCACTCCAGCAAAAAGTACAGCAAGTCCACCGGCTGAAGACCTATCCCAACTGCAGAGACGGCCAATTCCTGTAGATTGAAACCCCATTCCATTTATTCCCAGTTTAAAAGACAATGTTTTCAATGTTGTTAGGGACTACGTGCATATATTCCCATCATGGGAAGATTATAGTGGAGAAAAACACCATTTTCACATCTTCCTGTCCAACTTACGTGTAAGTGCTATTATTCATGGTTATTATTTTCCTGTTTTCTGCTGATTGAACACATCAATGGTTTACATTACATTGTTGTAACTAGGCGAGGGTCAATCTGGATAGTCATGACGAGCAAAGCTTGCTTGTGCTTTTCAAGGAAGCATTGCAGCAGTATCAGTGTTACCTGAGGAAATCACACTTTGATGGCAAGTCTATAAACTAATTTCTGGTGAAGTCTACTGTGCTAAATTTAGAAGACATTGAATGGAAAAACCTTGTTATGCACTGGTCTCGTTCCCAGGACGAGGTACTGTCTATGAAATCACATGACAAATTGAACTTCTACTTTTCCACATGTGCCTTACGGATCTTTTTTGCAGGAAATCTGCTCGAAGAAGAATTCCGGTTTGAAAAGAATGACAAGATATTGCAAATATGCTGCCCGCTGCTTTGCTCTTGTTAGTACCTGTTGTCCTGTATCACTGTACTTGCATACATACCTGGTTCATTATGTGACAGCAGTATGCATGATAGCTTGCTTATCAATTGTTCGCTCCAAATTAACTGATATGTATGAATGGTTACATTAGTGTAGAATATATCCAATGTCAATGAATTTTTTTAGCTCTGCATTGTTCTTGTAAGTACATGTTGTCCTTTATCAGTGTACTTATATTGACAGGTAGTTGTTCATGTACCATCACTCTGCAGCTTATTTTTCTTTGGCCTCCATTTTCTACACATCAGATCTATATTTACTCTTACCATAAGGCTGGTACTGAAGAAGTTTAGCTGTGCATTGCTCTTGGTTGTGCCTTTTGCCTGTATCGCTGCACATACATTTATAACTACTTGGTTATGTAGCATCACTCTTCATCTTATCTTAAATATTCTCCATTTTTTCGTATATTATCACATCTATATTTACTCTTAACAAAATGTAGAATAAAGGCAATGCTTATGAAGAGGATTATGTGCTAAACTTCTTGAATTGCCCCCCCCCCATCAGCATGGACAAGGGCTTTATAGAGCCTATCTTCACCAGTAATGTAAGTTTGTCCTTCTCAAGCCTTCAAACTTTGTTGTGTATATTTGGTTAGGCATGACTGCAACAGCTGTTTATTTGTTGGTGTTTGCATCAAATTGCATGTTTAAAGTTTATTATGTAGTTCATAAACAAAAGTTTGTCCTTCTCAATTTAAGTTTTCAGTTGTACAACCAAGTTCCTTCTTCATACCATGTAAATTAAACTATACAGAGCAAGTGATCTTCTTTTGCACTACATGTATGCTTTTGTTCTTCATCTGTAATCCAGTGGTGTGGTGAACCTACCCACTACAGCACAATGTCATATTCTACAATGTCTTAACTATGAACAATGTCATATCATTCTACTGTTATTTAAACCATCTCTTTATTTGCCAATCTGAAATGGGATAAATTGACAGCACACTAACCATTGATACTTATGAGTTCTTGATCTGTAATCCAGTGGTGTCGTGAAGCTGCCAACTCCTTCACAATGTCATTTCCTACCATGTCTTGACCTGAACAATACCATATTGTGTTAATGCAATTTTAAACTGTGTCACTTTATTCATCAGTAAGAAATGTGATGAATTGTCAGCACTGATACTTTTATGTGCAAAACCTGTCATCTGTCTGCTTGTTTATTTTTCAGAGTGAGGAAGATATAAGTGTTGAACAAGCGCAGTCTCATCATCTTGCTCAGCTGCTTGTGATGCAGCTCCCCAGCAGGGCTAACCTTTCTTGAACTCTATTGAAGTGCTGTCAGTTTTGTATATTATTTTGTTGGCATGTTTATTTGCACTGGTGGCGATCTTTGATGCCCAGTGTATGTAATCTGTTGTCTGCTTGTGCTGTATTATCATAGTGGCGAACTTTGATGCCCAGTGGATGTAATATGCCGTAATTTCTTTATTGTATAGTCTAGTTTTTTTCTTATTCATGATGCTGCAGTTATTTTACTGTATATATATCCTGTCTTCGCAGTAAACCAGCCAAACCGTAAAATTACGGCACATAATCGGGCCGTCATGCAATCACGATGTATGATCCGCATCATGGGCCCCGTCAAACTGGCCCACTAGTAGATTCGGGCCTTTAATAGGCCGAGTAACCCCCGGCCCACTTTTCGCAAGAAAACTCAATGGGCTTTTAGGAGGCTGAGAAGTAGGTTGGGCATGAAACGTGTCGAATAGCTCACGGGCTGGCAGCGGCCCGAAATGGACCCCGGCCCATGATTGTGTGAATCAAATCACGGGCTTTTAACAGGCCAAAGTTGTCTCGGTCCTTGTTTGGCCCAATCAGATATCGACTGCGAGCAGGTCGGATGCAAACCGGGTCATAGTTAGGCCCAACTATATGACGGGCTTTTAACAGGCCGAAATTAATATAGGGCCGAAATGTTAAACGGGCCCTTAACAGGCCGAAACTAATATCAGGCCGAATTACTAAATGGGCCTTTAGCAAGTGGGCCCAAAAGCATAGTGTCCAGTTAACGGGCCGAATCTGACATGGGCCATAATTGAGCCCAAAGCCTCTTAAAGGGCCGGACCTGATCTGGGCCATGATTTGGCCCATAAAGTGGGAGGCTTTTAACGGGCCGGATCTCATATGGGCCATTATTAGGCCCGGAACGTGGCAGGCCATTAATGGACCGGATCAAATATGGGTCGGCATTTGGCCCAAAACATGGCAGCCAGTTAATGGGTGGGCCTACTAGGGTCCTCAAAATCTTGTGGGCCTACAGCTGGGCCAGCCCATTAATGTCGGCGAAATCTCGTGGGCCTTTAGCTGGGCCGGCCCATTATGATCCGCAAGAATTTTGTGGGCCTTTACCTGGGTCGGCCCATTATGGCACACAAAAATCTTGTGGGCCTTTACCTAGGCCGGCCCATTATGGCCCGCGAAATCTTGTGGGCCTTTAGCTGGGCCAGCCCATTATGGTCCGCAAAATCTCGTGGGCCTTTAGCTAGGCCGGCCCATTATGGCCTGCAAAATCTTGTGGGCCTTTAATTGGGCCGACCCATTTAAACTTGATGGGCCATGCCACATATCGACGTATCATAGGCGCCTTTTGTCCAATGAGTGGATGACATCTGTCCCAACGATGAGCCGACACGTGTTTCCTCCAGCCAATGATGATTTTACACGTGGAAAGTTCCCATTGGTCCGGGCTGTTAACGGGTTATCGGATCCAAAACCCGACCCGATAGCTTAATGACGTTCTGCTACAGTGGATGCCACGTGTCGGTCACCCTTGATGAAAGCACTTCTGTGACGTGCGATTTATCGTCATGGAAGTGGACACTTCCATGATGATAATTTTGGTAATGTCATGGAACACTTCTACGACAACACAGGTATGACTATCTTGATTCTGTCATAAAATCGTCATGGATGTACATGCATGACAAAAAACGCGACCTACTGTGACAAACACGTATCATCACGGAAGTGTATTTTTTTTGTAGTGAGACTATGCACAAGTCACCGAATACCTACACAAACAATCAACAAACTTGCACCCAACACGGTAAGGGGTTGTCAATCCCTTCACTATTATTTGCAAAAGTGAGATCTGATAGAGATAGATAAACGGTAAAGTAAATATTTTTGGTATTTTTGTTTTATAGATTGGAAAGTAAAGATTGCAAAGTAATAGATCGGAAACTAATATGATGTAAAAGAGATTCAATATAATGGAAAAGAGACCCGGGGGCCATAGGTTTCACTTGTGGCTTCTCTCAAGATAGCAAATATTACGGTGGGTCAACAAATTACTATCGAGCAATTGATAGAAGAGCGCATAATTATGATGATATCTAAGGCAATGATCATGAATATAGGCATCACGTCCATGTCAAGTAGACCAAAACGATTCTGCATCTACTACTATTACTCCACACATCGACCGCTATCCAGCATGCATCTAGAGTATTAAGTTCATAAAGAACGAAGTAACGCATTAAGATGACATGATGTAGATGAATTAACTCAACCAATGTGATGAAACCCCCATCTTTTTGTCCTCGATGGCAACAATACAATATGTGCCTTGCTGCCCTATTGTCACTGGGAAAGGGCACCGCAAGATTGAACGCAAAGCTAAGCACTTATCCCATTGCAAGAAAAACCAATCTAGTAGGCCAAACTAAACCGATAATTCGAAGAGACTTGCAAAGATATCAAATCATGCATATAAGAATTCAGATAAGACTCAAATAATATTCATAGATAATCTAATCATAAATCCACAATTCATTGGATCTCGGCAAACACACCGAAAAAGAATATTACATCAAATAGATCTCCAAGAACATCTAGGAGAACATGGTATTGAGAATCAAAGAGAGAGAAGAAGACATCTAGCTACTAGCTATGGACCCGTAGGTATGTGGTAAACTACTCACGCTTCATCGGAAGGGTAACGGTGTTGATGTAGAAGCCCTCTATGATTGAATCCCCCTCTGACAGGATGCCGGAAAAAGCTGGGATCTCACGGGTACAGAAGGTTGTGGCGGTGGAAAAGTATTTTCGTGGCTCCCCCTGATGCTTTTGGGGTATAAGGAATATATAGGCGAAGGAACTAGGTCAGGAGAGCTGTGAGGAGCCCACGAGGCAGGGGGCGTGCCCTCCACGCTCATGGACGCCTCGTTGAGTCTCTGACTTCATCTCCAAGTCTCGCGGTTTGCTTCTTGTCCAAGAAAGGTCATCCCGAAAGTTTCATTCCGTTTGGACTCTGTTTGGTAGTACTTTTCTGCGCAACTCTATAACAGGCAAAAAAACAGAAACTGGCACTGGGCCCTCGGTTAATAGGTTAGTCCCAAAAATAATATAAAATAGCATATAAATGCGTATGAAGCATCCAAAACATATAATATAATAGCATGGAACAATCAAAAATTATAGATACGTTGGAGATGTATCAACAAACTACACAACAACCGTCAGCATAGCAAACGGCAACAAGCTTGTTGTCATGAAGTATGTTCCGCTCATGCTCCAGGGCACGGCCCGGACATGGCTTAACAGCCTCAAGCCCAACAGCATCAACAACTGGTTGGATTTCAGCGACGTCCTCGTTCTCAACTTCACCAACACCTACAAGCGGCCCCCAAGCCTCGCCATCTCTCCATGTGTGTTCAGGGGCCAACTGAGTCCATCCACGACTATCGGAGGCGTTGGGCTGAGTTGCACAAATCCTGTGGAGGGGCCCACGAGGTGCAGGCCATCGAGTACTTCACCGCCAGGTGTAGAGAGGGTACCCTGCTCAAGCACAAGCTTATGTGCAATGAGCCAGCTACATTGGATGAGCTCCTGGTTGTGGCAGACAAGTACGCCACGGCCGACTCTTCCATGAAGTCGGAGATCGGGGTTGACGCGTCTGGCAAGGTGATCCAGCCGGGCTCTCAAGCACCGGCTGGTGACACCAACCGGTGCTAGCAACCGAACGACAACAAGCGCAAGCCCCAGCAGTCGGCCTCCAACAAGCGGCAAGTGGCCCTGTCGAGGATCAGCAGTCGGCTAGGCAGCCTGGCCCCAAGCGTCAACGGGGCGGCAAGGGTGCCTGGCAACCTACCTTCTCCTTCGAGCAAGCCCTCGATGCCCCATGCAAGTTCCACAGCGGCGCGAAGCCGTCCAACCACACCACCCGGAAGTACAACTTGCTCGCCCGAATTGCTAAGGGTGAGGCCTTGCGGCCTCCTCCTGCAGCCGGCCCACCCCGCCGCCATGCTCCAAGATGAACTCCCCAATGAGAACGCCACCTATGTCGTCTTCACTAGTGAAGCCGGCGACATGCACAGTCGGCGTCAGCAGCACCGCAAGGTGAATGATGTCAGTTCAGAGGTCCCCCAATTCATGCACTGGCCCGAGAGGCCCGTCACCTAGAGCCGTGATGACCATACGGACATGATGCCCTTGCCGGGTGCGTACGCCATGGTGCTGGACTCTACCTTCTCAACAGAAAGGCGTGCATGCCACTTCTCTCGAGTCCTGATATGTGACATCCTGGTTTTTGCCCTCCTTCTTTTTCTGGATTTCATTGCCATTTGATTTGAATTTGGAGTTTTTGAATCAACTCAATTGGACTTAATCACTTGGGCATGTCCTTGATTTTCACCCAAGTGACCCACATCTCTCTCACACACATCATTTACTCCTTGATTTATCTCAAAATGGTCATAGGAATATTTTTCATAAATGAAAAATATTCATTTCCCTCTCTGAAAATCACTTCAGCAACATATGCTCCAAAGCAACCCTCATTTTTCTTGGCCATAAAAAATCTGAGAAAATTCCTAAATATTCTTTGGACCTTGCCACACCTCCCGGTGCAAAAATAGTTCATAGTTATTTGGAATATTCTTGCTATAGAAAAATATTTTCTGTTCTGACCAGAAAATGCACTACAAAGGAAGTGTATTTTTCCTTGATCCAACCAAGCTGAAAATTTTAGAGCATCATTACCCTCCTAAGAAATCCTTAACCTCCAAAGATCAGCCCTAAACCCCTTCTAGGTTTCTCTCATTTAACCTCACAAGTTTCTGTCCAGAAACTTGCCAAGATGATACACTCACGCACAGTCGACCTGTGATCAACTCAAGACCTTGGAGCAACCCAAATCATCAAGGACTACATGCCAGACATGAATTTAATGCACGGTGTGGCTCTACGCCAGAGTTCACGCGGTGACTATGCGTGTGCACCATGACAGGTTGCTTGTCGACGCGCTATGCATGCCGTCGACGCTCCTCTTTCACGCGTGCTCGCTTCCCCGCTCGTCGCACCTTGCCAAACCCCGCCACCATCATCGTCTCGACGCCCTCAACTCCGCCCTGGCGCTTGCCAACGTCGGAGCTCGGCGCATTGAGCACGGGCACGACGCGGCCAAGCGTACAGTGAGCCCGTGCCCCTGCTCTCGCCACCACCCGCCTCCTGTGCTCGTCCCCGCTCGCTTACAGTGACCGCGCGAGCCATGGTTGCTTCTCCCCCTCTCACTGACGCCATTCATTGTCGGGCGCTATCTCTAGAGAACTCCGGTGGAGCACCAAGCCCTCTCCTCCCTCGCCTAGAAATACAACCCCTCCACAGCCTCCCTGAGCATCACACACACTCACACACTCACCACGACTCCGTAGATAGCCATAGCCCAGCTGGGCAGGCCTCTGGCCGCCGTTCCCGACTGGAGTTCATCGGTGATCCCCTCCATTGCTTCCCCACCTCTCCAAAGCTGCTTCAGCTCGACCAGCTTCTCCGGCGTGTCCCTGGTGAACCTCTGGTGCGTGATGGTGCAGTTGGAGCCCCTGGAGTCGCCTCATCTCGCCGTCTTCTTCCTCTCCGGTGAACCCCGACCGTGGCCGTCGTTGGAGACGAAGATTCTGAGCCGCCCCGTCCACCCTAGCCACGTTTTGGGTACACACAGACTTCCCGTAGTCTTGCGCGTCCATTCCCCCCATCCATGGCGGTGGCCGACCTCTCCTTGCCGGAGAATCGCCGGCGCATCGCCGCCCGTCCTCTGTTTCTTCCTCTCTCTTTCTCTTTAAAACTAGCAGTGGGAGCCCACTATCAGCCACTCACCCGCTCCCGAATCGGTATAAGTGGTGGCGCCCCGCGGAAATGCGCCTTCGACGTCACCCCACTGTTTTCTTTTTATTTGATTTTAATTCAAATATTGACCAGAAACTTTGACCAACCACAACTTCTAAACCATAAGTCCAAATGAATTGATTCTTTTTGCATTGTGTTTGTCTTGGAATTCTCTAGCGGCACACAAAATTTGAGATTTTTCTCTGCTGTCTAGAATTTCTGGTGAATTTCAGAAGTGTTCTTGATATTTTCTTTTTGTGGTTTTATTTATTTTCAGAGGAAGAACCTTGCCTTGAAGGAAACCAGGAGGAGTGACCCTCCTCTGTGCTAAGGCAAGCCACACAAATATTTGCATGGTGTCATTTCAATGTTTATGATTTTCCAACTTGAATATGAGTTATTTCATGCATTTAATTATTTAAATGAATAATGTTTATGCTAGTTTACTTTTCATGCTTGAAGTGTCTAGTTTACAGTAGTGTTTGAATGCATGGACTGGTATGAGGCAGTAGAAGTATTTTGATAGTATGGTTATGTTTTGGGTATGATCGGTATCATTTTCATATAGGAGTTATTGATTTTAATATGTTAATGGCATAACTAAAAATGATGAGATAGAAAACCAGTGAAGTTGAAACCAGTGAGTTAAAGTGGTGAATAGTGCAAGTAGCATGATTCTATGATGTTGATCCGTTTACTTTCGTGCTATGTGGATATAGTGCATGTCAGATAGTTGCATGTTCATGGCATACTATGACTCGAAGTTCTTTCATTTCAAGTTAAACTTGTTGCCTTTATGAGAAGGCCTTTATTCGGACTGTTGTCATGCCTCTGGTCGGTGCCTCCAACGAGGGAAGGTTATGGGCGTGCGATACCCTGGCCCGATAAGCAGACATAACCATGTGTGCCCGTTGTTGTTGTTATGGTACCTTGTCCCTGTTTGGGACCATTGATTTGTTTTGCCACGACGGTGGCCGTTGGATGTCTTTGGTAGACATTGGGGCCACCCATAACTTAGCCCAAGAAGGGAATTGGTCAGAGTGGCCGAGAGAGTGTCATGGCAATGGGAGGGTTCTGTCGAAATGCCATTGGTCCACCCAGATGGGAGAGTGGGGCCATGGGTTCCGTGGTGTGGGTACAGTGTACTAACCTCTACATAGTGTTTGTTAAATATATCGATAGCCCCGTCCTCGGTTACGGACACAGCTCATAAGTAGGTCACGCCATGGGTTAACATAAATAAGCTAATCTTGCACACTAAAGATACACCATGGCACTGGTTATGTGATGAAATCATGGAGACCATGAGATGGTCATTGTTGTGGGAACCATAGAATTGGTTCCGTTTGTGATCCGGGAGTGATCACCGTATTGATGAGATTGGTATCGTTTTGTGACCAGGGAGTGATCACCGTTTTGATGATGTTGGTTATGAGGTAACCCGTGTGGTAAGTGAGTCCGAGGGACTCGGTGCACGAGCATGTTCACTGCATGAGTAATATGTTGATGCTTTGCATGAGTAGTATGTTGGTGCTCTGCATGAGTAGTATGTTGATGCTTTGCATAAGTAGTATGTCGATGCTTTGCACTTAACCTGCTTAATTGTCATATTATTGATTGTCATTATGCTTTTACTTGTCGTGAGCTTGCAAGTACATTCAATGTACTGACCTGGCATGTCATGCCAGATTTCAGGAAAGTCTAACCGAATCGGAGTGCTTCCCGTGTCTAGATCGTGTCCCCATTGGTGTCCCTGTGCTATGGAGTTCCACTTCGTCGTCGTTCTGCTGCCGCGTAGTTGTCGTGATCGAGGCCCCTTCATGTTCATTAAATAATGTACATATTGTTCAACCGCACCGTGTGTGCTGCTTGGCCTCGCTACTTGATGTAATATTGAACCTATGTTTCCGCTAGCATCAATAAAGCGGTTGTTTTCTGTACCAAGTTGTTCTGTGTTGCCAGAAGACTAGATCTCTGGGTTGGCAATTCAAGGTAAATCGGTTGCTCTGAGCCAGGGTGCCACAATGTTTGGTATCAGAGGCGCGCTGACTGTAGGACACGCTAGACCGCCAACGCGCTAGTTAAACGGTAGCTAGTTTGATTTGAGTGCCGGTAGAGCTTGCATCTGATTGCTGCATTGCATGCACTTGATTTATTATTATTTCTAACCGACTAATGGTTGTGAGTGTAGATGGCTCCAGTATCGTATGCGTGCCAGTTGGAGCTGGCACCATACACTTTGTCGCACCTTCTTCAGAATGTATGGTGCCGCCTAGTATCGGGTGTACCGGGAGGGCCTAGCAGACTCAGTATACGAGTATCACACTGTGGTTACCTTGCGTAGCAGTTCGGCATCTGGCTCTTACACTCGTTCCTCTAGGAGTGGTTTCGCTTCTACCCCCGCTCAGGCTGTCAAGTTTGCTGCATTTGAGATCCTCGTTGAGCTACGCTACAACGAGATTCAGATGCAGACCCACCCAGGTTTTTACTACTATCCATCCCTGCACGACAATTATCGTGTCCGCTTTCCTATCATTGATCTGGTGGCCGATAGTGCTACTAGCCACCTTTCCAACTATGTCACTGCTAGTTATCTTCTGATTCACGAGCTAGCCCGAGAGCTGACTCGTGCTCGCACTGCTTTAGTAGCCGCTAGATCCTATCCCACTCCACCTTCCATGGGATTTACTCCTTATATTGCACCAGTTTCTAGCTTGCCAGTTACCCCGGTTACTCCTTCGAGTAGCTCGGGCAACCTCAACTATGACTCCCCATAGTGCCCCTGTCGAGTGGGCTTCACTTCTCGCTACTCCCGCAGCTCGTATGCTCCAGCCTCATCCCGCACCTGCCCCTGAGGGAGAGTTCTGGAGGCAGCATCATCGTGTCACCTTTAACTCGGAGGTTTCCGTTAACACCATCAGTTCATGATCTGAGTCTGGGTCAGGAGAGGACCCCGTAGGTCCAGCAAAGCAGTAGATCGTCAGAGTAGCCGAGGTTGTTAGTACGAGTGTAGTCATATTGGTCGTGATGCTTCCTTATGTATGAGTACCTGTCATGATGTTCCCCGTCATGCATGAGTCTATGTATAATTATGTTGGCACTATCTCTTATTCGCCCTGGTTTCCATCGCTTTTTCTTCGGCTTTGTCATTTGCTTTTTCCCGCTTTTGGATGTCGCTTATCTCGGTTGCTTTGCATTGGGAAAATAAACAAATAGGATGACGAGAGGAGGCTGCAGCAGTCACGCTGGTGAGGAGGTACCTGTCCGTCGATCGACAAGACAGGCAGGGCAATCCCCCGAACCATATCCGCAACCGCCGCCTCCACCGTCTCACCCACCAACAGTTGAATAGATAATGTGTATGTTTGAAGAAAGAAGGAGCAATGATCTACTTGAATTATTGAAAAGTGTGTAGGCAATGGTGGGAAATAATGGCAATACAAATGGCAATCACTCCAAGCTCTCAGATTTTCGAAGGACCAAGCCACCCAGTTTCACTCAAGTTGTTGAATCAACGGAAAGCGGACACAGAAATAGAAGTGGTTGTTGACTGGAACTTAAAACCCCTTGAATCGTAGAGAAATACACACAAAAACAAATAAGTTTAATGAATTGTTAACGTGGCTAAAAATTAATATGTTTATTCCATCAACTTAGTGTAGTACTGTATTAGTACTGGACAATTGTGTACTGGGAAGTTAAGTACATGTGCGGTAGTAGTTGTGCCTCGAATGATCGTGGTTGGGCTACAAAACAGCCGGATGCCTACAGTAAAAACGGAAATTCCATATTCACGAAAACAGAAAATTTCGTTTCCATGTCAATTTCACTGGAAAACACCATTCTGTTTTTTTGTTTCCACATAAAAAATTCCATTTCCACTTCTGTTTTGCAAATTTTCATTTTCGTTTTCATATTTCCTCTCTGTTTCCATTTTTCCTCCGGAAAAGCAGAAAGTTTCCACTCCATTTTCATCCCTACTTGCACGCGAAGACGTGTGCCGTGCCGCCCAGCCTCCGGATCGTGGCCACCGCGCTCCGTCACTAGGTGTCAATGTTCACCGACCGCCGCGCCACAGCCACCGATGCGGCCTCCGCGCTGCTGCGCCGTGCCGCGCCTCTACGGTACCACGCAGGTCCTCTGTGGCCCCCTCGTCGTGCCGCCGCAGCCTCTGTTGTGATAGCCTGGCTTTTTAGGGATGATAGACTACTCATATCTATAAAGAATTCCTTCTTTTCCGGGAGCCTATTCGGAAAGAACTCCAAAGTTAAGTGTGCTCAGCTTGGGGTAATTTCAGGATGGGTGACCGACCGGGAATTTGCTCCCGGGTACGCACGAGTGAGGACAAAGTGCACATAAAAAGACTAGTATTGATCTATGGGGCCAGTCTAGATCCCGCCAAGAGTAACGACCACCGGCGGGTGTGTCCGGGGTGTTACAAGTTGGTATCAGAGCCGACCCTCGCGGTTATACGGATGTTTGCAGATAGATGCGCGGTCATGTTGTGCATGACGTTTGTGATCCATCGCGGCACACGGCATGGCACATGTGCCGGACTGGATGCACAGACGTATGTGCCAAGAGGGAACGTTCCTGTGGCCTAACGAGGACGTCGGTTCCTCTGAGTGGAGGTGTATGTGATAGCATGGCTTACTAGGGATGATAGACTACTCATATCTATAAGGAATTCCTTGTTTTCCGGGAGCCCATTCGGTAAGAACTCCAAAGTTAAGTGTGCTCAGCTTGTGGTAATTTCAGGATGGGTGACCGAGCGGGAAGTTGCTCCCGGTGCGCACGAGTGAGGACAAAGTGCGCAGAAAAGACTAGTATTGATCTGTGGGGCCAGTCTAGATCCCGCCAGGAGTAACGACCACTGGCGGGTGTGTCTGGGGTGTTACATCCGCGTCCTCCTCGCCACGCCATGCACTTCCATAGGACGACACACGGCCCGAAGCATCGCGCAGCCACCGGCGAACTCTGCCTCCCTCCATCAAGGAGAACGACTCCCAAGACAACCAAGCTCATGATACCAATTGTTGGCGCCGAGCCCTAGCTTTCTCTTTGCGCTGGTGCCCAGTCTCTCTCTCTCTCTCTCTCTCTCAGGTAGAAGAAAGAGGAGACACGGGACACAGTGGTGGTTTCCGGCACACATATGCCTGCCGCAACGACGGCCTTTTCCTCAAGCAACAACTCGAGCCACCACACACTGATACGTCTCCAATGTATCTATAATTTTTTATCGTTCCATGCTGTTATATTATGATTCTAGGATGTTTTACAATAATTTTATGTTCATTTTTTGGTACTAACCTATTGACATAGTGCCCATTGCCAGTTGTTGTTTTCTGCATGTTTTTTACATTGCAAGAAATCAATATCAAACGGAGTCCAAACGCAGCGAAACTTCTTGAGGATTTTTTTTGGGGGCCAGAAGACATCCAGTGGACCAGGAAAGCACCTAGGGGTGCCCCGAGGGGGGCAACACCCACCAGGGCGCGCCTGGGGGCCCAGGCGCGCCCAAGTGGGTTGTGCCCACCTCGGGTGCCCCCTGAACCGCCTCTTTGCTCTATAAATACCACAATATTCCAGAAACCCTAGGGGAGTCGACAAAAATCAATTCCAGACGCCGCAGAGTCCAGAACCACCAGATCCAATCTAGACACCATCACAGAGGGATTCACCACTTCCATTGGTGCCTCTCCGATGATGCATGAGTAGTTCTTTGTAGACCTACGGGTCCGTAGTTAGTAGCTACTCCCTCCGTTATAAAATAGATGACTCAACTTTGTACTAACTTTAGTACAAAGTTGAGTCATCTATTTTGGAACGGAGGGAGTAGATGGCTTCCTCTCTCTCTCTCTTGATTATCAATACAATGGTCTCTTGGAGATCCATATGATGTAAGCCTTTTTACGGTGTGTTTGTTGGGATCCGATGAACTTTGAGTTTATGATCAGATCTATGTTTTTATCCATGAAAGTTATTTGAGTCTTCTTTGATCTCTTATATGCATGATTTCTTATAGCCTCGTATTTCTTCTCCGATATTTGGGTTTTGTTTGGCCAACTTGATCTATTTATCTTGCAATGGGAAGAGGTGCTTTGTGATGGGTTCAATCTTAAGGTGCTTGATCCCAGTGACAGAAGGGGAAACGACATGTATGTATCGTTGCTATTAAGGATAACAAGATGTGGTCTATTTCTACATAAATAGATCTTGTCTACATCATGTCATCGTTCTTATTGCATTACTTTGTTTTTCCATGAACTTAATACACTAGATGCATGCTGGATAGCGGTCGATGTGTGGAGTAATAGTAGTAGATGCAGGCAGGAGTCGGTCTACTAATCTTGGATGTGATGCCTATATAATGATCATTGCCTGGATATCGTCATAATTATTTGAAGTTCTATCAATTTCCCAACAGTAATTGTTTTCCCACCGTTTGCTATTTTTCTCGAGAGAAGCCACTAGTGAAACCTATGGCCCCGGGGTCTCTTTTCATCATATTTGACTTTGCGATCTATTTTCCATTGCATTTATTTTCAGATCTATTAAACCAAAAATACAAAAATACCTTGCTGCAATTTATTTGTTCCGCGATCTATTTATCCTATCTACCACTTTTACCTCACGTTATTTGCCTATCTTGAGGTGTCGTACCCGAAAGGAATTGACAACCCCTTTAACACGTTGGGTTGCGAGTATTTGTTATTTGTGTGCAGGTGTTGTTTACGTGGTGTGAGGAGGTTCTCCTATTGGTTCGATAACCTTGGTCTCATCACTGAGGGAAATACCTAACGTCGCTATACTGCATCATCCCTTCCTCTTTGGGGAAATACCGATGTAGACTACATCTGAAGACTGCATCTTGCCACTAACCAACTAGACGCTAAGTACACGCAACTAATTCCTACATGCACATCCAACACTTATCCACTCAACGGATCACAACCCACACGTCTGCTAACGCACGTGCTAAGTCAAAATTATGGCTAATAGGTTGCACCGCAGAGCTATGCCATGGATGAGTTTTTTTGCGAAATTGTGCCATGGATGAGTTGTTACATCACCGCACCGACAGCCATCGTCAAGCGGCGCATCACATTGCCCGCAGTGCTGACGAGCGACCATTCCCCCCTGCATGTGTGTTGCCTCTATACCTGGCCATATCTCGGGCCAGGCCGGGCCAAAAAAAGCCCGGTGTTGAAAACCTAGGCTCGAGCCCGGCCCGACCCGACCACCAGACCTACTAAATCGGGCCCGAGCCTGGCCTGAACCTAGAAAAGCCCGACACGGCCACTCGGCCTGGCCCGACAACGGCTAAAACCCCATTTTTCACAGACCCGAGCACGATCTGCTCTGCCCATCGGGCTTGATTTTCAGGCCCGAGCTCGGCCCGATGGCATGTTTGGGCTCAGCCTGGCCCGGGATTTTCGGGCCAAGTCGGGTCGGGCCGTCCGAGCCGGGCTGCCCATGGCCAGGTCTAGTCGCCTCCATGGAGTTGCAGCACTCGTGGCGGTGCCTGCTCCATCGTCCTTCACCATGCCGTGGGATGTAGCAGGGTGGTTGGCGGCGTCACTCCTCATGGTTCGTTTCCATGGATTTGCTGCGTTTTGCATCGCCATGGAAGACTCTCCACGAACAAAGATGAGGAATAACAGGTGGAAGAGAGAGGACGCGAAGGGATAAGGCTGAGCTGGGGAAGCGATGGATGGGCCCACGGGGCACGTGTCAATCAGTGCGCGCGGTTTATCTTTCCCTGTTGTCATCTAATAGATTTTAAACATTTTCCATAGAATATCCTCTAATTCCTAATTAGTTCGGTTAGCACCCCAAACATACGAGACATCAACCTAGGTCACATTAGTGCATACATTTTATTCCTGCCTGTCCCAGTTGAACAACTAGCCCATGCAAATTTTTCTCTCAATCATCCTCCAAGCCAAAAATGAAAAGGTCGCCTGCAGGCCAGATTTTTTTTACCTTCCTATCTATTCCTCGCCTTCTTTTTCTTAATGTTGAATAGATATACAATTACACCATACCTAGCTTCTTTGACGAACGCATTCTAATTTTTTTGTTCTTAAACATTGTGTCAGTCGAATAGCCTGACCACTAACAAGGGGACACCGCCAGGGAGCTTCGTACAGGAGCGGAGATGATCAGGGCTAGTACGATGCAGTTGATGAAGTTGTGTGATGTTGCGAAACAACTGATCCAAGGTGTCTGAGGCTTCAGAGCGCTTTCGGTGAAGATGTGCCATAGCAAAGCGTCTACCTCCTTTTGCTTCTGCCTTGGGAGGAGCTGGCTCTCTTCGGCTTCCAAAAGGTTTGTCGGTTCTAGCTTGATACTAGCAATGCCCGCGCGGCGGCACGCCGCGCCCCGTCGATTCATTGTGTTTATATATTGTTTGTATGTATTGTTTACAGCGAAACTCAATTACAGCAAGAGACCTAGATAGGTGAGTGATGTTTTGGTTTGTTCAAAAGTCAAACCTCTTCATCATATATATGATTATTTCTCCTTTATTTTTTCATAATAGTTGCTGAAAGTAATTGATATTATGAAATTAAATATCCGTTGAACAACAATGAGAGCTCCAGGATACAGAAGAACTAATATGTGTGCACAAATCTTTATTCAATGTTGCAATAATGTGTAAGTAGTAAAAGAAGATGACACAATATACCTGAAAAGAAACATGCAAATCCTTGTTTGGTTTTGTTATTGCATACAATTTCTTATTTGTATCTACTGTTGAACGTGTACTTCTTTCTTGCTATATTGGTCCGTATTTCCTTTATACTAGTTGAAGGAAGCAAAAGCTTAAAATGTTGCCTTGGCTACGTTGTTGGGCTAGATGCTCGCTAAAAGTGTTGGAGTGTTTTAGTAGAATAGGACCCCTTGACAATTCTTCCTTGTATACAAAACAAACGTTACAGTCTGTCTGGGGAAAAAATAACCCCACATCCCCTCTCCCCCGCGAGCTCGGCGGGCTTCTCAGTCCATCATGATGCTAGGTGTAGTACACTTTCCCGTATGACCATGTCTCGGACAAATTGTAGAAATTTTGTGAAAAAGATGGTGAATTCGCATATGCTCTTTATGTAGTGGTGGTTCAATGCTATGATTCTGCTTAAAATGTGCATGCTTACACGGATTTCGAAACAAATTATCCAGATTATATATCTTGCTTCCATGCCTTCAGAAGTCATATTTGTCCACAGGTTTAGACGAAGCATTATTATCCATACAGAAAAATGTTGAAACCCTAGTGATCAAATAAATTCACTACCCTAACTATTGACACTGCTAGTTTGCCATGATATGAAATCATTCCACACTGCCACTTACCTTATACCAAGTTGCATCAACCTGCTAATAAAACATGGTTAATACCAAGTGCGTCTACCTATTAATAAAACATGCAACCTGTTACAGAAAAGATAGAAAAGGCTGGAAAGCATTTAGGTTTGAGAGTTTCTTGGAAAACTTTTGAAGAGAAACTGTTGAGAGACATGTCCACCAACATTGTAATGCATCCAGAAATGGAGTAATTTACACAATCATGGAGAGAGGCGTATAATTACTTTCTAGCGCAATCTTAGAGGAAACATCCAACAACTAATCTTGATTGCTAAAGATGTTTAGATAAACTACATTGATATTAGAAATGCAGTTGTTAAGTGAGAAAAAAATTGTAACTTAATGTTGAAATTCATTTGCATACACCACTTCAGTACCACTTCCGTATACCAAAACCAATGTCCACTCTGTTTGTGGTCTTTTTTTTGTCCTAGTTTTTTTTGTTTCTTGTTGTTGCATTATATATTTGTGGGAGTTTAGATGTGACATCCTTAAAAAACATCTAGATGTGAATTAGACAAACTGAAACAATTAATATGAACCATCATCCTAGCTCCCTGTCTCTCCCACACACAATAATTGACAAAGAGAAAACAAAATAGGATTCCAGAGGGATGTTGCCCCAATCTGTGGACTCGTCAGGACCGAATTGCCCGGACAAAAACGCGCACTACCTATCATAATAGAGCATTACCACAGCACGTCCCACCCAGAAAAACACAGAACAAAAAACAGAAGAAAGTTTCCAGGAAGCATACTCCTCTGAACTCTGAAGTCGTCGCCTTCGCTTGTCTTCTACTCCTAAATTCCTCCTGCACTGCATAAACCCCGCATGCAACCAACCATCAATGTCCAATGACTCTTTTCTTTCTACACTTTCTTCTAATTAATAGCAGCTAGCAACAGAGAGACATCAGATCGGGCCGGGACGGAAGAAGGAAGTCAGGCGGCGACCAGGGCTTGGAGGAGGCGATGGCGGTGGCAGGACGGCGATGGGGACGGGGATCTCTTCGACGGGCACTCGATTGGGCTAACCGGGGATTGGAAGCGGACGGTGACAGCGTCGTGGATGCACCAGTAGAACGCTGGCTCACCGCATGCCTGCCGTAGTCGCGGCCTCACAGTCAGGACAGGGCATCAAGCACGGCGCAAACACCACCGTGCTTCTCTCCCTCGTCCTCCTCTATGTCTCTGTGGCAATCAGCTCCGGCGCTTCGCCACCATCACTGCGGATCCACTATTTCGATCCAGACAACATCATCGCGGACATCGCAATCCACACAACATCATTGCGGACATCACCGTTGTTGCTTGACGACACCGTCTGTGACGTGCCATAGCCTCCGAGGCGTGATACGTCTCCAATGTATCTATAATTTTTTATTGCTCCATGCTACTTTATTTACTGTTTTGTTCCATATTGGACTTTATTTTCCACTTTTATATTATTTTCGGGACTAACCTATTAACCGGAGGCCCAGCCCAGAATTGCTGTTTTTTGCCTATTTCAGAGTTTCGAAGAAACGGAATATCAAACGGAGTCCAAACGGAATAAAACCTTTGGGAACATGATTTTCTCACCGAACGTGATCCAGGAGACTTGGACCCTACTCCAAGAAGTGCCAGAGGCGGTCACGAGGGTGGAGGGCGCCCCCCCTGGGCGCGCCCCCCTACCTCGTGGGCCCCCTGTTGCTCCACCGACGTACTCCTTCCTCCTATATATACCTACGTACCCGAACGATCAGACCAGGAGCCAAAAACCTAATTCCACCGCCGCAACCTTCTGTATCCACGAGATCCCATCTTGGGGCCTGTTCCGGAGCTCCGCCGGAGGGGGCATCCACCATGGAGGGCTTCTACATCAACACCATAGCCCCTCCAATGAAGTGTGAGTAGTTTACTTCAGACCTTCGGGTCCATAGCTAGTAGCTAGATGGCTTCTTCTCTCTTTTTGGATCTCAATACAATGTTCTCCCCCTCTCTTGTGGAGATCTATTTGATGTAATCTTCTTTTTGTAGTGTGTTTGTTGAGACCGATGAATTGTTGGTTTATGATCTAGTATTATCTATGGAAAATATTTGATTCTTCTCTGAATTCTTTTATGTATGATTGAGTTATCTTTGCATGTCTCTTCGAATTATCCTGTTGGTTTGGCCAACTAGATTGGTAGTTCTTGCAATGGGAGAAGTGCTTAGCTTTGGGTTCGATCTTGCGGTGTCCTTACCCAGTGACAGAAAGGGTTGCAAGGCACGTATTGTATTGTTGCCATCGAGGATAACAAGATGGGTTTTTTATCATATTGCATGAACTTATCCCTCTACATCATGTCATCTTGCTTAAGGTATTACTCTGTTTTTAACTTAATACTCTAGATGCATGTTGGATAGCGGTCGATGAGTGGAGTAATAGTAGTAGATGCAGAATCATTTCGATCTACTTGTCTTGGACGTGATGCCTATATACATGATCATTGCCTAGATATGCTCATAACTGTGCTCAATTCTGTCAATTGCTCAACAGTAATTTGTTCACCCACCGTAGAATATCTATGATCTTGAGAGAAGACACTAGTGAAACCTATGGCCCTCGGGTCTATTCTCATCATATCAATCTCTATCGCTTTATTACTTGCTTTGTTTTTTACTTTGCCTTTTACTTTTTACTTTGCATCTTTCTATCAAAAATACCAAAAATATTATTTATCATCTCTATCAAATCTCACTCTCGTAAGTGACCGTGAAGGGATTGACAATCCCTAATCGCGTTGGTTGCGAGTAGCTATCGTTTTGTGCAGGTACGAGGGACTTGTGTGTGGTCTCCTACTGGATTGATACCTTGGTTCTCAAAAACTGAGGGAAATACTTACGCTACTTTGCTGCATCATCCTCTCCTCTTCGGGGAAATCCAATGCAGTGCTCAAGAGGTAGCAAGAAGAATTTCTGGCACCATTGTCGGGGAGGCTCACACAAGCAAGTCAACAATACCAAGTACCCATCACAATCCCTATCTCTCGCATTACATTATTTGCCATTTGCCTCTTGTTTTCCTCTCCCCCACTTCACCCTTGCCGTTTTATTCGCCCTCTCTTTCCCAATCTCCTCCTCTCTTTCCCGTTTGCCTTTTTCCCGTTGCCTTTCTGTTTGCTTGTGTGTTGGATTACTTGTTGCCATGGCGCAAGATAATACCAAATTGTGTGATTTATCGAATACCAATAATAATGATTTCCTTAGTACTCCGATTGCTCCTCTTAATAATGATGAGTCTTGTGAAATCAATACCGCTTTGCTGAATCTTGTTATGAAAGATCAATTCACCGGCCTTCCTAGTGAAGATGCCGCTACTCATCTAAACAATTTTGTTGATTTGTGTAATATGCAAAAGAAGAAAGATACAGATAAAAATATTGTCAAGTTGAAGTTATTTCCGTTTTCACTTAGAGATCGTGCTAAAGTTTGGTTTTCGTCTTTGCCTAAAAATAGTATTGATTCTTGGAACAAGTGCAAAGATGCTTTTATCTCTAAGTATTTTCCTCCCGCTAAGATCATCACTCTTAGGAACGATATCATGAATTTTAAACAACTTGATCATGAGCATGTTGCCCAATCTTGGGAAAGAATGAAATTTATGCTTCGCAATTGCCCTACTCATGGTTTGAATTTATGGATGATCATACAAATTTTTTATGCCGGATTGAATTTTGCTTCTAGAAATCTTTTAGATTCGGCCGCGGGAGGCACGTTTATGGAAATTATGTTAGGAGATGCTATCAAATTGCTTGATAATATTATGGCTAATTATTCTCAATGGCAGACCAAAAGATCTTCTAGTAAAAAAGTGCATGCTATAGAAGAAATCAATGTTTTGAGTGAAAAGATGGATGAACTTATGAAGATGTTTGCTCCTAAAAATACTCCTCTTGATCCCAATGAAATGCCTTTGTCTACCTTGCTTGATAATAATAATGAATCTATGGATGTGAATTTTGTTGGTAGGAATAGTTTTGAAAACAACGCTTATAAAGGGAATTTTAATCCTAGGTCTTATCCTAGTAATCCTTCTAATAATTATGGAAACTCCTACAACAACTCTTATGGAAATTTTAATAAGATGCCCTCTGAATTTGAGAGTAGTGTTAAAGAGTTTATGAATTCACAAAAGAATTTTAATGCTTTGCTTGAAGAGAAATTGCTTAAAGTTGATGATTTGGCTAGGAACGTTGATAAAATTTCTCTTGAAATTGATTCTTTAAAGCTTAGATCTATTCCTCCTAAGCATGATATCAATGAGTCTCTCAAAGCCATGAGAATTTCCATTGATGAGTGCAAGGAAAGAACCGCTAGGATGCGTGCTTTCAAAGATGCCTTTATTAAAGCGTGCTCTTCCAATTCCTATGAAAATCAAGATGAAGATCTAAAAGTTATTGATGTGTCCCCTATCAAATCTTTGTTTTGCAATATGAATCTTGATGAAACTGAATGTGATCTTCCTTTACCTAGAAGGCGTTCTAAGAATTCAGAGTTTCTAGACCTAGATGTTGCTAAACCCACTATTTTGGATCTCAAGGAATTTAATTATGAAAATTGCTCTTTGATTGGTTGTATTTCCTTGTTGCAATCCGTGCTAGATTCTCCTCATGCTTATAGTTAAAATAAGGCCTTTATCGAACACATTGTTAATGCCTTGATGCAATCTTATGAAGAAAAACTTGAGTTGAAAGTTTCTATCCCTAGAAAACTCTATGATGAGTGGGAACCTACTATTAAAATTAAAATTAAAGATTATGAGTTTCATGCTTTGTGTGATTTGGGTGGTAGTGTCTCTACTATTCCCAAAGCTTTGTGTGATTTGCTAGATTTCCGTGATTTTGATGATTGCTCTCTAAACTTGCATCTTGCGGATTCTACTATTAAAAAGCCTATGGGAAGAATTAATGATGTTCTTATTGTTGCAAATAAGAATTATGTGCCCGTAGATTTTATCGTTCTTGATATAGATTGCAATCCTTCATGTCATATTATTCTTGGTAGACCTTTCCTTAGAACGATTGGTGCAATTATTGATATGAAGGAAGGGAATATTCGATTCCAATTTCCATTAAAGAAGGGCATGTAACACTTTCCTAGAAAGAAAATAAAATTACCATATAAATCTATCATGAGAGCCACTTATGGATTGCCTACCGAAGATGGCAATACCTAGATCTATCCTTGCTTTTATGCCTAGCTAGGGGTGTTAAACGATAGCGCTTGTTGGGAGGCAACCCAATTTTATTTTTTTTGTTTTTTGTTTTTGCTTCTGTTTAGGAATAAATAATCCATCTAGCCTCTGTTTGGATGTGGTTTTATCTTTTAATTAGTGTTTGTGCCAAGTAGAACCTATAGGATAACCTACGATGATAGTTGATTCTGCTGAAAAACAGAAACTTTGCACGCAGGAATATAATTTTGTTAAATCACAGGAACGTGCTTTTGCATTAAATCTTTTTTCTGCTGTTCAATAAACAAATTTTACAGGACTTCCTATTTTGGTAGAATTTTTAGAGTTCTAGAAGTTTGCGTTAGTTACAGATTGCTACAGACTGTTCTGTTTTTGACGGATTTTGTTTTACGTGTGTTGTTTGCTTATTTTGATGAATCTATGGCTAGTAAAATAGTTTATAATCCATAGAGAAGTTGGAATACAGTAGGTTTAACACCAATATAAATAAAGAATGAGTTCATTACAATATCTTAAGTAGTTCTTTGTTTTCTTTCTCTAACGGAGCTCATGAGATTTCTGTTGAGTTTTGTGTTGTGAAGTTTTCAAGTTTTGGGTGAATTCTTTTGATGGATTATGAAACAAGGAGTGGCAAGAGCCTAAGCTTGGGGATGCCCATGGCACCCCCAAGATAATCCAAGGACACCAAAAAGTCAAAGCTTGGGGATGCCCCGGAAGGCATCCCCTCTTTCGTCCACTTTCATCGGTAATTTACTTGGAGCTATATTTTTATTCACCACATGATATGTGTTTTGCTTGGAGCGTCTTGTATTATTTGCGTCTTTGCTTGTTAGTTTACCACAATCATCCTTGCTATACACACCTTTTGAGAGAGTCATACATGAATTGGAATTTGTTAGAATACTCTATGTGCTTCACTTATATCTTTTGAGCTTGATAGTTTTGCTCATAGTGCTTCACTTATATCTTTTGAGCGTGATAATTTTTGCTCTAGTGCTTCATTTATATCTTTTAGAGCACGGTGATGGATTTGTTTTAAAGAAACTATTGATCTCTCATGCTTCACTTAGATTATTTTGAGAGTCGTTAATAGCATGGTAATTCGCTTAATGTTAATATATTTGGTGTTCAAGATATGTGAAACTTTCTTTTGAGTGTGTTGAATACTAAGATAAGTTTGATGCTTGATAATTGTTTTGAGATATGAAGATGGTGATATTAGAGTCATGCTAGTTAAAGTAGTTGTGAATTCAAAGAATACTTGTGTTAAAGTTTGTGATTCTCGTAGCATGCACGTATGGTGAACCGTTATGTGATGAACTCAGAGCATGATTTATTTATTGATTGTCTTTCTTATGAGTGGCGGTCAGGGACGAGCAATGGTCTTTTCCTACCAATCTATCCCCCTAGGAGCATGCGCGTAATACTTTGCTTTGATAACTTCTAGATTTTTGCAACAAGTATATGAGTTCTTTATGACTAATGTTGAGTCCATGGATTATACGCACTTTTTCCCATCCTTCCACCTTTGCTAGCCTCTCTAATACCGCGCACTTTTCGCCGGTATCATACACCCACCGTATACCTTCCTCAAAACAGCCACCATACCTACCTATCATGGCATTTTCATAGCCATTCCGAGATATATTGCCATGTAACTTTCCACCGTTCCGTTTATTATGACACGCTCCATCATTGTCATATTGCTAGCATGATCATGTAGTTGACATCGTATTTATGGCATGGCCACCGTTCATAATTCTTTCATACATGTCACTCATGATTCATTGCATATCCCAGTACACCACCGGAGGCATTCATATAGAGTCATACTTTGTTCTAAGTATCGAGTTGTAATTATTGAGTTGTAAGAAAAATAAAAGTGTGATAATCATCATTATTAGAGCATTATCCCAAGTGAGGAAAGGATGATGGAGACTATGATTCCCCATAAGTCGGGATGAGACTCTGGACGAAAAATAAAAAAAAGGGGGCCAAAAAAAAAAGAAAGGCCCAAACAAAAAAAAGAGAAAAAGAGAGAAGGGACGATGCTACTATCCTTTTACCACACTTGTGCTTCAAAGTAGCATCAAGATCTTCATGATAGAGAGTCTCTCATTTTGTCACTTTCATATACTAGTGGGAATTTTTCATTATAGAACTTGGCTTGTATATTCCAATGATGGACTTCCTCAAAATGCCCTAGGTCTTCGTGAGCAAGCAAGTTGGATGCACACCCACTTAGTTTTTTTGTGGAGCTTTCATATACTTATAGCTCTAGTGCATCCGTTGCATGGCAATCCCTACTCACTCACATTGATATCTATTGATGGGCATCTCCATAGCCCGTTGATACGCCTAGTTGATGTGAGACTATCTTCCCTCTTTTTTTCTTCTCCACAACCACCATTCTATTCCACATAGTGCTATATCCATGACTCACGCTCATGTATTGTGTGAAGATTGAAAAAGTTTTGAGAATGTCATAAGTACGAAACAATTGCTTGGCTTGTCATCGGGGTTGTGCATGATTTAAATATTTTATGTGGGGAAGATGGAGCATAGCCAGACTATATGATTTTGTAGGGATAACTTTCTTTGGCCATGTTATTTTAAGAAGACATGATTGCTTTGATTAGTATGCTTGAAGTATTATTAATTTTTATGTCAATATGAACTTTTGTCTTGAATCTTTCGGATCTGAATATTCATATCACAATTAAGAAGATTTACATTGAAATTATGCCAAAGTATCTCCGCATCAAAAATTCTTTTTTTTATCATTTACCTACTCGAGGACGAGCAGGAATTAAGCTTGGGGATGCCTGATACGTCTCCAACGTATTTATAATTTTTTATTGCTCCATGCTACTTTATCTACTGTTTTGGACTATATTGAGCTTTATTTTCCACTTTTATATTATTTTTTGGACTAACCTATTAACCGGAGGCCCAGCCCAGAATTGTTGTTTTTTGCCTATTTCAGTGTTTCGAAGAAATGGAATATCAAACGGAGTCCAAATGGAATAAAACCTTTGGGAACGTGATTTTCTCACCGAACGTGATCCAGGAGACTTGGACCCCTACTCCAAGAAGTGCCAGAGGCGGTCACGAGGGTGGAGGGTGCGCCCCCCTACCTCGTGGGCCCCCTGTTGCTCCACGGACGTACTCCTTCCTCCTATATATACCTACGTATCTCCGAACGATCAGACCAGGAGCCAAAAACCTAATTCCACCGCCGCAACCTTCTGTATCCACGAGATCCCATCTTGAGGCCTGTTCCGAAGCTCCGTCGGAGGAGGCATCCACCACGGAGGGCTTCTACATCAACACCATAGCCCCTCTGATGAAGTGTGAGTAGTTTACTTCAGACCTTCGGGTCCATAGCTAGTAGCTAGATGGCTTCTTCTCTCTTTTTGGATCTCAATACAATGTTCTCCCCCTCTCTTGTGGAGATCTATTCGATGTAATCTTCTTTTTGCGGTGTGTTTGTTGAAACCGACGAATTGTTGGTTTATGATCTAGTATTATCTATGGAAAATATTTGATTCTTCTCTGAATTCTTTTATGTATGATTGAGTTATCTTTGCAAGTCTCTTCGAATTATCCTGTTGGTTTGGCCAACTATATTGGTAGTTCTTGCAATGGGAGAAATGCTTAGCTTTGGGTTCGATCTTGCGGTGTCCTTACCCAGTGACAGAAAGGGCTGCAAGTCATGTATTGTATTGTTGCCATCGAGGATAACAAGATGGGTTTTTTATCATATTGCATGAATTTATCCTCTACATCATGTCATCTTGCTTAAGGCGTTATTCTGTTTTTAACTTAATACTCTAGATGCATGCTGGATAGCGGTCGATGAGTGGAGTAATAATAGTAGATGGAGAATCGTTTCGATTTACTTGTCTTGGACGTGATGCCTATATACATGATCATTGCCTAGATATTCTCATAATTATGCTCAATTCTGTCAATTGCTCAACAGTAATTTGTTCACTCACCGTAGAATATCTATGCTCTTGAGAGAAGCCACTAGTGAAACCTATGGCCCCCGGGTCTATTCTCATCATATCAATCTCTATCGCTTTATTACTTGCTTTGTTTTTTTACTTTGCTTTTTACTTTTTACTTTGCATCTTTATATCAAAAATACCAAAAAAATTATTTATCATCTCTATCAGATCTCACTCTCGTAAGTGACCGTGAAGGGATTGACAACTCCTAATAACGTTGGTTGCGAGTAGCTATCGTTTTGTGCAGGTACGAGGGACTTGTGCGTGGTCTCCTACTGGATTGATACCTTGGTTCTCAAAAACCGAGGGAAATACTTACGCTACTTTGTTGCATCATCTTCTCCTTTTCGGGGAAATCCAACACAGTGCTTAAGAGATAGCAAGGCGACACATCATGCTCAACCTTACGGCAAGAGACGACCCGCGGCAGAGTGACCCGTCCACGCTGGCGTCCTTCACCGTGTTGCTGTGTGGCTCCGGTTTTTGCCGGACGCTGCCTAGCGGATCCTCCGGCTACGCCATCTCCGGCCCTACCGGGACCAGGTGTCGTACGTCGACGAATCGTACACCCAGGGGTGTGCTTGCTTTGGAGATGCTCATCTTCGGGGACAGCACACCAGTGCAGGGCGTCCGCATCGGCTGCGTCCACCGCAAGCGCGACCTATTCATCGGAGCGCCTAGGATGCTCGGCTTGGGCTGGGGTCCCATGTCCCTCGTCTTGGCGGTATGTTGAGCTACTGTCTCGCGAGCCGATACGCCGACTCGGGTGTCAGGTGCCGTATGCTCAGCAGTGTCGATGCCATGCCGGTAGTCGCAATTTGCCCTACTCCCAGTACTCCACAACATGCAGGCGCCGAGTTTCTAGCCCGTGGTCACTGTTTTCCCTACTCCGCTGTGTGCAGGCGCCCAGTTTCTACAATGTTGCCCTGACGGGGCTGGTCTCGGCGGCGACAGGCTCCCAAGAGTTTCTACTATGCCAGCCTTATGGGGCTGGGCATCGGTGTAGAGAGGTTCTGGATGGCAAGGAGCACGGGGATCCCCATATTTATAGGCCAAGGACCAGGAAGGCACGATCCTCCGAGACGTCGAGAAGGCACCACCAAGGATCAGGCTAGAAGGTGCGATTATTCTCCAAGACGTCGAGAAGGTACGGCCGAATACGAAAGAAGCAACACGTATCAAGCGGCAAGGATAACACGTCTACAATGCCTTACCACCTGACGACACCCATGCATTGCGAACACAGGGGAAAAAAGGGCAAACTACTTACACCAGCCAGCCACCGAGATACATGCACGGGATCAGTCACCACATGCAACGAAACTAAAAATAAAAAACGCAACCGCCTACATGCACGCACGTAGTCAGATCTACAACCGCATGCATGCACCTGGCGACACCCTAGGAATCAGCCTCGACAGATCGCATTGTTGACCAGAGACCAAATCAAAACAGAAAAACGCAACGCGCACCCAACGAAAAGCAAATCACGTTCAGAAAATTTAGGCTGGGAAACTAAACTCACAGTGAATTTCTACACCCCCACATCCCAAAGTAATACACGTGCCTGCTAGCCACACACTTTGAAGTCACTTTCACCCAAGTGGTGAAATATGGTGGAGAAATCGTCCCCTGCAATAGAGGCTTGGGTATTCTGAGAAATGTAATAGGCTAGACCTTATTATGTGCTACTCAGGTTTTCGTCCCATAGCACCCGTTTCGATGGCGAGCGGGTGTGATGGGTTTTCTGGTAGTGCTGGAACTCGCTCTACCTCTTTCCCTTCTCACGACTCTTCTGTTAGAACTGGTTGTATTTCTGTTCTTTACAATGAAAAAGGGTAAAGCCCGGTTCTAAAAAAAAGAAATACTAACTCCCAAATTGTACCATCAACACTTTGGAAAAAAGCACGAATGGATGAGATATCATGTACTCCTTCTGTCTTTGAAAAGAAGGCATATAAATTTTCTCTCAACTCAAACGGTACAAAATGTGACCAAAATTATAGAAAAACTTTAAACATATATAAAATACAAAATTAGTACCACTAAATAGACAATGATATATTTTTATATTATAGATATTTGATATTGTAGTTGTGAATATTTTTCCTACAAACTTGGTCAAAAAATTTGAACCACTTGAATTGAGACAAAAGTTATAAGCCTATTCTCAACTTATAGTTTTCTCTAAATTTTCTATAAGGAACCTAATTTAGTAAGAGGGTTTTAAAAATATGAACAGGGTAAATTTGTGTATGGAAAGTGTAATATTGTTGACGTTTGATCCACATCTAAAAAGAACAACGACAAAATTTTCATAAGCACAAATAAATCGAAACCAAGGATTCCTTCCGCGTGCATAGCAATTCTATGAAGAGATCATATATAAACAGGCAAACTCTACTAGACTTATTTTTTGAACTTGCAAAAAACTCTTCTCGACAGTTTGCCTCTAAATTCGAAAGAAATACACATATACGTGAGGCCCGGCCCAGCCCACCGCACTCTTACCAAGGCCCAGCCGCTGTTTCCTGGACCTGTGCCCCCCTGTACCTCACTGCCGGACGCAGAAGCAGAAGCAGCAGCGCAGCCAGCAGCAAAGAATCACGAGGAGATGGCGGCGGCGACGGCGACGGCGACGGTGCAAGCGCAGCCAGGACTCGACGCGCGCGAGTGGGACGAGGCGGCGTACCGGCGGGGCATCCTGCGGGAGCGCGACCTCTCCTGCCGCACCCTCTTCCGCGCCGTCTTCTACGACCAGCGCGACGAACCCGACCCGGACGTCCTCCTCGCCGCCGCCTCCAGCGACGGATCCCTCGCGTCCTTCTCGCTGTCCTCCTGCATCGCCTCCTCCGCCTCCGCCCACGCCGCCCCACAGGTTTCGCCTCCCCCCTCCCTCCCCCTTCTTCCCCCCACCCCTTCTCTATTCCGTGTGTACAAACGCCCCGTTCCCCTTGATTTGATTCAGCTGGCTGCCGCCGCGCTGGTCGACCCCGTCTGCATCGTCCAAGCGCACAGCGGCCCCGTCTACGACGCCAAGTTCTACAACGATCCGATTCAGCCGCTGCTCTTCAGGTAAAGGCTTCTTCTTTCTCACCAATTCCTCTCTGTTGGTGCCGTGGGATTGGCGGCCATGAGTGTTCTCAAGAAGGAAATTTTACAACGTGATACATTGCTTGTGACAGCTGCGGGGATGACGGCCACATCCGGGGTTGGAGATGGCACGAGATGCAGAGCTGCCTTCTGCCACTCTCTCTGCAAGGTAATGTACCCGAGCTCTCCTTCGTGGCTTGGTTTGCTAGATTAGTTGGAGTTGGGCTTAACTAGCTGTTCTTACATAGATGTACTTTTTTTTTCGAGGGTACGCAAATTGCGTACCTTAGCTTTATAGAAGGAGAGAAATACAGCCATACAACCACATCTACCTCTCGCTGCGAACAGCGAGCGTAGCACAACTCCACACCCGACACAAGTAAGGAAACCACACACGACACACACTACGACAAACAGAGCCTACCCAAAACCGATATCCTCGCCGCGTCTCGACCGACGCCGGTGATCATCGAAGAACAGCAACTCCAGCTTCCCAGGAAGAGCCAGCGACGACCGTACATAGCGCCAGAGAAGAACGATTCGGGTAGCGGTGCACGCCGGAGGAGCGCAACATAGGGCCTCTTATCTCCAAGCACGAAGCTCCCAACAGAGAAACAGCGTCAGAAAGACGCCGCCATCGTGCCGATCCTACGGATCAAGGCTTTCGCCCCGGAGATGGTTGCCGATACAAGGCACCGTGAACAATGGCGCTACACTCGGCGACGCCTCCAGGAAGGGGAGTGACACCCACGGGTGCCATCGACGCCGGTCCGACCAAGGCCGAACAGAATTTTCATCCGTAGCATTGCACATTTCCACGCCACCAAGCTTTCGGCCAGCCCCGAAAGATGCCTCACACCGCCAACACTGCAGCCACTTGCAGTCGGAGCCACACATCACTGCCGAGGAAGCACGCCTCAAGCCACCACCTTCAGCACACTAGGAACCGCAGCAACCATCAATCGATGTGGGGACCAGATCCGTCGCGATGGCCTTCACCCGCACCTAGGGACTGCCACACAAATGGACCTGACACGCACCACCAGCCACACTTCGGCGCCAACTTCACCGAGGCATCACCGCCGGCACCTCACACGTAGGTGGTCGGGCGCCCGCTGCTCGCCAGGCCCTGCCTAGCCGAGCCTCGCAGTGCCGCCGCCTCCATGGCTGCGCATGCGCTGCCGCCTCCGACGAAATCAGTGCACCACCCACATCCACTCACCCGCTGCACCCCTCGTGTAGATCCAGGGGACCGCCGTCGAGCATCCCGCCGTGAACCAGCCTCCCGCAGCACCCGACCGGGAGCCATCCGACGCGCAAGATCTGGCCCGAGAGCCACGGATCCGCGCAAAGGAGGGCTGCCAGCCAGCCGACCAAGGGAGCCACCACGGCGCCACAGGCCGGACAAGGCCGCGCCAAGCCGAGCAGGGCCGCGCCACGCCGCCCGGAGCAGGGCACCGCCGAACCCAGACGCCGCCGGCACGCCCCGTGCCACCCGGAGCAAGACCGCGCCACTCCGCCCAGACGGGAGCCACGCACGCGTCGTGCCTCGCCAGAGCCACCCCCGCCCGCCGCCGGCACGCGAACCACGCCGGCGTGAGGGCCTCCGCGCCAGATCTGGCGTCCCGCGCCGCCTGGTGCCTGGAGAGGAGGGGAGAATCCCCGCCGCCGCCGACCCGCCCGGGCTTAGCCCGGCGGCATCCCTTGGCGGCGGCGAGGGAGTGGGGAGGCGGGGCGGGAGGGCTGGCGGCGGCGCGATTTAGGGTTCCTCCCGGGCCGCTCGCGGGAGCGGCACGGGGGAACGGGGGGGGGGGGGGGAATGTTGCTCACTTTGAGTAAGAAGAAAAAGCTACATTTTTTTTTACTAGCAAAGATGTCAATCCTGCACATTCAGCTTCACGTGCATAGTCTCAGTCTAATCTTATATAGTTGATTTACAGCAGTTCAATGAAGAAGTATAGCCTTACTACTATTTTACAGCATGAATGAAACCTAAATCAACAATTGTAGAAGTGCTTGATAGTTGTGCTCACTTCTATGAAACTGAAAATGCTTTTCAGATGCTTTGTGTCAATATTATCACTGTGGCCTGCGTTGATGAAAAAGTTGATAATTTGCCTACGAGTTGAGTCAAATATATTACTATGAGTGCAGACTGAAACAAATCATCTGTCTAGCTAAGCTACCTAAAAAATAATGGTTATTTATTAATAGGCAGAGCACTTATTTTGATCTTTCTCATGATATTTTACCATTGCATTTTTCCCCAGGGGATCATGTTGAACCAATACTTGACTTGGTTAACCCTCAGCATGAGTAAGATTCCATACTAAACAATTGGACATGCAGATCTGATAGTTCTTTGTTCCTGAGGAATACACCAGTTCTTTCGCCCTCCATTTTTTCATATATGTTTCTGTCAATTTATAGAGGCCCTTGGGGTGCACGGTCTCCAATACCAGAAAATAATGCCATTGCAATTAGCAAACAGATCAGTACTTCATATTTGCATACTTTCACACTGTTTGAAGAAAGCAACCAGCACACCAACCTCTTATGTGCAATCTGTCCTCATTCTTCTTGTAGAATGCTTGATTCCTTATTTGGTTCCGTTGGATATTGATTTTCTCCACTACGCTTCTTTCAAACAGGATGGATCTCTTTTCGCGGCAGCGGGTGATGCATGTGCTTATTGCTGGGATGTGGTATGTATTTTCTTGAGGTAAAACATCACATTTAGAAGTCCTGAATTAATTAAAATGAAATATGCCTCTGCCTAAGAATCATTTAAGTCACAAGCTTCCATATCCATAGTATTAATGGTCTATGTGACTGCTTGAGGAGGTGTCTGACAATAGTTCCGATCATGTCTGCTTGTCTCAGGAAAGTGGAAAGTGTAAAATGACCTTTAAGGGGCATACTGACTATTTGCATAGTATCGCAGTTCGTGAGGCAAACCACCAGGTTAGCATATTATTTTAGTACTGTAACATTATCTTATGAAAACCTGCTAGATTTTGCCATAGCTTTTAATGGACAAACTTGTGCTTTTTTTCAGGTGGTAACTGGATCAGAGGATGGGACAGCCCGTATCTGGGGTGAGCAATCCTCTCAATTCGAGAAAGTTTTTGTATTTGTTTTTTGTTTAAATATGGCTTATCTGTGCTCTTCCAGTTCCTAGTGGTATTGGCAGCAATATCTGCGTCTCTAGTTCGTTCAAAGAAGAAACACGCAGCATGCTATAGCAATCTCTGCTCCTATTAGTTTTACTTCTCTGGCCATAAGACTGACGCAACATGCTAACAAAATTTATCATATAAGTTCAACTTTGGCAGGCTTTTATTCTGTTATCATGCTTATTCATGCTCTTTGTGGACACTCCAGATTGCAGAAGTGGGAAGTGTACGCAGACGATACGTCCAGTACAGAACAAGAAATTTGAGGGCTCGTGGGTCGGTTGCATTGCCATTGATGCGAGTGAAAGTTGGCTGGTATTGGGCACATTTAGCTTATATAGATACCAAGTGTTTGTTAGTTTTAGCCAAGTTTTTTGCTATACGTTATGTAGCTTACTTTTTTTTTGGGTTGTACTATTCCCAGGCTTGTGGTACTTCTTGTGGTATATCAGTTTGGAGTCTTCTTTCAAATGAGTGCATCTTCAACGCAGATTGTGGTGCTCCTGTTCAAGATTTGTTGTTTGACAAAAATCAAGTAAGTGCTGATCTGTACATGTTCATTTGTTTCCTCCCTGCCCAAGTAAGACCTTCAGTTAGCTGGCTAGGTTGGAATAAAACTTGAAAATAGAACAGTTTTTATAATGCTCATAACTATGAGTTTTATAGAAGAACACTTCTTCCTTTTTTTCACCGATTCAAAATATAAATAGGACAGTAACTAAAACCCATAACTTAACCGAGAACACGTTTAGTAAAAATGGTCAATGGACCTTCCTTTTTGTTCAATAAATTGGTCAATGACTCAGTGTAACTCATGATTCAGATGGCCACTAAACTAGTCCAGTAAACTGGTAAGGTTGCTCGATGCTCATTGTTAGAAATAACTACTATTTAGTTTGAAGATGGATAAGAAACATCCACTATAGTAATGCCTCGTAAACTGGTAAGGTTATCCAGTGCTCATTAATAGAAATTGCTCATCACTAGTTTGTAGATAGGCAGGAAATGATCAGTGTATGGTGAACTTCCAAGGTTACTCAATGCCCATCATTAGACGCGGTTCGTCATTGGCTTAAAGGTGGACAGACAATAATATTAGAGACATATGCCTGCCTTTACTGAGTTTAGCAAGCACTATGGCTATAACAAACTAGACACCCACATATCCAATTACTTCAATCATTTCCATGCATCTGATATGATTAAGGCGAACAACAATTCCTGCTGGTGTATGTTTTATCACAGAAGACTGTTTGAAATTTATCACTAAAGACACCAGTAGCCTTTTCCAAGCATTTGAGATTTGGTTGACTGCCAAACCAAGACCAAGTAGCTCTCAAGCAGTTGCATAATACAAACTTTGCAGGTCAGAAAAAATGTTAGTGGATCTCCTCTCGAGATCCACCACACACAAGTGCAGAAAGTATGCAATAAAATGGCGACTTGTCTTTAATGCTCTTTAGTCTGTGGCTGGCAAATTATAATTTGCAATGTTGCTGGATGATGTGCGGTTTCAGTACTACTAGGTGTGAGGAGGAGGAGGTTAGCCTTGATGGTCAGGTGGTACCTCGGAAGGACACCTTTCGGTATTTGGGGTCAATGCTGCAGGAGGATGGGGGTATTGATGAAGATGTGAACCATCGGATCAAAGCCGGATGGATGAAGTGGCGCCAAGCTTCTGGCATTCTCTGTGACAAGAGAGTGCCACAAAAGCTAAAAGGCAAGTTCTACAGGACGGCGGTTCGACCCGCAATGTTGTATGGCGCTGAGTGTTGGCCGACTAAAAGGCGACATGTTCAACAGTTAGGTGTGGCGGAGATGCGTATGTTGAGATGGATGTGTGGCCACACGAGGAAGGATCGAGTCCGGAATGATGATATACGAGATAGAGTTGGGGTAGCACCAATTGGAGAGAAGCTTGTCCAACATCGTCTGAGATGGTTTGGGCATATCCAGCGCAGGCCTCCAGAAGCTCCAGTGCATAGCGGATGGCTAAAGCGTGCGGAGAATGTCAAGAGAGGGCGGGGTAGATCGAATTTGACATGGGAGGAGTCCGTTAAGAGAGACCTGAAGGATTGGGGTATCACCGAAGAGCTAGCTATGGACAGGGGTGCATGGAAGCTTGCTATCCATGTGCCAGAGCCATGAGTTGGTTGCGAGATCTTATGGGTTTCACCTCTAGCCTACCCCAACTTGCTTGGGACTAAAGGCTTTGTTGTTGTTGTTGTTGTTGTTTAATGTTGCTGGATGAGAGAATTGAAATGAGAATATAAGGACGACACTTCAAATAGAGATAAAATAGTCCGTATCTTCTTCCAAGAAATACCCCATTGTTTTCACCTTATCTTTTATTGGAGATTACCAGACTATTTATGTGAAAAGGGGTGATGAGTAATATAAACACAAAGTGGCATGCATGGTATATCTCAACTCTTTTGCTTCCAATAGGATGCTAACCGTTTCGGCATTTTTCCTTTTCATCCATGTCCACTCAGATTTTAGCGGTTGGCGCTGAACCTGCGCTCTCCCGTTTCACGATCAACGGGGTTGTTGTTTCGCAAATAAAGTGCGCTCCTCCGTCGGCATTTTCCGTCTCCATGCATTCATCTGGGGTATGTATCCATGTCCTTTTTGGTGCTCATTCGAGACCACTTCTTGGATCTGCATCATCTCCCAATATCTGGGGCTGGAACTTGTGTTCTCACTCGCTATCCAATGCCGTTACAGATGGCAGCTGTTGCTGGGCATGGAGGTCTGGTGGATGTCATCTCTGGATTCGGGAGCCATCTTTGCGCGTTTCGTTGCCGTGGCCTGGATAGGTAATCAGTTACCGAGTGCTGATGAAGCGTTACTGTGCAATTTCCATTTGCCACTCCCACATTAGTCAGTGGAGCGCGAAACTGTATTTCTTTTCCCCCCTCACTGTTGTAATACTTGTTTCAGTTCAGTCTGCGGAATGATTTCCTGACAAGGATAGATTCTTTGTAAATGTCCTTGTTCTAGATATTCTGTTGGAGGTTTCAATACAATCCGTCTCAATCTGTTTCACGTATGTTCATTTTTGGAGTTAGCTAGAAAGAAAGAGCTACTCCTGCAACTCTTACTGCTCGATAAATTTGGTTTCTGAGATTAAAATAGCTCTTGGTAACTTCAAATTGTCAACAAGAACAACAGAAAGATGCAATTGCCACCAAATTGTGTGCTCAGTTAGTCAACACCAAGCTGAGTAATACAACTTCGCTTACATACATTAAACAAAGAACCAAGTTATAGGCGTACAGCCCAGGTTTACATGTAGTCGCTACCAACCAGCGACTAATACAACTCCTCTTACATCAAGAAGACAGACATACTTACAGTACAGGCTTACACACCGTTGAAGTCGACTGATTTTGGAGTTCCACCACCACTCAGGCACACTATTTACACCTTCAACCCATCACCCATGGAACCAACAGGTGTGCCAGAAATACCCATTTCTGGCAAATATGTACACTAAAACCCTTCCTATATATACACGAAGGCGTGGCGTGGACCGCGGAGAGAAAGATATCACCAGCAAGGCTTCCAAATACGAGTGGTTCTAAGAATTCCATCATTTCATCCTCCTACTCCACAAAGCAGATATCGGGAGCTTTCTTTACCTACCACCACCTATTCGTCGAACTGCACGCTAGGTAGAAGAACTTACAACCTGGGCAGCAGCCACCCAAAGGTCCAGCCAAGGAGCAACCCCGCGCCGACGATGCCTACGCCAACTGCAAACATGATGGCCTTGCAGAAGCCACCTTCCTTGCTCTGCCTCCTGCCTTTCTTCTTTGCCCTGCCTTTCCGCCCCTCTTCTGGCTCCGCCTTCTCCTCCTTCATCACCGTCCAGGGAAGCTCCGGGAACATGGCTGCTATCTGATGCTCTTTCAGCGTGAGCTGGAGGCATATGTTCTCCAGTTGCAGCATTTTCAGCCACTGCTTACACGCAAAGAGGTGCGAGGCCTGACGAAACAATAGCTTGACGACATGGTCTTTCTCATCATGAGCATTCTTGGCAGCCACCTCGGCTTCCCTAGCCCGTGTCTGCGAATGGCGAAGAGCGTCCAGTAGCTGGGCCCTCTCGGCGTCTTTCTGATTCTGATATGTGGGCTTGCTGCCTGGTGTATGATCACCACTACTATATGAATCCTGCGTGCCCCTGCATTTCAAATGTAATGTAATGATATAAATAAATGCACAGAAATCTGGAAGAAGCTTGGATGAAGGAAAGGGCACCTGAGGTATTTCCAGGAATAACATAATAACAATATACAAAAGAGGCATAAAAAGGACATCAGTGGACATGATGCCAAGTTACATTAAAATTAAATTCAGTCAACTTTTACCCGGGTGCATTTGACTCTTATCCATAATAAGTTTTTTGTTCTTGTCGCAAAATTACCGAAAACAAGTTAACTGGCTTGCAATTTTGATTATGACAACGCGCAAAGGACTGACATTAATTTACTACCATATACAGGCTGGAACTAAATCAACAGGCTGTTCCTTCAATTTCAGCCTAAGTAGTATTGGGTGTAATATGTAGACAATGGAGCTATAAAAGACTCCTTGTAGTGAAAAACTACATAAAAAAAAGAAAGTATGAATAGCGTGCAAATCTATACAAAGGCAGGTTCCTAGTTGTAGTTTTGATGGTTATGAAACAAGACAAATGAAAACACATACCCATGTGCATCATTTTTGTGAGACTGTTGCCAGCCTCCACCGTCAGATGAATTCGTCTCATTGGTGCTTGAGAGGCTATAGCTGCACATCATAGTGTCGTGTGGTTGCGGCCGCGACTCTTTACCAGAAGAAGATAATGAATTCCCACAGCCATCCTTGTTTTCATGACCGTTCAATTTTGCCCCATGAATACGCACTATCTGAGTGGGTTTTGGCAGATCATTGTTCTCAATGTGCTGCATTGCTCTTTCTGCAACAAGCGAAGCCAGTCCTTCCTCATCAGCTACTTGCCACCAGGGCTGACACTTCCTCTCTTGTTCCCAAGGTGGATCCATCTCATAGCATGCCTTCTTTGGTTTCTTTGGAAACAAAGGATCAAAAGTTTTGAAGTCCATAACCTCTTTATCCTCATGAAGGAAGTCATTCGGATTTCCTCTGCATTTGAGACTCGTTTGAGGGCACCCTTCGCAAGGTGCTTCAGATGTTTGCTTCATAAAAGCCGTCGAAACCATCCATGGTAGCTCAGAAGGGCACTCACTCTTCTTTGTGTTTATGTCGTCAAGCGTAGAGATTGGCGAGAAACTGTCCACTTTCTTGGCAGTGGCTTCTCCGCCCATGTAATTCAGATGGTCACCAGAAAGCACCTTGTGGCACCCGAAATTGGGCTGCAGCTGAAGAAACCAGGCATCTATCGGCTGATTGGAGTTCATCGGGTTCCAGTTCAAATGCATGAAATTCGGGATGTGGCAGTCTCGCGGACTGGTGGGGTTCCCGCTGTTTGCTTCATGCTGTTGCATTGTCGGTGGACAGCAGGCCAATTTTGGAGCTCTCTTTGCATCCTCCTGAAACAAGCAGCGGTTGGCAGCCCGTTGCCAAGCAGCTCTCGCTTCTGCCGCCGCCATCAGTCTCGCATGTCAAAAGTCTGCCTGCACATCAGCAAGTTGACCATCAGCATTAGCTCATACTTTTTGTTTCAAAGTGAAAATAGTAGTGTATCAGCAAAACGTTCTCCCTTTAAGAGATGAGAGCCACAACGCAGCTCACAAACATTCCCAAAAATCATCTGATGAGCTCTAGCTTATGATGTAAACCATTCACGAACGTCCCCAGTGAACCGCTTCGCGTCGAAATTAATTTAGATGCCAGATATAGGACAGTGCTACGCTGTAAATGATAGTAGTACCATCTATCCGAGTATGCTGCTTCCCCAAAGGCCCAAAGGAAGCAACCATTACTATTTCCATCCATCGCCCAAGAAGAAAGTAACCGTTGCTACTAATTCCAGTGGGAGTGACTTTGGAAGGGAAGTACGAGTAGTAGTAAAAGACTACGCAAGTATCGCCGCCGACAGACCCCCGACCCCGACCCCTATCAAGGAAGCAGAGGAATCATGGCGACTGGATCTGGCCCACTGAACAGATCGGATTGACGCATCTTTTCAACCCCAAACCTCGACTCCATCAAATGATGGCATGACATGGACCAAGAAATTTTCAGGCGAGCGTGCTTGACCTGGATCGGCAAGAAATGGAGCCGGGACGAGTGAGCCCCACCCACGGGATGAAGATTCTGAGCCAGGCGCTTGGAAACTTGAGCGGCGAAGAGGAAGATGCTGATCCCTGCGGCCGGCTACGAGCTAGTAGGTGAGATGAGTGGATCAACAAGTCCTAATAAATGGAGAAGGGGGGAGAAGAGCGGAGACTGCGGGCAGGGGATGGGATCGGAGCTCCCTTGCGTTGCGTTGCTTGTCTGCCTGCTCCCTCCGGAGAATGACGTGAAAGCAAAGCAAGGGGAACAATCAGACGCAAAGACAGATATTTTAGTTACTTATCATTGTTACTACTGGTGAAATGAAATTAAAAAGAAAGAATTTTTCTCGTCATTTCTTGTTAGGCGCGCGCGCGCCTCTTCTTACCTTGGCTGGCTGGCCGGCCGACTGACAGCGCCGTGCTTCCGAAAGCCGGATTTCCGCTGCCGGTCTGTTCGTCCTCCCCGTCCGTCTTTGACTACGATTTTATTCCGCGGTTTTCCGTTCCTGGGGGCGAGCGAGGGGGGAATGGGACTGGGACTGGGACTGGGAGGATCCGTGCCGTCTCGCGGCCTCCTCGATCTCGATGGGAATCTGTGGAATCCTATCCATAGGTTTCTCTCTCCAGCTCTCTTTTGGAGTACTACTACTATTATTATTTTAATTTGCTGCTGTTTTCTGCTTGGAGTGGTGTGAGGGGTGGGGTAGGCAGGGGGCGGTGTGTGTGGGGACGTGTGTGCCCCGCTGATGCCGCCACATCACCTTCCACCTGAGCCAGGTGTGTGACTCAGAGCATGCTTGGATACGTTTTAGTTCCATGACTAAAAGTAGTGGGACTAAAACTTGCTAGTCTCACCCATGCTTGGATCCAAATACTAAAGAGACTAAATTCTAGTTATTGAGCATTTATTATCCTCCAAACCCTCCAATCCAGAACTAAGGAGAGGAATTAAATGAGGAGAGAGAGAGCTAATACATATTTTAGTAGGTTTCCCATGACTAAAAGATTTTAGCCTCAAGACTAGTCCTAGCCTCTCTTTAGTCAAGGATGCTTGGAACTTTAGCCTCTAAAAGAGACTATTTTTAGTCAGACTAAAAATAGTCCCTTGTATCCAAGCACCCTCTCACTCCGCCAACCAAAACAATTCATTTTACGAATGTATTCCAGCAGTAGAAGGTATGCTTCTTTCACGTTTTAATTCTTCAAAATTCCTATGCAAATCCTTTGAATCAAATGAGCCTTTAGGATTATTTATGAATATGTTTGTATGCTCTATCTTGAAGAAAAATAATTCATCCCCTCAAGGTTCTTTTTTTTTTAGAAAAGGAGATGACCCCCGGCCTCTGCATCTGGAAGATGCATACGGCCACTTTATTGATTATTCTCGAGGACCATACAAAGTATTACACCAATGTGCCTGAATCCACCATCTTGGCAACATATGCCACTACTCCTATCCAATATGATGAAGGGGTGCTAGCCGGGCCACTACCCAGACCACTCACGTAAACCTAACATCAAAAGCCGGAAGCCGAAACACATTCGGAAGCCCCAGCCGAGCCACATACCGGGTCTGGGGCATAATCCGGTCAGACGCACTCGTGTGTCGTCGCCGCCATCTTCCACAGGTCCGTCTTCAGATCAAATTGAGGCTTCTACCATGTCTGGCCACTCCGCCATTGACGCCACCATGACGCCAAACAGCAACCTCCTCCTGTGCGAGTCCATCTCCGTGCATCGGACGTCGAGCCTCCACAGCGCCATGCCGCCGACATCCGCCGCCATCAATGTGTGAGATGGAGCACCGCTCCACCATCCCCCCAGCCAACACTTACTCCAAAACGACGCCCCCAGGAGAACCTGGACGCGTCGGAGGAAAAGCGGAGGCTTGGGCGAAGAAGGGCACGCCGTCGGCAGCTGTCACCGACCCCAAACAGCGCCCGCCACCACCCAGCCCTCAAAGCGGCGCCTTCAAGAAGGTCGTGGCGCCAAAGACGCCGCCGCCGCCCACCGGAGTTAGGTTTTCACCCGAGAAGCTAGGTGGTGGGGAGTGGAAGGGCAGACCTTGACAGACGTCTCCATGAAGAAATCGGCGCCCGCGGGCGTCGTCGTCGTCGCGGCCGGCCGGAGCCGACCCGGGTTTCCCCCGATCTGGATCCCGACCACCAAAATCGCCCGCATCCCATAGGCAGGCCATCCAGCACACCCAGGGACCTTCGCAGGAGAAGTGCACCGAGCAGGGAAGAAGGCCAGCAGCCAGATCTGGCGCCGCCAGCCGCCAAGGCAGCCACGCGAGGCCCCAGGCCACCGGAGATCCGTCGGCCACCCGACCAGATCGCCGGCACCACGCCCACCCCACTGCCCGCCGCAGGAGACAGGGAGCCTCGCCAGGGGCCGCCGCCCGGATCCAAGACCCTCCGATGCAGATCGGAGCGGAGCCGGCCCCGCCGCCGCAGTCCCAGACCGCGCCCCAGGCATGGCCCGGCGCCAGCCTCGTGCGGCGGCGAGGAGAAGATGGAGAGAGGGAGGTTACGCCGGCGGGAGGGGAATCACCCCCCGAGATGCCCGCTAGGGGCGGCGCGGGGGCGGGGGGAGGGAAAAAAGAATCTACCTATGCGAGGAACTCCTTAACTCCTTGATTGGAAGAATGCGACTGCCCCCTCAAGGTTCTTCTATGGATTTCTTGTGTTATGTTATGGATTTATTTATTTTAAAACACGGTCTCTTATGGCCTGATTCACTAAAAAAAAAGATACTCCCTATTGCTCTTGTATTTCTTTAAAGAGGGAGTAGACATTATGCTTTTGTATTTCTTTACAGAGGGAGTAGAAGAGAGTTGCCCGACTAATTAACGAAAAACCAGGTGAAAACATTATTTGATGTTAATCCTCTAGCTGTTCTGGGGTGCTGGCCCTATGGGGTCTTAGCACGACGACTTCCCGACTGTCTACTACAACAAGTTGTGCCCGGCTCCGGCGATGGAGGGGCGATGACGGCGGCGCGCCTTCGGCTCGCTTCGGTGCTTCTAGTCGTCGCTAGGTGGTCTACGATTCTGGTTGTAATTTTTATTTCTGGTCTTCGTTGTACTGCCATGATTGAAGATGAATAGATTGAAAGTTTTTCCGAAAAAAAAAGAGCACGTGACATTATGATGTCATCTTCTTCCAATTCTTTTGTTTTAGAAATCCTGCAAATCAAAGTAGCCCGTACGGATTTCTGTTGTTCAAACAAGTCGTGTGACTCAAGACAACATCTATGTCCACAGTTGCCAACAATGTAAAACTCAGCAAAGTCTTCACAAGATTTCCATTCTATAAACAGCATCCATGGCTTTTCACAGCAAGAACATATATATATATATATATATATATATATATATATATATATATATATAACAAAAGGTAAAGCCATCCACACGTAAACATAAACAACGGCAAAGACGAGAGTAAAACTGTACAGTGCGCAATCAAGAACACCCACACCACACGTAAAGCCATTCTTCTCCCCGCTCAACGCGCTTAATTTCTTCAGAGGACTGCCGCTTTTGCCCGATCTCTCGCCAACAATCAAGAGATTTGATCGTTTCGTGGCACAGTCCGCCCAAGCCATGCACGGCACCCTGCACGCGAAGCAAAAGCTCAGCAAGCAAGCAAATGAAACCACACGAGTCAGCAGTTTCTGCACAGATATTTTCGTTTCCGAAGCCGTCCAAGCGTACATCTCGAATGGACTGAACAGAGCAAATCTTTGGCTTGCCACAGGCTGTGCGTTTTCCTGTTACGTGCAAGGCTTTTAGAGAGACAACGTGCAAAAGCTTTGCACAGCTTCCCATCTGGCAGCAGAGAAGCGAACAAGTGTACACGGGTTAGGCATGGAAGTTGCCTCGTATGTATTGGGCTGTGAGCTGCAGCCTGCATGCTCTATTGGGCATGTAGCAGCCGCTGGTTTTACCTAACGACAGTACATAGATAGATCCAGCAGCTGTTGGTCCACGACTGGGACGTAGGCGCGTGAATCCAATTCACCACCACGTGCTGCAGCGACCAGCTGCCCGCGAGACGAAAGGGGGCGGCAGAAACTTCTACTGTGCTGCTGTGAAAGGCGTGGGTTTTTGTTACGTGGGTCAGTATGATTCTACCAAGTCATGGATGGTGACCGGTTCATGTCTTCAGAGAAGCTGCGCCTCCTTGGCTATGTGTCCATATATGCCTTGTCAGAAGTCAGAACTGAAGTTTTACCGATCAAAGCAAAGACAAGGGTCAACTTCAGACATGCGTCACCATGTGCAAGATGTGAAGCAAATAGCCCAGATTGTGTTATCTAATGGTACTAGGTACTCCCATATTATCGCTGAGTTGCTCCGAATTAACATCATATATTATTGGGCACATCGCGCCGAAATGATGTGCCAATAAGGAGGAGCAGGGTCAGGGGCAGCATATAATTGCTGACGAAGATGAGAGAGAGACAGGTGGAGGTGGAACCCAGTTTTTCTTTTCTTTTTAGGGAAGTTTGATCCAGGTCTGATGGTTCATACTTCACACTGTCAAAAGGTGAACGGGCCGCTGTTACCAGTGGACATCTTTCTAGGAGTAAAGATTATGGAGTATAAAATAGAGCTTTTTTGCAGGAGTAAAGATTATGGTGTATAAAGTATACAATAGAGCTGTACCTTCCACTTCCATTAGAAGCCAAGATCAAAAGAAGGGCAGTCATCTATCAAATCCTGGATCGTGGGATCTCTACATGTACGAGAAGGGCCACTGTCATATTTGGGGTCCTCTGCTGTGTTATTTGCACCGAGCTGCAGACGCACAATGGCACAAGTCAAATGACTAACATAGTAATAGTATGTGCAAGAAATTTTTGATGACGTAAAACTAAAACTAGAACTTCCATAGCCTGATCTGATGAGAATGAAACTGCAGATGTGGGCACACAATATTTTGACAGTAAGCTGAAGCAGTAACTTCCTCAAATTCAGTGTTAAAACTTTCCTCCTCAGGCTTGTTCGGTTAATCCCTCCCACAAGGGGATTGGAGGGGATTGAGGTGGATTTTGACTTGTAGGGATTTAATCCCTCTCAATCCCCTCCAAACCCCTTCAAATCTGAAGGAACCGAACAAGGCCTCAGGGAAAATTTTCGACAGCATAGGGTGCAAACCTGATCTGCAGTTCCGCTTTTGTCTTCTCGCAAGTTTGGCATGCTAGTGACATTCGAAATTGGCGCAGAACCTGTCAAGTACAGACCAGTATGGCAGAATTTGTCGTTTAGTCTCGGTGGCACTGGCACAGACGCTTTGTAAGATGTATAAGCTGGTCTCGGTGCGAATAAAATCACTGAAGCAAACTTACCTGTACCATTACAGTTTACAGTGTTAAGATTGCCTGACGATTCTAGTTTCTGCTCGTTTGCATTGCACATCTCAGATCCTGGGAGATCTATCAATTCCAAGTCCAAAGCATCAAAAGCTGGTGGTTTCCTACAGAAACATCATTAGTGTCAATATTCACTTGTTATTCTATTTGTCATGTTGGAGCCTCACTATAAGGCAATATTCTAGGATTTAAACATGAAACAAAGCATTAACATCTTACATGATGACCTGATGATTGTAAGTTGGATAAGCATTCCCTGATAATTCATTCCTATTATGAGTGATTGCTGAGTTCTTTGCATGTGCAGTATCCAGCTTCAAGCAAGATTGCACTGATGTACGGAGCTGGGTAGCAAAGTGAGACAATCCAGCTGGGGGCTTCATGATAGATAGTATTTGGGAAGCTATAGATCAAAATGACGTTATTGTTATTAATATAAAAACACATGAATATACATGAATTGGAGTAGTTGTGCAAACACATCAATATACATGAATTGGAGCAGTTGTGCAAGCCATCCAAGTTGATACCACAAGGATCAAGCAGGCACCTTCCGAAAAAATAGTTCCTTCAGAATGAGCATCCTACTTTGCCTTTAAGTACTTGTTTCTAAATTATGACGTTCGGAACTTTGATTGTCAATTAGTCTTATCATAATAAGCAAGAACAAGTTGAGGAAAATGTGCATAACTGAAGAATAAACCATGGCTGTTCCAAATTTTAATGCTTGTAATGTTTACAGAATCATGTGTCTAAATTTACTGTTTACCTATCAAGCGAATTAAAGGAAACAAGGAAGAACCATTTTCCATACATCACGACTCTGAAACAGTTGCTTCACGGTGCTATGTAACTGAACACTTCACGAGTTCATGGTGGAAGCAATCGAACATCCTGAACTGTTAATTGACAACTATATCAAACTAATTTGGAGTTGGTACTGTGGAGTTACTCAAACCCACCTTAGCTGAGCATTAGTCTCGAATAACAAACCCTACTTGTTCACCATTAACTTTGGCGTTACATGTTATGTACGGAATATTACACAATGCCAGCTGTAATCTGTTTCATAATGGTAACCAGTTACTGTTTTACATGTTAATATGTTCACTCTTTGTATAACAACTGATCGGATTGTCATATTTGAGGTGTGTATCCATGATTCTTGGCTAGTCCAAGGAATAGCAGTAAATTGCCTCTCAAAAGTCCACTGTCCTTGTGGCATTCACCACAGGTGCATAACAAACTAACCTATTTTTCTTCCTATTTGTCTTGTCTGGAAGGAACTATGCAAAGATATATTTAAGCTAGCAGTTCAGTAAAGGGTACAAACCAGTCCGTAAAGAATCATCAGCATTGCCAAATGTTGATTTTCCAACCTCTCTCCTGACAAAACTAGTGGGACACACTGATTTGCCATCCTGAAGACCTGCAAATTGTGGAGAAACATGGTTATTTTTGCATTCAAACACCAGCCAGTAGTAGAGCTAGGATGAAAGTATGAGCATCAAGTCCAAGTACCACAAAATTTTAGTGGATCATCCATTCTATTAAGAGTTGATTTGTCAACTTCTGGCCGGTTATAGCTGGTAGAAAATCCTGATTTACCCCTCTGGATATCTGCAAAATCTGGAACCCATCAGCAGTCTCACTCTCACTACATAAAAGTATACAAGAAGCTGCAGAAGTAGTAATGGTGCGTAAAATTAATCCCAAGTACCATCGAATTTATGTGGATCATCCATGCCACTAAATGTTGATTTTCCCAGGTCATTAAATGTTGGTTTGCCAACTTCTGGCCGGTTATAGCTGGTAGAAAATCCTGATGTACCCCTCTGGGTGTCTGCAAAACCTGGAAACCACCAGCAGTCTCAGTCTCACTACAGAAAAGTATACAAGAAGCTGCAGAAATAGTAACAATGTGTAAAATTAATCCCAAGTACCATCAAGTTTATGTGGATCATCCATGCCACCAAATGTTGATTTTCCCAGGTCATTAAATGTTGATTTGCCAACTTCTAGCCGGCTATAGCCGGTAGAAAATTCTGATGTGCCCCTCTGGTTATCTGCAAAATCTGGAAACCACCAGCAGTCTCACTACATAAAAATATATAAGCAACTAAAAAGTATTAGAAATAGTGTGTAAAATTAAGCCCAGGTACCATTGAATTTATGTTGATTATCGATGTCACTAGATGTTGACCCTGGGTCTGTTCTTCTGTAACCAACAGTGCAATCTGGTTTATCCCTCTGGAGATCCGTAAATACTGGAAACAAACAGTGGCTTTACTACATTAAGATATACATGCAGCAGAAGATAGAACAAACCGATTATTAAGTTAAGCTCAGCTACCATGAAAGTTAAGTGGATCGCCCATGTTACTACATGCTGATTTTCCAACCAGTGGATTGTTAGAGTCAGTAGTGCTTCTTGTTTTACTCTTCCGATGATCTGCTAATTGTGGAGACAGATGAATGATTGCAAATAGAATATGTGGTAAGCAGGAAGACACATCTAATGTTCGTGTAACCATGGAACTTGAGTGGACTAACAAACTTTGGAGATTTACTTTTGTCATCCTTCTTTTCACGCGTATTCTCTCCACTCTTAGGCACTGTGTGACTTGAAGCCTCCCCAGCAGCATGTGTATGTTCTACATCTGCATACAAATTAGCAAACTAATAAGAAATCTCACATGTTACAGAACAAAAAAGTATGTTTTTAGAACTCACCTATTTGCAGATGGAGAATTATAAGGGGAAAGCTGGATACAAATGAGTGTCCTTAAGCACGAACAAAACTAACCTTTCATTTTATTTCTGAGCTCAGTGACTTCGATAATATAATTAGGAAACTGACATCTCTTTCCACATTCAATAGATTCACCTGAATTGAAAAATCGGGTGCCAAGCATTCCACCTTCTTCATCCAGTAAAAGAATCTGAAAATACAGTTAATACAGCTATAACACCTTGTACAGTCATCACAGCATTTGATTTGATATAATCTAACATCATCTCCTCTGTAAAGCTATCATAAAATACCAACCTCAAATTAGCATGTCCATTAAGAGCTGAGCTATAGTTGCTAACCTGCTTTACATTTGGACCAGCTTGCACAAGCCTTATAACACCATCATGAAACTTCTTTGCCTTCTGAAATAGTTGGGCAGTGTATAAGACACTCCATTCTATTTCTACAAAAGGATGCACATTCCATATAAGCCTCGATATATAATAAAAATAATACATTACATGTTCAAAGCACAAGCATCGTTTATATAAGAGGCTACACATTAACCTTTGAAACTTGAGTCTGCTGAACCCATAAGGCTCCCTGTGCTGCCAGCAGCTGCAATTTCACTCTTTCCAAGCTCTGGCTTGTTAAAACTAGACGTGGCTTCTGATTTACTCTCGTCAAAACCTACAAATTGCTGAGACAAATGAGGTTCTCACTATGATATGTTGAAAGGATGTGTAACTTCAAGTCCACCTACAATGGAACTTCTGTGGACTGATGAATTTCAGGGAACTTGTTGTGCCAATTCCCATTTTGCTATTCGCATTCTCGACTCTCTTCGGTCTTGTTTGCACCATGGATTCTTCTGAAGATTTAGGTTCTCCACCTTCATATTTATCAATGCAGAAACACATCCTTTCAGTGACAGCAAAGAAAATGTTCTCTAGGAATTATTCTCTAACTCGCAACAAGAAGTCAGAAAGTCTAAGGAGGCAAACATGCATATTCGGCACAGAAGTCTGTACTAGATACCAACCTTTGTTTAGATTTGTGGCCTCGCCGATCTCAATCAGATAGCCAGGAAAACTGCATTTCTTGCCGCTTTCCACACACTCCCCTGACTTGAGGTGCCTGGTCCCCAGTACTTGGCCCTCTTCATCCAGCAACACGATCTGAAACATTTCAATTCACGCGATGATTCATGACATTTTATCACCCGAAATAAACTGACCGCATGCCAATCAGCCTATGGTTACTAACTAGCATCTCCGAGCTTTGATATACGAATGGAGAACACTTATCAGAGATGTGCATTGCATCCTACCTGCTTGGAATACAACCCAGATTGAACGAGCTTCACGAAGCCGTCGTGATACCTCTTAGCCTTCTGCGAAACCTGGGTGGTGTACATCGCGCTCCACTCTGCAAACAAAAGCGCAACCTACATGTTCAACCCTCAGGGCGGAGCCAGCTTGTTCAGCCTCCACAGGACATACGTAGAACAGGTGACGCGCAAACCTTGGGACGTCGAACCGGCAGGCCTGGCACAGCCAGAGCCCGCGGCTTCAGTCTTGCCGGCGCCGCTCTTGGGTGGGTTCACGAACGCGCGGGGAGCGCAGGTGCTGGCCGCGCTGTGACGCGCCCTGGCGCCGCCGCGGTAGGCGGTCCTGGGAGCGGCGGGCTCGGAGGGCCTTCCGGGGCGGGCGGTGGTGGGGACGCGCTGGGCCTCGCCGACGTCGACGAGGTGGCAGGGGAACTCGACGGAGGCGCCCTCGGACACGGACTCGCCGGCGCGGAGGGACCTGGCGTCGATGGTGACGCCGGCGTCGTCGAGGAGGACGAGGCGGCGGGAGTCCGGGCGGAGGAGGAGGACCCCGTCGTGGTAGGCCTTGCGCTTCTGCCTCAGCTGCGTGGTGTACGTCGCCGCCCACCGCTGCGGCTCCGGGTCCATGGCGGACAGGCGGAGTGGGGGATCGGAGAAACTCGACGGGAATTCAAAATTGGAAACGGAGAGAAGAGAAGAAGAGGGAAGCAGCGGGGCTGAAATGGTAAAGCACTGAAGCTCAGCCCAGCCCAGCCCAAGACGAATTTTGTGCCAAAGAGACGGATCACACGGCCATTGTTCAGGCTACTTTCAGTAGAGATTCTAAAAAAAAAAGAGCTACTTTCAGTAGAGCGCGCCTTTCAAACGCAAGAAACGTAAAACCTTGTGGTACATTGAGTTGATGTGCAAGTCATGTTTTCTGGAGGATTATATTCCTTAAAAAAAACGGCGTGAGATTTTTGATCTGTCGTTTTGTTCGTTGCAATCCATAGATAGGTTTCCTTACAATTTGCTTGCACTAAAAATTTTTTTGAGGGGGAAGTTGCACTACATTTTACAATGTAAAAGATTCTAAGATATTTTTATGGACTCCCGAAACAGCTCTCACCCCGCTTGCTTTACAGATAAAACATGAACCAAAGTATACGGCCGAACGATACACGGAATTACCTTTCCAAAATACAATTCCTCATTTTCCACATGAAAATATAGATTTCGATCCAAACAGGCACAAACAAACACATGAATTTTGCGACGGCTCAGGAGAATAGATAGAACACTACATACACACAGTAATCTACAGCTGCTGCAAAAGGAAACGCACGGAAGCTTATACACACTTCCACTTGCAAACCCCCTCTTCGGAAGAAACACCAGCTTGGCCATATGTTAAAAAAAAAAAACCTCGTTTAGTCTGCATTTTGATAAGGGGCATGGAGGTACCCGCGGCAAATGCAAAATGATGCCACTGAAGTTAAATCCTCATTGGTGGTAACAAGTCATATGAACCACACACTGCCAACATCTTCAGTTGAAGGCTACGTATGTACTTTCTGTGTGCTGTAGCAGTGCCGAAGTCGATACCGCACGGGCATGCATCGCCTTACCGATTGGGTTTTGCCTTGTTCTGCATATGTGGCCACGCGAGGGAAGAACACTGGCCTGGAGTTTCATCGGTTAAAACTGCCACAGCTCAGAGATATTCATTGGAATCATCGTCGGCATCATCCTCATCGTCGCTGCCGTAAGTTTGCAGGTAAGCTTCATCCCCTTCATCCTGAGACAGCAGAAGCTACCTATCAGCCTCTTAATTTTTAGAGGCAATCGCCTCAAGCAACTTACTAAAATCATACGAGACTAATATTAGTATCTGAGATAGTACTTAAAAAGAAAAAAAATGAAGTATCTGTGATACTGAGACGATATGCAAGGACACATGTACATGGTGATTGTAGGGAGTGCTTGCAAGGGATCACTCTAGCTTGCGGGAAACGGTCCTCTAATCGAGTATTTTGCTAAGCCAGCCTGGTCATGCATGATTTACCTGTATATTATCGTCATCTGAAGACAAATCGTCCTCGACCGTTTGGAGTAACTCTGCGTCCTGTTTTCTCCCAGCAGCCCTCATCTGTACCTGATGATGATAACAAAGGTGTAGCGCATCATCAAGAAGAGTTAACATGGAAAAATTAGATTCGATGAAATCAGATATAAATTGCCTTACAAGCTGTGACTTCAACTTCCAGATCTTGTGTCGCAGAACTGAGATATGATGATTTAATGCCTGAAAATGTCCAGCCATCCAATATATAAAAGGTGAGTACAAATTGTACGAAAAGAGGAGGATCAGAGTTTACGGTTGAGTTACCTCTCGTCTTTGGAGCTCAATGGACCGTGCCATTGCCCGTCTTCTTGTCAATAGGTTCCGTGGCTTTAAAACTTGGGGCCTTTTATAGTTCTTACCACGGTAGAAAATGATTGAATATCCTTTTGTTGTCTTGTCGAGTGCAATGAGCACGCCCCCACTCTCAGCTTCTAGGGAGATAGCAATATGTTTAACTTGTTCAAAGGTCTTTCCCTTCACAACAATTTTGACCAATTCTCGATGCTTCCAATGAAAGTGCATGTTTTGCACAGTACCATCAAAAACTTCTCGCCTGCCTATGAAATTTTAACAGAGGTAAATCATGAGATGTTCACCCTATGCGTCCTACATTGCAACTTTTATGTGAAAAGTTTCAGTTGTACCAAGCATCAAAAAGGCCTTCATTTTCAGGCCAATTCTGCGGAATAGGAAACGCTCCTCGTCTGTAACAGTTTCCAGATCAGTTGGAAGCTCTGCTGGAGAGAGATATTCCTGAACTTTCGCCAAAGCCATCTCTGCTTTTGCAACCTTTGTTTTCGCCTGGACATACATAAGAGTTGTTATTAATTTTTATTATATAGACTGCAATGAGATTTTCTAAATATGGAGAGAGAAAGTATACTGCTATCGGAAATGAGCAGTGAAAATAGGAAAATATAGACTTCCACTCTACATGTATATTTTGAAGAACATACCAAAATCAGTTTTCTCTTCATGTTCTTCAAAAGAGAGGTATGTTTGGCCAAAATCAAACGATTATTCTCCTTTTTCCTCAGCTCGTCATTAAGTGAATCTCCCCAACGAAATGTGGCTTCTCTAGTTTCTGCAAGAGTGCCAGCAACTAGAGGATTCTTTAATGCTTTGGGGATGGGAGTAATTGAGGCTGATGCTTTAAGCCTGGCCAGCTCTTCCTGTTCCTGCTGAGTAATTGCGTGTTGTTGCTGTTCCACCAAGACCTTCCTTACTTTAGGAGTCACGAAGTCATTTCCCCTATAGAAAATAATATACTCCTTGTTCCTCGAAACAAGTACTCCTCCTGTCAATTTCTGCATGTGTTTTGTTACAAAGATTCAAGACACACGTTCTCATGAAAAAACATGCATAGGCTGTATCGTGAGCAGGGACACAACGATCATATTCAGAGTCCAAAGCATACTTCAGAAGAATCAACAGGGGAAGATAAAACATCGCACAGTACGAAAAGGAGATACAGCAACAAATATATCCATTCATGGAATTGCTTTCTCAGCAACTCACGCTTCAAGGTTTCAAACAGTATGATATATGCAATACATAAGGGGCAATTGCTAAAATACTGCATCCTCATAAAAAATGTAAGCAAAGCCGAAAATCTGCATATAAAGCAATCTCATGTGATTTTAAGCATTTAGATAATGTGGTATAATGATCTTTAAATATGTCCGGTTTACCTTGATTTCCTCTGCCATTCGATCGTTGCATGTGTTTGGCACCCCCCTCTTGATGGCAATCTTTACAATAGAACTTTTCTCCCATACTTTAACAATAGCAGCAGCTAAGCCTTGGTGTTCCCTGTTTCTCCCTGTCCACAAATATGTAAAAATAGTGTGAAGAAATAATTGAAGCTTAAGTACAAGTAATTACAAGCAATCAACTTCACAAACTCCAGTACCTAGAGCGAAATGTGGAGCAGTTTGTCTAGCAAGTCTACGCAAAGCTGTCATTTCCTTATCTTTCAAACTAATTTTAGTCCTGTAAGGAAGTTGCCTAAATGGTGGCTTGTACCCTGGAACTAAACCGGGAAGCAAATCGGCATCGACAGGGATGGGGCTGCGACCAGACCAATCCTTGTACCGTGGTCCCAATTGATCCAAGAAGCTATCGATGTCAAACGTTTCCGTAGCTTCTTGAGAGAAATTCATGATAGATTTCAATCTTTTCACATCGTCTGCACTTGACTTTTGTGAATTGCGCTCAACAATTGGCTTTTGCAAATCATGCTCAACAGTTGGCTTTTGCAAGTTACGCTCTTCAGAGCTGGGTACAAGACCAATGGCATCGCCAGCATTTTCAGATGAATCAACTTCTGCAATTTTGGTGTATGACTGCACGCATCGAAGGTTGTAGTTCATTCCTCGATATAAGACAATCGACCTCCCTGACCTCCATATCACAGTTCCCCCAGTCCTGTCCTGATTGACAATAACAAAGACCACAAATGCCTATCAGATTTCACTGAATTGAAAACATCGTAAAATACAACACAGGCTTTTGCTCAATCAGTGGCTGTAGTGATAAGGCAAATCAAAGGGGCGAAGAAGGCCAATGCAACGGGTACCTCTAGTATCTCATGGGTTCTCTTCATGTTCAGGCTCGGAGGCCCTTCAAACCTCATCTTGACCACCTCGTCCACCTTCCATTTACTGTGGATGCTCTCCACAATGGCATGTGTAACCCCTCCTGGACCAATCCTCATCCTCTCCTTCATCCTCAATGCCGCGTCTCTAAGCCTCCGCAGCTCTGGTTCTGGGATAGTCCTCTCTGCCAACTTGGTGTTGCTGTGCCTCCCTCGCTTGTCACCATCAACCGCATTCCCCTCCTCCCTCTCCCATGGAAGGAGCACAGAACCCAGCTTCTGGACAAAATCTTCCCCCTCGGAGCTCCCAATTGTGGCACTGGCACTTTCCTCCATCGAATTCCTGAGTGTGTTGACAATTGAGCTTACACTGCTTCGCCTGATACTCCTGTCCAACCCACCGCCTGTGGAACCTTGGTCCAGTATAGAATCCAGCGGAAAAGAACTTGTTGTCGGCGCGGCAGGATCCTCATCCTCATACAATTCCTCTTCTAAGTTCACTGTCATTGGCTCTTCTTCCAATACCTCACTGTTGTCCACCCATTCTTCGTCTTCATCCTCCGAATCTAGCTCATCATCGAACACACCGTTCCTGACAGCCTCTTCCTCGTCTCCACCCACCGGACCCGAAAGCAGCCGGTCGACGACGGTGGGTCCTTCTTGCCCGTGCATCCACGGCGCGGAGACCGGCCGGCTCCCAAGAAGGTAGGTCGGTTGGGAACGCGACTCTTCGTCCCGGTCCTGGGCCGCCTCGCCGTGTGCCACGCCGTCATTGCCCTTGTCTTTGCCCTCTCCGACATCGCCGCCGCCATCCTCCGAGGAGTCGTAGTCGAAGTACTCGACGATGGACCGCAGCGTGGCGCTACTGGGCTCATGATCCTCCGCGCCCTCGTCTTCTCGGTGAGACGGCTGCGGCTGCTGCCGCTGCCAGGGGAAGGAGGCGCGCTGGGAGGGCGCCCTCGCAGACCAGCGGCGGAGTGCCTGCTCCTCGAAGCTCGGCTTCAGGTTCCTCTTAGTCTTCTTCTTCCTTATCTCCGTGCCGCCGTCTAGCGCCGGCGCCTTGTACGGCGAGGAGGTGGATGGGGAGGGCGCTGAAGCGGGAGGGCGAGGGGAGGAGACGCTGCTGATGCAGGTGGTGCGCCGCGGCCGCGTCGATCGGAGAGTGGAGGGGAAGGGGGGTTTGGGTGAGAGGGCCGGGGGCGGGAAGAGCAGTGCCATTGGAGGGAGGAGCAGAGCTTTGGGGACGGAGTGTGGGGAGATGACGAAACGAGGAGGAGGATATCGTGGGTTTACCTTGTTGGACCTTATTTGGGCCCCCGGTGTCTTCTTTTTGGGCCTGCTGGGAGTATCATTATCCATATAAGTCCTTTTGCTAAAGAAATAAAATTATACTCCCTCCGTTCCCAAAGCTCTGCTCCTCCGTTCCCAACAAGTGACTACATACGGAGCAAAATGAGTAAATCTACACTCCAAAACATGTCTATATACATTCGTATGTGGTAACCATTTGAAATCTCTAAAAAGACAAATATTTAGGAACGGAGGGAGTATAAGTCTTTCTAGAGATTTTAACAAGTAACTACATACGGAGCAAAATGAGTGAATCTACACTTTAAAATATGTCTACATATATATGTATGTTATAGTTTATTTAAAATATCTAGAAAAACTTATATTTAGGAACAAAGGGAGTACTATATAGGTCAACCTCCTAATCGGGACAAATATCTTAAGTCACTACTGAGCTCCTTGTGAGTGGAGCCTCCTCATGTAAAAAAAAAGAATGGAGCCTCATGGTGCATCGAGGTAATTGCATTCGTGAGTGAATTGGTTGTGCGATGCGGTTGAGCCTATCTGCAGGTGAATGTGGCGATCCTACATTGATCCATAGACAAATCATTAAATTCGTGAATATTTTTTAGTTCATGAATATTTTTAAAATCTGTGAACATTTCTGAAATGGATGCAGGGAGGGGCATTGTTGAAAAAGTCTAAAAAAAGACTCTCCTTGAGGGCATGTACAATGGTGGCATATGAATACAGATGCCCCATGACAAAAGTAGTTTGAGGCACCTACATTTATTTTTTTTCCCAATGCAAGCTACTACTAGTGGGCCTCATTAAGAAATAGAAAATAAAGACTTTACACATGCATCTCTACTTTCCACTCCAACCTTTCCAGCTTTTGACCCCGGACCACATTTTTTCTCTCCAAGCACCTGCCTCCTGGAGAGGATCCCGCTTCCCTATCCGAACCTAATTTACGTCATATCCGATCCTAATTTACGTCATATCCGATCCTACATGGCATGCGAGGCATCACCCTGGGGCTATGCATTGTACATGCCCTGATAGTCTTCTTCATTTAGTCCCAGAAAAGCAACTTTTAGTCCCTAGTAGTCCCTCCTGTTTGGTTAAAAAGTCTCTAAGAGAGACTTTTTCTAGTCCCTACACCAAAAAATCCCTAAAAACAAACACCCCCTTAGAAAAGAACAAATAGCAGAAAGCAAACACATGTGGGAATAGTAGGAATGTTCTATATTTCCTGAAGTTGCATGGTAGCATCTGAGAAACAACTCCAGCAAGTCTATCTGATGGTCCAAACCAACACTGAAAACTTTACATGCAGGAAGAGCTGCAACTCTTTAAGACAGGGCAGCTCACTATTGGATCCACAAAATTCATTTTTATAAAGACAAAAAAAGGGGCATGAACCCACAACTTCTATCGGCAGCTTGCTACAGCCTTGCGATCCACAGTTGAGCAAAATGATGCAGGGCAGTCCTTGTGCAGAAGCAATTTATCATTCAGTCTGTCCCCGGCATCGCAACTGGAAGTCGACACAGCTCCGAGCACTTGTAGCCACCATCTTTAGTCCTACTACTAGTAGCATGTTCAGTGCAAAGCTCCATACAAGCTAATCATTGCATATTTGTATCCTCCAGGTCCATGTGAAGATTTCAACAGGAGAATGTGCAACGCCAAAATGCTTGATTCTGCGGAATTTGTCATAACAAAGACCAACAGTTAAACCTCATGTTATAGCCAGTACAATCTCATTTAGAAAGAAAAAAAGAGTAAAACGTACCTGGACACTTCATACTACTCTTTCAAAGTCTCCCAAACACCCAAAAAGGGTCAGCTATTGGAGTTTATATGTTCTTCAAAATGCAGTAACAAATAATAGTTCAACTGGCACAGAAAATAAACACTACATGTCGTCAGCGAGTGCAAGGTCACCAGAGGTAAAGCGAGTGAGCACTGCCATTATAGGACTGATTTCCATCGGATACGAACATTAACATCGCCAGTCACCGAAAACCAATAACTTAGTAAAGCCTGTGACAGCAATCAGCGGAACCACACAAGCACTCCTTTACCTTCTCCACACCATTCTTGTCACGGACTTGACCTATTGTATAATTGTAGTGGTAAGTCAGCTCTTGAAGCGGAGGAATGTTCTCAGCAGCAAAAAACATAATGTGCGGCATCCTCTTGTCATCATGGTCCCAGAGGACATTTTGGGCATACAGGTTTGGGGAGCAGCTATGGTTGATGAATCTTCCGATGTTACCGCACTTTGCAGCATCTATTGTGAAGCCCACAGTCTCCTCCATTGTCTCAGAGGTAGAAGATTCTAAACCTGGAATCATCGATGGAAGCCCCTTCCAAAGTTCTTCATCATCGTAGTTATGACCAATATCAAACAGGTACTCATCGTTCTCTCTCTTTTCAGCTTCTGTGTCTTGCAATAGCTCACCTGCATACTCGCATATGAAACTGCCTGAAGAGATAGAACTGAGAGATCTTACACCCCAACCTGTCTCCCCAGTCTTGAATATTTCCAGCGGAATTTTGATACCATGCTGGCTCGCCCTATTGTGGCATGTTGGAGGGCACCTGCATGCAGTTTTCAGCATTTAGTTAGCTCACTAATTCCAATGAAATTTTGTGACTTCAATTTAACCTAAACGTCCAATGCAAAAGAATACTGCCAACCATATTCAGGTGAACAAGTTTGGTTTATGAGCCAACTTCAGGTAAGCAAGTTTGGTTTATGAGCCATTTCTCATATTTCACCAACATCTAGGACAGAACATATACTTAGACTCGGTACAAGATTTGTCTATAAGTTTTAGTAACAATAAGAAACATTTCCAGGTTCTGCAAATTAGATTCTTTAATCTAAAGAACAAACTAAAATAAACTCAAATGGTTATTGTCTAGTTAGGTTACAAAAATAACAACTTACCTGCAAGATGGGCCACACTCATATATGAGCGGCTTTGCGTGAACAATTGCACCATTAAAATTGAATGGGATTTCTCCTCCATTCTTCACTGCACAAGCACATCTACTAGAGTCCGAGCAACCGTCGGTGCAATCACAGCCTTGCGGAGGTTCTTTTGCATACGACGGTGGATATATGACTTTGGTGATATACTCAAATGGTGTTGGCTGCGCGTCATCAATTGTGTTGATCACACATATGGGAATCCTTTCTTTCTCTAGAGATATATCAGGACAGCGAAGACCTTTACGAACTTTAGACATCCTTGTTTCCTTGACTATGTGTAAAGCTAATTCAGGTTGACCCGGGATCCTTTTTAACTTGTACTTGAAGACCATCGAGCCACTTGCTCCTTCTTGCCAACAATCCATCACCACATATAACCCATCATAAGTGTATGTCGATATTTGCTTGGATTTAGAATGCCCGACTTCACTTCTACTTTGACCTTTGAACCCATGAATCACTCGGACCGGAGTCTTAGTTTTGATGCAATTCTTCAAGGCAAGATTACCACCCTTAAGCTTTTGATCCTCTGCCTCCTTCTTGCCGGTGGCTTTACCTCCGGAGCCGGTATATATTAACTCGTCCGAGCTAGACAACTCATCGGGATACCCACCGGAAGCGACAATGCTTATTGCAATGCGGGTACCATCCACAATGGCGGAGTCAATGCCACCTTGGTATATCCTATGTAGTCCAACTATCGACAACTCAACTCTAAAATGAAATTCATCACCAACAACAACACCGGGAACATTGCCCACGATAGCATCGGGTTTAGAATATCCATCATACTTCTTTAGAACTTCAACGGCCTCAAGGTCAATCCTTCCAACATTACGTAATTGTTGTTCCTCGGCTTGCATAAGCTTCCGACATATCAACTGGAACAACTTGAGCAACTTCCTAACTTTGCTTCGAGCATCAACACTTTGGTCCCCAAAAGGAGCACAAGGAGGGAGAGTGACACACAATTCTTTCCTTTCAGGGACAACTAATGCCATAGGGTTGTCATCATCTTCCAAGCAAGAGTACTCTCCATGCTCAATTTTCTCATGCACGGCCGATGTAGAAGGTGTCACTTTGGGGGGCAATTCTTTCCTTGGAGTAGCGTCCTTTTTCTTTGGTTTCTTAGGAGGAAGAGACTTGTTCCTAGGAGTAAGAGAGTTGGAAGCACTAGCATTAGACTTCCTTCCTTTTGTCCATGGGCATTTGTCTGGAGCCATCAATGCTTGTACGATTAGCTTGTCACTAATTAAGGTCAAATCATCGGTTTCTTCACTTTGATTGGTCATATCATGATTTCCACACTTGGACTCCTTAGAAGAGCTGATCAAAGAGTCCTTGCCTATGCCATAACTCTTCAACTTCACAACGCCATGCTCCGTGTTACTATTTGAGCGCACATCATCTCTTGAATTCCTGTTTTTCAGCGTGCCGTCTCCAGAGACCCCAACATCATCTCGCAATGTATCATTCATTGCGACATTCTTTGGTCGTTTGCCCTTTGTCTTTGCATCAACAAAACGACTTCTCACATAAGTCTTAGGAGTACCTTTCCGCAAGCTTCCATCGAATTTGCCTCTCACCTCACCATCACCCGCTCCTACAACCTCTGCTCTTTTGCCTTGCACCTCCTCACTGGAAGCATCTCTCACGACCATCGAGGAAGCACCATGACCTGAAACTGGAGCCGTGGTCAAGGCATCCACTACAGAGGCGCCCCTTGTAGCGAAACTGATAGGCGTGGCTTCCAATACTGACCCTTCCTCAACTCTGCTGCCAGTTCCAGTAACAGCATCCCTCCCACAGCCAGGTGGAAAATTGCGTACAGCTGAGATGGCCCTCCTCTTGGGAGGGGGATTTACAGCAGACATCAACCACCTCTTCTTTCTCACTGTATCATGCCCATCCTCTTTTCTCTCCAATTCACCATTACCCGTTCTGTTTTCCATCACACTGCCATTGCCATTGCCAGCCACATCCTCCTCCCTGACCAATCGACCACTCCCCAGGCCTCTGTTCCCCTCCATCAGCAATGACTCAGCCCCATCTCCCCCATTCTCGACGGAACCATTGGCAGCAGCAACAGCAAAACTCTTCGGGGCAGCAAACGCCAGCGGCATCACCTCGATCGCGCTGCTTTCTGCCTGACCGCGGGCATCGCCACCGCTGGACGATTGCGCCTCTCCACCTTCCTTCCTCACCACCACCATGGTCTCCGGCTGAAGCGGCGTGTGTGGAAGATCTCTGTTACTTGCCACAGAGGGAACATCGGCAGTATCCATGTGTGCCTCTCCACCCTCCTTCCTCATCTGCACCATCCCCTCGGTCTCCGGCTGAGGCAGGGCGTGCGGGAGGTCACCGTTGCACACCACGGGGGAAACACCGGCCCTGTCCATGTGTGTCTCTCTGCCCTCCTTCCTCTCCTCTGGCATCGTCTCCGGCTGAGGCGGGGCGTGAGGGAGGTCGCCGTTGCACGCTGCCGATGAAACAACGACGGCGTCGATTGCATCTCCAACCTCCTTCGTCCTCTCCGCCAACCCTTCAGTATCCGGTTGAGGCCGGGCCGCCGCCGAGGCAACGCCCGCGTGACTGGCCGCCTCCTCCACTCTGCCCTGGATGACGCCATTGGTGGCGCCCCTCTCGCCGTCGCCGGCCTCGGGGGCAGGCGGAGCAGCGCGGAAGCGGCCGCAGCCGGGCGGCCAGGAGCGCCTGGCGGAGACCCTCCTCGGCCTGACCCCGCGGGCCGCCAGCCGCGCGGCGATGGGCGTCCGCGAGGGCGGCGCCGGCGGCTCCACCCCCACCATCAGAACACAAGCCCCTACAAATCCGGATAAAAGAAAGGTACTTTAATCAACCCCGACGAAAAAGATAAGAACCAAACACTAAAATTCAGATTCCGCCGCATATCCCGCAGCGGGACGGTCCGACGAACTACTACCGTACCAAGAGGAGCCGACGCATTCACCTTGCACAGACGTCAGACGGGCCGCCGCGGCGGCGGCGGAGGCGGTGTTGGCTGTTGGCGATGTGGGTGGAGAGCGAGCGAGCGAGAGAGGCGGAGGGAAGTGGAGAAGCTGACTCCCGGATTCCGACGAGCTGGCGCTAGGCGACCATTAAAGCCTGCGACGGACGGAAGGGGGGTGCTCCTAGAATTTGGGGGCCCCGATGATGCTCTGCTTGTGCATATCTATGTTTGGAGAAATTCTCAAAACAAAACAAAATACTATGTTTGGAGAAGAGAAATATGCCCGGTGTATTTATAGAAAGTATTCATGCGTAGATACAACTTTCCTAAAAAAATTGATTGTGCCAATATTTGATTTTTATTTCCTTATATAAATGAAGAAAGATTTGGTCTTTTAAAGTCTGACGTAACCGCGAACCAACCTGTGGTTGGATGGTTAGGAGAACCGTGGTATCCCCAGCCCACCAAGGTTCAAATATGATATGCCGTCTCAGTCTCTCGGAGGTATTTATAGGAGTTGGTAGACTGGTACGGTCTTTTTCGTCCGATTTTATTTCGTCTCACCTCCCACCACCCCTTCCGCTGGTTTTTCGCCCTCCCGTTAAAAAACCAAATCCCATTAAGGGATCTTGTTTCGTGCTTGCCTTGGCAGGTGCTGATTCAATTCAATTACATAAATAACAGGTAATTCAGAATTCAGAAATCGCATCATATATGTAAGATCACCTTCCTAAAAGATAGACATAAGATTTTTCTTGATAACCTTCCAAAATAAAATCAGATATTCCCGCATAACAAATCACTACTCCGGTGTGCTATGCCATTTATTATTATCTCTACTATTAATTGGCAATCACAAGTTTCCTAATACAATCTCTACTTTTAACGGAGGAGTTGGTAGCCTGGTATGGTCTTTTTTTTTTGTTCGGTTTTATTTCGTACCACCTCTCACCACCCCTTCCGCTGGTTTTTCTCCCTCCCGTTAAAAAACCAAATCCCATTAAGTGGATTTTGTTTCATGCTTGCCTTGGCAGGTGCTAATTCAATTCAATTACATAAATAACAGGTAATTAAGATAGAAATCGCATCATATATGTGAGATCACCTTCCTAAAAGATATACATAAGATATTTCTTGATAACCTTCCAAAACAAAATCAGATATTCCCGCATAACAAATCACTCCGGCATGCTATGTCATTATTATTATCTCTACTTCAATTGGCAATCACAAGCCTCTTCAAGCTGAAGCCCTTGCTTTTCTTCTTGCAGCTCAAATTGCTCACAGGCTTCACATTAATAGGCTTACTTTCCTCACTGATTGTCTCTCCTTGGCAAAAGCGGCAGCAGAAAGAAGTGTTTTGGTTGATTCTACCCCTTGGTCCATCAGAAAATATCTTGCTGAATTTTTCTCTCTTACTAAAGATCTCCAAGCACAGGTGTTTCATATATCAAGAGAGATCAATGGCATAGCTCACAATGTGGCCCATCAGGTTCTTAGATGTTCTATAGAACCTAACATTAGTTGTTTTGCTTCAGCTCATTCAAATAGGACATGCCCTGTAATTTCCCTCCTTTCCAATATCAATTTTCAGGGCTATGTACTTCATGCTGTAAGATGTTATTGAGCTGGATAAAAATGTTGGCGCTTTGTGCGCCTTTCTCTGTTAAAAAAAAGTTTCCTAATACAACAAAAATAACATATCTTTTTTCTTATGGGCGTATGATCAACAGGCTCTCAACGACATAGCCGAGCACCGCTTGCCAACATAGACAACAACCACGATGAGCTCGCGACATGGGCGATCTAGCGTTCACCGTGATGGATGACGACTATGCTCTACAGGATGTACACACGCCGACTGTTGTCGAAACGTTCGCGGGTGAGGACAACATGACACAACATTGGTCAGGTGGTTCATGCTATTGTAGAAAACAGGGGTGTTCTAAGCATATAAGAATGAAAAAGAACTAAAGCCACCAAGTGGTCTACGGTGTTGGAGAAAGAAAGAATGTTCCAAGAAACAAAACAAAAAACGAAAGAAATAACATTCGAGAAAATAGTTAGGAATGAGAACTAAAGCTAGCAAGGAATGAGAAAGAGGAAGATGAGGCGTTGATGACGAACACACTAATGTTGACATGCTGCTGGTTGGCGAAGAGGCTAGAATTAGAAGATGCAGGGGAGGATGAGAAAGAGAAGAATGACAATTATCTCTACTTCTAATGGAGGAGTTGATAGCCTTGTATGGCCTTTTTTTCGTCTAGTTTTATTTCATCCCACCTCTCACCACCCCTTTCGCTGGTTTTTCTCCCTCCTGTTAAAAAACCCAATCACATTAAGGGGATCATGTTTCATGCGTGCTTTGGCAGGTGCTTATTCAATTCAATTACATAAATAACAGGTAATTAAGAATTCAGAAATCGCATCATATATGTGAGATCACCTTCCTAAAAGATAGACATAAGATTTTTCTTGATAACCTTCCCAAACAAAATCAGATATTCCCGCATAACAAATCACTACTTCGGTGCGCTATGCTATTTATTATTATCTTTACTATTAATTGGCAATCACAAGTTTCCTAATACAATCTCTACTTCTAATGGAGGAGTTGGTAGCCTGGTATGGTATTTTTTCGTCTTGTTTTATTTCGTACCACCTCTCATCACCCCTTCCGCTAGTTTTTCTCCCTTCCGTTAAAAAACCAAATCTCATTAAGTGGATCTTGTTCCGTGCTTGCCTTGGCAGGTGCTGATTCAAATCAATTACATAAATAACAAGTAATTAAGAATTTAGAAATCGCATCATATATGTGAGATCACCTTCCTAAAAGATAGACATAAGATATTTCTTGATAACCTTCCAAAACAAAATCAGATATTCCCGCATAACAAATCACTCCGGCATGCTATGCCATTATTATTATCTCTACTATCAATTGGCAATCACAAGTTCCCTAATACAACAAAAATAACATATCTTTTTTCTTACGGGCGTACGATCAACATGCTCTCAACGACATAGCCGAACAGTGCTTGCCAACATGAACGACAACCATGATGAGCTCGCAACATGGGCGATCTAGCATTCACCGTGATGGATGACGACTATGCTCTACAGGATGTACACACGCCGACTGTTGTCAAAATGTTCGCGGGTGAGGACAACATGACACAACATTGGTCAGGTGGTTCATGCTATTGTAGAAAAGAACTAAAGCCACCAAGTGGTCTACGGTGTTGGAGAAAGAAAGAATGTTCCAAGAAATAAAACAAAAAAAGAAAGAAATAACATTTGAGAAAATAGTTAGGAATGAGAAAGAAGAAGATGATGCGTTGATGACGAGCATACTAATGTTGACCTGCTGCTGGTTGACGGAGAGGCTAGAAGAAGATGCAGGGAAGGACGAGAAAGAGAAGAATGACAATTATCCCTTGTAGCAATGAATGGTATGCAGGCTAGAGGTGGAGCATATTGATGACTAGGAATATGTTCACATTTTCACTCGCCTCCTACGTCAGTGTGCATTTGCAAAGTTGAATGGACCTTTGAGAATGATTTCTATAATTACTTGTTGTTTTGTGTTGATAGTATGTGTTAGGTTAACCTACTCTATTATATTATAAACATGAAAATTTTCATCCGTGTTGCAATGCACGACGATAATGAGGTGGACATCATCTGATTTTAAAGGAAGTGGCTCCGGTAAGAAATGTCCCGCTACAACGGGACACCGAGCAGGAAGGGGAGGTTCCGACAGAAAAGGGGAAGATGCATCGTAGGATGGGGTTTTGGTGTTGGACCCGTATGTTGAAGATAACATGGTGGATAGCCCGTAGCAACGCACGGGCATTCTGCTAGTAAGGGTAGGATGTGTGTGTGTGCGTTTATTGGGGTTATGAGCGCTTGCGTCTGTACTGTGTTAAGAAAAAAAGACTGACCTAACTGGCCCGACCTAATTTTTTGGGATCTTTGGTTCCGCAAAATTCACGTCTCCTTAAATCTGGTTTCTAGGCCAATTGTCATAAAAAGTACTCCATCTATCCCATAATATAAGAGTGTTTTTGACACTAGTTTTCATCATTGCACAAAGAATAACTATACTATTGGTTTCGGGTTTTTTACCAATCTGAACCTAAAATATATATTTTCATAATATAAGTATCCCAGAAGGAAAATAAATCACCCTAATAACATTCGACCGTCCAAGGAACCAATGGCAGAGACAAAAAATTTGGATTGGGATGAGGGTGGGGGCAAGTGCTATTAAAATAGGTTGAGGAGGGCCAAACCTTAAAAGAATATAAGACCTTTTAGTGCAGTAGACATTTATCAGTATAAAAGTTCCAATTCTGCATTGTTTATTAGTAATTTGACAGCAGATTCATAATGATATTGACTCGACTAGATGGCGAGTCGTTCTTGGTCCGATCTTTCACGGTACTAGCGGAGAAAAACAAAAACTTCCGATCAAGCAAAGATACAAGACCGTAAAATCGAAACTTGCGTCAAGTAGATTGGATCGACTCCACGCACAGCAGCAACAAAATCCCCACGGATCAGCAACGAAGATATTTGGTATCCCCCAACATGAAACGTTTTCTCTGGTTTTATTCAACTCAGGATCAAAAACAAATCTCACGGTAACCCAAAAAAACTCCTCCCGTACAAGGCCGAAACGTGCCCGTTATATAAGCACGCGAAACCGACGTACAAGCTAGCTTTACTCACACGGACTCTATCTCCTATTTAAACTAAGCAAGATTTTAACTAATTAAATATTCGGCACCGTTGATCACGTTGGATCCTACCGGACTCAGATTGCTCACGTAACTAGTGGTGACTCAGAAAGAACATAAGAAAACAAAGGCCATGCATACAACCTTTAGACTCTACAACCACGTACTAATAAACTTGAATATTTCTTTTTTCCTTCAGAACGGATCAGAGCCCTTTTGGTGGAGTCCTAAAATTTGGTTTCACTTCTTGCTGGGGTGGAGTAACCTGGAGCAACATAGAACCAATTAAAAGGTGTTGCATCGAAGTACATTGGTCCAAGTTCTTCTTCTGTATAGCACTCCGAGCTTCAAGAATTGATTTAACACTGATGGTTGCATCATCCCCTCCCTCTTGAAGCGAAGCCGTCCTCGGTTTCGTTGTAGCTTTGGGGACCTTACAGACATCGCTCTTGATAACACTAGCGAACATCGGCTGTAACACATGTCGCCTTCCAGAGTCCCAAAAAGAATAAGTGTTAGACCTTCCCTCATGTGTAGCACGATGATCATATTGCCATGGCCTCCCCAATAATAAGTGGCATGCATCCATTAGTAGAACATCACATATAACTGTATCGATATAATTGCCAACTGAAAAATTGATGCGCACCTTGTGAGTAACTTTCAATTTGCCCGACTGATATAACCATTCGACACAGTGTGGTTGTGGGTGCTTCCAGATAGGCAAAGCTAAAGCATCCACCAAGTCCTTGCTGACTGCATTTGTGTAGCTTCCATCGTCGATGATCGATCAACTTGCAATTGGTGTTCTTGATGTTGCATTGAGTCTGAAAAATATTCCAACGCTGCCCCTTATCCTCAATGCGATCTTCTTGCACTCGTTGCACCATCAATGACGGGTATGATTCAGCAGCTTCAAAACTCGCAACCACATTTTCAGCATCCTTAGATTTTTCACTAGAAGTGTCAGAAACTGCCTCTTCATCACTAGCGGATGCATAGCCATCTCTCGTGAGCAACACTCTTTTCTCATTAGGACATTCACGCTTCATATGTCCCCTTCCTCCACACTTGAAACACTCTATGTTACTAGTGCGTCCGGTCGACTGTGCACTAGAATCAACCATCGACAGTCCTGATTTTGAAGCATCCTTCTGCACAGAACCATGAGAGCGATTTGATGATATCGCCCTGGAGCTAGGACCGACATCCTCACTCTTATACTGTGAGCGTCGCCATGTGTTCAAAGCGGTACTGGGAACTGTGTTGACTTGGCGCCGCTTAATCTGTTGTTCCGCACGCACAGCTTGGTGCACAAGATCTTGTATGTTGTAGTAGACCACCATCTCAACACGATCCTGCACCTCGATATTTAGCCCGTTAAAGAAACGTGCCATGGTCGCCTCCGGATCCTCCGTTGTCCCTGTACGTATCATAAGCAATTCCATCTCCTTGTAATATTCATCAACACTCATATTACCTTGAGAGAGCCGCTGCAACTTGTTGTACATATCTCTCTTATAGTGCTCAGGAACAAAACGTCGCCTCATGAATTCTTTCATACCTCGCCAAGTCGTCGGGCGATGTCTTGAACGGCAAATTTGATTCCACCAAATTAGCGCATAACCGGTGAACTCAATTCCAGCAAGTTGAACTTTCTTCTCCTCGCTATAATGATGGGCATAAAAAATTTGATCAACACACATGTCCCATTCCAAATAGCCTTCTGGTTTGCACTTGCCGGAGAACGAAGGGATTGAAATTTTTATGCGCCCAATTCCATCGTCCAAAGGCACATGCACAGCTTGACCAACTCGGTCATGCACTCCACCACGAACGGATGTTTCGGGACGAGGCTCATAGTGTCGTGGTCGTGGAGCGTACCCTGCTGCCTGGTCAACGCCGTCATCAAAACCATCATCTCCAACATGAGGTGCCGCCAAACGGCGATCATGCACGTCGGCATGTCCGTCGTGAGCCGGTGGTGCATAACGCAATGGAGCAGCCGGAGCAGTCTGTGGTGGTGCAAAATTCATTGCCGGCATATTGATGATGTCTGCCAAACCATCGAACCGAGTGATCAGGACATCTATCCTTTTGCCGAGCGCATCATGACATTGCTTGATGTAGTTGCATGTGTGGTCAAAACCATCCCGAATATTTTGAGGAATATCATCCGCGTACACTGGACGTACAATTTCCTGAGAATCAGCAGCAACCTCGTCTTCCTTGTTGACCGAGGTCGACATCTTGGTCAACACAATACCGTGAACAACCTAGCTCTGAATACCACTTGATATCGACCGAACCTCGTGGTGAGAGTTGGACTCCTTGGTGCCTCCTCCTGAACGTAGCTTACCAAAATAACTAAAGTATTCTTTTCCTTCGTTTCCTCTTGATGCATGACTGTCTAACACCGAAGCAATTATCATCTTAACCTGAATAGGCTTCTCTTCTCTCCTGATGCACATCGCTTGCAATGCTTCAGCATGCATGCATCTATCTACTAGTGGTTGCTCATATTCAAAACTTAACTGTGGGTATTTTGATATACATCGCTCCATATCAGCTCTAGTCGAAACCGCGTCGATCTCTGAATTTAAATTACGCATGGTTGTATCATCCTCTCCCGCTTGAAACGAAACCGTCCCCGGTTTCAAGTCAATCTCTTTTGCAATATTTTGATCTACAGATTGAACGACGGCGGTTAAAATTTCAGCAACTTCGGCCTTCTTCTTGTCTTCTTCTTCGTGCTCTTTTATCTTCTCAAGATGTTCTTTTCTCCAAGAAAGAAAACGTTCCTCACCCATTGGCACGAGGTTATACTTCTTACCTCTCTTGACGGTATATGTGTGTGTTTTGCAATCATACACCACATCATGCTCTTTGTACCATGGCTCGCCCAATAACAAATGACATAAAATCATCGGTGCCGGAATCACATCGCAGAAAATCTCGCAAAAATAATTTCCCAACAAAAACGGTACCTTGGTTTGGTGCGTGACAGTGAGCACATCACAACCCCAGCGGAACAAGTATGGTTGCGCTCGTGGTGTCGCCGCTAGATCTAGCTTCTCCACCATCTCGATGCTTACAGCATTGATCAAACTCATGTGGTCGATTGTCATGGCACATGATCTCTCCTGTACCACAACACGAGTATGAAAAAGCCCATCCCATCGACCTTCCTCCTCCAGTTGAAATCCATAGCTTAGCTTCCGTGATAATTCAGTTATCTCCTACACAGTGTCGTGAACAACCTCGCTCTGATACCACCTGATATCGACCGAACCTCGTGGCGAGATCTGATCCGTTGTTGCGGCCCGACCTTTCACGACACTTCACCTTCAGCAGTAGTAGCCTCTCGCCCGCGCACGCAATGTACACGAAGTAGAGGGTTTGAACCTTGCGGCCCAGCACGAGAAAATCAATCTCGACGACGGTACTCACGCACAAAACAATTTCCACGAAGAGAAATCGCAACACAGAGGTTTTCTAAAGATTCCTCCAAAACTTAGGGATTTTTAGATAGCTTCCCCCAAAACTCGATACGGGTATTTACCCTAAAAACACATCGTGCTCTTTTCGTAAAAATATAACCTCCCGTTACAAAGAACTAGTTTGGCTTTATATAATAGCCGCACCCTAACTATCTTGGAAAGCAAGACTTGCTACGTACTTAAAACCGAAGGGAACACGTAAGCATATCTAAACCGACTTGAAAGATTGAAACAAAATAAAACTAGTACTAGCTTTCGTGCATGAGCTGGTTTGTGCATGCGTTGGGTCAATCTAGGTGGGCCCCAACCAATATCCTTCAAGCTCAAAAACTCCCAAATAAATGGCCTTCTCACGTACATGGCTTCCTTGATTGGCAGGAAAAGAAAGAATAATATTCTTCTTCTTTTGATTCTGATGTTGGACTCCTTGGTGCCTCCTCCTGAACGTAGCTTACCAAAATAACTAAAGTATTCTTTTCCTTCGTTTCCTCTTGATGCATGACTATCTAACACCGAAGCAATTATCATCTTAACCTGAATAGGCTTCTCTTCTCTCCTGATGCACATCGCTTGCAATGCTTCAGCATGCATGCATCTATCTACTAGTGGTTGCTCATATTCAAAACTTAACTGTGGGTATTTTGATATACATCGCTCCATATCAGCTCCAGTCGAAACCGCGTCGATCTCTGAATTTAAATTACGCATGGTTGTATCATCCTCTCCCGCTTGAAACGAAACCGTCCCCGGTTTCCAGTCAATCTCTTTTGCAATATTTTGATCTACAGATTGAACGATGGCGGTTAAAATTTCAGCAACTTCGGCCTTCTTCTTGTCTTCTTCTTCGTGCTCTTTTATCTTCTCAAGATGTTCTTTTCTCCAAGAAAGAAAACGTTCCTCACCCATTGGCACGAGGTTATACTTCTTACCTCTCTTGACGGTATATGTGTGTGTTTTGCAATCATACACCACATCATGCTCTTTGTACCATGGCTCGCCCAATAACAAATGACATGAAATCATCGGTGCCGGAATCACATCGCAGAAAATCTCGCAAAAATAATTTCCCAACAAAAACGGTACCTTGGTTTGGTGCGTGACAGTGAGCACATCACAACCCTAGCGGAACAAGTATGGTTGCGCTCGTGGTGTCACCGCTAGATCTAGCTTCTCCACCATCTCGATGCTTACAGCATTGATCAAACTCATGTGGTCGATTGTCATGGCACATGATCTCTCCTGTACCACAACACGAGTATGAAAAAGCCCATCCCATCGACCTTCCTCCTCCAGTTGAAATCCATAGCTTAGCTTCCGTGATAATTCAGTCATCTCCTACACAGTGTCGTGAACAACCTCGCTCTGAATACCACCTGATATTGACTCGACTAGATGGCGAGTCGTTCTTGGTCCGATCTTTCACGGTACTAGCGGAGAAAAACAAAACTTCCGATCAAGCAAAGATACAAGACCGTAAAATCGAAACTTGCGTCAAGTAGATTGGATCGACTCCACGCACAGCAGCAACAAAATCCCCACGGATCAGCAACGAAGATATTTGGTGTCCCCCAACATGAAACGTTTTCTCTGGTTTTATTCAACTCACGATCAAAAACAAATCTCACGATAACCCAAAAAAACTCCTCCCGTACATGGTCGAAACGTGCCCGTTATATAAGCACGCGAAACCGACGTACAAGCTAGCTTTACTCACACGGACTCTATCTCCTATTTAAACTAAGCAAGATTTTAACTAATTAAATATTCGGCACCGTTGATCACGTTGGATCCTACCGGACTCAGATTGCTCACGTAACTAGTGGTGACTCAGAAAGAACATAAGAAAACAAAGGCCATGCATACAACCTTTGGACTCTACAACCACGTACTAATAAACTTGAATATTTCTTTTTTCCTTCAGAACGGATCAGAGCCCTTTTGGTGGAGTCCTAAAATTTGGTTTCACTTCTTGCTGGGGTGGAGTAACCTAGAGCAACATAGAACCAATTAAAAGGTGTTGCATCGAAGTACATTGGTCCAAGTTCTTCTTCTGTATAGCACTCCGAGCTTCAAGAATTGATTTAACACTGATGGTTGCATCACATAATGTAACGGGACCATGGCCCCTGCTACCACTGCCAGGGTTGCGCCAGCGTGACCAATTATTCGCTCACTATCCGCGTGACTAATAAGGTTCACGCTAGAAACAAGTCCGAAGCGAACGAATTTTGCTGCTCGCTAATTCTACGGGCCCATCGGGTGCGAACGAGTCAGGCCGGACCAGAATGGCCAGACGCAGCCCATTTGCCTAATGTTGCACCCAATAAATTATGTACAACACAAGAAAAAAATGTTTCCGAATACGTACCCTCTCGTTTAGGGTTTTCACCTCTGGCGGCGATCTCATCACCGTCTAGATCATCGTATCCATCTACCGCCGGTCGATCCAGTCGCTGACGCCTCCTTCCTTCGGCTCGTGACTCAGGTGTGGATCGGTTCCCCCCAGGCGGTTCCATGGCGTCTGCTGGCTCAACCATAGATGGCGAAACCGGCCGGATCCTCTTCATCGGGGTGGACGGGGAAGAACCTGGATGAGATGCTGCAACACCTGGACCTCCAGGACGATGAACTTGATGATGTGGTGGTTGGGGCAGAAGAGGTGAAGAAGTTTGAAGTGGAAGCAAGATGGTTGGCGATTGGGAAAGTCAATACAACTCGCCTCTTTAGTTCCTCGGCGATGTTCGAGACGATGAAGTCGATTTGGGGACTGGCTCATGTGCCAAAGTATAGGGAAGCGGGAGAGAATCTCTTTATCTTCTAGATGTTCTGTTTAGGAGATTGGAAGAGGGTGGTGCATGGAGGACCATGGCTGTTTAAGGGTATGGGGATGCTGATCGAAGACTATGATGGGAAGAAGGAACCTACAGCCTTCGAGTTTGATGGCTTATATGTTTGGGCTCAGATTCACAACATACCAGAGCTATACCGCAAAGAAGAAGTGGTGGATCAGCTAGCTCGCCGCATCGGTCGAGTGAAGGAAATCCAGCTTGCACCCTATCTCTTTTATGAGGGTGATTATGTTAGGGTTCGTGTAAGAGTGCTGGTGAATAAACCTCTCACGAGGGTGACGACCTTGAATGTGGTGGGAGAAGGAAGACGTTGCCTCCCTGTTAAGTATGAGAAAATCCCTTACTTCTACAAAGTTTGCGGGTTTATGGGCCATAATCGAGGAGTGTGGAGATGGTGTCTGGGAAGAGAAGGACAAGCAATGGGGCAGCTGGATGCTTGCTCAGAGGAGGGAGACTACTTCAGATCAGCAGGGCGCTGTGGCCATACTGGAGGGTGGGGCAGAGGAAGAACAGGTAGAGGCACTACCTTTCGTCAGAGAACGCCGCCACGCAAACGTTCCTTAGAGGAGGCTGGGCTGGAGACGGGAACGGAAGATGGGGAAGTCACGAGTCCTTTGAAGCAAGGGGAGAGGGGGAACGAGCACCATACTGCACCAACATCACGCAAGAATTTGAATCTTGCGCTTAGCCCAGAGAGGGTGGTTAACCCATCCAATGTTGACGGTCTGGAGAAGATCAGCGGACGGGTGGTGGTGGACGGAACTGCTCCGGATGTCCCACCGCTTCCCCCAACCTACGTCTCCCCTCGGGACGCAAAATTGCGAAGAAGTCAGGGTCACCTCTGAAAAACGACTAGGAGAAGATGGCATTATTGGCGGGCTCCAGCTCGGAAGCACCGCCAGGCCCAATGAAAATCCTAAGTTGGAATTGTCGTGGGGTAGGTGACCCCACGGCAGTTTGAGAACTCCGCGATCTAGTGGAGCTTAGTTCGCCTTCTATTCTTTGCTTAGTTGAAACTCAATTACAGAAGAGTCGTGTTGAAGGTCTTCGCTTTTCTTTAGGTTTTGATTTCAGTTTTGGTGTTGGTAGCAATGGTAGGAGTGGTGGCATTTGTATCTTTTGGAAGAACTTGGTTGATGTTGCAATAATTGTTTTTTTAGAGTATCATGTGGATGCTTGGGTGCAAGAGCAGGGAAAGGAACAGTGGAGGTTATCTTGTTTTTATGGAGAAGCAACCCGGAATTTACGATATAAAACTTGGAACACAATGAAGAGATTGAGAGGGGAAAGTACCCTTCACTGGCTGTGTATTGGCGACTTTAATGAAATCCTGAGGCCGGAAGAGAAACATGGTCCCAACGAAAGAGACATTGCTCAGATTGAGGCATTTAGAGAGGCCGTTGATGTTTGTGGACTCGCTAATTTGGGATATCGTGGTTTGGACTGGACATGGGAGAAGAAGGTGGCTGGTGGTCATTTCTGTCGTGTACGTTTGGACCGAGCTTTGGGGTTAGCTTGCTGGTCGGCGCTTTTCCCTTTTGCCTCGGTAGAACACCTAACCGCGGCAAAATCAGACCACCTCCCCATAGTGTTAGAGATAGAGCTGGCGGACACCAGTATCCGGGCAAAGCAAAAACAATTTTGATATGAATGTATGTAGGAACGAGACCCGAGTTTTGGCGATGTCCTGGCTGAAGCATGGAGCGCAATTGGCAAGGCCCAAACAGTTTCAGGTTTGTCATCTAAATTATCCAACGTTGCTGGCACTTTACAAAGGTGGGGTAGGAGCAAGTTTGGAGCAGTTCGGGCGGAACTGTGCGCTTTGCGCCTCCGGCTCGGCGAGCTGCGAGCACTTCCTGATCGGGTTGGTCCCTCCATGGAGGAGGAAGGAATTGAAGCCCGGATGGTTGAACTTTGCCTCCGGGAGGAAATCATGTGGCGTCAAAGAGCTCGTGTCCAGTGGTTAGCAGAAGGCGATATCAACACGAAGTTTTTTCATTGCAAGGCTAGTGCCTGCAGAGCGAGGAACCGCATCACCGAGCTGCAGCGAGCTGATGGGACAGTGTGCACGGATGAACAGGAGATGGCGAGTATGGCCTCAAATTTTTATAGCAATCTGTATGCCTCTGAAAATACTGTTGGCATAGAAGAGGTTCTCTCTCATATACCACAACGGGTTGACGAGGCCATTAATAACAACCTGGATGCTCAATATACTAAATCAGAGATCAAAGCGGCTCTGTTTCAAATGTTCCCGACGAAGGCACCCAGACCGGATGGCTTTCCGGCGCACTTTTTCCAGAGGCATTGGGATCTGTGTGGTGATGAGGTAACTGATATGGTGTTGTGCGTTCTTAAAGGAGAAGATTCCTCGGAGGAGATAAACAAAACGTTCATAGTTTTAATTCCCAAGATTGCAAGTCCAAAAAATTTAGGACAGTTTCGACCAATTAACCTCTGCAATGTGATCTTAAAGATCGCATCCAAGGTTTTGGCTAACCATCTCAAGCTCATTCTCCCCGACATCATCTCCGAGGAGCAGTCAGCATTTGTGCCAGGACGTCTTATTACTGACAATTTCATCTCAGCCTACGAGTGCGTGCATTATATGAAAACAAGGAAGTTGAAGGGCAACAAGTTCTGTGCTTTGAAACTTGATATGATGAAAGCATACGACAAACTCGAATGGAATTACCTGGAGAAGGTCATGATAAAACTTGGTATTAGTCCTTGCTTCATGGAGATTGTAATGAGGTATCATAACTTTGATTCTTTGATTGTGGGTTATCATCCCACCTAGCTCCTCCCACCTAGCTCCTCCCACCTTGCGCCGGTGGCCACTCTGGCCCCGGCGGCCAACCCCTCCCTACCAGTGGCCACTCCGGCCCTGGTAGCCACCTCCCTCCTCAAGATGGTGCCCTATGCCCTAAACTCTGATCGTGGGAAGAAGTTTCAAGCGGATATGAAGGCCAAGTTTGGGCACCCGATGGTTTTCTCTCCGGGTTTTCGTCAAAAGGAGTTCACTATGGTGGTTTCTTTTGCCCGTGCTTCTTTCAGGCTTAATGTGCACACGGTTAGTGTTTCTCTTTTTGCCATATTTGGGGGCTATGCGCAAGGATTTCGTGTTCACTTCTTGAAGGATAGGTCGTTCAAGTTTTTGGTTGCTTCTAAAGCAGTGGGTTTTGAGATCTATAATGCGGGTAAAATCGTTGAGAAAGATTTTGAGTTGGTTTTTAACCTTTGGAACTTTGGTGGCCCAAATTGGCAACGTGAAGAGGCTCTGTTCTATGCTGAGCTTGACAAAGAATGGACCTTAGTGGGTAGGTCCGGCAAGGCCATTGTTCCTCACTCCGGCGATCACCGGAGCTATTCCATGGTGGTCAGGGATGGCAGATCAGTTTTTGAGCGATTATTAGGGCGCATTAAAGAGGGCACTAATCGGGGTAGTAATAATAATGATTCATTGCACCTTAACCCTGGTCAAGTCAGCCCACTGATGGAGCACCAACTCATGCAACATTCACGTAATCACGTGATCTGCCATGCATGCGGGGCCAACAGTCACATGGCCCATTTTTGCACTACACCAAATTTACCTGGGCTATGGCCTTTTATTCCTTTTGAAACTTTCAAGAGCCCACCAGAAGAGGCCTGGGCCGAGGGTGCAGTGGAGTCTTGGGTGGCGGCACAGACTCGGCAGGTGCCTTCATTTAAGGAGCTGGTCAAGGATTTTTTCCCAAACTTCCAGCCGAGACCGACGCTTGCCTCCTGGCCTTCCACTTCACTTTCCTTCCCTGCTGCCACCTCTGCTTCAACCTCGACAAGCTTGCCGCCGCAGCCATTGTTGCTGGACGGGGCTCTGGTTACAACCTTGCCAGAGTCGTCGTCGATGGTCAATATCCCAATAGACCCGCAACCTTTCGTCCCGCAAGGTTTTCAGATTCAGGCCATTGAGGGTCGCAATGGCGTTTCTCGCGTGATTGTCCCGCATCGCCCGAGAAGGCACGAGGATTGGGCGATTGCAAGCATCTTCCCGCATCCGAACAAGGTATTCTTTCCAAATGTGCGTGATGTTCTAGAGGAGTTTCTTCAGGAAGTTGCACAAGTTGGATTTACAGAAATCCAGCCCTGCCCTTTTGGGGAAGCCTACGTCAGGTTCACGCATGTCAGAGATAGAGACAGGCTCATTCAGCAGGGTCCGCATGCTTTTGGTGATGTTTTTATTTCTTTTACGAAGCACAATCAAGGTAGAAACTGGCGCCGTGTTCATTTCAACAAAACTTGTTGGTTGCTGCTTGTGGGGGTCCCGTTTGATTTCTATAACTCTGAAGATATAGCTTCTGTTATTTCCAAGTGGGGGTAAGATCATTAGTTGGGAAAGAGAGGATGCATTGAAGGGTAAGATTTTGGTTAAGGCTAGAGTCACAGAGCTTGGTGACATCCCAAAGAGTATTAGATGGTCTGAAGGAGAACAATTTGAGGAGGAATCTTGGACCTGCTCTGTTGAGGTTCTTCTTGAGGAAATGTTGGGTGGTGCACCTGCTGATGAAGATCCATTTCCACCTGATGGTGTGGACCCACACCTTGTCCCTCAGCATGCTAATGATTTCCCTAGTTTCCAACCTCTGCCTGATCACAACATTCATGCTCCTAATGAAGACTGGGATGATTGGGAAGAGCAAGCAGAGCAAGGGGATAACTGGGCTTTCCCACAGCCAGCTCCTATTCTACCTCAACAGCCTCAAATTGAGATTCTAGCTATGCCAGAAGATGGGGCACCCAACAGCAGCATTACCACTACTGTTTCTTTTTCTGATGGCTTACTGTCATTGACTCACTCAGCCAATGAAGAGGTCAACCAAGGTGTGCAAGTTCCTCCACTTGGTCAAGGGCTACTTAACATTGCTATGGCTTATAATGTTGTGGGAGAGGATGGGGATTTACAGGTGTTGCAGCACAATGAAGATCCATAGCAGAATGTGGACTTACAGCATGCAGTTATTTCTCTGAATGTGGTTGCTGAAGCACAGCTAAACCTGCAGCCAGTTCCCACTTCTGATATGCTCACTGCTGTCAGAGTCACTGAAGTTACTGGCAACTCTGTGCCAAACTTAGACATAGACAAGCAGCTTGAAAATAGGATGGAAATTCCTACTTGTGAAAAGAGTGCAGTACCTTGTGGTGTTACTGACAGTGTTAATGCTGAGGTTGCTATCCCTACACAGCAAAATCCTATCCCAGATACCAAGGGCAAGGCAGATGTTCTAGTCCCTCACATTGGCTCCTCATCTGAAGCAAACCCTAAAGGTAATTATGGGTCCTTCTCTTTGCCAGGTTCCCCTTCTATGTTTGACTTGCATACATTGGCACAAGATCATGCTTTACAAGTTATTGATGGCTCTCATTTAATCTCTGAAGAAGGGCTAGGATTATGGATTCAGCACTTTGCACCAGAAACCCAAGGAGATACACCAACTTTTAAAATTGAAATTCCAGTAAGTTGGTTTAATTTCATAATCCATTTGCTCTTGACACCTAATAAGTTTGGCTGGACTATGCATTTGCTCAAATCTGATATATGGAAATTGTTGACTTCTAATTGTGAGCAAGAAGAAACTCTGCTTTTTCACATACCTGATAGATGTACCACTTCTCAGGCACCCACCTGCAGAGATTTTATCCTGGGGCTGGGCAAGGAAAATGAAGGTATTAGTCCTGCTGCTCATTCCTCCACTGGGGCAAGTAGTCCTCTGCAACAACTGTCTCCAAATAAAGTCCTGCCACTTGGAGAGGCCATTTCAAGAAAGAGGAGAGATAAAGAACCTATGGTGGAAACTGAGGTAAGAAGGAGTGACATGATTAAAAAAGATAATAAGGGATTTAGAAGGAAATCATGTGATGCTAAATCTTGTTTGCCATGTAATGCTATACCTCCACTTATTCAAAATTCAGTGGTTAAAAATCTATCTAAATCTTTCTGTAAGGTTGCCGAGGATGAGCTTCAAGAAAAACTATCCAAGAAACCTAAGAAGAAGGGGCAGGAAGATGTGGCCAAGGTGTCCAAGGCCACAGGAGATGCAGTTCAATCAAGGCCTGTCTGATGATGAGTCTACAACATCAGCATATGTTAGATAGCAGAATGGTCTGCTGTTCTATTTTGGGAACTTGTTGTCATATGTATGCAATGAACTGTATCCCTTGCACCTGCTGCACAATGGATGTTAGCCCTAGGTGGCACCTTTTGTCTGGTTTCTGTATTATGCTGAAATGTCAGTTATGGTATCCTACTATGAGAGAGACTATTGTTTTTTCTGATCCTGTGAAATCTGTTGGATATCAGTACTGGTTGCTTTGGTTTTTCTGGTCTTATGATTTTGTCAAATATTGGAATATGCCCCCTTGCTCGAGGTGTATTGTTCTTTCTGTGGATCACAATAACATTGTTGTTTGGGATATTCATCAAGGGGTGGGCCCTGATGAGAAAAGAAACATAAAGTTGGTTTTTAATGAATAACAATAGGACTTGGAACATCCTAAACTAGAATGTGAGGGGTATCAATTCATCTGATAAATGGTTGGCCATCAGACAAAAAGTGGAAGAAAGTGCAGCTAGGATTGTGTGTTTGCAGGAAACTAAAAGAGAACATTTTGATTTAGCCTATATCCATAAAGTATGTCCTCAGAGGTGAGGTTTAGTAAATTTGAATACTTGCCTTCCATTGGGGCATCAGGTGGTATTCTCACTACTTGGAATGGAGCTTTATTTACTGGAGAACTTATGTTTCAAAATAGGTTTTCTTTATCCATTCAGTTCACTTGCAGAACATCCTCCAAAAGTTGGATCCTCACAAACATCTATGGTCCTTGCAACCATGAGGATAAAATTGAATTCATTGACTGGTTTGGTAATATACAAATGCCTAATGATGTGGATTGGATTATCATGGGAGATTTTTACTTTATCAGAACACCTGAAGACAGAAACAGACCTGGAGGGGATGTTAATGAAATGCTTATGTTTAATGAGGCTATAAGTGAACTTGGTTTGATTGAACTCCCTCTAAAAGGCAGGCAGTTTAGTTGGAGTAACATGCAAGACAACCCTCTACTGGAAAAGTTAGACTGGTTTTTCACCTCTGCTGCCTAGATGACCAGCTATCCAGATACTTTGGCTCTTCCTATGGCTAAACCAATTTCTGATCACCTACCTTGCATGATTAAAATTGGCACAAATATCCCAAAATCCAAAGTGTTCAGATTTGAAAACTATTGGCTTAATCATAGCTCTTTCAAACAAGTGGTTGAGAATGCTTGGAATATTCCAGTGGGTCATATAGATTGTGCAAAGAAGATCAATGCTAAATTAAAAAAGGGATTATTCCATCTGTGCCCCCAATTCCTTAGTTGTGCTCAGTTTTCCCCACTCGCTCATTTTGCCTTGGTTTTGAGCAATTTTTCAGGGGCAAAAGTGAGGAAAATGTGAAGGCAAAAATTTTGAGTCATGGGGAAAAGTGAGTAAAAAGTTAACGAATGAGGAAAAGTGAGCACAACTAAGAGACGAGGGGCATAGATTTAAATAACCCAATGTCACAAGAGCACTTAAGTTGTGGGCTAAAACTCTAGCTTCTCATAAAAAGCTAATTGCTGATCTAAATGACTATATCTTTCTTTGGGATATGATTGAGGAATACAGGGATCTTTCAGTGTTTGAGAATAATTGCAGGACAATGCTCAAGGACTTTTTATTAACTGTGCTAAATGATCAGAAGATCTACTGGAAACAGAGAGGTAAAATCAAAGGAGTTAAATTTGGAGATGAGAATACAAAATTCTTCCACACTAAAGCCTCTATTAATCACAGGCACAATAAGATTGCTATGCTGTTGAATAAGGATCAAGTGGAAGTAACAAATCATGATGGAAAGGTTGCAATACTATGGGAGGCTTTTAAAGAAAGATTGGGACAATCTAATGGACATTCCATGCACTTTGACCTATATGATCTCTATGACAACACAGTGGACCCCCAAATCTTCCTTGATCTGGAAAAAACATTTTCCCTAGAAGAAGTTGAAGAAGTGGTTAAAAATCTGTCTGCAGATAAATCACCAGGGCCAGATGGATTCAATAATGAGTTTATCAAAAGTTGTTGGGATATTATTAAAACTGATGTCTTTGAGCTTATACTGGCATTCCATGTTGGGAATGTAAATCTTGAGAGCATGAACTCCTCTTTCATAACTTTAGTGCCAAAAAAAGAGGTGCCTCTTTCCCCAAATGACTTCAGGCCTATTTCCTTGCTGAATGGAGTACTCAAGATAATTACAAAAATGCTGGCCAATAGATTACAAAGAGTTATTCTGCAAATGGTGCATATTAATCAGTATGGCTTCCTCAAAGATAGAGTGATCCAAGATTGCCTAGGATGGGCATATGAGTACATTCATCAGTGCCATAAGTCTAAAGAGGAAATCTTAGTTATTAAATTGGATTGTGAGAAGGCTTTTGATACAGTTGAGCATGCTGCTATCATTGATATTTTTAGAGCTAAAGGTTTTGGAGAGAAATGGATTTCCTAGATGGAAGCTCTGTTCACAACTGCATCTTCTTCTGTATTATTGAATGGTGTGCCTGGGAAAAGAATTTACATCAAAAGAGGAGTAAGACAAGGGGATCCTTATTCTCCTTTAATTTTTGTGCTGGCTGCTGACCTATTACAATCCATTCTGAACAGAGCCATGAGATTACACCTGATCACTGCTCCACTCCAAGTCAACTCTTGCCCACACTTCCCAATTGTGCAATATGCAGATGATACACTGGTGATTATTCAAGCTGATTCTAGACAGATGTTCTGTTTAAAGGCACTTCTGAATACTTTTGCTACAGCAACAGGGCTCAAAGTGAATTATGGGAAGTCCATCATGGTTCCTCTGAATGTTGCTGAAGACAGGGTAGAGATTTTTACAATCACCTTACAATGTGCTAGAGGATAATTCCCCTTTACTTACCTTGGTCTGCCCTTGGGAATATACAAACCAACTGTTGAGCAATGCCTCCCCCTAGTTAACAGGATTGCAAAAAGATTGGTAGGTATCTCTATCTTCATGACTCAAGCTAGTAAATTACTTTTGATCAAGTCAGTGATGACATCATTATCAGTTTTCTTCATGTGCTGTCTGAACATACCCATTACAATAAAAAACAGATCATCAAATATTTGAGGCACTATCTTTGGAGAGGCCCTGATATGGAGGACAAAATACCTGCTTAGGTTGCATGGCACATAGTGTGTAGACCCAAGGACCAGGGGGGATTAGGAGTTTTGGATATCTTCACACACAACAAAACTCTGCTCATGAAAAACCTTCACAAATTCTTCAACAGACATGATATTCCTTGGGTCAACCTGATTTGGGAGACATACTATAGTGATGGCAAATTACCAGGGGACAACATGATTGGATCATTCTGGTGGAAATCCAACCTAGCTCTCATTGATCAGTACAAAGCTATTGCTAGATGTAATGTGGGAGATGGTGTCACTGCATTCTTTTTGGAAGATCTATGGAACCAAGTAATACTGAAACACCAATTCCCACACTTATTCTCTTTTGTCAGAAACCCTCATTTGAATATCCAACAAGTGTTGCAGACTGAGTACCTGCAGGATCTCTTCTTTCCCCCCTTAACAACTGAGGCATATGAGGAATTCTTACAAATGGAAGACATTTGTATTTCCATGAGACAATCAGAATATTTGGACACATTGGACACATGGAGTTACATTTGGGGGACTGAACACTATTCATCCATCAAAGCATATAAAGTCTTGATTGGACATAAGAAACCCCCTCCACATTTCAATTGGATCTGGCAGAGTTGCTGTCAGCCTAAGCATAAAGTTTTCTTTTGGCAACTTCTACATGATCGAGTCAACACAAGAAATTTGCTTAGAAGGAAATTTTTTGTGTTGGAAGCTTATAACTATGCTGTTGGAGGTTGTCAGCAAGAAGAAACACTGCATCACCTCTTCTGGGGTTGTCAATTTGCTCAACATTACTAGGATTTCATATGTCCAACAAGAACCCCAAACTTGTCTGTACTGGAAGCATTCCAAGATCTTAAAGACAAGCTAAGGTATCCATTTTACATGGAGATCATCATACTTGGAGCATGGGCCATTTGGATAACTAGAAATAATAGGATTTTTGAAAACATGGCACCTTCATTCCAAGGCTAGAAGTCCATTTTTTTGGAGGAACTAAAACTTCTAAAGTTTAGAATGAGGAAAAAGCATGAGAGGCAATTTTCTGTTTGGCTTGAAGGCATTCTGTAATTTTCTTTGTTTTTAGGCTACTAGGTTGTTTTATTTTTATTTCTTTCCTTTTTCTTCTATTAGTTTTTTAGTTCTTTTTTCTGTTTTAGGGCTTATCTCAAGCCCCTCAAGACTACTTGCTACTTGGTTCTTTTAATTTATAAAAAAATGCAGTGGGGGTCTTACCCTACTGTTTATAGTCAAAAAAATTGTAATGAGGTGTGTTTCATCGGTGTCCTTCTCTGTCATCTTCAACGGAGGGAAGCAAAAGGATTCACTCCATCACGGGGCCTACGACAGGGGGATCCAATATCCCCCTACCTCTTCTTGCTAGCAGTGGAGGGATTATCTTGTTTATTGAAGTCTACTATTTCCCGATGAGAGGGTACGGGGTATAACGGTGGCAGCAGGAGCTCATGAGGTAAACCATCTACTTTTTGCACATGGCAGCCTCTTATTTTTTAATGCTACACCTGATGGCACCCAGGGTTGACTCTCTCCTTCAATGTTACTGTGGTGCCTCCGGCCATCGCATAAATAGGGAGAAGTCTTCAATCTTCTTTAGCAAAGGTTGTGCCGAGTCTTTAAAACAAGGAATCAAAGAAACCCTGCAAGTCCAAAATGAGCAACTATCCGATCGTTATCTTGGGCTTCCGGCCGATGTGGGAAGATCCAAGGAAGGTTCCTTTAAATATCTCAAGGATAGGATCTGGAAGCATGTGCAAGGTTGGACGGAAAAAGCCTTGTCTGTCGGTGGAAAGGAGGTGCTTATCAAATCTGTAGCTCAAGCAATCCCCACATACTCTATGGCTTGCTTCAAACTGCCAAGGGGTTTATGCCAACACATTAATGGTATTTTGAGGAAGTTTTGGTGGGGATCGAAGAATGGAGAAAGAAAAACTGCATGGGTATCACGGGAAGTTATGTCACAACCTAAAGCTATGGGGGGCATGGGCTTTAGAGATATTGAGCTCTTCAATTTGGCTTTGTTGGCACGCCAAGCCTGGCGGCTTCTTACTGAGCCTAGTACACTTAGTGCCCAGATTTTGAAGGCTGCCTATTATCCTGCATCTATGATCCTTTAAGCAGAGGTTGGAAAGAACCCATCGCAAGTATGGCGCTCAATTATTGAAGGCCGAGACTCACTCAAGCTTGGCCTCATTAAGCGCATTGGCTCAGGTAATGAAACCAACATATGGTCTGATAACTGGATCCCTCGAGACTTTAAACTTCGACCAGTTTGCCCAAAAACTCCAAATCCCCCCGAGCTGGTCTCCGTGCTCATTAATCCCATTACAGTTTCTTGGAACCAGGCTATCTTAGATGAGCATTTTTATGCGATGGACATCGAGGTAATTCTTAACATCCCTCTAAGTAACAGGGTCCGAGAGGATTTTTCTGGTCATGGCATTACGAAAGGAAGGGCACTTTCATGGTCCTGTTAGCCTACTGACTTATGTCATCTATCAAACAGCAGCAGACTGACTGGCTCGAGCATAATGAGGGTCACTCTAATGGCGTAGCAGATAGCCGATCTTGGGCCAAACTTTGGGGAGCCCTGGTCCCCTCCAAGGTCCGAGTATTTGCTTGGCGTTTGGCCAACACCTCAATTCCTACAGGAGATGTTCGAAAAAACCGAAATATGACTGATTTGGCTGGATGCTCACTTTGCCATGCGACAGTTGATTCTTGGCGCCACTCCCTCTTTGATTGCCACATGGCGTGCTGCGTGTGGGCCCTTGCTGACGAAGACCTGACAGAGACGGTCATCTCGAACCGGACGGACGACGCCAAGTTATGGATGTTTTGGCTAGTTGACACCTTACCCGCGGTAGAATTAGCGCACATACTTGTCACCATGTGGGTGATGTCTACTACGCAACCTTCTTCTTGTAGACGTTGTTGGGCCTCCAAGTGCAAAGGTTTGTAGGACAGTAGCAAATTTCCCTCAAGTGGATGACCTAAGGTTTATCAATCCGTGGGAGGCATAGGATGAAGATGGTCTCTCTCAAGCAACCCTGCAACCAAATAACAAAGAGTCTCTTGTGTCCCCAACACACCCAATACAATGGTTAATTGTATAGGTGCACTAGTTCGGCGAAGAGATGGTGATACAACTGCAATATGGATGGAAGATATAGGTATTTGTAATCTGAAATTATAAAAACAGCAAGGTAACAAGTGGTAAAAGTGAGCGTAAATGGTATTGCAATGCTAGGAAACAAGGCCTAGGGTTCATACTTTCACTAGTGCAAGTTCTCTCAACAATAATAACATAATTAGATCATATAACTATACCTCAACATGCAACAAAGAGTCACTCCAAAGTCATTAATAGCGGAGAACAAATGAAGAGATTATTGTAGGGTACGAAACCACCTCAAAGTTATTCTTTCTGATCGATCTATTCAAGAGTCTGTAGTAACATAACACGAAGCTATTCTTTCCGTTTGATCTATCATAGAGTTCGTACTAGAATAACACCTTAAGACACAAATCAACCAAAACCCTAATGTCACCTAGATACTCCATTGTCACCTCAAGTATCCGTGGGTATGATTATACGATATGCATTACACAATCTCGGATTCATCTATTAAACCAACACAAAAATACTTCAAAGAGTGCCCCAAAGTTTCTACCGGAGAATCAAGACGAAAACGTGTGCCAACCCCTATGCATAAGTTCACAAGGTCACTGAACCCGCAAGTTGATCACCGAAACATACATCAAGTGAATCACGTGATATCCCATTGTCACCACAGATAAGCACATGCAAGACATACATCAAGTGTTCTCAAATCCTTAAAGACTCAATCCGATAAGATAACTTCAAAGGGAAAACTCAATCCATTACAAGAGAGTAGAGGGGGAGAAACATCATAAGATCCAACTATAATAGCAAAGCTCGCGATACATCAAGATCGTATCACCTCAAGAACGCGAGAGAGAGATATCAAACACATAGCTACTGGTACATACCCTCAGCCCCGAGGGTGAACTACTCCCTCCTCGTCATGGAGAGAGCCGGGATGATGAAGATGGCCACCGGTGAGGGATCCCCCCTCCGGCAGGGTGCCGAAAAAGGGTCCCGATTGGTTTTTGGTGGCTACAGAGGCTTGCGGCGGCGGAACTCCCGATCTATTGTGCTCCTCGTTGTTTTAGGGTATATGGACATATATAGGTGAAAGAAGTCGGTCAGGGAAGCCACGAGGGGCCCACTAGAGTGGGGGGCGCGACTAGGGTGGCAAGGCGCGCCTCCCTGCCTCATGGCTTCCTCGAAGCTTCCATGACATCTACTCCAAGTCTCCTGGATTGCTTCCGTTCCAAAAATAACTCTCCCGAAGGTTTCATTCCATTTGGACTCCGTTTGATATTCCTTTTCTTCAAAACAATGAAATAGGCAAGAAAACAACAATTTGGGCTGGGCCTCCGGTTAGTAGGTTAGTCCCAAAAATAATATAAAAGTGTTTAGTAAAGCCCATAAACATCCAAAACAGATAATATAATAGCATGAATACTTCATAAATTATAGATACGTTGGAGACGTATCAGCATCCCAAAGCTTAATTCTTGCTCGTCCTCGAGTAGGTAAATGATAAAAGAATTAATTTATGAAGTGTGAATGCTAGCAGGTGCATAAGTTTGATCAATGATAATTTCAATCACCTTTTCTAGCATCATTATATGTCATAACAGCAGCTCATCTCATAAAACTTCTCACGATCAAGTAACAAGCTATTCACATGTTTAAAGCATAGACCATAAACTTTCTTAAAAACTAGCAAACTATGTGCTCAGTCATCAAACAATTGCAATTCATCTTATTTTCAGGAAGGGTCTATGTAAGAGCTTTGATTTAGCAAATCCCACATAGTCAACTATCATATAGTCTTCCATGATTGCTACCAGTCAAAGCATATTTTTAGAACAAATAGCATCGATCGAACACAGAGAAAGATAGGGGCTTAATGTTTCGCCTCCCAACTTACTTATCATATAGATAATTGTCAACAATAATAATTCATGATCAAATATATTTGAATGGCCATATATGCTTAGATCTTTCCCCATCACATGATGCTTGCCAACTAAAGAGTAGGTTGGAATGAGAAGGAATACTACCGACTCTTGCATAAAAGTAAAAGATAGGCCCTTCGCAGAGGGAAGCAGGGATTTGCAGAGGTGCCAGAGCTCGAAGCTTTTAAATAGAGATGAAAATAATTTTGAGAGGTATGCTTTCATTATCAACATAACAACCAAGAGTTCCCAATATCTTCCATACTAGATACATTATAGGCGGTTCCCAAACAGAATGGTAAAGTTTTTACTCCCCCTCCACCAATAATCACACTCCACGGCTTGTCCGAAACAACTGGTGCCGTCCAACTATCAACAATCCCGGGGGAGTTTTTGTTTAAATTATTTGCGATTTTGTTCTTGATCTTTTGATCATAGGACTGGTCATCCCGGTTACCAGCCACTTTCTCGTGAATGATGAGCGGAGTCTACTCATCGTGAGAATAACCCACCTAGCATGGAAGATACTAACAGCCCCTAGTCGCCACATGAGAGATTCGGGCATACAAAACAGATTATTATTTGAAGGTTTAGAGTTTGGCACATGCAAATTTACTTGGAGCGGAAGGTAAATACTGCATATAGGTAGATATGGTGGACACTCATGGCAGAAACTTGGTTCAAGGATTTTGGATACACAAACAATATTCTCGCTTAGTACAGAAACTTTGGCTAGCAAACGATTCTAAATAGCAAGCACCACATGTTAGAGGATCCATAACAATATAACTTCTATACAAATATACCCAAGCATAACTCATTATGTTATCTTCCTTGTCCAACTTTAACTAATTTGCTCAGGTTTGAAAATAATTAATGGGGCTCACATTCATACAAGACCTCTAAGATAGTATATTTATATGTGAAATCTCTCCTCCTTCAATATTCTTTCATGAATTGTTCAAGTGACCAATACAATGTTTGCTAACCTTCAATAAATTTAGCACCTCTACTTCTTATATGTGAAGTCATTATTCCCCATGGGATAAGCATATGAAACATATATAATTTCAGATTTATGGTATTCAAATCATTCAACCATTTACCCATAGGATATAAGTGAAGCACACGAGTACATGGCAAACTACTTCAAAAAGATATAAGTGAAGATCAATGAGTAGTTAAATAATTATTTAGCTATGTGAGGACTCTCTCTCATTTAAGAATTTCAGATCTAATGTATTTTATTCAAACAGCAAGCAAAACAAAACAAAATGACATTTCAATGATATCACTCATCATGTGAAGAAGCAAAAACTTAGGCTCAACCGATACTAACCGATAATTGTTGAAGAAGAAAGGTGGGATGCCTACCGGGGCATCCCCAAGCTTAGATGCTTGAGACTTCTTGGAGTATTATCTTGGGGTGCCTTGGGCATCCCCAAGCTTGAGCTTTTATGTCTCCTTAATTTCTCTCATTGAGGGAGTCCTGGATTAGGGGGTATCCGGACAGCCGGACTATATACATCGTCCGGACTATTGAAGCGTGAAGATACAAGACTCAAGACTTCGTACCGTGTCCGGATGGGACTCTCCTTGGCGTGGAAGGCAAGCTTGGCGATCCAGATATTATATTTCCTTCCTTGTAACCGACTCCATGTAAACCCTAGCCCTCTCCGGTGTCTATATAACCTGAGAGGTTGGTCCTTAGAAGGCCGATCACAATTACAATCATAACCATCATAGGCTAGCTCCTAGGGTTTAGCCTCTACGATCTCGTGGTAGATCTAGTCTTGTACTACTCATATCTTCAATATTAATCAAGAAGGAAGTAGGGTTTTACCTCCATCGAGAGGGCCCGAACCTGGGTAAACATTGTGTCCCTCGCTTCCTGTTACCATCAGCCTAAGACGCACAGATCGGGACCCCCTACACGAGATCCGCTGGTTTTGACACCGACATTGGTGCTTTCATTGAGAGTTCCTTTGTGTCGTCGCTGCAAGGCTCGATGGCCCCTTCGATCATCGTCAACGACATGGTCCAGGGTGAAAATTTTCTCCCCGGACAAATCTTTGTGTTCGGCGGCTTCGCACCGCGGGCTAATTCGCTTGGCCATCTAGAGCAGGTCGACAACTATGCCCCTGGCCATCAGATCAGGTTCGGAAACTTGAACTACACGACGGGCATTCACGGAGACTTGATCTTCAACGGATTCGGGCCTACGCCAGGAGCACCGGACAGTCACGACGGGCATGGCTTAGACCTGTTGTCGGACAATGCTCGGGATATCACCCCGGCAGTAGCCCCAGACCTAAATCCGGAGCAGGCTGCGTTGCCTGAGGACGGAGGGATGGACCCCGCCCCGCAGGCCGCACACTCATCGGCGGTGGAGCCGAACACAGGTCTCACCTCTGTGGAGGCCTGTGATCCCAGACCCTCGGACTCGTATCCGATTGTTGGTTCTAGTCCGCGCACTCCCGAGCCCGTCGAGCCTGGTTGGGCTTCGGTAATGGAGTTTACCGCTGCGGATATCTTCCAGCACTCACCCTTTGGCGACATGTTGAACTCATTAAAGTCCCTCTCTTTGTCAGGAGGCTCTGGGCCGAACTATGTCCGGCTCGAGTGGGAAGCAGGTGACGAAGGAATTCGCTACCCACCCACCACCCACTTCATTGCCACGGTCGATGATCTAACCGACGTGCTTGACTTCGACTCCGAAGACATCGACGGTATGGACGATGATGCAGGAGAAGAACATGAACCACCGCTCACTGGGCGGTGGTCAACCACCTCCTCCTATGATATATATATATATGGTGGATACTCCAAAGGAAACCAATGGCGATGAGGCAACGGAGGATAACCCCTCGGGGAAAAAAGCAAAGCATGGGCATCGTCAACACCACTCCAAGCCCCGCCACAGCAATACCGGCACAGGAGACGAAGACAATCCGTAAGGCGCCAAGGATGGATACAACCCCGATCAGCCTGCCTTTAAGCAGTCCGGACTGGCCATGGTGGGATACTTGGAAAGGGACAACTATACGCCCCCCTCTGAGGACGAGGTAAGCCTCGGCAATGACGAATTCGGCGTGCCTGAAGACCCAGCAGAACAAGTTTGCTTCAAGCGACGGCTCATGGCCACGGCAAGGAGCCTGCAGAGGAAGCAACAGCAGCTTAAAGCTGACCAAGATTTGCTCGTGGATAGGTGGACCAAGGTACTGGCCACCGAAAAATACGAACTCAACCGCCCCGACAAAGGGCACACACGACACAACTTGCTACCTCAACCTAAGCAGGAGAACCCAAGGCACATACCCCGACGTCAACACATTACTACGGTTCAAGACAATACGAACTACACACGAAGAGGCATCCTCAAGCCTCGGTGCAATGGTCATAAATGTCAAGTCAGAGAAGCCAGTGCCAAGTCCAGCAACTCCCAGTCCGGTAAGCGGACAAAGAACAGCTCAAGCCTATCTGGCCCGAGCCACACACTCGATCGACCATGTGAAATTCATGGTACTCCTAGAAGGACGGCAAAGCATACCAATAGAGAATGCCGGACCCTCAAACAAGGTGGTTGGCCGTGTGCCGGAAACAATGAGGGGAGGTGTCTAGTTAAGAGACCCCCCAGAGCATGAAAGTACGGCCGATCGCCCCCGATCACATCAACCACTGCAATTCAATTGCAGTACCTCTAGACCTTGTAGTCCGGGGCTCCATAACACATAAAGCCCCCGCGGGTATGAAATCACAAATAACATCTTTTAAAAGATGCCAGGTGCAGAGGCCAAGTTTTACTGGCCCACCACTCTAACGGTGGTCTTCGGATCACCACAAACTGTAACGCCAAAGAATAATTCTTCGGCACCTTCCCCTCATACTGTAGTTTACCATACACTAACGGGAGGAACCATGTTGACTAGACTCCATGTGGTAAACCATTGGGCCAACACCATGTGGTATAACCACACCTATGTGCAAGGCCGAACCCCGCCCTTAGAGCGGAAATCATACAGCTTCCGGAGTAGCGAGTCGCGCATGCCTATCAAAATTCTGATATGACAGCCAACTATCCGGACACCAACCGAGGAGTTCGCGCTACTTCACGACATATCGGCTGGGCTAACCAGGTTCCGATCAGGAACCCTCGGACCAGCCACAAGAGGACGTTCAGCTACCTCCAAGTATTTTCCTTTACAGACTAACCTTGACGCAGGACATGATTGGCGACGTGGAATTGGCCCAGACACACACGGGCAGGAACATGCATGTGACACCTCCCCTAAAGAAGGCAGTCAGGATTCACTTCAGACCCACTCACAGCCCCCTCCAGTCCGGCCATCACAGGTTCCGCCAAAAACACCTCTTTTTATAATCATAAATCGCAATCATATGCATAGACATATCATCCTACTACAATGCGTAGACTTAAATAACACTTACCGACCGCCGTTTCTCATCGACGCCTTGTGTCATGCCCGATTATGCCAGGGGCTTCACAGTACGACAGTAACGTCCGACCACATTTTTGGTCGCTCGGCACCCCGAACTTATAGCACTATATGCATCAGCTCTGAATCATGTCTTGGGTCATTAGTTGGGTTTGCCTGGCTCCCTTGTCTTGGTACCTTACGTTCCGTTATATCGGCTAAGGTATCGTAGGGAGAACTACTGCGATTGTGTCCCTGATATGCCGGACGAGCACCTCAGTAGAGAAAGCCGAAAACTGACCATCATGATACAACGAGAGCTGGTCAGCTGTTCGAGAGGTTGTAAAATCCTTAAAGATTTATTCCGCATAACGCCATTATAAATGCAGAGTGCGACGGATCGGTCTTCCGATCAGGCGCCAATAGAGCTCCTAGTTCAGCCTTCCGAACACTAGGGCTGCACCGACCATACTTGAATTCCTATGGCTAAGTGAGAGTGGTAAAGCCCTATAGTCCGATTGCCTAGTTCGTGGTGAGGAACACCTCCTTAAAAGGACCCAGCCATGGGATAAAGAGTGTTCATGTATGATCCGAACACCCCCGAGTTTCTTTCGTGGGGGCAGAAGCCGACGACTGGCCAACTCTCAGTATCTACATACACTAAACAACCGCACATGAAGAACAAGTGTTCACACAAAACATGCAATAAATAATAAATGTGCCAGTACCCCATATTACAAAGAACAACACGAATACCCTCAGGGAAATATAATGTCTTTCGTACACTTATCCGCCGCAAGGCGGGCTCCCTTCAGTACACCTTCATAGTACAGTTTGGGCTTGTGGTGCTCTTTACCCTCTGGCGGCCCCTCAGTCATCAGCTTCTCCGTGTCAAGCTTCCCCCAATGCACTTTTGCACAGGCAAATGCCATACGCGCACCCTCTATGCAGACCAATCGCTTAACAGCATCAAGCCGAGGACAAGCGCCCACAATCCGCTTCATGAGCCCGAAGTAACTGCTCGGAATTGGCTCCGCGGGCCACAGCCAGACAACCAAGTCCTTCATGGCTAGCTCAGCCACCTGGTGCAGTTCGACCAGCTGCTTCAGCTGATCGATAAAGGGCACCGGATAGTTCGGCGCCAAATACTGCGACCAGAAATCCCTCTCCGCAGACTTATTCTCCTCGGTCCGGTAGAATTGGGCGGCATCTGATATGCTGCGAGGAAGATCCATGAACGCCCCTGGAAAAGTAAGAATTCAGCTTGCCACTCAAAATTCTTCCCATTATCATGTACAAACGGCTAAGAATACAGAAGGCCTTACCAGCCGCAACTTTCCGGGCCTCCTGAATGTCCCTCATAGCACCTCAGGCTTCTTCCCGAGCATCTTCCGCAACTTTGAGAGCTTGGGCGAGTTCGGATACTTTCCCTACTAGACTCTGCTCCAAGCCCTCGCTTTTCTTCACAGCCTCCTGGAGCTCTCGCTCAGCTGTGATGACCCTGGCCTCGTGTTTCTCATGAAGCGCCTGTTCGGCGGCAGCCTTCTTGTTGGCATCAGCCACGACCTTCTTTAGTGCCTCGAGTTTGGCACTCGCTCCTAGAGCATACAATACAAATACTTTTCACTAGGCACAATTACTCATTCGTGCCAACTTCAAAGACAATGTTTTCAACATACTTGCTTGTCTTCCAATTGCTTCTTCACACGGCCAAGTTCCTCCTCGGCCCGTGCAAGGCTCTGCTTCAGTCCGGACACTTCCACATTATGAGCGGCCGTCCTCTCTGCAGATGCCTGTTTTCACACAAAGGGGTATACGTCATTCACACAGGCTCCTGCGGAAGAAGAGGATTTGATCCCCTGCCCGGCTCCCTCTCCTTCGCCGGACAGTGTATCAGGGGCTACTACTCATATTATGACGATTCCTCAAAGGTTTCTTAGGAAACATACCTCAAAGGCCTTCATAAGGCCAAGGCAGGACTCATTCAGCCCGCTCTCGGTGGGCTGAATCTTTTCAACCACCGCACCCATGAGGGTCCGATGTTCATCGACGATAGACGCGTTCTTTAACGCTGTCGATAGACCGCCTGGCAGCTCTGCTTGGATAGAGGTTGCCGGTGGAGTAGGCAGGCCTCCCACCGTCGAAGGTGACTGCTCGCCCGATCTTGGAGCCTTAGAGGTCTCCAGGACCTTGTCCGGCTGTGGGCCGAACTCAAGATCGCCCCCGCGGTCGGCACGCTTGGGGGCCATCGCTCCCGTGTGTCCGGCTCCAGAGATATGCTCCTCCTGGTCTGGGTCCCGTTGAGACGACACCTTAGTGTCACGCCTGGACTTTGGGGAAGGGGCCTTTGGAGGTGTCTGAGCTCAGCGAGTCCTCTGATGAGGACTATCCGGCCTGAGACCTCGCCGGGCTGTGCAAAATATGGCAACAGTTAAAACTACTATACCCAAACAATCCCGGACGCATATGCGTGTTTGGATTTCGTATACTTACGACTTCTCCAGGGGCTGGGCCCTGGGATCCCACTCCGGGCTGCTATCGGCAGCCGTGGTGGATGCCTCTGGGAGGGAACCTTTCCCCCTCTTGGGTGATTCGGCCTCCAGGGATGAGGAGGCCGTCCTTTTCTTCCCACCTCCAGGGTGAGGCTCGTCCTCCTCTGCTTCCTCCTCTTCGTCTTCAGAAGAAGGATCATCGCTGGAGTCTTCAGATTTGGCGTTCGAAGCCTCGCGACGACGGAGGCCACTCTGGGTCTTTTTGACCTTCTTGGAGGCCTCTTTCCTTGGTGCCTCGTAAGGCGCGGGGACCAGCATCTTTGTCAGAAGAGGTCCGGCCGGTTCCTCAGGCAGCGGGGCCAGACAATGTATCCGCTCCACCTTTTTATCCATCCCTAGGGTTATGATAAAACACGATAAAGATGTCTCCCTCAGGACATGCCAACTGAAGCATGGATGGACGGAGCATAGCTATGACTTACCGGGCTTGCAGAATGGGATAATTGATATCCACGGTCCTCAAAGGAGCCCGGCCATGATTTGCCGGACTTAAAGAGCACCTTCCAGATATCCTTGTGGGAGGAATCGTAGAGCCCCTGAAGGGTCTGGTGCTCGGTTGGGTCGTACTCCCACAAGTTGCAGGCCCGATGCTGGCAAGGGAGAACCAGGCGAACTAACATCACCTGGACTACATCAACGAGCTTGATGTCCTTGTCGACCACACTCTGAATGCCCGTTTGGAGCAGCGACAGCTCATCGGACGAGGACCAGTTCGGGCCCTTCTTGGGCTAGGACGTGAGCCGCAGTGGGGCTCCGGATCTGAACTCTGGAGCTGCAGCCCACTTTTTGCCGCGTGGTTTGGTGATATAGAACCACTGCTGCTGCCACTCCTTGACGGAGTCGTTGAAAGCACCCTTCAGCCAAACGGCCTTGGGCATCTTGCTCACCATGGCGCCGCCGCACTCGGCGTGCTCACCACTCACCACCTTGGGCTTCACATTGAAAATCTTCAGCCACAGGCCGAAGTGAAGCGAAATCCGGAGAAAAGCCTCGCACACGACGATGAACGTCGAGATATTGAGGAAATAATTGGGGGAAAGATCATGAAAATCGATCCCATAGTAATACATGACTCCGCGAACAAACGGGTGAAGGGGAAACCCGAGCCCACGGACAAAATGAGGAAGAAACACGACTCTCTCGTGGGGCTCCGGAGTAGGGACGATCTGTCCCGCCGGTGGAAGACGATGGCCGATCTTCTTGGCCAGGTACTCGGCCTCTCGGAGCCTCTCAATATCCTTCTCTTGGACGGTAGAGGCCATCCATTTGCCTCCTGCTCCGGATCCGGACATCTTCGAAAAACCCTCTCTTCGATGGAGAGGAGGAATGCTTGGGCGCTAGAGCTCGAACAGAGGGGAATGGACTAGCGGAAGGAGGAGGCGTGGGTAAAGAGGAAGAGACCTTATCTCTTTATAGAGACGGTGAAAGCTTTTTTGCACCTCCCCACTTGCCTGGTGGAACCCGCTCGTCCCCCACTCGCCGCGATTAGCGGTGCGGTTGGATTACCCATGCCCGTATTGATGAGAATCCCACGATAAGGGGACATGATCTCTGCTATGGTAAAATGTGCAGAAGAAACCGCCTCGCAATTTGCGCTATGGCTGGTTGTGGGAAAACGGTTCGAATAATGACCCGACCTTAATGACATGTCACGTGGTCAGCAGATTGCGTTTGTGAAATATCATTCTCTCTATGGTGGTATGTGAGGATCATTTTGCATATCCGGATATGGTCTACAATTGCCTTGGAGTATTCGGAGAAGGAACCCGCCTTGCAATGCCGAAGACAAGACTGCGCGCCGGACTCATCGTCATTGAAGCCTGGTTCAGGGGCTACTAAGGGAGTCCTGAATTAGGGGGTATCCGGACAACCGGACTATATACATCGTTTGGACTATTGAAGCGTGAAGATACAAGACTCAAGACTTCGTACCATGTCCGGACGAGACTCTCCTTGGCGTGGAAGGCAAGCTTGGCGATCCGGATATTATATTTCCTTCCTTGTAACCGACTCCATGTAAACCCTAGCCCTCTCTGATGTCTATATAAACCGGAGAGGTTGGTCCTTAGAAGGCCGATCACAATTACAATCATAACCATCATAGGCTAGCTCCTAGGGTTTAGCCTCTACGATCTCGTGGTAGATCTACTCTTGTACTACTCATATCTTCAATATTAATCAAGCAGGAAGTAGGGTTTTACCTCCATCGAGAGGGCCCGAACCTGGGTAAACATTGTGTCCCTCGCTTCCTGTTACCATCAGCCTAAGACGCACAGATCGGGACACCCTACCCGAGATCCGCTGGTTTTGACACCGACACTCATATCACGGTTTCCTAAATCTCGAAAGCTTCATCCACACCAAACTCAACAAGAACTCGTGAGATAAGTTAGTATAAACCAATGCAAAAACCTTATCATTTTCTACTGTAACAAATCACTAAAATTATTATTCAACATTGCATACTAAATGCCTCTGCATATTTAATATCCTATCCTCAAATGGAATCATTAAACTAGCAAACCTATGCAAACAATGCGAACATAACATCAATCTGCCAAAACAGTACAGTATGTAAAGAATGCAAGATTCATCATACTTACCTAACTCCAAAAATTATGAGAAAAGTACTACACTGTAGGAAAATTTATCATAGCTCAATATGCAAAAAGTTTCAACATTTTATCATTTTTTGACTTTTCTAGGGAATTTTTGCAACAGCGGTAAACTTTCTGTTTTGAAACAGCAACATGTATACTTGCAAAATAAGCATGGTAAAGGCTATCCTTGAAATTTTTGTTGAAAATAGAGATGCAAAACATTATTCTAAATAACAACAAACAAATACTAACAAAATAAAATGACGCTCCAAGCAAAACACATATCATGTGGTGAATAAAAATATAGCTCTAAGTAAAGTTACCCATGAATGAAGACGAAAGAGGGGATGCCATCCGGGGCATCCCCAAGCTTAGGCTCTTGGTTGTCCTTGAATATTACCTTGGGGTGCCTTGGGAATCCCCAATCTTAGGCTCTTGCCACTCCTTATTCCATAGTCCATTACCCAAAACTTGAAAACTTCACAACACAAAACTCAACAGAAAATGCGTAAGCTCCGTTAGTATAAGAAAATAAGTCACCACTTAGGTACTGTTGTGAACTCATTATAAATTCATATTGGTGTAATATCTACTGTATTTCAACTTCTCTATGGTTCATACCCTCCGATGCTACTCATAAATTCATCAAAATAAGCAAACAACACATAGAAAAACAGAATCTGTCAAAAACAGAACAGTCTGTAGTAATCTGTATCAAACATATACTTATGGAACTCCAAAAGTTCTGAAATAAATTGGTGGACGTGAGGAATTTGTCTATTAATCATCTGCAAAAGGAATAATCTTAAAATCACTCTCCAGTAAAAAATGTCAGCTAATCTCATGAGCGCAAAAGTTTCTGTTTTTATTACAGCAAGATCGCAAAGACTTCACCCAAGTCTTCCCAAAGGTTCTACTTGGCACAAACACTAACTAAAACATAAAAACACATATAAACAGAGGCTAGATGAATTATTTAGTACTAAACAGGAACAAAAATCAAATAACAAAAATAAAATTGGGTTGCCCCCCCAACAAGCGCTAAAGTTTAATGCCCCTAGCTAGGCATGATGATTTCAATGATGCTCACATAAAAGATAAGAATTGAAACATAAAAGAGCATCATGAAGAATATGACTAGCACATTTAAGTCCAACCCACTTCCTATGCATAGGGATTTTGTGAGCAAACAACTTATGGGAACAATAATCAACTAGCATAGGAAGGCAAAACAAGCATAACTTCAAAACTTTAAGCACATAGAGAGGAAACTTGATATTATTGCAATTCCTACAAGCATATGTTCCCCCCTCATAATAATTTTCAGTAGCATCATGAATGAATTCAACAATATAACCATCACATAAAGCATTCTTTTCATGATCTACAAGCATAGAAATTTTACAACTCTCCACATAAGCAAATTTATTCTCATCAATAGTAGTGGGAGCAAACTCAACAAAATAACTATCATGTGAAGCATAATCCAATTGAAAATTAAAATCAAGATGACAAGTTTCATGATTATCTTTATTCTTTATAGCACATGTGTCATCACAATAATCATCATAAATAGGAGGCATGCTTTCATCATAATAAATTTGCTCATGAAAACTTGGGGGACAAAAAATATCATCTTTATCAAATGTAGCTTCCCCAAGCTTGTAGCTTTCCATAACATTAACATCATGGATATTCATAGAATTCATACTAACAACATTGCAATCATGCTCATCATTCACATATTTTATGCCAAGCATTTTATGTAATTCTTCTTCTAGTACTTGAGCACAATTTTCCTTCCCATCATTTTCATGAAAGACATTAAAAAGATGAAGCATATGAGGCACCCTTAATTCCATTTTTTGTAGTTTTGTTTTATAGACTAAACTAGTGATAAAACAAGAAACTAAAAGATTCGATTGCAAGATCTAAATATATACCTTCAAGCACTCACCTCCCCGGCAACGGCGCCAGAAAAGAGCTTGATGTCTACTACGCAACCTTCTTCTTGTAGACGTTGTTGGGCCTCCAAGTGCAGAGGTTTGTAGGACAGTAGCAAATTTCCCTCAAGTGGATGACCTAAGGTTTATCAATCCGTGGGAGGCGTCGGATGAAGATGGTCTCCCTCAAGCAACCCTGCAACCAAATAACAAAGAGTCTCTTGTGTCCCCAACACACCCAATACAATGGTAAATTGTATAGGCGCACTAGTTCAGTGAAGAGATGGTGATACAAGTGCAATATGGATGGAAGATATATGTACTTGTAATCTGAAATTATAAAAACAGCAAGGTAACAAGTGGTAAAAGCGAGCGTAAACGGTATTGCAATGCTAGGAAACAAGGCCTAGGGTTCATACTTTCACTAGTGCAAGTTCTCTCAACAATAATAACATAATTAGATCATATAACTATCCCTCAACATGCAACAAAGAGTCACTCCAGAGTCACTAATAGCGGAGAACAGACGACAAGATTATTGTAGGGTACGAAACCACCTCAAAGTTATTCTTTCTGATCAATCTATTCAAGAGTCCGTAGTAAAATAACACGAAGCTATTCTTTCCGTTCGATCTATCATAGAGTTCGTACTAGAATAACACCTTAAGACACAAATCAACCAAAACCCTAATGTCACCTAGATACTCCATTGTCACCTCAAGTATCCGTGGGTATGATTATACGATATGCATCACACAATCTCGGATTCATCTATTCAACTAACACAAAAGTACTTCAAAGAGTGCCCCAAAGTTTCTACCGAAGAGTCAAGACAAAAACGTGTGCCAACCCCTATGCATAAGTTCACAAGGTCACTGAACCCGCAAGTTGATCACCAAAACATACATCAAGTGAATCACGTGATATCCCATTGTCACCACAGATAAGCACATGCAAGACATACATTAAGTGTTCTCAAATCCTTAAAGACTCAATCCGATAAGATAACTTCAAAGGGAAAACTCAATCCATTACAAGAGAGTAGAGGGGGAGAAACATCATAAGATCCAACTATAATAGCAAAGCTCGTGATACATCAAGATCGTATCACCTCAAGAACACGAGAGAGAGAGATCAAACACATAGCTACTGGTACATACCCTCAGCCCCAAGGGTGAACTACTCCCTCCTCGTCATGGAGAGCGCTGAGATGATGAAGATGGCCACTGGTGAGGGATCCCCCCTCCGGCAGGGTGCCGGAAAAGGGTCCCGATTGGTTTTTGGTGGCTACAGAGGCTTGCGGCGGTGGAATTCCTGATCTATTGTGCTCCTCGTTGTTTTTAGGGTATATGGACATATATAGGTGAAGGAAGTCAGTCAGGGAAGCCACGAGGGGCCCACGAGGGTGGGGGCACGCCCAGGAGGGTAGGGCGTGCCTCCCTGCCTCATGGCTTCCTCGAAGCTTCCCTGACGTCTACTCCAAGTCTCCGGATTGCTTACGTTCCAAAAAATAGCTCTCCGAAGGTTTCATTTCGTTTGGACTCTGTTTGATATTCCTTTTCTTCAAAACACTGAAATAGGCAAGAAAACAACAATTTGGGTTGGGCCTCCGGTTAATAGGTTACTTCCAAAAATAATATAAAAGTGTTTAGTAAAGCCCATAAACATCCAAAACAGATAATATAATAGCATGAATATTTCATAAATTATAGATACGTTGGAGACGTATCTGTGGGCCATTTGGTGGGCACGACAGAGGGCCGTTCATGACAATCAGTTCCAAAGTCCGTTAAGCACCCATGTGTTCATTAACAAGTTCATTGCAGAGCTCGAGCAAATTCCTGAAAAAATGGCGCGTACAAAAGACCTACATGCTATCCCCAGGGACCTGCATGTAAGGGCTAGGGACTGGCATGTAACCCAAGAAGCTGTTGAAGGTCCTACCCGATGCCCAAGGTGGCTACCACCTGCAACACACATGCATTCAAGATAAATGGCAACGCCGGCTTCTCCAAGGTTGGAGATAGCGGGGCATCTGCTGTGATCTGCCGGTATAGGAACAGTGACTACATTGGGGCATCGGCGATTATATCGAGTGGTCAAATGGATCCAACAGTTTTGGAGGCTCAGGCATGTAGCGAGGCACTCGCCCTGGTGAGTGATCTCCATTTACAGTCCGTGTGCGTGGCCTCGGATTGCCTCGAGGTCGTCAATCGGATAGGGGATGATTCTCCGTGTCGCTATTTCTCCATCCTCCAAGATATCAAGCACCAGATGAGGTCTTTTAGTGATGTCAAATTTATTCATGAGAGTAGGAAGTCTAATGGGGAGGCTCATGCCTTGGTGAAGGCAGCGGCCTCCCTGCCTCCCGGGCGCCACGTGTGGCTAACTAGTAGGGCCAATATCATCTGTATCCCTATGCGTGTGAACTATTAATAAAGGATGCAGTTGCTCAAAAAAAATTATGTACAAAAAATTGCCATGGACGGCTGCAAAGAGGAAAAAGGTATCAAAGAAAAATTGTCATGCTCAACTACAAAATGCAAAATACTTATAGGAAATTGTCATGCTCAACTACAAAAAATACCTACATGGCAAAAAATGCCGTAGCAAAAAAGAATAAACTAACATAACATTGACATGAACCACTACAGAAAAGTAAAATCATACATGGAAAATTTGCATATTAATTTGAAAAGGGCATACAGGATTGCCATCGTACACTAAAAGAACATAACACAACCGTATTTTGGGTTGATGTGGTTGTATAATTTAAGTTGCCATGGCAACAAAAATTATGTTGCCATGACAACAAAGATTTTTAGTTTTTGATGAGAATGATGCAAAATTGAAATGCTAAAAACAAAGAAAATTACCATGATCAAAATAATATAAATTGCCATGACATTACAAATGAAATTGACACACTCTTAATAATAAAATTGCCATGCTCTATATTCATCATAAAATAAAAATCACACCTAGAATTGCCATGATCCAAAAAATATATTTCATGCATTAAATGTAAAATTACCATGATTTCGGTATTAAAAAAATGTCATGCTCTTAATCATAAAAAGCCAATGCTCTATATACAACAAGGTGAAAAAAATTATACAAAAATGCATGAAAAAATGTTAAAAGTTTTTTTGTTGGGTTTTTATCAATTATGCCACTACTTGTGTCCCACCACTCAGTTTTGCCACTAGGAATTTCAACTACTGAAAAATGCCATCGGTCCGTTAGGCATTTGCTCAAAAATGCCACTAGACACCATGACTGTGAGCTCAAAGTATGTTTACCATGTTATAGTGACCTAAATACCCATGGAACAACATATCAGCTCTCCCTCTATCTCACTACTCCCTCCGTTTCAAAATATAGTGTTTCCTCTATTCCCGTGCTTCAAATTTGACCGAAAATTTAAACAACAAGACCGACTGCACTGGGAGCAAAAATTATACCAGTGAATTCGTATTCAAAAGAAGTTTTCAATTATATAATTTTTTCTTCCGCCGCAGTCGGTCTCGTTGGTTAAATTTATGGTCAAAGTTGGACCGCGGGAAGCGCAGACGCACTATATTTTGAAATGGAGGGAGTATAGTGAAGTGTGGGTCCCACTTGATCCCAACAATGTTTTTATTTTTCTCTAGAGTTATTCGCTTGCTTACTCCTGACAAGTGGGGCTCACACATGTCGTTATGAGATAGAGAAAGCTGACATGTGCGTCTAGGGGTATTTTGGCCATATAACATGGTCAACGGGTTTGACCTAAAAATAATGGTGTCTAATGGTATTTTTGAGGAAACATCTAATGAAATGCTGGCATTTTTTAGGTATCTAATGGTATTTTTAGCAAACATCTCACATAATGATGGCATTTTTTAGCAGTTGTAATTTCCGATGGCAAAAGTGAATAGCGCGATACAACTAGTGGCATAAGTGATAAAAACCCTTGTTTTAATCCCGATGATTTTTTACAATTTTTTTTGTAAAAATTATGGGAATTTCTTTGTGAATTTTTTTTCTTTCTAATTCATGGCATGTAATGGTCACATGACAGATCTGTAAAACAGACCATGGCAAGTTGTGATTTTTTTTGAATCATCATATGACAAGTTTAGAGGGAGTGTGTTCTCTACTTATGGCAAATTTTGAAAATGCATGCAAATGATTACAAGGCAGATTTAAAGAAAAAACACTTCCTAACAACCGACAAAAGATGTACAAATAGTTGCTATTGCAAATAGATACCATGGCACCGATGGAAGAAAACTACTCCCTCTATAACTTAACATAAAATGTACAAATAGTTGCTATTGCAAATAGATACCATGGCACCGATGGAAGAAAACTACTCCCTCTATAACTTAACATAAAACGTTTTTTGACTGTCATAGACTCTAAAAACATCTTATAGAAGGTTAGGTAGTACTTGCCAAGCTAGTAGAAAGCTATAGATAGACATGCGACTCTATATTTTTGGACACTTAACAAACATGCGCCTGTTGCCAAGTGTTTTCCTATTGCTGAGTGTAACACTAGGCATTGCCGAGTGTATTTTTGTAAACACTCGACAAAGGTTATGTTTGTCGAGTACCCTCAAAAAAACACTCGGCAAACACTTCGGCACATGGCAAAGAAGCATTTTTTTCGTAGTGTGTTGTGGCTGAAGCGTGAGCCCTGGAAACGAGAAAGATTTTTGAGGAGAAGATCTCGCGTGGCCACCGGGCCGGCGACGGAGAAACGATAGGCAAGTGGCGCCAACCAGTGGAGACAATAAAAATATGTGTACATTGGGTTATCTTTTAGCCTTATCCTCAACAAATTGCTATTCCTAAAAGCATGATGAGACATTGAAAGCGCGTTTATCAACCACAAGGGGGTGGGTAATGGGAGTTTTTTTATCAAGTTCTTCGAAAGAGCTACTGCTTCGAAGAATCAGCAGCTAGAGTAGAACACTTCAAGGAAGACCTCACAATAAAGATACGCTTAATAGTTTTTTTAAAAACACCTGTAACTTTATTCACACTCATAATAATTACAGGTACATTGATTTGAATCTAACATCCAAGAAAATACAAAGTAACTCCTATGACTAAGAATTAAAATCTCTTGAAAGTCTTGGCACATTCATCATCTCTACTGGCTTTTGGAAGAACATTTGATTTGCTATTCCCTAGTTGCTCCAAAGATTGCATGTACATCACTATTGTACATATGTCTTGGAACAATTATATTTTTGTTCACCTACTAAAATAAATGATCAATTTTCCTTGTTGTACTGTAATTTGTTCTCCTCCCCATGGCGTGACAATGGAAGTTAAACTAAGGGCATGTTTGGTTGCCCGCATCGAGCCCAACCAGGCCCGCGCGGGAAGGGAGAGGCCTGTTTGGTTGCCCGATTTTCCTGTTGGGCCTGCATCACACGCTCCTCAAAGCAGCCCAGAGCCTGGGTCGCTGGAAACGCTCGGATCGGCAGTTTCTCGCGAGCCAGGCTGAGTGCGGCGCGAGGTCACACGTGCGGGAGCGAGGCGAGGGCGAGGGGGGATGGCGGGAGATGGAAATCTGGCGCGCCGTCCCGGCGCCAAATTAGCCTCACCCCCTTTCGCTCGCCCACCCATAGCCACTGCCCCCCTTTCTTCCCTACTGCCTCACCACCGGCGGCGGCTGCGATTTCAGATCTGAGCTATAGGCGGCGGCGGAAGAGGCGGCGACGTCTATGGCGGATCTGGTGCTGCCCTTGCTGTTGGCCACCGTCTAGCCGACCTAGTCTGTGCCATGGCTCCCCCTACGCCGTCCTCGTCTTCGATGCCGGTAAGCAGCACCCCCTCCCCTCTTTGTTAGCTTAGTGATTAGGCCGTTAAGCTAGGTGTAGGATCGATTTTCCACTGAACGAACCGTCGATGTCGACTAGGTTATGGACGCATATCTAGGCAGCAACACTGATTAGTGTGATTCAGTCATGAGTCATGTTCATGCACCAGAGAGCTGTTCGTCGTGCTGGGAGACCTTTGATCCGCTATGGTCCATTGTTTCCCCGGGAATATGAGAGGATCCAAAATCTAAACTACATCTACAACTGCAATGACGTCGAGGCTCTGTGGATGCTTAGAATGAAAAGAGCACCATTTGCCAGGCTTGTCGAGACCTTCAGGAGCAGGGGGCTGTTACAAGATAGCATCAACACCAGTGTCGAAGAGCAAGTGGCCATGTTCCTTCATGTTGTTGGCCATAACCAGAGATTCAGGGTCATTCACAACACGTTCAGGAGATCAATGGAGACCATCTCTAGGTACTTCAAGAAGGTGCTTTATGCTGTTAGGGAGCTTAGAGGAGAGATGACCAGGAGACCATCTGGCCAGACTCCATCCAAGATTCACGGAAGCCCAAGATGGTATCCATACTTCAAGGTGAGCATTGACAATATACACTTTTCATGACTTGATATGCTTGTATTGTTCAAGTTGAGCACTAACACAGGCTTGTGATGCCATTTTCAGGATTGCATTGGGGCAATAGATGGTACTCATGTCACTGCCAGAGTTCCTAGGTCACAGTGAGTAGCATACAGGGGGAGGAAGCACTACACAAGTCAGAATGTGCTTGCTGCTGTTGACTTTGATCTGAAGTTCATATATGTGCTGGCTGGCTGGGAGGGGTCAGCGCATGATGCTAACATTCTCACTGGCAGCATGAGTCGACCTAATGGGATCAACAACCCCGACGGCAAGTTCTACCTTGGAGATGCTGGCTATGCATGTCAGCCGGGTATTCTTCCACCCTTCAGGAAAACAAGGTACCATCTCAACGAGTTCTCTGGTATGAACTATCCTAGGACTGCACAGGAGCTGTTTAATCTCAGACACTCCAGCCTTAGAGTAATTGTTGAGAGGGCATTTGGAGCTCTGAAGAATAAGTTTAAGATCCTGGATCAAAAGCCATTCCACCCATACTCCACTGAGGTTAATCTAGTTCTTGCTTGTTGCATTCTGCATAACTGGATCCTCCCGTGGGGCTTTGATGAACACGTGCCTGAGGAGGAAGATGTCGAGCCTGACAATGTTGTTAGCTCCGGTCATGGTGTGGAGGCATTTAACAATGACGCTTGGAAGAACAAAAGGTTGGAGTGGACAGAGGCGATGTGGCTTAACAGAGGTCAGTGTAGGATTTGAAGAAGATGGAAGAAGAACAAGAAGCAGCAGCAGCAATAGCAGAAGCAGCAGCTGAAGTAGAAGCAGAAGTAGAAGAGGAGAGGAAGAGGAAGATCTGGTAGCACCGATGAACTAGCCCATATTTAGCCAATGGCTCTTAATAATTTGAACTGTCATTTGATAGTAGTTAGGATGAACTGTCATTTGTTTTAAGTAGATGGCGCTACATGTTCAGATTCTGTGTGGTAAGCTTACCACTAGTTAGAAGTGGTGACAACACCTTATGCAGGTTGCAACAAACACCATGTCATATGTGCGTCTAATGCAATGCGGGCAACCAAACGGCGGGTTGAAAATGGTTGTCTCATGCAACTAGGGGCATGCAGGCAACCAAAGTGCATCTGGAGTTTTTTGGCCTGCATCCCTTCAAACCGGTTCAATAGATTCAGGTTCACCGGGCCAGGTTGAATCGGCAATGTAACCAAACACGCCCTAAGGGTATACACCTATACTTAAGCGTGCGATCAATGTTGTGCCAAAGTCATCAGAAGAGAAAGATAATATGCAAGCTAAATAGCAATACAAGTAGACTATACGATCAAACATGCAAGTACACTTAAGTATAGCTAGACAGAAGATAAACCAGAAAATGACATGGAGCAGCGGAATAGCAAAGTCTTCCGAGATGGTCTCAAACTCCCAATTCATGCTCAATTAAGCTTTGGCACTAACCAGCAAATCCCATTTCCTGACGGATCACATCACATACGCATCCATTGTTTGGAATCGGCATCACACCTGGCCTGAGCTCATCAATAAAAGGCAGCCAACCTGCTGCCTTTGCCCTGAACCTCGCTCTGACCAATCTTCTCTTCCCGCACTTCCAATCTTCCCCATCGTCTCCTTCACCAATCACCAGCCCTTACCCAGCGACCGGCGTCCCCTGTTCCCCAGTGCCCATGGAGATTGCCTACCCCTACGGCGGGGAGCTCACCAGGAAGCACGGCTTCGTGACAGCCGAGCCGTTTGACGCCAAGACCGGCATCATGTCCGGCCCGAAGCGCGCGAGGGAGATGGAGATCCTTCGGCAGCGCTTCCAAGCAGAGCTCGTCGCCGTCCGTCGCCTCCTCCACAAGGCGGCCGCCGTGCTAGTTCCCGCCTCGTCCCCGTCGGCTCCCCGCGTGCGCAGTCGTCCAGGGTTCTTGGCCGAGGAGGAGGAGCCGCCGGCCAAGAAGAGGAAGGCGTCTCCTCCCGTTCCTGTGATCAATCACAAGAAGGCGCCAACGAAGAAGAAGATGACGGCCTCTGAGAGGGAGATGGTCGCGGAAGATCTGGAGCTGTTCGTTGCGGAAATCCCCGATCACATCGTCCAGCTCTTGCAGAAGCACAGCTGCGCCAACCGCCCTGGCGAAATCGAGATCGACATCCATGCGCTCGACGACGCCGCCGTCGTCGAGTTACAGGAGCAGGTTGACAAGTTCGCTCGTGAGAGGAGAACGGCGAATCCGTCGCCCCAAGAACGCCACCAAGACGGCCCTGAGGTGATGGCCGAAGAGGAGGAGGAGGACGAAGAAGTTGACATCTGTGGCGGCGTCTCCCCCTTAGCGATCGCGCCGCAACCTCTGCTGCAAGAATGGCACCAAGACGGCCCTAAGGACATGGTCGAAGAGGAGGAAGATGTTGACATCTGCGGTGGCGTCTCCCTGTTACCGATCGTGCCGGCATCTCTGCTACTTGTCGAAGATGAAACAGCCAGCGGCAGCCCAAGCTCCAGCAGCAGCAGTTCGGAACTTCGGATACTGATTCCAGCGACAGTGATTCAGATACTGATTCCGGCAGCAGCTTCTCGGGTTCAGAGCACTCCGGCGGAAGTGACTCAGATTCTGATTCAGATGAGATCGTCGACAGCCCAGCTCCCGCCATCACGCCTCCAACAGGCGAGCAGCTCGCCCGTGCTCTGGAAAGGCAGCAAAAGGAGGCCACGTCCAGGGCGAGGGAGAAGGCCCGTCAGGAGGTGCTTCAGACGGAGAAGATGGCAATGCCCGACGATACCCTGCACCCAGAGGACCTGAAGAGGCTCGGCATTGATGAGTACAAGACGGCGAGGCCGAACAACTTGTTGCGGCAGATTGGACTCTTCCGCAAGCTTGACGACGACGACTGGAAGCAGCAGCAGCATTATCATCATCGTCAAATCTTCGAAGAAGACCTAGAGGAAGGCGAGATTCGGTCGTGATAGTCGTTGCTAGCAAGGTCCTATAACAAGTGATGTAACTGCTGATGGCTTGATGCCTCACAGAAAACTTGTAGCTCGATCTCTTTTGTAAATTGTATGTGTGCTGAACATGATTGGATATATGAAAGTACATGATCAATTACACTGAGTATCGGCTAAATTAGTGATATCTTCTTTGTACACATGTTTAACAGAGATGTCCATTTCCAATATCGATCATACTGAATATTTAACATGAACTGCAAGCCTATATAATAATGGCATATAAGGACCGCTATATTTTTATTTTTATATTTGAGAATATGACCACTAAATTACAATCAAGCCACATATATAAAAAAGAGTTTTTATAACTTGAAGGCTCGGTATTTCTTAAAAAACATCTTCACATACATATGGAGATTAATATCACGATGTATGATTGATGCCTCAAGACCCTGAATGATAGCATCACCTCATACACCCAATTTACAAAAAAGATACATCAAGGAGGCTTGTTCCAGTGGCACCGAGATTCGAGCCTTTTCAGTTTTCGTTTTGTGCCTCAATTTCCTCCTAATGGATATGCTAACTAGCTCCTCCTTACTGAAAAAGGCTTTCGCCCCGCTTTATATTATAAAGCAAATGCCCAAGCCAACAATTCACAAAGGTTCACACACACGCAAACACACACCAAGAACACACACATGATTCAAAAGGGTTAATGCTGAGGACACATCTCAACAAGCCCTAGAACAGAAATGAACGACATCAACTAGTCGGGCTCCGGGGGGGGGGGGGGGGGGGGAAGCGATGGCGCCAAGCGGAAGGCGAGCGATCGAAGGTCGGCGAGGAGGGAGTTGATGACGTCCCGATCCTGAGGGCGGCTAAGCGGCCGCCAAAGCTGCATGTACCCACACATTTTAAAAATGGCGTCAGTAGCACGTCGAAGAGGGACCTTTTGGATGACAAGCTTATTGCGGACGGTCCACAGCGTCCAGGCGAGGACCCCAACGCAGAGCCAACGAATATGTCGGTAGCGAGGGGGGGAGGCATGGATCTCCGTGAGAAGGTCAGGAAAGTTGGAGTTGCACCACTGTCCACCAACCGTCTCGCGGAAACTGGACCAAAGAAACTGGGCCGTGGGGCACGTGAAGAAGATGTGGTTAGCATCCTCCACCGTGCCGCACAGAGGGCAAAGCCCATCTCCGGGTCCGTTACGCTTGAGGACTTCGACTCCAGAAGGGAGGCGACCACGGATCCATTGCCAAAGGAAGATCCTAATCTTCAGTGGCAAGCGAATATCCCAGATCAAACCGAAGGGCTCGGGGGCGGGCGAAGGCGCGATGGCCGCGTACAGGGACCTAGTAGAGAAGCGTCCGGAAGACTCTAGGTGCCACGAGATGGCGTCCGGGGCGTCGGTGACGCTCATCGGGAGAAGGGCGATGTCCTGGAGAAGGGCATCCCAGGCGGCTACTTCGGGAGGGCCAAAAGAGCGACGAAACGCGAGGCGCCCTAAGTCAATAAGGGCCGTCTCAACAGAGACCCAAGGGTCAACTGCAATGGCAAAGAGATCGGGAAAGCGGGCGGCCAGAGGGGTGTCGCCGATCCACCGATCGAACCAGAACAGGGTCGTGGACCCAGTACCAACCGAGATGGACGTGCCAATGCGAAGCACAGGAAGCAGCTGAACGACGGCCTGCCAAAACTGTGATTCGCCCGAACACTGACAGAAAGCCAGAGGCTGTCCACGGAGGTATTTGTTGCGGATAATGGTGAGCCACAACCCTCCGTCCCCATTAGCAATACGCCATAACCACCGGGTCAAGAGGGCGATGTTCATGCGGCGGGAGGACAGAATCCCAAGACCCCCCTGGTCTTTGGGTTTACAAATGTCCGGCCAACTGACCATGTGGTACTTCTGTTTGTCATCGTCGCCAGCCCAATAGAACCTGGATTGGTACTTGGCAATTTCCGTGTGCAGCGTTTCATGGAGGCTATAAAAGCTCATGAGGAACCAAAGAAGGCTGGCGAGTGAGGAGTTGATGAGAATCACACGCGCAACCTTCGATAGCCAACGCCCTTTCCAAGGCTCGACGCGGTGCTGCAAGCGGGTCACCGTAGGGCGGAGGTCTGCCACGGTGAGGCGCGAATCACTAACGGGGATCCCCAGGTAGGTCGTGGGGAAAGACCCCAGCCGACAGTTCAGGCGGTCAGCAATAGCCTGAGCTTCCACCGGAGGGTAGCCTAGAGCCATCACTTCGCTCTTATCAAAGTTGATCGTTAGGCCCGACATCTGCTGGAAGCACAGGAGGAGGAACTTCAGGTTAGCCACGTCCTGAGTAGAACCTTCCACCATTATTATGTGTCATCCGCGTATTGAAGGAGGGAGACCCCTCCCCCTCCGACTAGGTGGGGGACAATGCCATGGATATGGCCGACACCCTTAGCCTTATCCAGGATGGAGGCCAGAGCATCAACCTCCATGTTGAACAGGAACGGCGAGAATGGGTCACCCTGACGAACCCCACAAAGAGTGGGGAAGTATGGCCCAATCTCGCCGTTGATGTTCACCTCAGTCCGCCCACAGGAGACTAATTGCATCACGCGAGTCACCCAGCGGTCGTCAAAGCCCTTACGCAGCAGCACTTCCCGAAGGAAAGGCCAGTGTACAGTATCATAGGCTTTATGAAAGTCAAGCTTCAGTAAGACAACATGATGATGTTTCACCCGAACTTCGTGAAGGACTTCATGGAAGACCAACACGCCATCTAGAATAAATCGGCCTTGGATGAAGGCCGATTGGTTCGGATGAGTGATCGAGTTAGCAAGCAGGGTCACCCTATTGGCGTATCCTTTGGCCAGGATCCGGAATATCACGTTAATCACGGTGATGGGACGGAACTGGCGAATATCAGAGGCGCCCGGGACCTTTGGGATGAGGGTAATGATCCCATAGTTGAGGCGTCCCAGGTCCATAGAGCCCGAATAGAACTCCTCGAATAAGGCCATGACCTCCGGTTTGACTGTTTGCCAGAATGTTTTAAAGAACACAACAGGCAGGCCATCCGGACCCGGGGCCAAGGAGGGGTTCATTCCTTTAATGGCCGCAAGGACCTCGTCTTCGGCGAAGGGGGCAACAAGGGCCGTGTTGGCCTCGTCGGAGACCAACTGTGCCCCCGCCCAAGTGTCGGGGGCGAGACTAGCCCCACCCCGAGGGGTGGGGGTAAAGAGGGCTTTGTAGAAGCCGTCTACATGAGCCCGAATGGCCGGGGGGCGGACAAGGGGGACGTCATCCTCCCATAAGCAGTGGATGGAGTTTCTACGGCGTCGGCCATTCGCAACTGCCTGGAAATAAGTAGTGTTCGCATCGCCGCGGAGCACCCATCGCTGGGTACCACACACCCTCCAGTATGCCTCCTCATCGGTGTAGATGGAGGATAGCTGATCCTCAAGATCATATCTCAGCATCCACTCATCCGGAGAAAGCCCAGAAGAATCAGCCCGAGCATCCAGGGCTTGGATAGCCAGCAGGAGAGATCTTTTACGCTCGCGGAGGTCACGACCAAGATTGGCATCCCAGCCCTTCATGAATTGGCGGGCAAGCTTGGCGCAGAAGTGCCACGAGTCGACGGCGGACATGGAGCGATGGGGGGAGGCGCGAGCAAGCGTCCAACGAGCCGAGACCGCATCCCGAAAGCCAGCCTGATTGAGCCAAAAGGACTCAAACCTAAACCGCGGCGGGCAGGTGGGGCGCTCGTCCGCAGAGGATAGGAGGAGAGGGACGTGGTCCGACCCAATGCGGGTAATCGCCCGCAGCGAGGTCAGGGGGCACCTCAATTCCCATTTCGGGGAAACTAGGACACGATCCAGCACAGATCGTGTCGGGTCGGCCTAGCGGTTAGTCCAGGTAAATCTCGCCCCTGTTCTCTCGATCTCTCGAAGGCCGAGCTCCGCGATCCAGTCGTTGAACAACTGCATCCGGGGAAGGTTAATCCTATCATTATTCTTCTCATCCGGCGAACGGATGAGGTTAAAATCTCCGCCCACAACTACTGGGAGGAGGGAGGCGGAGATCTTTTGGTGGAGCTCCGCAAGGAAGGTCGGGGAACGACGGTGATCCGCCGGACCATAAACAATCACGACCTCCCATTTGAAGTTCAGGGCCCGCTCAAAGATCTTCATACTAACAAAGAATTCGCCCCGATCCATGCCGCCCACTTCGAAGGTGGCATCCTTAACCCCTAAGAGGATGCCACCGGAGTGGCCTATGGCCCCACTAGAAGGGAGCCAGTGCCAGGCGAAAAGGTGGGAGCTGAGGCAATCAAGCTCATGAAGGGAGAACTCAGTACGCATGGTTTCCTGGATCGCAATGATGTCAATGTGTTCATCGCGCACGTACTCGACGAGTTGGCGGCGACGGTCATCATGGCCGAAGCCGTAGATGTTCCAAAAAAGGGCCCGCATCTAAACCCCCATCGGAGGGCTGCTTGACCCCAGAACATGAGATGCGCTTTGGGAGCGGAGAGCAGCGGTGCGGGACCGAGTGCGCCCACGAATGGTCCCGTCGACCACCAGAGGGGGCTGACCAGCACTACGTGCAGTCTGCTCCTCAGGGGTCCTACGTAGGCGAGCTCGAGTCTCAGCCAACTTGCCATCAAGGATCTCGCGAGCCCTAATGGCCACGATCTGTTCTAAAGGGGGACCCACTTCCCCCCTGAAGACGATGGCCGAGTCAGTGGCCACCTTGGCTAGGTGTCGAAGAGGGACGACCTCAAGCGCGGAAAAGGAACAACAGGAAGAACTGGGAAGGGCGGGATCCACACCAGACTCGAGGTTCCGGGCAGCCGCCCGGATCTCAGCCTGCTCAGTGATGGACGGGATCGAGGCGTCGGCCGGGCGAGCCGCATCGAGGCAGGCGCTGCGGCGAGACGCAGTCACCGGCGTCGAGGAGGAGAGGGGCCGCCTGGCGTACGCCACCGTCGGAGGAGGGACCGCGGAGCCTGGCGTGGTGACGACCACGGCCACTGCCGAAGCCGGGGAGGCCGGGGAGGTGGGGTGGGCGTCGGAGGCCACTAGCGGGGGGAGCGGGGGGACAAGCTCCAGGGTGTTGCCCGACGCTTCCCCCGCGGGCGGGGGCACCGGAGAGGGCTCTCCGAGGGGTGGGGTAACGCCGTCACCACCCATGAGGACCAGGGGGGTCGGAGCCAGGGGGGACGGAGGTTCCGGGCCCAACAGAGAGGGGCGGCGAGCGGAGTCGGCGGACGGAGAGCGGGGCGAAGACGGGGGCACGACGAGCAGACCCACACTCGAGATATCACTGACCGACTCCAAGGCAGGGGTAGAGGGCGCCACGGGGGGGGGGGGCAGCTGAAGGGCCACCGCGAGGTCCGCAGCGGAAACCCGAGTGCGACCCTGTCCAGAGCCGCCACGGCCCGAGGGGGGGTTGGCCGGCTCACGAGACGGAGAGCAGGAGCGCTCAGAGATGTCGTCGTCCTCCTCGTTGTCGTCGAAGCGGGAGTGGCGGGGGCGACGGTGATGGGAGCCATTGGCATCCTCGGGCCCGCCCCCCTGGAGGCTGTCAGCGGAGAGGCAGGGGCGGCTGATATGGTTCAGCGGCTCGGGGCAGATGGTGAGGTCGTAGCCGTCGTCGTTGAAGAAGACTCGAAGCGTGGTGTGGAGCTTGGAGGCGTCGAGGCATTTCACCTTGACCCAGACCTCCTCCTCCTTGCGCAGAGAGAGCTCGTCGACCACCACCACCTTGCCCAGGATCTTGGACATACTGCGAATGACCCGCTCAGACCGGGCCACGTCAGGGAGGCCGGCGATGAGGAGCCAAGCAGTGTCCAGGACCGCCACGACCTTGGGATCCCACCTCGGCTCGGAGATGTTCACCATAGTCCCGTTGAGGGCCAAGGTGATGTTGTCGCTGCGGGTGCAGAAGCCCATGCTCATGGCGTCGGGGAAGATCACCGAGAAGGCGTTGGGCGCGGTGGAGGTCACTTGCCAATCCCACTTGCATCGGCAGAGGTGGTTGAGCTCGGCCTCAATCAGAGCCGGAGTGGCGACACCCTCCCCCACGACCGTCACAAGGGCCAGGAGCGAGGGGGAGGGAGGCGGGAGCTCCGGCACCTCGATGTGGAAGAAGCCCATGTCCTCGATGCCGTGGCCGAACATCATGATCTCCTCCGTGACCGGGCGCACCGGACAGAGAACCGCGGGGTGCCCGGCCTCCTTGTAGAGGTAACAAGTCGGTGGGTTGGGGCAAGCCACCTGAAAGTGGCCTGGCACGCCGCAGTTGAAGCACGGGGGACCCTCGGAGGCGGCGACGGCACCCGAGGCCGGAGTCACCACGGCGGCGGAGGGGGCGGCAGCATTCTCATTCTTTATACAACCCGCTTGCACCATTCTCATTCCCAACTGCGAACTATACAGTTCTTCAGTTAAGCATGCAACAACCTTCAGCTTAATCTTCATGGTTGTTTTTGCGTTCAGAATTAGGGGTAGCTTATAATAAATCCATAAGAGTATGTTGCTGAGAAATAAAATAAATCTAACACCAAGGAAATAAGCAAGAAAAGAATCACTGACCGGATCAAACACACTCACCAACATGACCTCCGGACTGAATTTGTTTGACAACCATCCGGTAAATCAGTACCCACCAATATATGTGAAAGACCAGAAGTGAAAACAAGAGTGCGTTGAAAATATAGTAGTATGAGGTTCTGTAGATTTTTTGTTCTCCTTGTCCTGAATCATAGCTATTTCATAACTGAAAAAGACTCAAGATCACTGAATTGATCAACAGAATGCACTACAAAACTTAGTAAAGTAATGCTGCTTTCTAATCAAGTAAAGTAGCACCACATGCAAACTGAAAAAGCCGAAGAAGGATCCAGGAAGCCACAAAAAGTAGAAATGCTACAACAGCTAGCCACTCACAGCCACTGTACTTGGCCATCTTCCTGATCTCGAGGAATATATCACTTGCATCATGGAGGGATAAAATGATCGGTCCTGGACGAGATAATCTGTTTAGAAGTAGCCACAACTTCAAGTTTGACTATGCTGTGTATCATTATGGTATATAAGGGCGACTCTCCCGACCCTATGCGGCCACCGCCAGCCCGCACCGGGCGGCCATCACCGGGCTTCCCCTCGACCTCCTGCGCCTCCCCTCCCTCCGCCATCGCCGGGCAAAGGCCCTGTGGCGTGGCGGCGGTGGACCTCCTCTGCATCTCGGATCTGAGGTGGCGGCGGCCCGATCTTGGTCCCCTGCGGCGGTGATGGCGGGCAGCAGCGGCCGAGGCGCATCGGTGGGCCTGCTGCAGTCGGCGGGGATGGTAGGAGGCGGCGGTCGTGGGCTCGATCTAGAGTGCTGGTGATGGTCCATCGTCGGAACCTGACAAAAGCAGGCTGCTGCCATCGCGCCAAACTGCTTCCTCTCGTCGGCTGCGGCTACGGTTCGCGGAGGTTTTCCGATTCTGCCATGCATCACGAGGATTATGGCGGTGGCGATCTCCTCCTCCACCGGAGGCGGTCGGCCGGTTGTGGCTGGTCTGGCGGATCTCGCGATCTATCATCTAGTCCCAGTTGTGGTCCTCGTGCTCTTCTCGCGTCAAGGCAATGTCCTGCTTGATCGGCCCTTTTTATCTGGCCATCGGCGTGTTCTGGAACGGCCGCCGGAGAATTTGCTAAGGATATCTGGATTGATTAGTTGTTGGTCGTGCACGTCCATACCAACCTACGAGGTTCTAAAGCTCTGTTGACCGATGACACCTTAGGACATGTCGGCTTCTCGATTTTCATGATGGAGACAACAGTGGATAAGGTCATGGTGGCCGAGGTCGGAGGATCAGTTACACGGACGGAGTTGTGGAGGCGATGGAGTCAGCCAGGTGTTAGATGACTCTCAGGAGTAGCAGTGATAAGTGGGGCGGCAACATTTGTGGATTTCATCTTTGGTGGTACCCCTTGGGCATCGAGTCGTGACTTTCAGGGTGAAAACTTAAGGTCTGACCTTTATTGGTTGTGCCTGGCGACTGCCTTGCTGAAGGAATTGTTTTGAGAGCGCGGACTTTCTCCAGGCTGAAAACCTAAGATCTTGGATCGGGCAACGATGGCGCTTGTGCACCATTCCCTTCTTGGAGGTGTTGCTTTTGGAGACCTTTTATGTTTTCCGGGTGTTGTATTTGGGGGTGGTATGAGTGCTGCTATTCAAAGGAGTTGAGTGCTGCTATTCAAAGGAGTTGAGTGCTGTGGCGGGACTTTTGTTTTTTCCTTTCTTTTTATTTTCTCTTTTGGCCGTGTGCATTCTAGATGTCTTAACAACATCTTATACGTGCAGAGGCTGTGTGTAATTGGTATCATCGCGATATTAATATATTTCCCTTTTCAAAAAAAAATAATATAAGGGCGACTACACTCATCTACATACCTGCAAATATAGGACCAACGATCAGGACAACGGTTACCACATGGTGAGACTCCGAAGTCCTTGTGTCTTGTTTCCTACTCCCTCCGTTTCTAAATATAAGCCATTTTATAGATTCCAATACGAACTACATACGGAGCAAAATGAATGAATCTACACTTGAAAATATGTCTAAATACAACCGTATGTACTCCGTATTGAAATATCTAAAAAGCCTTATATTTAGAAAGGAAGGGAGTAAAACAGAAGATCAAAGATAGAATATACGTAAAATCCAGAGGCATACTGTATGCAGCCTTAGCACTTTTAGCACCGAAATCTCAAACTTGTGATATTCGAAGAGCTCAACATGATATTTTGTTATGAAAATTTGTAAACACCTACAAAGTTTGAGCATAGTTGATGTTGCAAAATTTCAGATTTTTTGAATTTATTTTCTGTTTTCTTTAACTTACAGTTCATAGAGGGTCTAGGGGCACCCGGGAGCTGAAAAACCATTGTCCATTTTTGATGGAAAAACACAGAAAGTATAATTTTTTTGCTACAAATAGTACTAGTTTTTTTAGAGAACTTCGCTGCATTTTAGTGATCAACGATGTTCAGAGAAGTTGTTACGTGATCATGTGGCACAACAAGCCGAACATGACGTCCAAAATTTAAATCTAGACAACATTTGGTTAAACTTCAACTTCATGATTGCTACCTCGACTATTATAGGTGAAGTTGCATTCGTTGAAATTACACAAGCATTGATTGACTATGGCTCCATGATGTCCACCCACTTTATCCGAGATATCCTTTACAATTGTGGCACAATCCAATGCTATTAGGATCCGTCTGACTAGTACATCATAGACAAGGTCTTGCTCTTGAGCTTACCGTCACGCTAGGTCTTTAGAGTCGTGCATCTATTATGCCACTAAATGCAACAAAACATGAGCCAAGATAGAGGCCGCTTTGGTCTCGGCAAATAGCCGCAACAGGTCCTTCCATCATTTCTTAAAACTGCACCATCAAAATTTCTTAAAACCAACCCCTTAGGCGGGATCCAAGGCAGACGTTGGGTTTTGGGTCTGCTAGCCGCGAGAGCTATGTCTCGCCTAAAGCGGTACATAAGGATGGGCCGGCCCAATAGGGGTTCCTGGGAGCAGGTATCAGTGCATTTTCTTTTTGTTTTCCATTTGTTTTTTGTCTTCTTTTTTTGTTTTTATTTTTTCTTTATATTTTGGTTTCTTTGTACTTTTGTCGGTTTTCTAGGTTTTCATTCTCTATCCAGTTTTTATCAGTTTTTTTTTAGTTTTTTCCTTTTTATTTTTTTCAACATGCGTCTACATTTTTTCACGCACAATATACATTTTTTTATATGGATATTTCTCATAAATTTTTATCATTTTTAAAATAATTTACTAACATTTGTTTCAAAGTATATATGTTGTACTTGTTGGGGAACATAGAATTTTTTTCCTACAATCACGCAATATCTATCTAGGAGAAGTATAGCAACAAGCGGGGAGAGTGTGTCCATGTACCCTCGTAGACTGAAAGCGGAAGCGTTAGTTAACACGATTGATATAGTCGAACGTCTTCATGATCCAACCGATCCAAGTATCGAACGTATGGCACCTCCGTGTTCAGCATAAGTTCAGCACGATGACGTCCCTCGAGCTCTTGATCCAGTAGAGGGTCGAGGGAAAGTTCCGTCAGCACGACGGCGTGGCGACGGTCTTGGTGATGTGATCCACGCAAGGCTTCGCCTAATCACTACGACAATATGACCGAGGTGGTAAACTATTGTGATAGTCTGGCTTAATAGGGATGATAGACTACTCATATCAATAAGGAATTCCTTCTTTTCCGGAAGCCCATTCGGACAGAACTCCAAAGTTAAGCGTGCTTAGCTTGGAGTAATTTCAGGATGAGTGACCGACCGGGAAGTTACTCCCTGGTGCGCACGAGTGAGGACAAAGTACGCAGAAAAGACTAGTATTGATCTGTGGGGCCAGTCTAGATCCCGCCAGGAGTAACGACCACCGGCGGGTGTGTCCGGGGTGTTACAAGTTGATATCAGAGCCGACCCTCGCGGTTATACGGATGTTTGCGGACAGGTGCGCGGACATGTTGTGCATGGCATTTGTGACCCGTCGTGGCACATGGCATGGCACATGTGCCGGACTGGAAGCACAGACGTTTGTGCCAAGACGGAACGTTCCTGTGGCCCAACGAGGACGTCGGTTTCTCTGAGTGAGGGTGTATGTGATAGCCTGGCTTAATAGGGATGATAGACTACTATTCCAATGTATCTATAATTTATGAAGCATTCATGATATTTTATTATATGTTTTGAATGATTATGGGTTTTATTATACACTTTTATATTACTTTTGGGACTAACCTATTAACCGGAGGCCTAGCCCATATTGTTGTTTTATTGCCTGTTTCAGTATTTTGAAGAAAAAGAATATCAAACGGAGTCCAAACGGAATGAAACCTTCGGCAGCGTGATTTTTTTGAAGAATATGATCCTAGAGACTTGGAGTTCACGTGAGAAGATCCTCGAGGAGGCCAGGATATAGGAGGGCGCGCCCCCTGTTTCGTGGGCCCCTCGAGCACCTCCCGACCGACTTCTTTTGCCTATATAGTCCCACGTACCCTAAAAACATCCACGGAGAAGATAGATTGGGAGTTCCGCCACCGCAAGCCTCTGTAGCCACCAAAAACCTCTCGGGAGCCCGTTCCGGCACCCTGCCGGAGGGGGAACCCATCACCGGTGGCCATCTTCATCATCCCGGCGCTATCCATGACGAGGAGGGAGTAGTTCACCCTCGGGGCTGAGGATATGTACCAGTAGCTATGTGTTTGATCTCTCTCTCTCTCTCTCTCTCTCGTGTTCTCTCTATGGCATGATCTTGATGTATCGCAAGCTTTGCTATTATAGTTGGATCTTATGATGTTTCTCCCCCCTCTACTCTCTTGTGATGAATTGAGTTTCCCTCTTGAAGTTATCTTATCGGATTGAGTCTTTGATTTGAGAACACTTGATGTATGTCTTGCCGTGTTTATCTGTGGTGACAATGGGATATCAGGTGCCACTTGATGTATGTTTTGGTGACCAACTTGCAGGTTCCGCCCATGAACCTATGCATAGGGGTTGGCACACATTTTCTTGACTCTCCGGTAGAAACTTTGGGTCACTCTTTAAAGTACTTTGTGATGGTTGAATAGATGAATCTGAGATTGTGTGATGCAAATCGTATAATCATTCCCACGGATACTTGAGGTGACAATGGAGTATCTAGGTGACATTAGGGTTTTGGTTGATTTGTGTCTTAAGGTGTTATTCTAGTACAAACTCTTGAATAGATCGATCCGAAAGAATAACTTTGAGGTGGTTTCGTACCCTACCATAATCTCTTCATTTGTTCTCCGCTATTAGTGGCTTTGGAGTGACTCTTTGTTGCATGTTGAGGGATTGTTATATGATCTATCTATGTTATTAATGTTGAGAGAACTTGCACTAGTGAAAGTATGAACCCTAGGCCTTGTTTCCTATCATTGCAATACTGTTTACACTCACTTTTATCATTAGTTACCTTGCTGTTTTTATATTTCCAGATTACAAAAACCTTTATCTACTATCCATATTGCACTTGTATCACCATCTCTTCGGCGAACTAGTGCACCTTTACAATTTACCATTATATTCGGTGTGTTGGGGAAACAAGAGACTTTTTGTTATTTGGTTGCAGGGTTGTTTGAGAGAGACCATCTTCATCCTACGCCTCCTACGGATTGATAAACCTTAGGTCATCCACTTGAGGGAAATTTGCTACTGTCCTACAAACCTGTGCACTTGCAGGCCCAACAACGTCTACAAGAAGAACGTTGTGTAGTAGACATCAAGCTCTTTTCTGGCGCCATTACCGGGGAGGCTAGGTAAGCGGCACTCACACCCCGTCAACTAAGCTCTTTTCTGGCGCCATTGCCGGGGAGGTGAGTGCTTGAAGGTATATCTTTAGATCTTGCAATCAAATCTTTTTGTTTCTTGTTTTATCACTAATTTAGTTTATAAAAGAAAACTACAAAAAATGGAGTTAAGTTTGTCTCATACGCTTCGTCTTTTTAATATATTTTGTGAGTATGATGGAAAGGAAAATTGTGCTCAAGTGCTAGAAGAAGAGTGCATTAAAATGCTTGGTACTGAATCTTTGAATCATGAGCATGATTGCAATGTTGTTAGTATGAACTCCTTGAATATCCTTAGTACTAATGATGATGGCTCTAGTCATGATGAAAATATCTCCTATAAGCATGTCAACTTTTGTGGAGTGCATGTTTGCATGAACACACCAAATAGAGAAGATATATATTGCAAGACGCATAAGCATTTAGAAACTAAATGGTTGCAAGAAAGGCTAGATGTGAGTTCTGAAAATTTAAATTTCCTTTGCCGTACTTGTGAACTTTGCAATGAACGTGGTCATTTACATCTCAAATGTAAATTGTTTCAAGACCGAATTGTGTCCAAAAATTGTGATGAGTTGATCTCCCTTGCACATTATAATGAACTTAATTTGCTTTGGGTTATCAAGAGTTGAAACGTTTAACTAAGCCTATTCCAGAATTTAATCTTGAGCATTTCCTTGATATTGATCTAGAAAAGATTTATATGTTTTGTGCGGAGAATTGCATTGAAAATCCTTATATTGCCAATTACCTAAATAAAAGAAAGCAAATAGAAGATGATGAGAATACTAATGAAAGGGAAGAGACTTCCCAATCTCCTCCTATTATTTCTTATGATGAATCAGGTAACGAGGAGGAGCTTTCTATTCAACCAATCTCATCTATAAGGAGCTCAAAGAAGAAGGTTGAACCCACACATAATGTGAAGAATAAAAGGAAAATAAGGGGCAACAAAGGTAAAAAGGTATCCCTTCCAAATGATGTTGCTCCTACTACTCATTGTGATGATGATAATTGTTATACTATTGGTGCTATCCATACTATTAATGATGAGAGTGATTATGCTTATGATATGAAAAGGCCCAAGCTTGGGGAAGCTATGTTTGATGAGAATGACATATTTGAGAATATATTTGCTGAAATTAATGTTTGTCCCAAGCTTGGGGATGCTACGTTTAATGAAGATGATATTTTTAGCATCCCAAGTTTTGATATGCAAAGTTGTTATGATGATAGCATGCCTCCTACCTATGATAATTATATTGATGAAAGTGGGTTGGGAAGAGTGTCAACTTTAGGAAGTAGTGATCCCACTATTTTGGAGGATGTTGAATTTTATTGTGATGAATATGAAAGTGGATTTGGAATAGAGTCAACTTTATTTAGTGATGATTCCACTATATTGGGAGAGGTTTCAATCGATTATGATGAGAACGAAGTTGCTACTTATGATGATTATTGTGATGAAACTTATGCTATAAAAAGTAGTGATGATTATATTTATAAAAATTGTCATGATTATGATTACCCTTTTTCTGAACATTACTCTTTTAATGTGGAAATAATTTTTAGTGTTCAAGTCTCTTATGATACTCCCACTATTCCGAATGAGAAGAATTTTGCTTATGTGGAGAGTAGTAAATTTTCTATGCTTGTAGATCATGAAAAGAATGCTTTAGGTGATGGTTGTATTGTTTAATTCATTCATGATTCTACTAAAAATTATTATGAGGGAGGAATATATGCTTGTAGGAATTGCAATAATGTCAAGTTTCCTCTCTATGTGTTGAAAATCTTGAAGTTATGCTTGTTTTGCCGTCCTATGCTAGTTGATTATTGTTCCCATAAGTTGTTTGCTCACAAAGTCCCTATGCATAGGAAGTGTGTTAGACTTAAATGTGCTAGTCATATGCTTCATGATGCTCCCGTTATGTTTAATTCTTATCTTTTATATGAGCATCATTGTCATCGTCATGCCTAGCTAGAAAGGCATTAAAGAAAAACGCTTGTTGGGAGACAACCCAATATTTATCCTTACTGCTTTTGTGTGTCCACATGATTATGCTACTGTAGTAATCATGTTTTATGGCTTTTATCTAAATAAAGTGCCAAGTAAGACCTTTAGGATAGCTTACGGTGATAGTTGTGTTGATCCTGCTGAAAATCAGAAACTTTTGCATCCAGTAAATTAGTTTTGTTAATTCACAGAAACGTGCGTATGGTCTGATTATTTTTGATCTGGATTGGCACACAAATTTCTTAGGACTTACTAATTTGGTAGGATTTTTTGGAGTTCCATAAGTATACGTTTGATACAGATTACTACAGATTGTTCTGCTTTTGACAGATTCCGTTTTCTGTGTGTTGTTTGCTTATTTTGATGCATCTATGGCTAGTATTAAGTGGTATGAACCATAGATAAGTTGGAATACAGTAGATATTACACCAATATGAATTAAGAATGAGTTCATTAAAGTACCTAAGTGGTTGTTTTACTTTCTTATACTAACGGAGCTTACGAGTTTTCTGTTGAGTTTTGTGTTGTGGAGTTTTCAAGTTTTGGGTAAAGATTCGATAGACTATGGAATAAGGAGTGGTAAGAGCCTAAGCTTGGGGATGCCCAAGGCACCCCAAGGTAATATTCAAGGACAACCAAGAGCCTAAGCTTGGGGATGCCCAAAGCACCCCAAGGTAATATTCAAGGACAACCAAGAGCCTAAGCTTGGGGATGCCCCGGAAGGCATCCCCTCTTTCGTCTTTGTTCATCGGTAACTTTACTTGGAGCTATATTTTTATTCACCACATGATATGTGTTTTGCTTGGAGCGTCATTTTCTTTTGTTAGTATTTGCTTGCTGTTATTTAGAATAATATTTTGCATCTTTATTTTCAATAAAAATCTCGAGGATAGCCTTTACCATGCTTATTTTGCTAGTATACATGTTGCTGTTTGAAAACAAAAAGTTTACCGCTGTTGCAAAAATTCCCTAGAAAAGTCAGAGAATGGTATAATGTTGAAACTTTTTGCATATTTAGATCTGATAAATTTACTATAGTGGTAATTTTCCCTCATAATTTTTGGAGTTAGGGAAGTATTGATACTCTTGCATTCTTTACACACTGTACTGTTTTGGCAGATTGCTGTTATGTTTGCACTGTTTGCATATGTTTGCTTGTTTAATGATTCTATTTCAGGATAGGAGTATTAAATATGCAGAGGCATTTAGTATTCAATGTTGAATAATAATTTTAGTGATTTGTTACAGTAGAAAATGATAAGGTTTTGCATTGGTTTATACTAACCTATCTCATGAGTTCTTGTTGAGTTTGGTGTGAATGAAGCTTTTGATAAATAGAGAAACCATGATATGAGAGGAATTAAGGAGACACAAAAGTTCAAGCTTGGGGATGCCCAAGGCACCCAAATATAATATTTCAAGAAGTCTCAAGCATCTAAGCTTGGGGATGCCCCGGTAGGCATCCCGCCTTTCTTCTCCAACAACTATCGGTTAGTATCGGTTGAGCCTAAGTTTTTGCTTCTTCACATGAGTTGTGCTATCCTTGCAATGTCATTTTATTTTGTTTTGCTTGATGTTTGAATACAATACCAAGATCTGAAATTCTTTAATGAGAGAGAGTCTTTGCATAGTTACATAATTATTTAGCTACTCATTGATCATCACTTATATCTTGTTGGAGTAGTTTGTCATTTACTCGTGTGCTTCACTTATATCCTACCGGTAAATGTTTGAATGAGTTGAATGTCATAAATCTGAAATTATATATGCCTCATTTTCTTATCCCATGGGGAGTAATGACTTCACATCTAAGAAGTAGAGGTTGTAAATTTATTGAAGGTTAGCAAGCATTGTATTGGTCATTTGAACAATTCATGAAAGAATATTGAAGGAAGAGAGATTTCACATATAAATATACTATCCTAGACATCTTTTATAATTGGGAGCACTCATTAAGTATGACATGCTAAAGAGTTGATGTTGGACAAGGAAGACAACGTAATAGTTTGTGTTTTCCGACATCTCAGTTAAAGTATATTGTCATGGATCATTCAAACATGTTGAGCTTGCCTTTCCCCCTCATGCTAGCCAGAATTCCTTGCACCAAGTAGAGATACTACTTGTGCTTCCAAACATCCTTAAACCCAGTTTTGCCATGAGAGTCCACCATACCTACCTATGGATTGAGTAAGATCCTTCAAGTAAGTTGTCATCGGTGCAAGCAATAAAAATTGCTCTCTAAATATGCATGACTTATTAGTGGGGAGAAAATAAGCTTTGTACGATCTTGTTATGGAAGCAATACAAGCGATAGACTGCATAATAAAGGTCCATATACAAGGGGAAATATAAAGTGACATTCTTTCGCATTAAGATTTTGTGTATCCAACCCTAAAAGCGCATGACAACCTCTACTTCCCTCTCCGAAGGGCCTATCTTTTACTTTATGCAAGAGTCAAGGTGATCTTCACCTTTCCCTTTTTCATTTTATCCTTTGGCAAGCACTTTGTGTTGGGGTGATCCTGATATATATATCCAATTGAATGTAAGTTAGCATGAACTATTATTGTTGACATCACCCAAAGGTGAATACGTTGGGAGACAACACTATAAGCCCCTATCTTTCTCAGTGTCCGATTGAAACTCCATAACCATTAGTATTGCGTGAGTGTTAGCAATTGTAGAAGACTATATGATAGTTGAGTATGTGGAGTTTGCTATTCCTGAAAATAAGATGAATTGCAATTGTTTGATGACTGAGAATGAAGTTTGCTAGTTTTCAAGAAAGTTTATGGTCTATGCTTTGACATGTGAACTCCTTGTTACTTTATCGTGAGAAGTTTTATGAGATGAACTATTGTTATGACATATTATCATGCTAGAAAAGGTGATTGAAATTATGAATGATCAAACTTGTGCACCTTCTAGCATTCACACTTCATAAATTCTTTCTTTTATCATTTACCTACTCGGGGACGAGTAGGAATTAAGCTCGGGGATGATGATACGTCTCCAACGTATCTATAATTTATGAAGCATTCATGCTATTTTATTATCTGTTTTGAATGATTATGGGCTTTATTATACACTTTTATATTACTTTTGGGACTAACCTATTAACCGGAGGCCCAACCCATATTGCTGTTTTATTGCTTGTTTCAATATTTCGAAGAAAAGGAATATCAAACGGAGTCCAAACGGAATGAAACCTTCGGCAGCGTGATTTTTTGGAAGAATATGATCCTGGAGACTTGGAGTTCACGTCAAAAGATCCTCGAGGAGGCCAGGAGATAGGGGCGCCCCCCTACTGGGCGCACCCCCTGTCTCGTGGGCCCCTCGAGCACCTCCCGACCGACTTCTTTCGCCTATATAGTCCCACGTACCCTAAAAACATCCACGGAGAAGATAGATTGGGAGTTCCACCGCCGCAAGCCTCTGTAGCCACCAAAAACCTCTCGGGAGCCCGTTCTGGCACCCTGCCGGAGGGGGAACCTATCACCGGTGGCCATCTTCATCATCCTGGGGCTATCCATGACGAGGAGGGAGTAGTTCACCCTCGGGGCTGAGGGTATGTACCAATAGCTATGTGTTTGATCTCTCTCTCTTGTGTTCTCTCTATGGCACGATCTTGATGTATCGCGAGCTTTGCTATTATAGTTGGATCTTATGATGTTTCCCCCCCTTCTACTCTCTTGTGATGAATTGAGTTTCCCTCTTGAAGTTATCTTACCGGATTGAGTCTTTGATTTGAGAACACTTGATGTATGTCTTGCCGTGTTTATCTGTGGTGACAATGGGATATCACGTGCCACTTGATGTATGTTTTGGTGACCAGCTTGCGGGTTCCGCCCATGAACCTATGCATAGGGGTTGGCACACGTTTTCTTGACTCTCCGGTAGAAACTTTGGGGCACTCTTTGAAGTACTTTGTGATGGTTGAATAGATGAATCTAAGATTGTGTGATGCATATCGTATAATCATCCCCACGGATACTTGAGGTGACAATGGAGTATCTAGGTGACATTAGGGTTTTTGGTTGATTTGTGTCTTAAGGTGTTATTCTAGTACGAACTCTTGAATAGATCGATCCCAAAGAATAACTTTGAGGTGGTTTCGTACCCTACCATAATCTCTTTGTTTATTCTCCTCTATTAGTGTCTTTGGAGTGACTCTTTGTTGCATGTTGAGGGATTGTTATATGATCTATCTATGTTATTAATGTTGAGAGAACTTGCACTAGTGAAAGTATGAACCCTATGACTTGTTTCCTATCATTGCAATACCGTTTACACTCACTTTTATCATTAGTTACCTTGCTATTTTTATATTTTTCAGATTACAAAAACCTTTATCTACTATCCATATTGCACTTGTATTACCATCTCTTCGCCGAACTAGTGCACCTATACAATCTACCATTGTATTGGGTGTGTTGGGGACACAAGAGACTTTTTGATATTTGGTTACAGGGTTGTTTGAGAGAGACCATCTTCATCCTACGCCTCCTACGGATTGATAAACCTTAGGTCATCCACTTGAGGGAAATTTGCTACTGTCCTACAAACCTGTGCACTTGCAGGCCCAACAATGTCTACAAGAAGAAGGTTGTGTAGTAGACATCAACTACTCATATCAATAAGGAATTTCTTCTTTTCCGGAAGCCCATTCGGATAGAACTCCATAGTTAAGCATGCTCAGCTTGGAGTAATTTCAGGATGGGTGATCGACCAGTAGGTTGCTCCCGGGTGCGCACGACTGAGGACAAAGTGCACAGAAAAGACTAGTATTGATCTGTGGGGTCAGTCTAGATCCTGCTGATGACCCACAAGTATAGGGGATCAATTGTAGCTTTATTCGATAAGTAAGAGTGTCGAACCCAACGAGGAGCAGAAGGAAATGACAATTAGTTTTCATTAAGGTAATGTCTGCAAGTGCTGAAATTGTAAGTAGCAGAGTAGTTTGATAGCAAGATAATTTGTAACGAGCAAGTAACAATAATAGTAACAAGTATGCAGCAAGGTGGCCCAATTTTTTGAGGCAAAGTACATGCCAAAACGGTCTCTTATGATAAGCAAAGTGTTCTTGAGGGTACACGGGAATTTCATCTAGTCACTTTCATCATGTTGGTTTGATTGTGTTCGCTACTTTGATAATTTGATATGTGGGTGGACTGGTGATTAGGTGTTGTTCTTACTTGAACAAACATCCTACTTATGATTAACCCTCCCGCATGCATCCGCAACTACGAGAAAAGTATTAAGAATACTAACCATAGCATTAAACTTTTGGGTCCAATCGGTCCCTTACGGAATAGCGCATAAACTGGGGTTTAAGCTTCTGTCACTCTCGCAACCCACCATCTATTTACTACTCCACAATGCATTCCCTTAGGCCCAAATATGGTGAAGTTTCATGTAGTCGACGTTCACATGACATCACTAAGGGAATCACAACATACATACCATCAAAATATCGAACACATATCAAATTCACATAATTACTTGCAACATGATTTATCACGTGACCTCAAGAACAAAAGTAACTACTCACAAATAATAAACATGGTCATGATCAGAGGAGTATTAAATAGCATCATAGATCTGAACATATAATCTTCCACCAAATAAACCATATAGTGATCAACTACAAGATGTAATCAACACTACTAGTCACCCTAGCACCAATCTATAGTTCTGGTAACAAGATTGAATACAAGAGATGAACCAGGGTTTGACATGAGATGGTGCTGAATATGTTGATGGATATTGCCCTCCCCAAGATGGGAGAGTTGTTGGTGATGATGATGACAATGATTTCCCTCTCCGGGAGGGAAGTTCCCCCGGCAAAATTGCTCCACCGGAGGGCAAAAGTGGTCCTGCCCAAGTTCTGCCTCGAGACGGCGGTGCTCCATCCCGAAAGACTTCTCCTCATTTTTTGTAGGTAAAAATGACTTATATACCATAAGATGGACACCAGAGGTGGGCCGAGGAGGCTACAACCCACCAGGGCGCGCTTGGGCTGCCTGGCGCACCCAGGTGGGTTGTGCCCACCTGGTGGCCCCCCTCTCGTAGTTATTGGCTCCAATATTTCTTTATTCCATAAAAAATCTCCGTGAAGTTTCAGCTTGTTTGGAGTTGTGCAGAATAGGTGGCCCGACGTAGCTTTTTTAGGTCTAGATTTCCAGCTGCCGGAGTTCTCCCTCTTGGTGTATACCTTGCAAATTATGAGAGAAAAGGCATTGGAATTACTCCAAAAAGCATTAATATGGATAAAAACATTATAAATAACAGTAAGAAAACATGATGCAAAATGGATGCATCAACTCCCCCAAGCTTAGACCTAGAACAGTAAGAAAACATGATGCAAAAAGCATTATTGTTGGAATCAACAATATAAGGTCTAAACTTATCACAACCAAACACAACTGATAAGAATTCTTTTTCAGTAGTAGCATAATTTCTTTGAGCACTGTATAGAGTTTTACTAGCATAACGAATAACATTCAATTTCTTATCAACTATTTGTCCTAGAACAACACCCACAGCATAATCACTAGCATCACACATAATTTTAAAAGGCAAGTTCCAATCAAGTGGCTGAACAATAGGTGTAGAAATTAAGGCTTTCTTGAGTGTTTCAAAGGCTTCTAAACAATCATCATCAAAAACAAAAGGAATATCCTTTTGCAAAAGATTGGTGAGAGGCCTAGAAATTTTAGAGAAGTCTTTAATAAACCTCCTATAGAAACTAGCATGACCTAGGAAACTACGAATACCCTTTATGTCCTTAGGACATGGCATTTTCTCAATTGCATCAACCTTAGCTTGGTCCACTTCAATACCACTTTTAGAACTTTTATGACCCAAGGCAATGCCTTCATTAACCATAAAGTGGCACTTCTCCCAATTCAAGACAAGATTTGTTTGTTCACATCTCTGCAAAACTTGATCAAGATTGCTTAAACAATCATCAAAAGACTTCCCATAAATAGAAAATTCATCCATGAAAGCCTCAACAATCTTTTCACAAAAGTTAGAGAATATAGCAGTCATACATCTTTGAAAGGTAGCATGTGCATTGCATAAACCAAAGGGCATACGTCTATAAGCATAGGTTCCAAAAGGACAAGTAAAAGTGGTATTTTCTTGATCAGGTTGAGAAACAGGTATTTGTGAAAAGCCAGAATATCCATCAAGGAAGCAAAAATGTGTGTGCTTAGATAACCTTTTAAGCATTTGATCAATAAAAGGCAAAGGGTAATGATCTTTTCTAGTAGCTTTGTTTACTTTTCTGAAATCAATTACCATTCTATAGCCTGTTACAATTCTTTGTGGAATAAGTTCATTCTTATCATTAGGTACAACAGTTATACCTCCTTTCTTAGGGACACAATGAACATGACTTACCCAGCTACTAACAGCTATAAGATAGATTATACCCGCTTCCAGAAGTTTTAATATTTCCGTTCTTACCACCTCTTTCATCTTCAGATTTAACCAACATTGGTGATCAACAACTGGTTTAGCATCAGGTTCCATATTAATTTTGTGCTAATATAGAGTGGGACTAGTGCCCTTTTAATCATCAAGAGTATATCCAATAGCAGCTCGGTGCTTCCTTAGAACTTTCAATAATCTTTATTCTTCATGTTCTGAAAGGTTAGCACTGATAATAACAAGATATATTTTCTTTTCATCAAGATAAGCATATTCCAAAGTGTCTGGCAATTGTTTTAATTCAAACACAAGATCACCTTTAGGTGGAGGAGGACCTCCTAGAGTTTGAATAGGCAAATTGTGTTTAAGTAGAGGACGTTGTTCAAAGAAAATCTTATCTATTTCATTTCTTTCATGCATATGTAAATTATTTTCATGGTCCAGCAAGTATTGTTCTAAAGGATCAGTAGGTGGCACAACAATAGAAGCAAGACCAATTAATTCATCCTTACTAGGCAATTCTTTTGCATGATGATTTCTACTAAACTTGGAAAAACTAAACTCATGAGACTCATCACCAAAACTAACACCAACAGTTTGTTTCTTACAATCTATCTTAGCATTAACTTTGTTCAAGAAAGGTCTACCAAAAATAATGGGATAGAAGTCATCTTGTGGGCAATCAAGAACAAGAAAATCGGTAGGGTATTATATTTTCCCACACAAGACTTCAACATCTCTAATAATCCCAAAAGGTGATATGATATCTCTATTAGCAAGTTTAATAGTAACATATATGTCTTCTATCTCTGCAGGTGCTATGTCTTTCTTAATTTCTTGATATAAAGTGTAAGGAATATCACTCACACTAGCACCCATGTCACACAAACCATGATATAGTGATCTCCTATTTTACCTGAAATGATAGGCATGCCAACAACTAGTCTATGTTTATCCCTTTTATCGGGTTTAGCAATTCTAGCAGCTTCTGCACATAAGTAAATAGCATGCCCATCTATATCTTCTTCTAAGAGGTCTTTAACCATAGCAACATTAGGTTCCATCCTAATTTGTTCATCTGGTTTAGGTGTTCTAACATAGCTTTTGTTAACCACAGTTGAAACTTTAGCATGTTCCTTTATCCTTATAGGAAAAGGTGGTTTCTCAATAAAAGCAGTAGGAACAACTGGATCAACATTATAGAGTATAGTTTCTTCTTTAACTGGTACTGGTTTTTTAATTTCATCTTTAATAGGTGGGTGATATTTAAACCACTTATCTTTAGGGAGTTCAACATGAGTAGCAAATGATTCACAAAAGGAAGCTACTATCTCAGAGTCAAGTCCATATCTAGTGCTAAACTTTTGAAAAGCATCGGTATCCATAAAAGGTTTAACACAATCATACTTAAGCTTTATACCTGACTCTTTACCTTCATGGAGTTCCCAATCTTCAGAGTTGCGTTTAATTCTTTCCAAAAGATCCCACTCGAATTCAATAGTTTTCTTCATAAAAGAACCAGCACAAGAAGTGTCCAGCATGGTTTGATCATTGTGAGAAAGCCAAGCATAAAAGTTCTGAATAATAATTTCTCTTGAGAGCTCATGATTGGGGCATGAATATAACATTGACTTAAGCCTCCCCCAAGCTTGAGCGATACTTTCTCCTTCGCCAAAAATTATATATATAATTCCGATCACGATGAACTAGATGCATAGGATAATTTTTTTGGTGGAACTCCAATTTTAAACGATTCCAATTCCATGATCCAATACCATCGCATAGCCTATACCATGCCAATGCTTTTCCCTTCAAAGATAAAGGGAAAACCTTTCATCACCTCATCTCCGGGTAAACCTGCAAGCTTGAACAATCCACAAATTTGTTCTACATATATCAAGTGCATATTAGGATGTTCGCTTCCATCTCCTGCATAAGGATTAGCTAGCAGTGTTGGGGAACATAGTAATTTCAAAAAGAAATCCTACACACACGCAAGATCATGGTGATGCATAGCAACAAGAGGGGAGAGTGTCATCCATGTACCCTCGTAGACCGCAAGCGGAAGCGTTATGATAACGCGGTTGATGTAGTCGTACGTCTTCACGATCGACCGATCCTTAGTACCGAACATACGACACCTCCGTGATCTGCACATGTTCAGCTCGGCGACGTCCCGCGAACTCACGATCTAGTAGAGATTTGAGGGAGAGCTTCGTCAGCACGACGGCATGATGACGGTAATGATGAAGCTACCGGCGCAGGGCTTCGCCTAAGCACTACGACGATATGACCGAGGTGGATTATGGTGGAGGGGGGCACCGCACACGGCTAAAAGATCAATGATCAACTTTTGTGTTGTAGGGTGCCCCCTGCCCCCGTATATAAAGGAGCAAGGAGGGGAGGCCGGCCGGCCCCTTGAGGGCACGCCAAGAGGAGGAGTCCTCCTCCTAGTGGGAGTAGGACTCCCCTTTCCTAGTCCCACTAGGAGGGGGAAGGAAGGAGTGGGAGAGGGGGAAAGCAAGGGGGCGCCCTCCCTTCTATTCGGACTCAAGGGGAGGGGGCGTGCTGCGTGCCCTGTCCGGCCCCTCTCTCTCTCCACTAGGGCCCATCAAGGCCCATTAGTCCCCGGGGGGTTCCGGTAACCCTCCGGCACTCCGATTTTCTCCAGAATCACCCGGAACACTTTCGGTGTCCGAATATAGCCATCCAATATATCGATCTTTATGTCTCGACCATTTCGAGACTCCTCGACATGCTCGTGATATCATCCGGGACTCTGAACAACCTTCGGTACATCAAATCACATAAACTCATAATACCGATCGTCACCGAACATTAAGCGTGCGGACCCTAGGGGTTCGAGAACTATGTAGACATGACCAAGACATGTCTCCAGTCAATAACCAATAGCGGAACCTGGATGCTCATATTGGTTCCTACATATTCTATGAAGATCTTTATAGGTCAAACCTCATAACAACATACGTTGTTCCCTTTGTCATCGGTATGTTACTTGCCCGAGATTCGGTCGTCAGTATCTCAATACCTAGTTCAATATCATTACCGGCAAGTCTCTTTACTCGTTCCGTAATGCATCATCCCGCAACTAACTCATTAGTCACATTGCTTGCAAGGCTTATAGTGATGTGCATTACCGAGAGGGCCCAGAGATACCTCTCCGACAATCGGAGTGACAAATCCTAATCTCGATCTATGCCAACTCAACAAGCACCATCGGAGACACTTGTAGAGCACCTTTATAATCACCCAGTTACGTTGTGACGTTTGGTAGCACACAAAGTGTTCCTCTGGTATTCGGGAGTTGCATAATCTCATAGTCATAGTAACATGTATAAGTCATGAAGAAAGCAATAGCAATATACTAAACGATCAAGTGCTAAGCCAATGGAATGGGTCAAGTCAATCACATCATTCTCTAATGATGTGATCCCTTTAATCAAATGACAACTCATGTGTATGGCTAGGAAACTTAACCATCTTTGATTCAACGAGCTAGTCAAGTAGAGGCATACTAGTGACACTCTGTTTGTCTATGTATTCACAAATGTACTAAGTTTCCAGTTAATACAATTCTAGCATGAATAATAAACATTTATCATGATATAAGGAAATATAAATAACAACTTTATTATTGCCTCTATGGCATATTTCCTTTAGTCTCCCACTTGCACTAGAGTCAATAATCTAGATTACACAGTAATGATTCGAACACCCATGGAGTCTTGGTGTTGATCATGTTTTGCTCGTGAGAGAGGCTTAGTTAATGGGTCTGCAACATTTAGATCCGTATGTATCTTGCAAATCTCTATGTCTCCCTCATTGACTTGATCGCAGATGGAATTGAAGCGTCTCTTGATGTGCTTGGTTCTCTTGTGAAATCTGGATTCCTTTGCTAAGGCAATTGCACCAGTATTGTCACAAAAGATTTTCATTGGACCCGATGCACTAGGTATGACACCTAGATCGGATATGAATTCCTTCATCCAGACTCCTTCATTTGCTGTTTCCGAAGCAGCTATGTACTCCGCTTCACATGTAGATCCTACCACGACACTTTGCTTAGAACTGCACCAACTGACAGCTCCATCGTTCAATATAAACACGTATCCGGTTTGTGACTTAGAGTCATCTGGATCAGTGTCAAAGCTTGCAACAATGTAACCATTTACGACGAGCTCTTTGTCACCCTCATAAATGAGAAACATATCCTTAGTCCTTTTCAGGTATTTCAGGATGTTCTTGACCGTTGTCCAGTGATCCACTCCTGGATTACTTTGGTACCTACCTGCTAGACTTATAGCAAGGTACACATCAGGTCTGGTACACAACATTGCATACATGATAGAGCCTATGGCTGAAGCATAGGGAACACCTTTCATTTTCTCTCTATCTTCTGCAGTGGTCAGGCATTGAGTCTGACTCAACTTCACACCTTGTAACACAGGCAAGAACCCTTTCTTTGCTTGATCCATTTTGAACTTCTTCAAATTTTTATCAAGGTATGTGCTTTGTGAAAGTCCAATTAAGTGTCTTGATCTATCTCTATAGATCTTGATACCCAATATATAAGCAGCTTCACCGAGGTCTTTCATTGAATTTTTTTATTCAAATATCCTTTTATGCTATCGAGGAATTCTATATCATTTCCAATCAACAATATGTCATCCACATATAATATTAGAAATTCTATAGAGCTCCCACTCACTTTCTTGTAAATACAGGCCTCTCCAAATGTTTGTATAAAACCATATGCTTTGATCACACTATCAAAACATTTATTCCAACTCCGAGATGCTTGCACAAGTCCATAAATGGATCGCTAGAGTTTGCACACTTTGTTAGCATCATTTGGATCGATAAAACCTTCCGGTTGCATCATATACAACTCTTCTTCCAGAAATCCATTCAGGAATGCAGTCTTTACATCCATTTGCCAAATTTCATAATCATAAAATGCGGCAATTGCTAACATGATTCAGACGGACTTAAGCATCACTACAGGCGAGAAGGTCTCATCATAGTCACCTCCTTGAACTTGTCAAAAACCTTTTGCAACAAGTCAAGCTTTGCAGATAGTAACTTTACTGTCAGCGTCAGTCTTCTTCTTGAAGATCCATTTATTCTCGATGGCTAACCGATCACCGGGCAAGTCAACCAAATTCCACACTTTGTTCTCATACATGGATCCTATCTCAGATTTCATGGCCTCAAGCCATTTCCCGGAATCTAGGCTCATCATCGCTTCCTCATAGTTCGTAGGTTCGTCATGGTCAAGTAATATGACCTCCAGAACAGGATTACCGTGCCACTCTGGTGCGGATCTTACTCTGGTTGACCTACGAGGTTCTGTAGTAACTTGATCTGAAGTTACATGATCATCATCATTAGCTTCCTCACTAATTCGTGTAGGAGTCATAGGAACCGATTTCTATGATGAACGACTTTCCAATAAGGGAGCAGGTACAGTTACCTCATCAAGTTCTACTTTCCTCCCACTCACTTCTTTCGAGAGAAACTCCTTCTATAGAAAGGATCCATTCTTAGTAACGAATGTCTTGCCTTTGGATCTGTGATAGAAGGTGTACCCAACAATTTCCTTTGGGTATCCTATGAAGACACATTTCTTCGATTTGGGTTCGAGCTTATCAGGGTGAAGCTTTTCACATAAGCATTGCAGCCCCAAACTTTAAGAAACGACAACTTTGATTTCTTGCCAAACCACAGTTCATAAGGTGTCATCTCAACAGACTTAGATGGTGCCCTATTTAACATGAATGCAACCGTCTCTAAAGCATAACCCCAAAATGATAGCGGTAAATCAGTAAGAGACATCATAGATCGCACCATATCTAGTAAAGTACGATTACGACGTTCGGACACACCATTACGCTGTGGTGTTCCGGGTGGTGTTAGTTGCGAAACTATTCCACATTGTTTCAAATGAAGACCAAACTCGTAACTCAAATATTCCCCTCCATGATCAGATTTTAGAAACTTTATTTTCTTGTTACGATGATTTTCCACTTCACTCTGAAATTCTTTAAACTTTTCAAATGTTTCAGACTTATGTATCATTAAGTAGATATACCCATATCCGCTTAAATCATCTGTGAAGGTGAGAAAATAACGATACCCACCGCGAGCCTCAACATTCATCGGACCACATACATCAGTATGTATGATTTCCAACAAATCTTTTGCTCGCTCCATTGTTCCGGAGAACGGAGTTTTAGTCATCTTGCCCATGAGGCATGGTTCGCAAGTACCAAGTGATTCATAATCAAGTGATTCCAAAAGTCCATCAGAATGGAGTTTCTTCATGCGCTTTACACCAATATGACCCAAACGGCAGTGCCACAAATAATTTGCACTATCATTATCAACTCTGCATCTTTTGGCTTCAATATTATGAATATGTGTATCACTACTATCGAGATTCAATAAAAATAGACCACTCTTCAGGGGTGCATGACCATAAAAGATATTACTCATATAAATAGAACAATCATTATTCTCAGATTTAAATGAATAACCGTCTCGCATCAAACAAGATCCAGATATAATGTTCATGCTCAACGCTGGCACCAAAGAACAATTATTCAGGTCTAAAACTAATCCTGAAGGTAGATGTAGAGGTAGTGTGCCGACTGCGATCACATCGACTTTGGAACCATTTCCCACGCGCATCGTCACCTTGTCCTTAGCCAATCTTTGCTTAACCCATAGTCCCTATTTCGAGTTGCAAATATTAGCAACAGAACCAATATCAAATACCCAGGTGCTACTGCGAGCATTAGTAAGGTACACATCAATAACATGTATATCACATATACCTTTGTTCACTTTGCCATCCTTCTTATCCGCCAAATACTCGGGCCAGTTCTGCTTCCAGTGACTAGTCCCTTTGCAGTAGAAGCACTCAGTCTCAGGCTTAGGTCCAGAGTTGGGCTTCTTCACTTGAGCAGCAACTTGCTTGTCGTTCTTCTTGAAGTTCCCCTTCTTCCCTTTACCCTTTTTCTTGAAATTGGTGGTCTTTTTGACCATCAACACTTGATGCTCTTTCTTGATTTCTACCTCCGCAGCCTTTAGCATTGTGAAGAGCTCGGGAATTGTCTTATCCATCCCTTGCATGTTATAGTTCATCACGAAGCTCTTGTAGCTTGGTGGTAGTGATTGAAGAATTCTGTCAATGACACTATCATCCGGAAGATTAACTCCCAGTTGAATCAAGTGATTGTTATACCCAGACATTTTGAGTATATGCTCACTGACTGAACTATTCTCCTCCATCTTGCAGCTGTAGAACTTATTGGAGACTTCATATCTCTCAATTCGGGCATTTGCTTGAAATATTAACTTCAACTCCTGGAACATCTCATATGCTCCATGACGTACAAAACGTCGTTGAAGTCCCGGTTCTAAGCCGTAAAGCATGGCACACTGAACTATCAAGTAGTCATCAGCTTTGCTCTGCCAGACGTTCATAACATCTGGTGTTGCTCCTGCAGCGGGTTTGGCACCTAGCAGTGCTTCCAGGAGTAATTCTTCTATGCAGCAATGAGGATAATCCTCAAGTTACGGACCCAGTCCTTGTAGTTGCTACCATCATCTTTCAACTTAGCTTTCTCTAGGAACGCATTAAAATTCAACGGAACAATAGCGCGGGCCATATATCTACAATAACATAGCCATGCAAAATACTATAAGGTACTAAGTTCATGATAAATTAAAGTTCAATTAATCATATTACTAAAGAACTCCCACTTAGATAGACATCCCTCTAATCATCTAAGTGATCACGTGATCCATATCAACTAAACCATGTCCGATCATCACGTGAGATGGAGTAGTTTTCAATGGTGAACGTCACTATGTTGATCATATCTACTATAGGATTCACGCTCGAACTTTCGGTCTCAGTGTTCTGAGGCCATATCTGCATATGCCTTGCTCGTCAAGTTTAACCCGAGTATTCTGAGTGTGCAAAACTGGCTTGCACCCGTTGTATGTGAACGTAGAGCTTATCACACCCGATCATCATGTGGTGTCTCGGCACGACGAACTTTCACAACGGTGCATACTCAGGGAGAACACTTGTACCTTGAAATTTAGTGAGAGATCGTCTTATAATGCTACCGTCGGACTAAGCAAAATAAGATGCATAAAAGATAAATATCACACGCAATCAATATAAGTGATATGATATGGCCGTCATCATCTTGTGCCTTTGATCTCCATCTCCAAAGCACCGTCATGATCACCATCGTCACCGGCGCGACACCTTGATCTCCATCGTAGCATAGTTGTCACCTCGCCAACTATTGCTTCTACGACTATCGCTACCGCTTAGTGATAAAGTAAAGCAATTACATGGCGATTGCATTTCATTGAATAAAGCGACAACCATATGGCTCCTACCAGTTGTCGATAACTTCGTTACAAAACATGATCATCTCATACAATAAAATTTAGCATCATGTCTTGACCATATCACATCACAACATGCCCTGCAAAAACAAGTTAGACGTCCTCAACTTTGTTGTCGCAAGTTTTACGTAGCTGCTATGGGCTGAGCAAGAACCGTTCTTACCTAGGCATCAAAACCACAACGATATGTTGTCAAGTATGTGCTATTTTAACCTTCACAAGGACCGGGTGTAGCCACACTCGATTCAACTAAAGTTAGAGAAACTGACACCCGCCAGCCACCTGTGTGCGAAGCACGTTGGTAGAAGCAGTCTCGCATAAGCGTACGCGTAATGTCCATCCGGGCCGTTTCATCCAACAATACGGCCGAATCAAAGTATGACTTGCTGGTATGCAGTATGACTAGTATCGCCCACAACTCACTTGTGTTCTACTCGTGCATATAACATCTACGCATAAACCTGGCTCGGATGCCACTGTTGGGGAACGTAGTAATTTCAAAAAAATTCCTACGCACACACAAGATCATGGTGATGCATAGCAACAAGAGGGGAGAGTGTCGTCCACGTACCCTCGTAGACCGTAAGCGGAAGCATTATGAAAACGCAGTTGATGTAGTCGTACGTCTTCACGATTGACCAATCTGTCGGCATTCTGGGAACGGGGGTCCCCAGACTTGCTTGCCTGCGACCCACGGCGTGGCTCCACCAGTGGCCCAGTACAGCCCGTCTTCGTCAGCCAGCACTCAAGACCCTCGCGAGGGGCCAAGCCACGTGAGGCGGACGACACAAGGCCTCCTCAGGAGCGGCCTCACCAGGCAGGCTCGCGAGGGGGCGAAGGGATCAAGGCAAGGGGTACCTCGTGAGGTTCCCGTGACGCAAGCCATGACGACCAAGGCCAGGCGGGCGCCAGGCGGGCGCCAGCACGTAGTGTCCTCGTTTCCCCTTTGGTGCTAAGGGGGGCAAGTGCAGCCGCGGAGTACCGAGGCATCAGGCAAAGGTTTCCATATCGGTGCAACAAGACCAAGGCCAGCAGGACGGCAGGACGGAGGTCATCGTGGAGCCCAAGACGGCGTCACCACCAGCACCTTTGACAGGCGAAGACCACCTTTAGTCAGGATAGCTTGTACTAGCTGTCCCCTTTCAAATTGGCCATTGTTGGATCCCTTCCCGCTCAATATTTGTGGAGAGGACCAGAGCCTCTATAAACAGGACTAGCCACCACAATAGAACGGATCTGAAACGGACTCAGTTCATCCTCGCACCCACCAAGCACAAGAACACCTCTCCTCAGGAGACTGTTCTTTCCTTGTACTGTTCATCATCAGCCCAAGAGGCAATCCACCACCATCGCACTAGAGTAGGGTATTACACCACAATGGTGGCCCGAACCAGTATAAACCTTGTGTCTCTTGTGTTGTGAGTTCATCGAGCTAAGCTTAGAGATCGCGGCGAGGCTGAGGGCGTGATTCGGTAGGGGGAAATCTTCGTGTGCACCCCAGTGTTTGAACCTCAAGGGTTTTGCCGGAACCCTAAATCCGACATTTGGCGTGCCAGGTAGGGGTGCACCGAAGTCTTCCTTCTGCTGATCCGCATCCCATCGCTTTGTCGCATCCATGTCTGACGCCCGCCGAGCCCGCGCTGAGCGCCAGACTGCTCTCACCGCACGCGTCACCCAGACGGCTCCTGTCGGCGGACCTCCCCGTCGTTCTCTGTTGCCTGCCGCTAATGCCGCCACCGACCCGGCGGGGAACAAGCAGCAAGCATCCTCGCTGCACCCCTCGGTGCAGTGAGACAGCCGCATCACCACTCCGTCGCTGACCCCAGCCGGCTCGTCGTCCCACGCTCGTCGCGCTCCCACGGAAGCGCAGGTCGCGCTGCTTATGGCGCGCGAGCTCCTGCGTTACCGCCTCGTCAACGACCTCTACAAGGAATGGCTCACTCGCATCACCGAGCTTGTCAGCGCCGCAGGGGGCTCTTCCGCACCGTCCCTCTCGGTTCCTCGCCCTCCGCTAGGTACGGGTGATGTGGCTCATGGAGCGCCTCCACCACCTCTGCCCCAAGACGGCGCCCTGGCGCCAAGGCGCGTGGCCCCTGGGCGTGACCCACCACGTCCGGCGCCCGTGCGAGAAGAAGGAAGCTGTCAAGAAATCCCTTGGCCTCAAGAAGGCACCCCTGTGCTCCCTGCACCGACACGACAAGACCGTGTACTGCCTATGGCAGCGGTGCGCGGGTACCATCAAGAGCAAGCTCTGCGTCAGCAAAGGGCCCCGGTGACCACAGCAGGCTACCGCGCCTTCACCCCCGAGCTGCGTAGCGTCGCCTGGCCATGCAAGTTCAAACCGGACCTACCTCCTCGCTATGACGGCACCCTTGACCCTGTGGAGTTCTTGCAGCTGTACGAGCTGAGCATCGAGGTGGCCAACAGCGACGAGAAATTCACGGTGAATTGGTTTCCCATGGCACTCAAGGATGATGCCCGCTCGTGGCTCCTAAACCTACCTCCCGACTCGATCTCCTCCTGGGACGAGATGCGCAGCCGCTTCATCGCCATCTTCCAGGGCACTCGCGATCGCCCCCCAGCCGTGGGTGACCTGCGCCGTATCAGGCAGCAGCCCGGGGAGACCCTGCAGAAATACATCCAGCGCTTCAACAGCGTCCACCTCAAGATCCCCAAGGTGATGGACGAGGCCATCATCTCAGCATTCTCTGATGGCGTGCGTGATGTCAAGATGAAGGAGGAGCTTGCCATCCACGAGGAGTTGTGCACATCCCTGGAGCTGTTCAACCTGGCGACCAAGTGCTCAAGAGCTGAAGAGGGACGCCTCTCCCTCCTCGAGCTCCCAGCTGCCGACACGGAAGAAAAGAAGACCAATGCTAAGGACGTGAAGTGCAAGGGAGTGGTCATGCTCGCGGCGGAACCAGACACGAAGCGCGGCAGGGACCAGCTAGAGTCATCCAAGGGTAGCTGACCGTTCTGGGCCTACCACAACCTCCACACCCACGACACCAACGATTGCCAGGAGCTTAGGGCCATTCGAGAAGGACGCTTCAGTCGACACCCCGAGCGCAACGACCGAGGCTACGGCCGAGGAGGAGGACATGGTGGAGGACGATGGGACGACCGTGGCCCTCGCCAGGGGTGGCGTGGCTGACCTCGTGAGGATCGGTGGCAGGACCAGCCTTGCAAGGGCGCCTAGAGGGATCAACCTCGTGAGGACCGCCCCCAGGGCAATACAGGCCTTCCTCCACTGCCACCGCTGCAAAGAAGGAATGACGACCATCATCAGGATGAGAGGGCTGGGGGCTTCGAGGAGCCGCATGCTATCACTTGCATCTTGGGCGGAGCTCAGGCCCCAGCCTCTCAGCGTATCTTCAAGCAGTTTGCTCGCGAGGTGAACACAACCCTCCCCAGGCTCGAGGCCACGCACACTACAAAAAAAGACACATCTGTGACATTTTGGGCCGAACGAATTTTTTTGTCATACTTATGACACTTCTATGATGATAATTGTGACAAAACCCAATATCATCATAGATGTGGTGGGCTCCTACTTCTATGACAAAAAATCATGACAAAAAATGGGCTTTTCGTCCTGGGCGGGCCGGAGACGCAGCCGCATGACATTCTTTGGGACGTCCATGACAGAAAAAACCATGGTAGAAGCGAGGGCGAGGAAAATTTTGGCGAGTTCCCGGTTACGGTGGGAGGTTGGGGGCCGAGCGATGCGTGTTTCTCTCGTACACGTACGCGCGTGTGTGAGAGGCATTGGCTCTATCTGAACCTGAGCGAGGCGTTGGGGTCTAACTAAACCCGAGCGATTGCACTGCAGGCTACGCGTTACTGAACCCGAGCAATTGATCTATGGCTGTTAACTGAACCCGATCGAGCGATTCCTTCGCTACTGCTGCTAACTGAAGCCGATCGATCGAGCCAGTTGGGCCTAGATGAACAGGACTCCGTGGACGGCTGGATGAACAGGACGACCCCGTGGAGGGCTGGATGAACAGTAGACGGTGGAGGGGTGCCCGTGGAGGGGTGGTTGAACAATAGCTGGTGGAGTAGCACGCGGTGGAGGCTGGATGAACAGGAGCCCATGGAGGCTGGAGGAGGTCGACGGTAGCCCGTGGAGGCTGGAGGAGATTGACGGTGGAGATGAACAGTATCACGTGGAGTCCTGTTTTGTGGTACGCCAACCACCTCCCGATGAACAGGACCCCCATTTCGACCGTAGCGCTCCAACACAAGTCAGTTTCGTCCGTTTTGCGGTACGCCACACCCCTCCCGATCAACAGGACCCCCATTTTGACCGTAGGAGGTCTGTTTCCTATGTTTTGCGGTACACCAGACCCCTCCCGATGAACAGGATCCCGTTTCGAATGTGGCAGGTCGAACACAAGGCCGTTTCCTCCGTTCTGTGGTACGCCAGGCCTCATTTCCATCGTCTATTCCGTCCAAGCCCTCCCAATGAACACGACGACGCATTCCATTCTGACCCAGCCGGCTGGCTCCCCATGAACATGACGACGATGCTGTTTCTCCGTTCCGACCCAGCCATGTAAACGAGCCCTGGCCGTACGTATGTGCGAGTAGGCGTTCGAGACCCCGCCCGTATGTACACATGCGTGGTCGTATTTTCTTTCTTGCACACTGGACGCTGTACGTACGTGTACATGCTACATGCGCGCCTCTACTACGACACGTGCACGCCTCTACATCCACTAGTATGTACGTACACGTTCGCGACCAGAATGACAACGCTATGTATGCTTCGACCAGGTGGGTCCCGACTGTCAGGCACTTCCTTGCGTGCGAAGATGTAGTTGGTGGGTCCTAGCAGTCAGGGGGTGAATCGTTTTTTTTGCCCGGACGCACTTCCTTGCGTGCCAAGGTGTTGCTGGTGGTTCCCAGAAGTCAGGGGGGCGAATCGATTTTTTTTCGGACGCACTTCCTTGCGTGCGAAGATGTAGCTGGTGGGACCCTGCAGTCAGGGGGAAATGTTTTTTCGCGAAATACAGTGGCCCGTCCGATGGGTCCCAGCTGTCAGGTGGAGGAATCATTATTTTCCGCGTAATAAGGAGGCACTTCCATGCTGCGGTCGTGGACCCAACTGTCAGCCTCTCCATGTACAATCCACGTCCGATGGAAGTCGTTCCTTGACCATGTTGACCACGCCGCGCCGAAAGCACCATGGCGGTGGACGACGGTGAGGCCTAGGAAGGGGACGACGCGGAGACTGGGAAGATGCGGCAGTGGATGCCCATGCAGAGATGAGTATGAGGGTTCACTGGTTCGGCTGCGGTGTGAGGCTGCCGTCGCCGTAGAATAACAGGGGGTGTGGGTGAGTGGAGGGATGGCCTCGCCAGCGGTGGGAGTAGTAGGGGGCGGTGATTCCTCTACGGCAGCACAGCCGGCCACGGGAGGCAGGAGCAGGCGGCACGACCGGCGCTGCTTTGGGCGGCTGGAGCAAGAAGACCAGAGGTTGAAGAAGCACGACGGTCGTTGGTTGGACATCGTACGGTCATTGCAGCTAGAATCATTTATATTGCTAAGTTGACAAAGCCCTTGGTACGTCAACTTAGTAGGCCCACATGTCAGTTTTCGAAACGGTGCGCCCCAGATGTCAGGGGGAGGAATCATTTTTGGGGCGGGTGAAGCTAGAATATCCAAGATTGAAGAAAAAGCACGGCATCCGTTGGATGGACATCCAACGACCACTGCTGTTAGAACAGTGTGTTGACTATAAGTTCACAAAGCCTTGCATACGCGTCAACTCTCTTTTTTTAGGGACGCGTCAACTTAGTAAGGCCACAAGTGTATGGCAGAGAACTTATATCCCATTTGAGATTTGTAAGAATGTGCAGCCCATTTTTGAATTCTAATGGAATTTACTACAGCCCATTTACACTTTGTTTAAAGTATAGCCCATTTCAACCAACCATCCAAAATAGAATTCAATAAAATTTCCCACATTTTGATGGGATCCGAAATATTTTTATCCCAAAATTTCTAGTCAGATTAAATACAATTTCAATATAAATTTATATTACGTAAAAATCCAGTGAAACATTGCGCTCACAACTATTAATGAAATTAAAAATTTCAATATCCAAAAATAATATTTATAAAGTAATTACGTGTTTGGTGCATTTTTTTATAGTTACTGCCCAGTTTTTATAATTACATCCCATTTATTATTTCTTAAAACCCATTTTTCTTGTTAAGCCTAATGCATCCCTCCTAGGAAAGATTTGCAGCCGAGCGGGGTGGAGAATAACAACTTGACCTTGCCTGAGTATTCCTAAAAAAAAGTATAGCTGGGCTAGCCAATTTCAGCTTGAAAAATAATAATATCTGAGCTGGATATCTGGCCTGGGCTAGACGGGCCAGATAACAATATCTGAGCTGGATATCTGGCGTGAGCTGGATATCTGGCCTGGGCTAGACGGGCAGCCGAGCGGGGCGGAGAATAACAACTTGACCTTGCCTGAGTATTCCTAAAAAAAAGTATAGCTGGGCTAGCCATTTTCAGCTTGAAAACTAATAATATCTGAGCTGGATATCTGGCCTAGGCTAGATGGGCCACAGCCCGCCCAGTTAATACCTGTAGCAATGTTTTCATTGTTGTTCAGAGGAGAAAAATTAATATCTGAGCTAAACATAAAAAACCTCTGCAGTGCTCACACCACAAAAGCACAAATACTGCTCGAGCTGCTTGGTCCGAGCTGTGGGCCGCTTCTTGTGCAATTCTCTCATTTATTGACTATATAGGTTGACAATGGTGTGGGACCGTGATGTCAGGAAACCAGGAGGTAGCAAAAAATTATAGTTATATATGTATATGTATATTATATATATGTGTGTGTGTGTGTGTCTATATATATATATATATATATATACATCAGGGCTATTCTGTTACGGATAACAGAATATTATTCTGTTACCCTTTTTGAACTGACGGTTTCAGGTGGTTATACTGATGTTTTCGAAGTGGTTGAACTGATGCTTTCAGTTCTGTTTAACACATTGTCTTCTTTAGTTCAAAAACTTTTTGTAATTTTTTTTCCAGAACGAGGCGTGTAATATATCGTTGGAAAGCTCTTGACAACCATATTTCAATTATATTGAATGTTTTTGCAAAATCATTATGGTTTAAGAGCAGTTTTGAAAAAACCATTTTTTTCAAAACCGAAAACGTGAATTGTATTTTGGACTCAATTTTCAAACGGTTTGTCGGAATTGAGCAAATAAGATGGCGTTGGAAAGCTGGTGAGAATCCACATCTTCCATATATGTATTGTTTTTTCTAATTATATATGATTTAAAAGTAATTTGAAAAACGGTGAAATTTTGGGCGAAACATATTTTCGCGATTTTTTGCAAACGCTTTGCCGGATTGACGCAAATGATACGGCGTTGGAAAGCTACGGAAAATGCGCAATTTTATCGTATTGAAATGTTTTTCTAATTCCTTATGTTTTAAAAACGAATTCGAATACGGTCAAATTTGATTTTGAACATGATTTTTTTAAAAGTTTGTCGAAATGGGGCAAATAATATACCGTTGGATAGCTATCAAAAATGCGAAACTTAGTCATGTTGAAAGTTTTCTCATATTTGCAGCCGTTGAAGAGTAATTTGGATTACGGTGAGACCCACCATGGTGTTTTTTCTTCAAAAAAACATAGTACTCGTACTGATATATTTATGTGTTTGTACTGAGGTGTTTTTCACAATAGTTTTGAATGGTTCCAAAAAAGTACTTGAACGGATGTCTATATGATTTTGTACTGAGCATGTTTCCACATACTAGACTTTACTTTGTATTTATTTAAAAAGTTTTCAATATGGCAAGACACATCCTATTGTTTTCCGGTCTGATAAACAAATCACTTGTACTGATATATGTGTGTGTTTGTATTGAGCTATTTTTCACAATCCAGAATGTTCAGTGGGTTGATCACTTGAACTTGTAGAAATGTAACTTTTAGGTTTAGTTTAAAATGTGTTTCGACGTGTCATCATCACTAAACTTGCATGGTTTATATACTTGAATTGGCTGAATTTTCTTCTCCAAGAAATGTTTTTGTGTTTTGTGATAGTAATCATTGATGCAACAATCCATACCGAATTTAATATGCCCTTTAAACTGATTATAAAATACATATTGAACTGTTGGACATATGGTAACACATTAAAACAATTACATAATCATCCACGGGTTGTACATGTTGCAAACAATTATCAAATGCTAAGCTAAAGTCTGTACACTTCTTTTCTAAAATGTATTTAAAAAAGTCACACAATCTTCTATGGAACAGAGGAAAGATTTTTGTTTGTAATACAACATAAATGCTTGCTTAAACATATGTTGCACATCCTCGCAACCGGCAGCGAAGCATGCCGTAGTACTGTCGAGGCAAGTACTAGTCATCAGTACTAAAAATAATTGTACAAGTATATATTGCAACATTGTACTGTTCCATATCAGCAAGATATTGAAGATAAGATTCCAAACGATCGTTAGGAGCATTAGAACTCAGAGATACTAGTCATGGAGCTCCTTCAAATCGGTGGCACTAACGGGGTGTTAGAGGATGGTCGTGAGCCTGCAAATCCAGTGAGGGAACTGAAACTAGCAGTAGCAGAGTACTTTGTCAACCCAGGATTGCGTATACACGTTTGTTGGAATGGAGTAGTGAAGTCTCACTAGCAGTACTGCTCATGTAGTAATTCATGGACTTGCTGTTAAATATACATGGACCTGCTGTTAAATACACATGGAACTGATCGTTTTCTAACCTGAGAACTGCAGAAAATTAGCAAAAGTGAGCCACCAAATTCTATATAGAAGTGCAGAAATTAAGACATCAAAAGCTTAAACAAAGTAGCTGGAGTTTTTTTAACACATCAACATTTGAACTTCTAGTTGTTCTTGTCCTTGGAACAAAGTACCTTCATTTTTAACCACCGCAAATAAACTCTTAAATACTTATGGCAAGCATATTTGAACTGATGTATCCTTTTTCTAGCTATTGAATTGCTAGCCACCACAAATGAACTCTTAACTACTTATGAGTTTTTAAATGCATAATACAACAGGAAATGGGTTTCAATCATATGCTAGAAGATGCCCCATGCAAAAACTAGAAATATGAGTGAGATAGAAAGAGTTGTACAAGAGTTGTTTCAATAAGAATCTACTCAACCTACAAAGACTACACCCACCGATCCATGTACCACTCGCTCCCTCATGTCCCCAACTCCATAATATGTACTAGCAGCTAACCTTAATACCGCAGACTTGTTGATCAACATCTGCCCACATTCCACTTGTTGAATGAAGCCATGAATGCGTCCCTGAGAATAAAATAGACCAGATGAGAGGACGGTAACACACGAGATTGAGTTCCGGTTCAGGTGTTTGTAAGTTAGTGAAACATGTGACGAAGAACTGAACTCAAAAAACAAGATTTTTGGAGATGGAAGAAGGCGTCAGACATCGGGTGAACCTGCTACCCCTACTCATGCGGACTGACGGCTCCAGTGTAGTGGAGCTGATGGAGGCGTGGTTCACGAGCAGCGGCTTGGAGCACCGGGATTTGGCCACTATAGGGGATTCGCTACCCCTACTCCTGTGGACTGACGGCTCTGGTGAAGTGGAGCTGATGGAGGCGGGGTTCACGAGCAGTGGCTGGGCGCGCCAGGATTTGGCTCTATAAAGATGAAGTGCAAATCACATTAAAGGTGAACTAAATATCTTCCTAGCAACTTCGTCCAATTGCATTACTCATAACATGATCTATAGAGAGACTTACATCCCAAATAAAATACATGCAGAGATGGGCGGCCACCAGCTTGTTTATATCTGAAATTTTAAGAAGCCAATGAACTTCAGCATGACAAGTAGATCAATACATCATGCAACTTATGTAGTTGCTTAACTCTAAACACATGGTCAAAATTTCAGTCACTTAAGAACTATAACAATAAAGCATTACCACAGTGATTTACTTGTTTAACTATTAAAAATGGGTTTCAAACACAACTTCTAAGCAGACAGTGCTTACTTTTGCTCTCCCACTTGGACTGAACAGGCAAAAACAGAACGCATTACTTGCGCTAACAATCCGGAAATCCAATGAACACAAAAAACGTTAGAATTATTCCGAACGGGTAGTTCAGCCCCACTACTACATCCTCCAAGGCAGAGGCACGCAGCGAGGATGCCACTCTGTTGCTCTGCTTATAGGCAAACTGATTGTTGAACTGCAGCAACAATTTATTTGCCACATGGTGAAGCAAAGAACAGCAGCGGAGGGTTCCCAAATGGAAAAAGAACTTGTTGCGGGTTTTATTTTGAACTTGCCTGGAAGTAATACTTGTACTCTAGTCCCAGTACAAGTATCGTGCCTATAATTTGTAAACATAAAAAGATGCAGAATTCACAAACGAAAAGATTAAAATAAAAGTTGAAACGACAAAGAAACCATGAAGCGAATAGCATGAGTGATCTTCTAGTTGAAGCACTATATTGTACTGATATTTTTTTGTCAGTGAACATTTGTAATTTGGTACTAGAACTCACTGATGCTATTTACTCTTCGTTTTTGAAGGCATTTTCAGTACATGTTAAACCATTTTTTTAACCACACCCACAGTTGAAATGGATCAATACATGCTGAAAAATATCAGTTTTTCATAAGCAAAAATTGCACTGAATTAGTTAAACTCTGAATATGTTCAGAGAACATTAGAGTCTCATGCTACTCTAGGCACACACCAAACCAAGCTTTTAGCATGATGCATCTTCTCTTATGGAATGTAGATACGGAATCAAAACAATTTCTAAACTACATTTTTCTGCACTGAATTCCTATCAGATGTTGAACTTCCTAACCTGCAGTTGCCCAGAAGCTATCCCAAGTCAGGCTAGACAAAGACTTTGACATTCTAGAAGTAGCGACAGACTATCAATCTTCTTAAGTAGCAACATAGACAAAGAGAAATTGTTTTCTCTTTTCAGCTGAAAAATTAAACACGACAAAAAAATCAGCTCTTTTTGGCTCCCAACCTCTTGTATATAAATTTTGAACTGATGTTCTTTCTCTCATTGAACTGATGCAATATCCTTGTAGTTGAACTATCTTTTCTGTCATTGAAGGGAAAAACTAGATAAGCAAGCACAAACGTGTTTTCTTTTGTACCTCCTTTAGTGCTTTTTTAGGGAGGAACTCGATACAGCACAACATGTACAAAACATTTTTTAAACCATCTAAGTGCCATAAACCAAAAAAATAAAGTTAGCTTTGAAACTAAACCAATTAGACATTACTGCATCAGTGCATGTGCAGTTCGCTTGATTCTACATCATGGTAAAGAACAACTGAAGTACGAGAGAGAGAGACGAGCCTAAGTCCAAACTACAAACATAAGTAGCAAGCTCCATCTTCCAGCTTGTAGATGATCCATTTTAATGCCAAATTTCTCAGTCCAGCTTCAAAGTAACACATAGGACCGATCAGTACACAAGCTCACAATACGAATTTTTGTCTGTAGGATCATAAGTTCACGAGCACATCAACCACAAACGTTCAAAGTATAGCAGGTGAATGACGGTTGGGTCATAAGTTCATAACACAAAGGCTCATTTTTTTTGCATAGTTTACTGCCGAAATCTTCACCACAAAGAAACACATATGCATTACTTTTTGCATGAACTTTTTTTAAGGAAAAGCTAAAAAATATTTCAAACCAGCTGTAATACAGCTCAGTTATTTTGCATGAACTTTTTAAGGAAAAGCTAAAAATATTTACTCAAAGTTCAGTAAAAGATTAAGGGAAATAAATTGCAGTGCCAATAGCAAATCCTCTTCCATTTTAGTGTTCATGCTCAATCCTAATTTCAACACCATTATCAAAGGAGTTAAAATCCTAATTTGCAAGATTTAATATGTTAGTACCTCTGGATGCATCATTATACACTTATCTAGGACTAGTTATTGTGAAATTAAAACTAAAAATATTGTCCAATTCTGAGAAACATAACAACAAAGAGGTTATGGGCAGCAGAGCACACATGCTTACCAAAATTCAAATGCACGCCTATCACAATCTAAAATAATTATTGGACAAGTGTGCAGCACAACAACACAATTGTACAAGTGATACCAGGACACAAGCTATCTACATTCCTTTGATTACACTACTCTGACTAGACTTTAGTAACTAACACTGGACTCCTATCAAGATAACCTGGTTCGGTCCAGCTCCAAAAAATTCAATTTATTAAGATTAGAAGGAATAGGAAACTCAAGCGTACTCTCAGTTCAGAGGAGTGCAAGCATTTGGTACAACCAGACGCAACCTTATTTGAGCATCTTCCTACCAACAAGTTTTTGCCAAGATGTATCAAGGTTTAAGGTAAAGAACAAGGAAAGTAAGCACCCATCTCTTACTTTATCCTTTAAACAATGCATAGACATGTAAAAGAAAGATCTACAATATATATCACTCACTGAAACTTTGACTACACGGCGCAAACCTCTTGGTAACACGATGCCGACTTCGATCATTAGTACTACAGTGATACAATTCATTGTTTGAATTTAAAACTATTCCTCATAATGGACATATATATCCCATAGTTGGTCTTATGATGCTAGCTAGCTTTACAAGAAAAAAACATAGACCTACAAACGTACAGGGTACATGCCATAGCATGGCTTGTAAAACAACCAAAACCACAAATCCTTATTGTTTGCAAATGTTCCATAGAATATCTTTATCATGAACGGACCAGCATATGTGCGGTGAAGTTACACACGATGTTCATGATGGAAAATTTGTGTATGGTGTAGTTCTAGTTTAGATGTCGGGCAAGTTCAAAACAATAGAACTTGATAAATTCGAAAACCCGAATTACTGGGGAGTCATGTTCTTGTGCCTACATATTACAATCTTGATTTCTTACCAAGGGTGGCCAAGGCGACCAGCGGGAACTATAGTTGGCCGTGCTGACAACAGAATACACACCAAACTGATAATAGAATACACACCAAACTAATACTGAGTTTAGTATAGAAATTCTCTTTTCATGCACTGACGATATTTTCTTCTCTGTGTACCGGAGAACAAAGAACAAAAATACACACCGAACTGACGATACAATATACATTGAAGAAAAGGGAATTTCTTCTCTTTGAACTGATGATAGAATACATACAGAACGGACAAGAGAACAATGTCTATTTGTGTTTTTGCTTTTTTCATGAATTGACGATATTTTACAAAACAAACCATGTACTGACAACACTTCGTCAGCTTAGTGCACAATGTTCAGTATTCTTTTGTCAGGTTATTTCATGGAAGGCAGTACAAGAAATCAGTGGCAATAATCAGAGTTCAGTTTTCAGTGGCAATAGGTGTAGTAAGTGAAGTTGAACTGACCTTGTCCATGGCGGAGGTGAACGACCTCAGGTATTGGGATCGGACTTAAGGCTTTCATCAAGCATCACTAATTCAGTTTAATTTCACCTTGGGTATTTTTGTTTGAGTTGATCTCTTGTAGGTCGACTAGTCCAGCGAGGAGAAGCAATGTGAGGCGTGCCGCAGCTAAGCCATGAGCTGCACTGAAAAGTAAGCTCAACAGTCACTACGATGACCCAAATCCAACAGCAAAACTGAATATATGTAATACTCCAATACACACAGAATGCACACACTTAAGTTCAGAGAACCAACCCGTTTATGTTCAGGGAATAAATGCATTTAAGCTCAAAGAACAAATGCTTAAGTTTAGAACATAGTTCCTGAACTTAGTAATTCACTACTGGAAACTGGGAATTTGCCATCAGCCAGCTCTTTGCCATCTGCCAGCTGATGGCAAAGAACGTCTTTGCCATCTGCTTATAAAAAACAGATGGCAAAGAACTGACAGACGGCAAAGAACATGGTTGCCATCAGCCAATTCTTTGCCATCTGCCAACAGATGACAAATAATCTTTGCCATCTGCCAGCAGATGGCGAAGAGGTTGGCAAATCATGTGGACGTCAAGAATGTAACGGTGTACCAGCCCCACCTCTTTGCCATCTGCTAGCAGACGGCAAAGATTCTTTGCCATCTGCTGGCAGATGGCAAAGAGATGGGGTTATTTTTTTCCAGATAAAAAACTGTGGGGTTATCCCTTCCCTCTCTCCCCTCCTCTCCCTCTCTCCCCTCCTCTCCCACGCATCTGCACGCATCTCACCAGCCGCCGCCCCAGCACCCCGCCGCCCCGCCGCCCCACCACCCGCCGCCCCGCCGCCCCACCACCCCGCCGCCCCGCTGCCGCCCCACCACCCACCACCCCGCCGCCGCCCACCACCCCACCACCCCGCCGCCCGCAGAGGCCCCCCCTTTCCCTAGCGTGCGTGCGGTCCCCCGCGGCGACCTCTCCACTCGCCGTCGCCGTCCGTCGGGGAGGGAGCATGCGTGCGGTCCCCCACGGCGACCTCTCCACTCGCCGTCGCCGTCCTCGGCCACTCGCCGTCCCGACCTCTCCACTCGCCTCCTCTGGCCAGCCAACCATAGTGGCATCGTTCCTCTGACACCGGTCGGCGCTTCGACTTCGACTCCTACCACCGGCACCTCGACTTGTCAACATCCTCCGTCGCCAAATCTTAACCACTACGAGTTCATCCGGCCATCGTCGTGAACCTCCAAGCAGATATGCCACGCCCTTCATGTGTATGTCCCGTTATATCTCCACTATGTTCCTCTCTGTTCTGATTTTCAGGAAGAAAGTTGATTGGTGGCCGTTTCCAGTATGTTTATATTAATTTTGCAATATAGATATTTGTTCAGATTCTTCTAAGCAGTGCTCTAGCAGAAGGGTGCTTCCCTTTCCTTACTGTTGTTGCTAAATATTTATTTTTGTGACATATGAGGACTGAATAGCATCAGGCCAACGACCTCACGCTGGGAGTCCACTTCTTCACGGTCACGACATCTGCCTTGAAAAATTATCTGGAGGTAATTTATTTGGTTCCCTCCATTGGATGTAGATGCCCTATTTTGTGTTGTTTAGTTGTATGCAGTTCATGCAAACGTCCTGAAGCATTTTATTGGCATTGGATAGAGCTGAGAAATTCTATTTATGCTTACAGTTTTGTGTGCCTTTTTTCTAGCAGTGAGTTCCAGAGACGAATGGGGAACTGGACTTTGAGCTGGAGCGGTCATGTGTTCTTGCACCTGGGGATTAAAAGCCAATATACAATTTGTTCATTTTCTTTTAGAGGTATGTAACATTGATTCGTACGATTAGTTGGTACTTAAGAACATGGATACCCACACTTTCCAGGATGGCTCAAGCTGTTCTGATAGTTGATATAGATTTAAATGACTAGGAGAACCTAAGTGGCTCATTCATACGCCACCATTTCCAATATATATGGGGCAGTTCTTAAACGTGCAAATGTTCAAGAAATGAGTGCTCTCATTTGTCATGCCATGGAAGTATGGTTTGAAGTTTCCTTACTGCAAAGATTTTTCTTCAACATCTATGAGCTGGCTAGCAAAATTATTGTAACTACAATTCACATCAGATATAAGGCGACAAATAGGGCATCATCTAGGTCCATACATCTTAATATCATTTTCACTGACGGTTGCTTTGCTATCATAGTCATTGTTTATGACAGAATGTATAAACCACATGGAGCTTGTGACATCGGATGAAGCTAGCGCACGGCGGCATACAACAGGAGCTATTAGAGCTGGTTGTTACACGGTATTGCTTCCTGAAAATGGGTCGCTTCATCCTGAGTGTTTTATCTTTGTCGGGCATTACATGCTCATCCACATGCTGACCAATTAGTTAGTGAAAGCAGATAGGCTTTCCCTTGCAGAAGAACGGCATGCTCCCTTGCAAAAGAGTAGTAAGCATAGAAGTACAAATGTGGACTGGATTCAAACTTGTCAAAAAAAAAACTTGTGGACATGCAGGATGTAGATCTGGATTTTCTTAGGTTACATGGATGTCATTGCTATATTCGATATCATGGACACATTTAAAATGTTGCCTGCTGATTTTGTTTTTGTGTACGACACCCATCAAATGTTGTTTGCTTGTACACCCTTTATGGGAAACATGATCTGATGTACTACTCTTTCCCGGGACATTGACCGGCTGCCCCTGTGCTATCTGCACCAACAAAACTCACCAATGAAAACTGAATCACAATTTAAGTGGCCTAATAAGGCCAACCCAAGAAGTCAAAACTTTAGTTTGATTCCTCAAAAAGGATCAAAAATAAATAAATAGAAAATACCACCTAATCTTCTTCTAATCTGATTTCCTAGGTTGGTCATCTTGTTGAGTATATCCATTAGTATTGAGTCTTGACTCGATCCAAGTCTTTCTTGCCACACAGCACCGGTGCCATCTTGCGGCCGGTCTCGACGGCTTCCACATCTGTACTTGACATATATAACTGAAATACGACTGAAAGGTCAAAGTGGAATACGATCAGGATATCCGGATATGCATTTTTTGAGTGGATTGTACATGCTAAATCAACATATCATGTGTAGATCGTGTTGTAGAGTATATATGCGTAGATTGCTTGATTGGGTAGTACCTGCTAAATCAGTATCATGAGATAAAATCATGTACGTATACATGATTGATTACTGTACTTGGAAATTGAAATTCATATGTTGAGGTTGATATACCTGATGGGTTGCTGTAGTTGAAAAAGAGATTGCATGGTTGCCGAGCGGACTCCATATGACGGAAGAAATAATCACCGCCAGCGAACATAGGTAGGAGAGCACAATTTAAGGAGGAGGAGGTAGCGTCCATGTAGAGGACTCCATGAATATTTTAACCGGCAGAGTATTTTATTGAGATGGAGCCTTTTACGGGATTGTGGTTTTCTTTCTCCTTTTTCGTTGGAAGTTTTTTAGGTGATGACACTTTCCTTTTTCTTTCTTTTTTTGATCTGGACGCTTTACTTTTTTATTTCGAGGGAACGGCTGGAGGATTTTTTTTGTTTGTTTCACTAACGTGGGTCGTGTCAGATCGTTTTTCAATGGGACAGGATCATTTGTGTTACGCAAGTTTTCATTCTATCCTGTACGTAAATTTCAAAATCCAACAGTGTAATTAATTTTAATGATGTGGATTAATTAGAGTACTTAAAAGGTGCCTCCAATTAGTAATAAGAAGATGCTGTTTTCTTTTAGGAGGAGATTTATCAAGAAAAAAAATGAAACCTGAACTTGCTTGGTTACTTGGCAACGACCAAGCATATGCGTGTGCGTGTGTGTGTTTGTGTGTAGTCATCATCTTAAGTTTGGACAAGTGAAGTGGTAGGATCACATCTGCACGATTCATGTGTCCACTGTGATTTGCACTGTTTAACTCGCCTAAAATATTTGTTTTTTTGGTGATGGCGATCGCTTTAAATTAACCATATATCAAATGTACAACTATCAATGCATCTACTAGGGAGTTTGACACGGGATTGCACAAACCTGAACCTGCTCGGTTCAACATTCAGATGCTGAACATGGCATGCTTCTTATTTTTTGCAGGGCATGATGTAGTGCCCAGGATGCTCTTCGGATGGCTCCCAGGATGGGATTGAACCCAGTTGAGGTACCACTGCATTTCCTTCTTCTTCAATTATTTGTGCCCAAGTGTTACCATTTTCTTGAGATCCTTCTTCAATTGCTTGTGCGCAACTGTCGGAATTTCTGTTTTTCATGGTTTTCTCGTTGCCGCATGTGCAGGTCCTTGGGAAATCAGGCCCTCCTGTTTCCAAGATCATAGGCTTTCACAAAGACAAGTATACCAAGGATGCCATGGAGAAAGATCGCCTAAAAGAACAAGGTATGTGATAAAATCATCCTGCTTGGGTAAATTTGTCGTCACACCACAACTGAAGCTGAGTTGGAATGCTTAGAACAGAGCCACGTTTGAAAGTGTGCAACATCATATAATTTTGAACTGAAGCTTCCTTGTTGTGCGTTAACAAACATGTTATATTGTTGATTTGCAAGATCATAGGCTTTCACATATCATGTTTCAACTTTGCAGGTCATAATGTTGTACCGAGGGCATAAAGTTGTATCCAGGATGGGCTTGCACCTGGTTGAGGTAGTGCTGCATTTCCTTCTTCAATTGTTTGAGCCCAAGTTTTAGCATTTTCTTGAGATTCTTCTTCAATTGTTTGTGCGCGACTGTCAGCATTTCCATTTCTCATGGTTATCTTGTCACCGCCCATGCAGGTCCATCGGAAATAGGACCATCCTGCTTGCAAGATCATGGACTTCCACAAAGACAAGTATAACAAGGATGTCAAGTAGAAAGAGCACGTAAAAACCAAGGTATGTGTGTTGTGCCATCACTACTGACGCTGAGTTGAGATGCTTAGAGCACAGCAAATATATTCCATGTGCTGGCTATTTTATTTGTAAAGAATTTTGTTTTTCTCAAGGGAAGGGAGGAGTAAATGAGATGGTGGGATTGACTCTAACCTGTCAATCTGCTGGTTTTGATGGCTGTAGTATGTGTTGTTCAGTTGCAACATAAGACATGGTTGTGCATGTTTTGATCCTTGTTGTGGAATCGAAACAACTCCTTGTATAGTTTATTTGATTATTGCTGCCAGTATTCTGCCTGTGAGCCATGGTGTTGATTTCAAGTGGAAGAACCGCTGTCCGTTGTTTTCAGGGTCCAAGAAGTATGTTTTCTTGTATTTAGTTTTTGTTTTGACCTTGTGAAACTTGCTACCTATGGATGAAACTGTGTAATATTGATGAAACTATGTATATGTACGGATGAAACTTGCTACTATTGGTAACATGGTTGGATACATATGTGTTCATGACTATTGGTAATATGTGTTGAATATGCTATATTGGTCATATAAATATATTTGTGTTTGATTTCTGTGAAAATGAATTGATATAAGAAAAATCAAAATTAAATGGGGCAATATAGTCACTTCGCCATCTGCTGGCAGATGGCAAAGAGCTTTGCCATCAGCTGGCAGATGGCAAAGAGGCCACGTGTCATGTTTGGCTGGCCTATTTGGGCTCTTTGCCATCAGCTGGCAGATGGCAAACAGCCTGCAGCCTTTGCCATCGAGCGCCGGAGTGAGGCTTGATGATTTTTATTCTGGGTAGCGGAAGCGTATAGAATACAAGTGACCAACTCCAGGATCGCACGAGACTGACTGGGACTCCTCTAGGCGTCGGACTCGCTATCGTACTCTTCATCCATAAGATCGCCTTCGTCAACATCTGGCCAAATCAATAAGCCAGGTGAGTACTTTGAATGTACTCGCAAGATAGTTTGGACATAAGATATAACAAATGCAAACATGATGCACATGAGCAGACTAGTAATGCACACTCAGATAATAAATTTTCACTGTATGTTAAATAAAAAGGAAGTCAGGCGGTAGTCCTCCTGAAATCCCAATAAAATCAGTGAAGACCGATCGGGTGTCTGAAGCGACGCCTCTAAAGGTAAAAATAAATTAACAAGCCGCAGTCGAGCGTCAGGGCGACACCACATAAAGGGCTTATATTGAAATATAAACGATAGTGCGTGCCACAGTCGGACGTCTAAGCGATGTCTCGAAAAGGGCTTATATTGAAAGTAAATAATATGGATGCCACAGTCGGATGTCTGAGCGACATCACATAAATGTCTCATATCAAAAGTAAATAACGAGAAATGCCACAGTCGGACGTCTGAGCGACCACATAAAGGGCTTATATCAACTGTAAATAACAGGAATGCCACAGTCGGACGTCCGAGCGAGATCACATAAAGGGCTTATATCAAAAGTAAATAACAAGAATGCCAAAGTCGGACGTCTGAGCGACATCACATAAAGGGCTTATATCAAAAGTAAATAACAAGAATGCCACAGTCGGACGTCTGAGAGACATCACATAAAGGGCTTATATTTCACCATTCGAATTCAACTAGCTCATAAATTTAAATCATCCCAAGGAAATACTCAATACATAATAATAAACTGGTTAGTCCATCCATAGGAAATAACATTCAGCCGGGTTTAACACTCATGTTTATTCGCTGGAGATTGTCACTGAGAATGGCACTGAGACTGATTGATACAGACGTTGAGACTGACACTGATACTGACATTGACATGTTGATCACAGTCCTTGACCATGGACATGGTTACTCGACTGATTTTGACTCTACAGAGTTTGTACTCTTCACCCACAGCCAACGGATTTCCGTAGTCACAAAGGACTAGTTCTGTTTACGCTATTTTAGAAGAAACATATCTAACCAGTACACACCCATTCCACATTCCGCTGCCAGGAATCACCCTAGGTAATGTTCAAGAAAAACTCTAAGACGGGGAGGCCACAACCTCGAGTAGCATGGGATCAAATTTATATCGCGCGCTCTAAGGGGTGCCCCCTCTCAGTCCCAACCGGAAACACCCATGCCCCCTGACTGGATGACGGGCTTTAATCCAGGGCCATGGAACCATCATCACGGCCCCTCTATTTGGTGTGTACAAGGAAAGAGGTTTGCAACTGACTAGACCGCATTCTTTGCAGAAGACATGTGGCAGCACGAAAAAGGAGATGAACGGGAACATGACTTGATCCACGTTAATACTGGAGTTAAACGGTTGGCATAAGACTGGCATGCTTCAACAATACCATCTTGCAACCTATCATGTCACCACATGATCAGGTTATCTCACCATCGTGTAAACACATCAAATTTCGAAGCTCACTTGTAGCTTGCTTTGCATGCAATATAACATTCACTAATGCTTATATGAACATGCCATGAGAAAACTACTCAAGTAAACATGCAAGACACTCATCATATCAAAGGTTCAAACATGCTTGCCTGGTTCGGAGTAGTCGGAGTCTAGCTCGGTCAAGTTTGTGGTTCCGTCACCTCCTCCGGTATCTACGTTATAAAAAATATCGGATACTAACGTAAATACCGAGCGTGCGTAAAATTTGTTCGAAATAATTTTCAAATAAATATGGTAAAAAACTAGATAGAAAAATAAAGATCACAGAAAAAGAATCAACTAAAAATCATCTTTTTTTAAAACTTATAAGGGTTTTAGTCCAGGGACTAATCTGTGATGAAACAGGAACTTTCCAGGGGCTAGATTAAAAAAAGACAGAAAATGTTTCAGTTAGAAAACGTATTTTGCCCGAAGGTGCTTTCAGAAAACGTTTCGAATAAAAGAGAAAAAGCTGACGAGGGGGTCCCACCCGTCAGGCTTAAAAAATCAAAACAGAGTCCCGCCGGCGCCCGAGGCTTGCAGTGGTCGCCGGCGTCGATCCACGGTGAGGTAGAGGAAACGGAGGGTACCTACGGACTCACTAAGCTCTTCCGCGTCTGTGGGTGGTGGAGTTGGTCGTCGGCGAGCACCACGTGGACGGCGGCCTCCACTCCGGCGGACGGTGGTTCGGGCGGTGATGGATCTCGCCGAGGAGGGCTGCAAACGTCAAATATGGGCTCGGGTTAGAAGGGTGGGTGCACTAGGAGGTTGATGACAAGGTTTGGGAGGCGGGGTTGCTCTCACCAGAGAGGATCTTGCCGGAGCCCGAAGCGGATCGGGGCGGCCGGAGTCGAGGAAGAAGGCCTCCTCGAGGTCCTCCTAGTGGCTGGGCGCAGTCCTGGCGAGGTGGAGGGGTAGTGCTGGGTCGAGAATGAGCTCGAGGCCCCCTTTTATAACCGGTCCGAGGCGGTTGCCGAGAACGGGATATCTCCGGCGAGCGATTACGGTGAGGCAGAGGGGGAACGGAAGGTTTAGGTGACTGGGCTGCTTTGTGTTGGTCCACTGGCTTCATCCAACGCCTAATCTTGGCACACTTGGGCGATACTCCAAGTCTTTCGACGGAACGGCCTCACGGGCACGTCAGTGGCAGAGAGCATGCTCTGCGCTTCTCAGGACACGGTGACTGTGCTGCAGCACGCACGAGGAAGAAGACAGCCACACGCAGGCTTCTGGTGGTGTGGGCGGTGCTGGACGGCGCTGTATGGAAGAGCTGGCCCCTATTGGCCGCCACGGGCGGTTCTGCCACCGCGGAAGACGCCAGCGTTGGTGAGACACGTTGCCACCGACGCTCGCGCCCATCCAAACAACCGTGCGGCATGATGGATAAGAAGGAGAAGCAGGAAGCAAGAGGCGAGAGCGAGCACTGGCAAGATTGACGCCGCGGCTCTGAAGAAAACGACACTGACGACAGAACTGAACACCGAACTCTGAACTTTGACAGGAACACTGCATGCCAGCTGTTCGACGAAATGTTTTGGGCATGTGGAAATTTTTTCTTGAGCTGATCCTTGGTGAGGTGACCTCTTGATGCATCTAGAGGCTGCGTGATTTATCTCAGATTTTTTAGGAGAAGAAAAAGAATGAATTTCACCAAAAATGGCACATCTGGTTCAAACTTGCAGCAAGCATATTTTGAAAATTTTGAACTGTGGACCAGTGGATCTTGATGGATCTTGGTTGAGGGTACTAAGGACTAGCTAGGGTAATTTGCTTGGGCTCATAAACTTAAAGGATCTGGTACTTCCTTTGTAAATCCCAAGAGTCCAAAGTAAAAGACAGAAAAAGATTTGAGGATAAAATAAATAGAAAGAAAATCTAAAAGAGGTTGAAACTTGCTGGAATTGGGTGTTTGACTTGACCCAAGGTAGGGAGTGGATTTTGAAAGAAAGATATCAACATATGTCATGGCAAAAGAGAAAATTTTAAACGGGAAAAGAATAAATCCATAATCCATAGGATTTCTTTTTAATAGAAAGAATTGTAAAATCTTCCAATATTATTTGTGTTGAGCCAACACAATATGAAAAACCCTTAAAGCCAAAAATCCAGGTTGAGAAGGACTTTAAAAAAAATATTTGTCATAAAAAGACTTGAGAAGGAGAGTCTCGCTGTCGGTGTCAAAACCGGGCGGATCTCGGGTAGGGGGTCCCGAACTGTGCGTCTAGGCGGATGGTAACAGGAGACAAGGGACACGATGTTTTTACCCAGGTTTGGGCCCTCTCGATGGAGGTAAAACCCTACTCCTACTTGATTAATATTGATGATATGGGTAGTACAAGAGTAGATCTACCACGAGATCAGAGAGGCTAAACCCTAGAAGCTAGCCTATGGTATGATTGTTGTTCGTCCTACGGACTAAAACCCTCCAGTTTATATAGACATCGGAGAGGGTTAGGGTTACACAGAGTCGGTTACAATGGGAGGAGATCTACATATCGTATTGCCAAGCTTGCCTTCCACGCCAAGGAAAGTCCCATCCGGACACGGGACGAAGTCTTCAATCTTGTATCTTCATAGTCCGGGAGTCCGGCCAAAGGTCATAGCCCGGCCATCCGGACACCCCCTAATCCGGGACTCCCTCAGTAGCCCCTGAACCAGGCTTCAATGATGACGAGTCCAGCACGCAAATTTTCTTCGGCATTGCAAGGCGGGTTCCTCCTCCGAATACTTCATAGAAGATGTTTTGAACACAAGGATAGTGTCCGGCTCTGCAAAATAAGTTCCACATACCACCGTAGGGAGAATAATATTTACACAAATCTAATCTGCTGGCTTATTCCAAGTGTGACATCACGCCACGGCCAAGGCTTTATTCGTTTTACTGTCCCACCTCAGCGTGTTTAGCGAGGCGGTTCCCTTGGCATTTCTTGTCAAAGCAGAGATCGTGTCCCCTTATTATGGGATCCTCATTAATACGGGCGTGGGTAACCCAACCGTGCCATTGGTATGACTTCTTAATTGAAAGTGAGTCCCAAATGGTCACGGGGAGGGCTCTTGGTATTCAACCTCTTTATAAAGAGACCAAGGCTCGACTCCTTTCTTTCAATCCCATCAAATCCGCCTCTCGTCTCGAGTTCCAACACCCAAAGCTCCAGATTCAAGCGCTTCTGATCTTCGATGATGTCCGGCTCCGACCTCCAAGGCCGGTGGATGCCTTCCTCTATTACGGAAGAAGACGTGCGAAAGCTGAAAGATGCCAGGTACCTAACCGGCGAAATCTCGCATAGGCTGCCTACTCAAGGGCATGCTATTCCCACTCCCCAGCCCCGTGAGAGCGTGGTGTTCACATCTCACTTCCTTCGTGGGCTAGGCTTCCCGATTGATCCCTTCATGAGGGGGCTCATGTTTTATTAAGGGCTGGAATTTCACGACTTAGCTCCGGAGTCCATCCTCCAAATCTCATCGTTCATTGTCGTGTGTGAGGCCTTCCTCCATATTACTCCTCACTTCGGACTGTGGCTTAAGACCTTCAAGGTAGAACCGAAGATAATCGAGGGGCAGCATGCTGAGTGCGGAGGTGCTATTATAAGCAAGATTGCCGACGCTCCATGGCCCGAGGGCTCTTTTCAAGAGGAGTTCAACTTATGGCAACGAGAGTGGTTTTACATCATAGCTCCCAGGGGCACCACGTGGGTGGCGCCAACCGCTTTTCGCTCGGGTCCCCCACCACGGCTAGCGTCATGGGTCAATAAAGGGCTTAACTGGGGGCCGTCCAAGGACGTGCCCTTGCTGCAGGGCCGCATTCGAGATCTCCTAGAAAGAGATATCAATTTGGCCATAGTGGCGCAGGTCATGCTGATTCGCCGCATACTACCCTGCAAACGTCGCCCCCTCCGCCTGTGGGAATTTAATCCAGAAGGACCACGAGTCCTCCAACATTTTATGGGCACGACGCCCCTGGAGATGTATAAATTGTTCTTCGGATCACAAGCAATGTGTCCGCATTCGTCCGAGGACGCAGGTCTGAGCTGCAATTGCCCAGACACTCAAGTAAGTAGCCCTGTACCTGGACACGCTACCCGTATGTTTATCATAAAATTGCCCTTAAAAGATCTATCCTTCAAACAGGAGTGGATAGCGAAAGCAAAGCTTATCAGGTGTCCGGCCCCCTCCCCGGGACCACGCCGGATCCCGTGTTAACCAAGATGCTGGAGGTTGCGCCTTTGGAAGAAGGCGAAGAGGGGAACCAAGAAGCTACCGCCTCCGTGAAGGAGGCTGTCAGGAAAGGAGGAACCGATAATTCCCCTAACCAGGGAAAGAAAAGGACCGCCTCTGAAGACCCGGAGGCGATGGCCTCAAAGCGGGGGAAGAAATCTTCATTAGAGGGTCCGGCGCTGGAGGGTGCCCCGGCCGCATTGCACCCCAAAGGGGATAAGCTCTCCAACAAGCCGTAAGTAAAGAGATGGGTTTTAAAATGAGTGACATCCCTGTTTTATTTCTGAGGAAGGTAACCGAAATTTTACCTTGCAGTTCGGATCTCAACCCTTCTCAGCAGAGCTCATCTTCAGGGGATCTTCATACAGAGATGATGGAGAGCGGAACGCCTCCCCCAGCTGTACCGTCTTGCGAGGCGAGCGACCCCGAGGTGTCGTCTCAGAGGGTTTCTCTGAATCCGGGCTTCGAAAAAGGTCTTCGAACGAGTCCGGCACCGTCCGGTGCACGGTCGGAGGAGCTGAAGGATCTGCTCGGGCGAGCGTCTATCTCAGAAGAACACCGTGTGTTGATGAACACGGTGATTAGAAGAATTTCATCCACGGAAAGCGGATTGTACGAGGCCGCCAGGAGTTTACTGACAAGTTTTGGGGTACGCGAAATGATGTACCTTTTGACAGATCCGCATATATAAAATGCGCCCTGTATAGATAGTAGCCCCTGAGACTCTGTGCCTTGTCAAAAATGACGGCGCACGGAGGATCATAATCCCAGGTATAATATGTCACCTTTCCTATGTAGGTGGCTAAGAGTTCGGTGGCTAGCCGGACTGATGAATTTGCCGAGCTAAAGCGGCAACTTGACGTGGCCGATGCTGACATCGCGCTTGTCAACGAGCGGCTGGACGAGGCACAAGGTATGTAATGTCTCCGAAGACATCTGGTAAGAGGAGCTTGATGCTCGTACCTTATAACATGTGTGCTTAATGCAGATGGTGCCGCTGCCATGGAGAACCTTCAGGCGGAACTTGCCCGAGCCAAGGAGCAGGCCAGGAAAAGCGATGCGGCTGCCTTAAAGGCGGCTGAAGAGCTGAAAGCCGAACAGGCTGCTCACTGCCAAAGCAAGAAGGAAATGACCAAGATGGCTGAAAAGTTGAAGAATGCTGCCGACCGCTACAAGCTTCTTGAAAAAGAAGATCGAGTGGCACAGAAGGACCTAAAAAAGGTCACTGCCGAGGTCAAGGACATTCACTTTGCGATGAGAGCTATGAAGGAGGAGCTACGTCAGGCCGGAGATATCATGGCTGGGAAGCCCTATATGCTGCGGATGAAGTTCGGGGATCCTAGATATGCTCTGTTGGACCGAAAGTGGAGTGCGGCGAACACTTACCTGGACATGGCGGCGTGTGCCGCGGACGCAGCCGAACACTTCCGCGATCAAGATGACCGTGAAGTGGAGAAGCTTTTTTGGTCGCAGTTCCACAATCCAGAGCGCCCACTTTCAGTATCCAATCGGTTGGCCGCGTGGGCGGAGCTGAATAAGTTATCCGGACTCGCCATGAATCACGTCGTGAGTCACCTGTGGCCGGAAAGGCCTGAGCCGAACAGTTATTTTAGCTTGGTGCAGCAGTTCCTTGGTGCGGTGCCGCATATTGATGCAATGAAGAGGTCAGCGTGCATAGAGGGTGCACAGATGGCTCTTGCCCGTGTCAAGACTGTTGGGGAACGTTGCAGAAAATTAAAATTTTTCCTACGGTTTCACCAAGATCCATCTATGAGTTCATCTAAGCAACGAGTCATGGGAGAGAGATTGCATCTACATACCACTTGTAGATTGCGTGCGGAAGCGTTCGAGGGAACGGTGATGATGGAGTCGTACTCGCCGTGATTCAGATCACCGATGACCAAGTGCTGAACGGACAGCACCTCCGCATTCAACACACGTACGGTACGGACAACGTCTCCTCCTTCTTGATCCAGCAAGGGGGAAGGAGAGGTTGAGGAAGAAGGCTCCAGCAGCAGCACGACGGCGTGATGATGGTGGAGAGGCAGTACTCCGACAGGGCTTCGCCAAGCGCACAACAGAGGAGGAGAGGTGTTGGGGAGGGGAGGGGCTGCGCCTTGGATCAGGTGTTCAGCCCTCCCCTCGCCCCTCTATTTATAGGGGAAGGGGGAAGGGGGCCGGCCCCCTCTAGATGAGATCTAGAGGGGGGGGCGGCGGCCAGGGAGGGGGGCTTGCCCCCCAAGCAAGGGGGGTGCGCCCCCACTAGGGTTCCCCCCCAACCCTAGGCGCATGGGCCCAAGGGGGGGGGGGGCGCCCAGCCCTCCAGGGGCTGGTGCCCTGCCCCACACGGCCCATGTGGCCCACCAAGAGGGGTGGCCCCTCCCAGTGGACCCCCGGAACCCCTCCGGTGGCCCCGGTACAATACCGATATGCCCCCGAAACTTTCCGGTGTCCGCATGACAACTTCCCATATATAAATCTTTACCTCCGGACCCTTCCGGAACTCCTAGTGACGTTTGGGATCTCATCCGGGACTCCGAACAACATTCGGTAATCACATACAAGTCTTCCTAATAACCCTAGCGTCACCGAACCTTAAGTATGTAGACCCTACGGGTTCGGGAGACACACTGACATGACCGAGACGGCTCTCCGGTCAATAACCAACAGCAGGATCTGGATACCCATGTTGGCTCCCACATGCTCCTCGATGATGTCATCGGATGAACCACGATGTCGAGGATTCAAGCAACCCCGTATACTATTCCCTTTGTCAATCGGTACGTTACATGCCCGAGACTCGATCGTCGGTATCGCAATACCTCGTCAGTCTCGTTACCGGCAAGTCACTTTACTCGTACTGTAATGCATGATCCCGTGACCAAACACTTGGTCACTTTGAGCTCATTATGATGATGCATTACCGAGTGGGCCCAGAGATACCTCTCCGTCATACGGAGTGACAAATCCCAGTCTCGATCCGTGTCAACCCAATAGACACTTTCGGAGATACCTGTAGTGCACCTTTATAGTCACCCAGTTACGTTGTGACGTTTGGTACACCCAAAGCACTCCTACGGTATCCGGGAGTTTACACGATCTCATGGTCTAAGGAAGAGATACTTGACATTGGAAAAGCTCTAGCAAAACGAACTACACGATCTTGTGCTATGCTTAGGATTGGGTCTTGTCCATCACATCATTCTCCTAATGATGTGATCCCGTTGTCAACGACATCTAATGTCCATAGTCAGGAAACCATGACTATCTGTTGACCAATGAGCTAGTCAACTAGAGGCTTACTAGGGACGTATTGTGGTCTATGTATTCACACGTGTATTACGATTTCCGGATAATACAATTGTAGCATGAGTAAAAGACAATTATCATGAACAAGGAAATATAATAATAATCCTTTTATTATTGCCTCTAGGGCATATTTCCAACAGTCTCCCACTTGCACTAGAGTCAATAATCTAGTTACATTGTGATGAATCGAACACCCATAGAGTTCTGGTGTTGATCATGTTTTTTTCGTGAGAGAGGTTTAGTCAACGGATCTGCGACATTCAGATCCGTATGTACTTTGCAAATATCTATGTCTCCATCTTGAACATTTTCACGGATGGAGTTGAAGCGACGCTTGATGTGCCTGGTCTTCTTGTGAAACCTGGGCTCCTTGGCAAGGGCAATAGCTCCAGTGTTGTCACAGAAGAGTTTGATCGGCCCCGACGCATTGGGTATGACTCCTAGGTCGGTGATGAACTCCTTCACCCAAATTGCTTCATGCGCTGCCTCCGAGGCTGCCATGTACTCCGCTTCACATGTAGATCCCGCCACGACGCTCTGCTTGCAGCTGCACCAGCTTACTGCTCCACCATTCAACATATACACGTATCCGGTTTGTGACTTAGAGTCATCCAAATCTGTGTCGAAGCTAGCATCGACGTAACCCTTTACGACGAGCTCTTCGTCACCTCCATAAACGAGAAACATGTCCTTTGTCCTTTTTAGGTACTTCAGGATATTCTTGACCGCTGTCTAGTGTTCCTTGCCGGGATTACTTTGGTACCTTCCTACCAAACTTACGGCAAGGTTTACATCAGTTCTGGTACACAACATGGCATACATAATAGATCCTATGGCTGAGGCATAGGGGATGACGCTCATCTCTTCCTTATCTTTTGCCGTGGTCGGGAATTGAGCCGAGCTCAATCTCACACCTTGCAGTACAGGCAAGAACCCTTTCTTGGACTGATCCATTTTGAACTTCTTCAAAATCTTATCAAGGTATGTGCTTTGTGAAAGACCTATGAGGCGTCTCGATCTATCCCTATAGATCTTGATGCCTAATATGTAAGCAGCTTCTCCAAGGTCCTTCATTGAAAAACACTTATTCAAGTAGGCCTTAATGCTATCCAAGAATTCTATATCATTTCCCATCAAAAGTATGTCATCTACATATAATATGAGAAATGCTACAGAGCTCCCACTCACTTTCTTGTAAACGCAGGCTTCTCCATAAGTCTGCATAAACCCAAACGCTTTGATCATCTCATCAAAGCGAATGTTCCAACTCCGAGATGCTTGCACTAGCCCATAAATGGATCGCTGGAGCTTGCACACTTTGTTAGCATTATTAGGATCGACAAAACCCTCTAGCTGCATCATATACAGTTCTTCCTTAAGATGCCCGTTAAGGAATGCCGTTTTGACGTCCATCTGCCATATCTCATAATCATAGTATGCGGCAATTGCTAACATGATTCGAACGGACTTAAGCTTCGCTACGGGAGAGAAAGTCTCATCGTAGTCAATCCCTTGAACTTGCCGATAACCCTTAGCGACAAGTCGAGCTTTATAGATGGTGACATTACCATCCGCGTCTGTCTTCTTCTTAAAGATCTATTTGTTTTCTATCGCTCGCCGATCATCGGGCAAGTCAGTCAAAGTCCATACTTTGTTTTCATACATGGATTCTATCTCGGATTTCATGGCTTCTAGTCATTTGTTGGAATCTGGGCCCGCCATTGCTTCTTCATAGTTCGAAGGTTCACCGTTGTCTAACAACATGATTTCCAGGACAGGGTTGTCATACCACTCTGGTGTGGAACGTGTCCTTGTGGACCTACGAAGTTCAGTAGCAACTTGATCAGAAGTACCTTGATCATCATCATTAATTTCGTCTCCAGTCGGTGTAGGCACCACAGGAACGTTTTCCTGAGCTGCACTACTTTCCGGTTCAAGAGGTAGTACTTCATCGAGTTCTACTTTCCTCCCACTTACTCCTTTCAAGAGAATCTCTTTTTCCAGAAAGATCCGTTCTTGGCAACAAAGATCTTGCCCTCGGATCTTAAGTAGAAGGTATACCCAATGGGTTCCTTAGGGTATCCTATGAAGACGCATTTTTCCGACTTGGGTTCGATCTTTTCAGGTTGAAGTTTCTTGACATAAGCATCGCATCCCCAAACTTTTAGAAACGACAGCTTAGGTTTCTTCCCGAACCATAATTCATACGGTGTCGTCTCAACGGATTTAGAGGGTTCCCTATTTAAAGTGAATGTAGCTGTCTCTAGAGCGTATCCCCAAAATGATAGCGGTAAATCGGTAAGAGACATCATAGATCGCACCATATCCAATAGAGTGCGATTACGACGTTCGGACACAATGTTACGCTGAGGTGTTCCAGGCGGCGTGAGCTGTGAAACGATTCCACATTTTCTTAAGTGTGTACCAAATTCGTGACTTAAATATTCTCCTCCACGATCCAATCGTAAGAACTTTATCTTTCGGTCACGTTGATTCTCTACTTCATTCTGAAATTCCTTGAACTTTTCAAAGGTCTCAGACTTGTGTTTCATCAAGTAGACATACCCATATCTACTCAAGTCATCAGTGAGAGTGAGAACATAATGATATCCTCCGCGAGCCTCAACGCTCATTGGACCGCACACATCGGTATGTATGATTTCCAACAAGTTGGTTGCTCGCTCCATTGTTCCGGAGAACGGGGTCTTGGTCATTTTGCCCATGAGGCATGGTTCGCATGTGTCAAATGATTCATATTCTAGAGACTCTAAAAGTCCATCAGCATGGAGCTTCTTCATGCGCTTGACACCAATGTGACCAAGGCGGCAGTGCCACAAGTATGTGGGACTATCGTTATCAACTTTACATCTTTTGGTATTCACACTATGAATATGTGTAACATTACGTTCGAGATTCATTAAGAATAAACCGTTGACCATCGGGGCATGACCATAAAACATATCTCTCATATAAATAGAACAACCATTATTCTCGGATTTAAATGAGTAGCCATCTCGTATCAAACGAGATCCAGATACAATGTTCATGCTCAAACTTGGCACTAAATAACAATTATTGAGGTTTAAAACTAATCCCGTAGGTAAAAGTAGAGGTAGCGTGCCGACGGCGATCACATCGACCTTGGAACCATTCTCGACGCGCATCGTCACCTCGTCCTTCGCCAGTCTCCGCTTATTCCGCAGCTCCTGCTGTGAGTTACAAATGTGAGCAACGGCACCGGTATCAAATACCCAGGAGTTACTACGAGTACTGGTAAGGTACACATCAATTACATGTATATCAAATATACCTTTAGTGTTGCCGGCCTTCTTGTCCGCTAAGTATTTGGGGCAGTTCCGCTTCCAGTGACCCTTCCCCTTGCAATAAAAGCACTCAGTTTCAGGCTTGGGTCCATTCTTTGACTTCTTCCGGCAACCTGCTTACCGGGCGCGGCAACATTTTTGCCGTCCTTCTTGAAGTTCTTCTTACCCTTGCCCTTTTTGAACTTAGTGGTCTTATTGACCATCAACACTTGATATTCTTTCTTGATTTCAACCTCTGCTGACTTCAGCATTGAGAATACTTCAGGAATGGTCTTTACCATCCCATGCATATTGTAGTTCAACACAAAGCTCTTGTAGCTTGGTGGGAGCGACTGAAGGATTCTGTCAATGACCGCCTCTTCCGGGAGGTTGATCTCCAACTGGGACAGGCGGTTGTGCAACCCAGACATTTTGAGTATGTGCTCACTGATATAACTGTTTTCCTCCATCTTACAACTATAGAACTTGTCGGAGACTTCATATCTCTCGACCCGGGCATGAGCTTGGAAAACCATTTTCAGCTCCTCGAACTTCTCATATGCTCCGTGCTTCTCAAAACGCTTTTGGAGCCCCGGTTCTAAGCTGTAAAGCATGCCGCACTGAACGAGGGAGTAATCATCAGCACGTGATTGCCAAGTGTTCATAACGTCTTGGTTCTCTGGAATGGGTGCTTCACCTAGCGGTGCATCTAGGACATAGTCTTTCTTGGCTGCTATGAGGATGATCCTCAGGTTCCGGACCCAGTCCGAATAATTGCTGCCATCATCTTTCAGCTTGGTTTTCTCTAGGAACGCGTTGAAGTTCATGTTGACATGAGGGTTGGCCATTTGATCTACAAGACATATTTTGCAAAAGTTTTAGACTAAGTTCATGATAATTAAGTTCATCTTAATCAAATTATTTAATGAACTCCCACTTAGATTAGACATCCCTCTAGTCATCTAAGTGTTACACGATCCGAGTCGACTAGGCCGTGTCCGATCATCACGTGAGACGGACTAGTCATCATCGATGAACATCTCCATGTTGATCATATCTTCCATACGACTCATGTTCGACCTTTCGGTCTCTGTGTTCCGAGGCCATGTCTGTACATGCTAGGCTCGTCAAGTTAACCCTAAGTGTTCTGCATGTGTAAATCTGTCTTACACCCGTTGTATGTGAACATAAGGATCTATCACACCCGATCATCATGTGGTGCTTCGAAACGACGAACTTTAGCAACGGTGCATAGTTAGGGGGAACACTTTCTTGAAATTATTATAAGGGATCATCTTATCTACTACCTCCGTTCTAAGTAAACAAGATGCATAAAACATAATAAACATCACATGCAATTATATAAGTGACATGATATGGCCAATATCATATAGCTCCTTTGATCTCCATCTTCGGGGCTCCATGATCATCTTCGTCACCGGCATGACACCATGATCTCCATCATCATGATCTCCATCATTGTGTCTTCATGAAGTTGTCACGCCACCGACTACTTCTACTTCTATGGCTAACGTGTTTAGCAATAAAGTAAAGTAATTTACATGGCGTTCTTCAATGACACGCAGGTCAAACAAAAAATAAAGACAACTCCTATGGCTCCTGCCGGTTGTCATACTCATCGACATGCAAGTCGTGATTCCTATTACAAGAACATGATCTCATACATCACAATATATCATTCATCATTCATCACAACTTCTGGCCATATCACATCACATGACAATTGCTGCAAAAACAAGTTAGACGTCCTCTAATTGTTGTTGCATCTTCTACATGGCTGCAATTGGGTTCTAGCAAGAACGTTTTCTTACCTACGAATAACCACAACGTGATTTTGTCAACTTCTATTTACCCTTCATAAGGACCCTTTTCATCTAATCCGCTCCAACTAAAGTAGGAGAGATAGACACCCGCTAGCCACCTTATGCAACTAGTGCATGTCAGTCGGTGGAACCTGTCTCACATAAGTGTACGTGTAAGGTCGGTCCGGGCCGCTTCATCCCACAATACTGCTGAAGCAAGAAAAGACTAGTAGCGGCAAGAAAGTTGACAAGATCTACGCCCACAACAAAATTGTGTTCTACTCGTGCAATAGAGAACTACGCATAGACCTAGCTCATGATGCCACTGTTGGGGAACGTTGCAGAAAATTAAAAATTTTCCTACGGTTTCACCAAGATCCATCTATGAGTTCATCTAAGAAACGAGTCATGGGAGAGATATTGCATCTACATACCACTTGTAGATTGCGTGCGGAAGCGTTCGAGGGAACGGTGATGATGGAGTCGTACTCACCGTGATTCAGATCACCGATGACCAAGTGCTAAACGAACAGCACCTCCGCGTTCAATACACGTACGGTACGGACGACGTCTCCTCCTTCTTGATCCAGCAAGGGGGAAGGAGAGGTTGAGGAAGAAGGCTCCAGCAGCAGCACGACGGCGTGATGATGGTGGAGAGGCAGTAGTCCGACAGGGCTTCGCCAAGCGCACAACGAAGGAGGAGAGGTGTTGGGGAGGGGAGGGGCTGCGCCTTGGATCAGGTGTTCAGCCCTCCCCTCGCCCCTCTATTTATAGGGGAAGGGGGAAGGGGGCCGGCTCCCTCTAGATGAGATCTAGAGGGGGGGGGGGGCGGCGGCCAGGGAGGGGGGCTTGCCCCCCAAGCAAGGGGGGTGCGCCCCCACTAGGGTTCCCCCCCAACCCTAGGCGCATGGGCCCAAGGGGGGGGGGCTCCCAGCCCTCCAGGGGCTGGTGCCCTGCCCCACGCGGCCCATGTGGCCCACCAAGAGGGGTGGCCCCTCCCGGTGGACCCCCGGAACCCCTCCGGTGGCCCCTGTACAATACCGATATGCCCCCGAAACTTTCCGATGCCCGCATGACAACTTCCCATATATAAATCTTTACCTCTGGACCCTTCCGGAACTCCTCATGACATCTGGGATCTCATCCGGGACTCCGAACAACATTCAGTAATCACATACAAGTCTTCCTAATAACCCTAGCGTCACCGAACCTTAAGTGTGTAGACCCTATGGGTTCGGGAGACACACAGACATGACCTAGACGGCTCTCCGGTCAATAACCAACAGCGGGATCTGGATACCCATGTTGGCTCCCACATGCTCCTCGATGATGTCAACGGATGAACCATGATGTCGAGGATTCAAGCAACCCCGTATACTATTCCCTTTGTCAATCGGTACGTTACATGCCCGAGACTCGATCGTCGGTATCCCAATACCTCGTTCAGTCTCGTTACCGGCAAGTCACTTTACTCGTACCGTAATGCATGATCCCGTGACCAAACACTTGGTCACTTTGAGCTCATTATGATGATGCATTATCGAGTGGGCCCAGAGATACCTCTCCATCATACGGAGTGACAAATCCCAGTCTCGATCCGTGTCAACCCAATAGACACTTTCAGAGATACCTGTAGTGTACCTTTATAGTCACCCAGTTACATTGTGAAGTTTGGTACACCCAAAGCACTCCTACGGTATCCGGGAGTTTACACGATCTCATGGTCTAAGGAAGAGATACTTGACATTGGAAAAGCTCTAGCAAAACGAACTACACGATCTTGTGCTATGCTTAGGATTGGGTCTTGTCCATCACATCATTCTCCTAATGATGTGATCCCGTTGTCAACGACATCTAATGTCCATAGTCAGGAAACCATGACTATCTGTTGACCAACGAGCTAGTCAACTAGAGGCTTACTAGGGACGTATTGTGGTCTATGTATTCACACGTGTATTACGATTTCCAGATAATACAATTGTAGCATGAATAAGAGACAATTATCATGAACAAGGAAATATAATAATAATCCTTTTATTATTGCCTCTAGGGCATATTTCCAACAAAGACATACTGGGCGGAGATGAAGGCCAGTGCTGTTGCATCCCAGGATTCAGACGAAAGCCGAGTACCTGCTGAGCACTATTTTGAGGAAGTTCTGCAGGGCGTTTGTTTAATAGAGATGCCGTGCTCGAAGGATGCTATGTTTGAATAACGTGTACTGTTTGTAAAACGATGTTTTGATGGAATATAAAAGCTTTTTATACTTGTGCTTTCAAGAATTAGAATACCTCCTGTGCGGCCGTCAATGTATATGTGTATATAACCTGAAAGATGGCAGTCGTTGGCTTCATCCCCCACACATATAATGGGGGGTGTTCGCAGAAGGCGCATTTTCACACTTGATCCAATGTCTTGGTCCTATAAAGGAGGTGATAGCGCAGCGAACTAGGCAACCGGAGTATAATGCTTTATCACTTTCACTTAGCCATAGGAGTTTGACAGTGGGGCTACTGAATAGCCCCTAGGGGCACCGCGCTCGCCCGAATTCGGGGCGCGTGTGTGCCTTACCGGGAAACGGCCCTTCGTTAATGCGGAGGAATCCTAAAGATTCCGGCAAGTCATTGAGTGGTTGACCAATCTCTCGCTATATCATGACAGTCAGTTTTCGACTTTCTCTAACGAGGTGCTCGCCTGGCCGAACCGGGGCACAATCGCAGTAGTTCTCCTGGTGCCGCCTTAGCCGATAGAGCGGAACATAAGGCAGCAAAACACAGGAGCCGGGCAAACCCAACATTTGACCAAAGACATGATTCGGAGCTGATGCATATAAGGAGAAACACGCGACGCCGAACACTCCCTCAGGTATTCGGTCTTTATGAAAACGGGCTTGAACAAAAGCCCTTGGTAAGAAGCCCCTGGTGTCCAGGTACGTGCAAAATTCTGGCGTGGCCACATGCCAAGACGCCAGCCTCCTCCTCGGTTAAAGCAAAAAGTCGGGGGATGTTATCAACAAGAGACAATAAAAAAGGTTTACGCAGGGTCTTAATCTGAAAAGAATCCTTGAAACGGGTCCCTACTGCACGTCTGCGCCCGTGTCTCCGTTGTGCCGTATCCTGGACGGGTGTAGCATGGTGTTCGTCTGTAAAAGAGAGGAACTTAGTTGAAAACAATCATGCGAGAAATCTATGTTAAAATAAACAAAGTATAATACAGAAAATGGGTAGAATTGAGCTTTATTGTCTCTTGGTGTAAACGCGCGGAGCCCCTTGTACAGGGGTATGCGGCTATTAAGCCTTTGTATGTTTACGCCGGACTCGTCGAGCCATGTCCGGGGTCTTGAACGACCTGTTGAGGTGTTCTAACTAGTAAAGCTGGTTTAGTGTGCGGCTGTCGAGGCAGCCGCACCATTGTCCGCGCTCGAGGAACACTCGATATTTCCCTTTAATGAGATGATGGCTCGTGGACCGGGCATTTTGAGTGTAAGGGATGCATAATGCGGTATTGCGTTAAAGCGAGCGAAAGCTTCGCGTCCTAGTAGTGCTTGATAGCTACTTATGAATGGGGCGATGTGGAAGGTTAGCTTTTCGCTTTGGAAGTTGTCGGGGGAGCCGAACATAACTTCTAACAAGAGGGAACCCATACAATGGGTATCTGGGCCTGGCGTGACCCCTTGAAAGGAAGTTTTTCCATGGCAAATTATTGCTGGGTTTATCCCCATTTTGCGGATTGTGTCCTGATATAGCAGGTTTAGATCACTGCCGCCGTTCATTAGGACTTGTGTAAAGTGGAGTCCGTCAATTATCGGATCTAAGACCAAGGCAGTCCAGCCTGCATTCCGGATACCTCTAGAGTAATCCTGATCATCGAAGGTGATTGGTTGTAATAACCAGTGGCGGGACTCCTCTGGGACAGGCCGTATGGCGCGTATCTCCATAGGCGCCACTCTATTTTTCCCTTTTGTCACATGAAGTGAATTTACTGTTTTGACTTCTTGCGGGAACTTCTTTTGTTCTCCGGTGCTCTGCTTGTGGGGTTTGTCGTCATCCTCGCTTGGTATGTCGAGCCCCTTGTGTTCGGCGTTGAGTTTGCCGGATTGCTTGAAGACCCAACAATCTCTGTGGGTGTGGTTTGCAGGCCTCCCAGGAGTACTGTGGATTTGGCATATTTTGTCCAAGATTTTGTTGAGGTTAGATAGCTCGTCCCTATTATCTTTGGGGGGCGGCTTTTTCTGATTCTGCCGAGAGCTTTTGAATCCGGCGTTGACTGCCGTGCTCTTCGGGCTGTTATCCTTGGTCCGGCGCTGTTCCTTGCTATGGCGCGGTTTCCCGTTTCCATCTCTAACTTCGGATGTACTTGGGTCGCTGGTGCTGCTTCTTGCCAACCAGCTATCCTCTCCTGCGCAAAAGCGGGTCATGAGGCTTGTCAATGTGGCCATTGTTCTTGGCTTTTCTTGGCCAAGGTGTCTGGCGAGCCATTCGTCTTGAATGCTATGTCTGAAAGCTGCTAGGGCTTCGGCGTCTGGATAGTCGACTATCTGATTCTTTTTAGTAAGAAATCTGTTCCAGAGTTTCCGGGCTGACTCTTCGGGTTGTTGAGTTATATGACTTAGATCGTCTGCATCCGGAGGTCGGACATATGTCCCTTGAAAATTTGCCCGAAAAGCATCCTCGAGCTCTTCCCAACTTCCTATGGTGTTTTCGGGAAGGCTTTTAAGCCAATGCCGGGCCGGCCCTTTGAGCTTGAGGGGTAAGTATTTTATGGCGTGGAGGTCATCTCCTCTAGCCATGTGTATGTGGAGGATGTAATCCTCAATCCAGACTCCAGGGTCTATTGTTCCGTCGTATGCCTCTATGTTTACGGGCTTGAATCCCGCTGGGAATTCATGGTCCAGCACCTCATCGGTGAAACATAGGGGATGTGCGGTGCCCCTGTATTTGGGTGTGCTGCGATATTCAGATATTTGTTGCGTTGCATTGCTTACTAGAGCTTGCTTTCTTGGCCCGTAGATAGATCTGGTTGGGCCATATTTTTGATGTGAATCCTTGTGCGGATCGCGTGCCGGATTGAGTGTGGCGCCCTTTGCCGCTCTATGTCGGTCAAGGGGTCGTCTATCCGACCTGGTGGCTTCCTTGTTTTTTGACTGTAGGGGCTCTAAGGCCTCCTCATCAAATTCCGGTAGTAATTTTTTCTTCGGATAGCTCTTTGTGTGGTGACTGTCGTCGTACTTGTGTGCGGTGTTGAGTACTTTGCCCCATCTGATTCTGAGTGCATCTTCCGCTGTTTTGAGCTTCCGCTTCTGCTTTTTCAGGCTACGCACAGTGGCGACGAGCCTTTGGTGGAGGTTCTTCTGCTCCAGCAACTTGTCCAACGTGAGGTCGTCCGGGCTATTATCTACGCCGGGGACGGGTTGTTCGGTTTGTTTATCCAAGTTGCCCTGTTCAGACGATTGCTCGACGGCATGTTCGTCGTCCGCCGGTTCGCCCTGCTCTATGGCTGGGTCTCTGTTGAGGTGGGGTTTGGCGCGGCGCTTACGCCGCCGCTTTAATTTCTTTTCGAGGGAGCGATCCCTCGTTGCACCCTTTTGATCGTCGTCGTCGTTTCTTTTAGGTGTGTCCACCATGCATACATCGTGGGATGAGGTGGCTTTCCAGTGCCCTATAGGCGCTGGTTCTTAGTCGTCTCCTTCATCGGCATCCATACCGTTGATGTCTTCGGAGTCAAAGTCGAGCATGTAGGTTAAATCATCGATAGTGGCTACGAAGTGGGTGGTGGGAATTTCTTTGTTGTCCGCATCCCAACCTTGCTGACCGTAGTCCGGCCAAGGCTCTCCTGATAAAGAGAGAGACTTTAGCGAATTCAGGATGTCGCCAAAGGGCGAGTGCTGAAAGATGTCTGCGGCGGTGACTCCATGATCGGAGCCCAATTAGGTCCGATCGGAAGGGGTGCGGAAGGCTCGGAGTCCGGAAAGGAGTCCGGCACCTTGGAGTCACTAGCTTCGCACAGGACAAGGCTGGTATTCGGCTCGATCGCCGTAGAGATTGCAGCCCCTGAGGCGGTGTCCAACCATCCGTCCTCGATTGGCGAAGTCGGCTCCGAGCTAAGGGTCGGAGCGGACACCTGAGCGGCCTTCCGGACACTGTCCGGCGGCAGAGCTAGATCATGCCCATCGTGACAGTGTGGCACGCTCGGTTCTGGCTCGAATCCGTCAAAGATCAAGTCTCCGCGGATGTCAGCCGTGTAGTTCGAACTTCTAAATCTGACCTGATGGCCAGGGGCGTAGCTTTCGATCTGCTCCAGATGGCCAAGTGAATTGGCCCGCAGTGCAAAGCCGCCGAATACGAAGATCTGTCCGGGGAGAAAAGTCTCACCCTGGACCACGTCGTTGTTGATGATCGAAGAAGCCATCGGGCCTAAAGGTGACGACACGGAGGAACTCTCAATGAAAGCACCAATGTCGGTGTCAAAACCGGTGGATCTCGGGTAGGGGGTCCCGAACTGTGCGTCTAGGTGGATGGTAACATGAGACAAGGGACACGATATTTTTACCTAGGTTCGGGCCCTCTCGATGGAGGTAAAACCCTACTCCTGCTTGATTAATATTGATGATATGGGTAGTATAAGAGTAGATCTACCACGAGATCAGAGAGGCTAAACCCTAGAAGCTAGCCTATGGTATGATTGTTGTTCGTCCTACGGACTAAAACCCTCTGGTTTATATAGACACCGGAGAGGGTTAGGGTTACAGAGAGTCGGTTACAATGGGAGGAGATCTACATATTGTATTGCCAAGCTTGCCTTCCACGCCAAGGAAAGTCCCATCCGGACACGGGATGAAGTCTTCAACCTTGTATCTTCATAGTCCGGGAGTCCGGCCAAAGTTCATAGTCTGGCCATCCGGACACCCCCTAATCCGAGACTCCCTCACCCGCTTGTAGAAAAATTCAAATAACCTCCTCTAAATCAAATAAAGAATTTAATAAAACCAAATAAATTTTTTTGGAGTGTTACAACACCTACCCCCTTAGGAAAAATCTCGTCCCCGAGATTTCAGCTGATCCTCAAATAGGTGTGGGTACTCTGTCTGAAGGAAATCCTCTCTTTCCCATGTTGCTTCATCCTCGGTGTGATTGCTCCACTGAACCTTGAAAAACTTAATTGTTTTCTGATGGGTCCTTCTTTCAGACTCCAATATTTTTATTGGATGTGCCCTGTAGGTGAGGTCTGGCTGCACGTCAATGCTCTCATGAGATACATGCTTTTCTGGGTTGCTTACACATTTCCTTAACTATGAGACGTGGAACACGTCGTGGACGTCTGACAGCTCCTTGGGTAGGTCTAGCTGGTAGGCTACTGTGCCTCTTCGTGCAGTCACACAGAAGGGTCCAATAAAGCATGGTGCTAGCTTTCCTTTAACTTTGAATCATTGCAGGCCCCTCATAGGTGATACTCGTAGGTACACATATTCGCCGGGTTCAAAGCTGACTTCATGATGTTTTTGATCGTAATAACTCTTTTGTCAGCTCTGGGCTGTCTTGTGTCAATCCCTGATTAGTCTAACTTTCTCCTCAGCTTCCTTGAGTATGTCACGGCCGAAGATACGACTGTCTCCTGTTTCTGACCAATTCAATGGGGTACGCCATCTTCGCCCGTACAAAGCTTCAAAAGGTGCCATTTGCATACTGGCTTGGTAACTGTTGTTGTATGCGAACTCGGCATATGGCAAGCTTTCTTCCCAACTGGTTCCATAGGTGAGAACACATGCTCTCAGCATGTCCTCTAGAATTTGGTTCACACGTTCAGTTTGTCCTCCGGTCTGGGGGTGGTACGCTGTACTGAATACTAGTTGAGTTCCCAGAGCTTGTTGTAAATGATACCAAAATCTAGAGATGAATTGAGTGCCTCTGTCGGATATTATAGTCTTTGGAATCCCATGCAGACAAACTATACGGGAGAGATAAAGTTTGACAAGCTTCTGAGTGGTGTGGGTTGTCTTTACTGGGATGAAATCTGCCACCTTAGTTAATCTATCTATGATGACCCATATGGCATCATTTCCATGTCGTGACCGAGGTAGTCCAACAATAAAGTCCATTCCAATTTTGTCCCATTTCCATTCAGGTATCTTGTTTGGATGTAATAATCCTGCTGGTTTTTGGTGCTCAGCTTTAATGCGCTGACATGAATCAGAACATGCAATGAATGTGGCTATATCCCTCTTCATACTGTGCCACCAAATTTTTTCCTGAATATCCTTGTACATTTTGGTTCCTCCAGGGTGGATTGAATATGGAGCTGTGTGGCCTTCGGCTAGAATTTGCTGTTTGAGGTCCTCTATATTTGGTACGCAAAGTCTGTCTCCGTACCATAATATTCCCTTATTGTCTATGACGAATTCCGAGGCCTTGCCCATACTCACTTTTCTTTTGATGCCTTCGATGCTGGGGTGTCCATGCTGAGCCTCCTTAATCTGTTCCATTAGGGTGGGCTGTATTTCCAAATTTGACACGTTGCCCTCTGTGACCATCACCAAGTTGAGTTTGGCGAACTCCTGCTGAAATTCAGGTCTCAAGTTCTGTAGATTGTCATTGCCCGAGCTGGGGTTTCGACTAAGAGCATCTGCCACTACATTCGCCTTTCCCGGATGGTAGTGAATGCCAACATCGTAATCCTTCACTAATTCCAACCAGCGCCGTTGTCGTAAATTGAGTTCTGGTTGTGTGAAAATATATTTGAGGCTTTTATGATCCGTATATATTTCACAACAATTTCCAAGCAAAAAGTTCCTCCACTCTTTGAGTGCATGAATGACTGCTGCCAACTCCAAGTCATGAGTAGGATAATTTTCTTCATGCTTGCGTAGCTGCCTGGAAGCATATGCGACTACTTTGCCTTCTTGCATCAGTATGCATCCGAGGCCCTTTCGGGATGCGTCACAATATACTTCAAAACTTTTGTGTATGTCTGGTACAACCAATACTGGTGATGTTGTTAATTTCCTTTTGAGTTCTTGGAAACTTTTCTCGCAAGCTTCAGTCCATACAAATTTCTTATCCTTCTTGAGTAATTGTGTCATTGGTTTTGCTATGGTGGATAACCCCTCAATAAACCTTCGGTAATATCCAGCCATTCCTAGGAAACTTCGTACATTTGTTACATTGGCTGGTGGTTTCTAGCCAAGTACGGCCTTGACTTTTTCTGGGTCTACGGCAACACCTTCTTGGGTCAATACATGGCCTAGAAAACCAACCCGTCTTAACCAAAATTCACATTTGCTGAACTTGGCGTATAATTGATGTTTCCTTAATTCTCCTAGTACAATTCTGAGATGTTCAGCATGTTCTTCTGGTGTCTTAGAGTATACCAGAATATCATCAATGAACACCACAACAAATTTGTCCATAAATTTCATAAACACTTTGTTCATGAGGTGGACAAAATATTCGGGGGCGTTTGTTAGTCCGAACGACATTACTATGAATTCATATAATCCATATCTGGAGGTGAATGCTGTCTTGGGGGTGTCTTCTGTCCGTACCTTTAATTGATGATACCCCGATCTTAAGTCAATTTTTGAGAAAACCTTGGCTTGTGCGAGCTGGTCAAATAAATCATTTATCCGTGGCATCGGATATTTGTTTTTGATGGTGACCATGTTGAGTGCTCGATAGTCTATACATAATCTCAGTGTACCATCCTTTTTCTTGGCAAATAATACTGGTGAACCCCAAGGTGAGGAGCTGGCCCGTATAAATTCTTTGTCCAATAATTCTTTTATTTGCTTCTTTAATTCTACCAACTCGGAGGGTGCTATTCTATAGGGTTTCTTGTAAATGGGGGTGGTTCTAGGTGCTAGTTCAATGCTGAACTCTATTTCCCGGTCTGGTGGCATGCCTGGTAGTTCTTCGGAAATACGTCGGAGAACTCACACACCACTGGAACTTTTCTTAACTCTGAAACGTCCACCTTGTTCAACCTTGGTTGCCGTGATACTGGTCTTTCTTGAGCTGCAATTTTTATCGTCTTCCCGTGATGATGGGTAAGAATTATAGTTCGATTGAAGCAGTCGATGAATCCCTTGTTGGTGGTTAACTAGTCCATTCCTAGGATAACATCCAGTCCCTTATTTTCCAATACAATGAGGTTTGCCTGAAACTTTAGTCCCTCAAACTCAATAACCACACCTTGGCAGTAACTCTAAGTGATTTGCTTAATCCCGGGGGACTTGATGATCATGGATTTTTCTAAGGGAAGCATCAAAAAATCATGTTGCAAAGCAAATTTCTTTGAAATGAACGAGTGAGAAGCTCCAGAATCAAACAAAACTGTGGCAGGTATTGTGTTGACAGGGAACGTACCGAGTACGATATCCGGGGCATTCTGTGCTTCCTCCTTGGTCACATGGTTCAAGTGACCCTTCTTGTGATTGTTATTGGGGTTGAAGTTTTTACGCTTGGGCGTTGAATTATTTCCATTGTTGTTCAGCTTGGGGGCCGAGTTTCTTGGTTTTGGGCACTGTTTGGCATAGTGTCCTTCTTCTCCACAAGCATAGCAAGTAACACCTGGGCGATATGTAAAATCCTTGTCCCTTGCATGAATTTTTTTGTTTGGGCGTGGAACATTGGTCGTGGATTTGTTTGCTCCATTCTTCTGAAAATCAATCTTGTTCCGGTTGTTGCGAGCATGAGTAGTCTTGTCCCTTTTGCGCTTGCGAAAATCCTCCAAGCCGCGGTGCTCATTTTCCAATGTAATGGCTTTGTCCACAAGTGTTTTGAAATCCGGAAAGGTGTGTACGACCAGCTGGCATTTAAGTGCTGGTGCAAGACCGTCCAAATTTTTTTCCATCTTTTTATTTTCAGTCATATGCTCTTCGTTGGCATAACGAGATAATTTAGTAAACTGGCTATTGTACTCAGTCACTGTCATGCTTCTCTGCTTGAGGTCATCAAACTCTCTTTTCTTGATCTTCATAATGCTTCTGGGAATGTGCGCGCCACGAAAACCTTCTTTAAATTCTTCCCAGGTGATGTTATTTTCATTGGGGTGCATGTGTAGGAAATTCTCCCACCATGATGCAGCTGCTCCAGTGAGGTAGTGGGGTGCGTAAAGTACCTTCTCACAGTCTGAACATTGTGCAATAATTAACTTCCTTTCAATGTCTCGAAGCCAATCATCGGCCTCAAGAGGTCTATCAGTGTGAGAGAACGTTGGGGGACGCGTCTTTTGTAGCTCAGACAATTTGGAATGCTGCTGATATGGTCCACGGTGATTTCCCATATTGATAACATGGTTCATCATTTCTTGATGCTGCTGCTGGCTTTGCTCATAAAGGTGGCATACTTGAGAAAATGCTGCTTCACTGCCTTGCTGACTTGACTGCCCCTGTGTAAATTTTTTGCTTGTCTGGGTATCATAATTTTCTTCTGGCGGACTTGGCATGGAACGAGTCTAGGGACGAGGCATTTTCCACTCTGGGGTATTTTTGCAGAACTCATGAGAAAAATTGAGTGGCAAAAACAAATAATTTTGCAAAGGCGGAATATTTAAAGACTCCAAGATTTCAAGGAAATTACTTGATTGCGCATGGAGAAGGACCGCTCAGTACATATCTTACACGCAAGCCATAATTATTCAATACATCACTCAGGATGTGCGTACACATTCCTAACATGTTATTTAGGCTAGTGCACTTCTCCGAGTTCCTACATGATGCGCACACAAACTACTTCTCACCAAACCTATATACATATAAACATATCATACAAGCCGGTACATCGCACATCTGCTAGGCGCACTTAGTCGGAGATGGTAAGAACTTCCCTCGGCCTGCCGAGGGTAAGACCCAGTGATGCTGGAGACTCAACCTCCTCCTCACTAATGGGCTCCAGGCGCGAAGTACTGAGTTGAGGAGCTGGTGCGGGTGCGACAGGTGGTGCAACACTGACTGGAGTAGGAGCAATGACTTGGTCAAACTCCTCAGTGGTAGGCAGGCAGCGAGCGGAGGCTAAGATGGCAGGTGTATAGGGTGCTGAGGACGAGACGTAAGTCAGTGGTGGCGCTGTATGGAGGAGATCCCTCCTGTTGGCGGAACAGCCCTGCACGAAGTCCATACGAGCAGCCACAAAGTCGTCCGCGAGGTTATCAAAAGCTGCCTCAAGAGCTTTGAGATACTCAACCAACATTTCAATAGCCTCATCTCTCTCTCCCTAGGGCAAGCGAATGCATAGTGACATGTGTATGGCACGTGGCATGGGAGGTAGCGATAGTGACGAGCCTTCATCGATGGAAGAGCATCCTGGAGATGAGCTATCGCCTCACGGGCAGCCATCTACATGGCATGCCTCTCCGTAGGCATGGCCCTTCCCACAAACTGGAAGCGGCGTGACTCAGAACGTCCTCCCTTGAATTGCATCGCGGCCTGGTGCATAGACACGCTGTCGCTAATCTTGTGCTGATAGAGTGTGAACTCCGGATGAGTCGATGGCCCGATCGCGAACTTGACGATGGAGACAAGAAGCTTGATAAACCCCTCAGGTACATTGGCGAACACCTGTGACTCACAGTCGCTGCCAGCCATCTACAAAAGTAGACAACAATTCCGAATAGTCAAATCATAAATTTATGATGACTAGTAGAAAATTGCTATATTTGCAAAATGATAAATAAAAGCACTTATCATGCTAATAACCGATTAGCGATCGCACCTAGTGGCTTCCTACAGTCAGCCTGGCTATGATACCAAGGTTGTCAGGACCGGTTCTCCAATAAAACGTTTATTGAAAAACCGTCCATTTTATCCGACCAGTATAGAAGAATTCTCCTTACTGGTAGACAAATCCTTGATACAGAAATCCAAAAGTACTAAATAATATACAAGGTTGGGCTGAGACTGCTCAACAATTTATTACAATCATGCCGATATAATATATAAAGGAGGATATGACACAAGGAGTATGGTGGCATAACAACTGACTCGTGACAAAACTGGTGGTGGATATGTCATAGTGAAGTGGGTGACAAGACTCCTAAATCTTACAGCTCATCGAGCGCCGGAGTGAGGCTCGATGATTTTTATTCTAGGTAGCGGAAGCGTATATAATACAAGTGACCAACTCTAGGATCGCACGGGACTGACTGGGACTCCTCTAGGCGTCGGACTCGCTATCGTACTCTTCATCCATAAGATCGCCTTCGTCAACATCTGGCCAAATCAACAAGCCAGGTCAGTACTTTGAATGTACTCGCAAGACAGTTTGGACATAAGATATAACAAATGCAAACATGATGCACATGAGCAGACTAGTAATCCACACTCAGACAATAAATTTGCACTGTATGTTAAATAAAAAGGAAGTCAGGCGGTAGTCCTCCCGAAATCCCAATAAAATCACTGAAGACCGATCGGGTGTCTGAAGCGATGCCTCGAAAGGTAAAAATAAATTAACAAGCCGCAGTTGGGCGTCAGGGCGACACCACATAAAGGGCTTATATTGAAATATAAACGACAGTGCGTGCCACAGTCGGACGTCTAAGCGACGTCTCGAAAAGGGCTTATATTGAAAGTAAATAATATGGATGCCATAGTCGGATGTGTGAGCGACATCAAATAAAGGGCTCATATCAAAAGTAAATAACGAGAATGCCACAGTCGGACGTCTGAGCGACATCACATAAAGGGCTTATATCAACAGTAAATAACAGGAATGCCATAGTCGGACGTCCGAGCGACATCACATAAAGGGCTTATATCAAAAGTAAATAACAAGAATGCCACAGTCGGACGTCTGAGCGACATCACATAAAGGGCTTATATCAAAAGTAAATAACAAGAATGCCACAGTCGGACGTCTGAGCGACATCACATAAAGGGCTTATATTTCACCATTCGAATTCAAGTAGCTCATAAATTTAAATCATCCCTAGGAAATACTCAATACATAATAATAAACTGGTTAGTCCATCCACAGGAAATAACATTCAGTCAGGTTTAACACTCATGTTTATTCACTGGAGATTGTCACTGAGACTGACACTGAGACTAACGCTGAGATGGACGTTGAGACTGACACTGATACTGACATTGACATCTTGATCATAGTCCTTGACCATGGACGCGGTTACTCGACTGGTTTTGACTTTGTAGAGTTTTTACTCTTCACCCACAGCCAACAGATTTCTGTAGTCACAAAGTACTAGTTCCGTTTACGATATTTTAGAAGAAACACATCTAACCAGTACACACCCATTCCACATTACGCTGCCAGGAATCACCCTAGGCAACATTCAAGAAAAACTCTAAGACGGGGAGGCCACAACCTCAAGTAGCATGGGATCAAATTTATATCGCGCGCTCTAAGGGGTGCCCCCTCTCGGTCCCAATCGGAAACACCCATGGGCCCTGACCGGATGACGGGCTTCAATCCAGGGCCATGGAGCCCTCATCATGGCCCCTCTATTTGGTGTGTATGAGGAAAGAGGTTTGCAACTGACTAGACCGCATTCTTTGCAGAAGACATGTGGCAGCACGAAAAAGGAGACGAACAGGAACATGACTTGATCCACGTTAATACTGGAGTTAAACGGTTGGCATAAGACTGGCATGCTTCAACAATACCAGCTTGCAACCTATCATGTCACCACATGATCAGGTTATCTCACCATCATGTAAACACATCAAATTTCGAAGCTCACTTGTAGCTTGCTTTGCATGAAATATAACATTCACTAATGCTTATATGAACATGCCATGAGAAAACTACTCAAGTAAACATGCAAGACACTCATCATATCAAAGGTTCAAACATGCTTGCCTGGTTTGGAGTAGTCAGAGTCTAGCTCGGTGAAGTTTGCGGTTCCGTCACCTCCTCCGGTATCTACCTTATAAAAAAAATCGGATACTAACGTAAATACCGAGCATGCATGAAAGTTGTTCCAAATAATTTTCAAATAAATATGATAAAAAACTAGATAGAAAAATAAAGATGACAGAAAAAGAATCAACTAAAAATCATCTTTTGTTTAAAAGTTGGTTTTAGTCCAGGGACTAATCTATGATGAAACAGGAACTTTCCAGGGGCTAGATTAAAAAAAGACAGAAAACGTTTCGGTTAGAAAACATATTTTGCCCGAAGGAGCTTTTAGAAAATGTTTCGAATAAAAGAGAAAAAGCTAACGAGGGGGTCCCACCCATCAGGTTTAAAAAATCAAAACAGAGTCCCGCCGGCGCCCGAGGATTGCGGTGGTCGCCGGCGTCGATCCACGGTGAGGCAGAGGAAACAGAGGGTACCTACACACTCAGTGAGATCTCCTGCATCTGTGGGTGGTGGAGTTGGTCGTCGGCGAGCACCACGTCGATGGCGGCCTCCACTCCGGCGGACGGTGGTTCGGGCGGTGATGGATCTCGCCTAGGAGGGCCGCAAACGTCAAATTGGGGCTCGGGTTAGAAGGGTGGGTGCACTAGGAGGTTGCTGACAAGGTTTGGGAGGCGGGGTTGCTCTCACCAGAGAGGATCTTGCCGGAGCCCGAAGCGGATCGGGGCAGCCGGAGTCGAGGAAGAAGGCCTCCTCGAGGTCCTCCTAGTGGCTGGGTGCAGTGCTGGCAAGGTGGAGGGGTAGTGCTGGGTCGAGAACGGGATATCTCCGGCGAGCGATTACGGCGAGGCAGAGGTTGAACGGAAGGTTTAGGTGACTGGGCTGCTTCGTGTTGGTCCACTGGCTTCATCCAACGCCTAATCTTGGCACACTTGGGCGATACTCCAAGTCTTTTGACGGAACAGCCTCACGGGCACGTCGGCGGCAGAGAGCATGCTCTGCGCTTCTCAGGCCATGGTGACTGTGCTGCAGCACGCACGGGGAAGAAGACAGCCACGCGTAGGCTTCTGGTGGTGTGGGCGGTGCTGGACGGCGCCGTATGGCAGAGCTGGCCCCTATTGGTCGCCACGGGCAGTTCTGCCACCGCGGAAGACACCAGCGTTGGCGAGACACGTTGCCACCGACGCTCGCGCCCGTCCAAACAACCGTGCGGCATGATGGACAAGAAGGAGAAGCAGGAAGCAAGAGGCGAGAGCGAGCACTGGCAAGATTGACGCCGCGGCTCTGAAGAAAACGACACTGACGACATAACTGAACACTGAACTCTAAACTTTGACTGGAACACTGCACGCCAGCTGTTCGATGAAATGTTTTGGGAACATGGAAAATTTTTCTTGAGCTGATCCTTGGTGAGGTGACCTCTTGATGCATCTAGAGACTGTCTGATTTATCTCAGATTTTTAGGGGAAGAAAAAGAATGAATTTCACCAAAAATGGCAAATCTGGTTCAAACCACTACAAGAAATATGTCAACTAGTGACCTTTTGTCAGTGAACCTAGAAGAATTGGTCATAGATCTATGACCATTTGAGACCAATTGGTCAAAAGCTGTTCGGGGGCCTGCAAACCCTAAACCATTGCGACCATTTTGGTCAGAAATGTCATAATTTCCTTACACAAAATGGTCATAAAGCAAACAGTGCTGGTCCGCTGCCTTATTTCTAGTTGTTAACGACCAATATAAATGGTCACAGCCTTGTAAATTGTGGTGGGTTGTGATGACTAGGCGCCATCTCATTAGTTTTGCCTATGTGTCATGTCCATGTGTCAATTTTTGCCCTAGGTTGTGAAGCAACCTATATTTTTGTTATTCCAAAAATTCCCTAAAAATTCTCATAAATTGTCTGGATCATATCTTCATAAAATATGTCAAAAACCTTCCTTGTCTAGTTCAAAAATAACACAACAATATTCATTTTCCTATTCTGTTCAGGGCTGCACTTTGTGAAGGAAGTGTTATTTATATATTCTTGATTTCCCTAAAAAATTGTGAAGACATTCTTCTTAGTATCTAATCATCCTCAGCCAAAACTCACGCCCATTGCCCATGTGCATTTCCTGTACCGCTAATCAAACACTTGGCTGCTAATTCATCTTTGAGCATAGTTCGGTCTCATCATGAGAATCTTATGTTGTAATTTTCTTCCTAGCACCTACCTGGGGAGTGCCCAACCCACTAGAAATGCCTAGGCCGCCCATAATGCATGGAAACGCCACGGTCACGCGGTGACCACGCGGCGAGCATGCGAGCTTATGCGCTCTAGAGTTGGGGCCCTCGGCCACCGTCCAAACCTCGATGTCTCGCCATAAAACCATGTATTTCTCATTAAATAGATACTTATTTACCTAAAAATTATTTTTGTAAAAAATAAAGACCAAACTATGAGGCAGCTGCAGTTCAAATTTGACCCGCTTCCAGCTAAATCGGCGGGAATTTGTCTTTTTCACCATAGGTGTATCAAAAGTTTTGACACCCAAGCATTTTGTCAATTGTGCATTAAATATGGCCTGGAATTTTATAAAATTGATTAGGTTCAATTTTGCAACAAATATATGGTAGGTCCTTCACAAAAAAACTCATTTCAGGCACTCGGAAAATGAAAAATGTATTTTCCGTGAAAAGAAAATGAAAACTTCCATAAGCAACATTGTTTGGAATTCCAAGATGCACCCTTGTGTGCAATATGAGATCATTTGAACAAATTATGCCATGAGTGTGGCCATAAGATTGATCATTTGACTTGGAAGCCATGAATCTTCACGCATGATAGCTCATTTCTGAGAACACTTTTTTAAAATAATGTCCGTATTACAAGTTTATTATTTTTCCTGGAAACTTGGTGTTATATAATGACACAATGCGAAGATTTTCCAATTTTTTGATTTTTTTTGAATTTTTTATGCCCGTTTCAAAATGCAGTCAAAACGACGGGCTTGACCATTCCTAGCTAGTGGTTGAATATTGGATTTTTTTGTGTTCCTCTGATTAAATAGATACTTATGTACCTATAAATGATTTTTGAAAAAAATTAAGAGCAAACTATGAGGCAGCCGCAGTTCAAATTTGACCCGCTTCCAACTGAATCGACAGAAATTTGTCTTTTTCACGAGAGGTGGATAAAAGCTTTTGAAACCAAACCATTTGGTCAATTGTGCATTAAATATGTCCTAGTATTTTAGAAAATTTATTTGTGTCACATCCTAGCTAGTCCATGCATTAGTGTGTGCATCATGTTTAACTTTCATTTGAAATTGGAAATGGGGAAGACAGAACCCCCAGAACCCCTTTTGAATCCAACTAGGGTTTACTAAAATTATTTTCAATGAACCTGAAATGCCCTTCTAAAATGCTCATCACCTTTGCTTTGGTTCAGAGCCTCTGCCAAAAGTGGTGCACAATTTTCTAGGTCATCCTAAGGTCTTTGAATTAAAGCATAAGTATTTGAGTTTGGGCATTTAAATTATATAAAATATTTCAAATGCCCAAATATTCCCAAACTAAAATGTTCCATGTTGGAAATATTCCAACTAAGGACCAGGTCCAGTTTGGTGAATTTTGAAGCTGTTTAAGTATTTTTAAAAACTCCACAAAGTTGCAGAAAAATAGAAGAAGAAAAACAGGAAGAAAACCTTACCTGGCGCCTACTAACCGGCCCACCTGCCGGCCCAGCCCAGCTGCCGCGCCAGCGAGCTGCTTGGCTCGGCCAGGCAGGCAGGCAGGTGCTCGGCGGCGAGCACCGCATGGGTGCCACGCACCTGGTCGCCGCCTCGCCGCTCCCCTCACCGAGCCGCGACGTGGATCGCTCTCCCTCTCTCCCCCGAACCCCTCGGACATCTCCTCTCCACCCCAGCTCCTCCCCCTCGTGCTCCCCAGCCATGGCCGATGCCACCGCCGCCGCCCCATCGCCGTAACCGCGCTCCCCGCCGTCCGTGCTCCGTCTCGCCGTGTCTAGGAGCTCCGCCGCCATCCTCTTCGTCGAGCTAGCCGAGCCCCGCGTGGTCATGTAGCCCGAGTCCACCGCACCGACTTCGCCCGAGTCCGCCGCCGCCGGAGATCCCCTTCAACGCCGTCGCCGCATCAGTCCGTCCCCGACCCCGCCGGTTGCCTCCACGAGTGCCCTGTGAGCCTAGCTACCTCCCCTTCCCTTCCTCTCTCGCCCCCGAGCTGTGTAGCAACCGCACGAAGATCACCCGCACGCACCACCGCGGAGCTCGTCGCCGATGTGCTCCCGGCCATCCTCCGGCCACCTCTCGGTGTCCATCGCACTCGCCACGTCGCGTAGGGTCTAACCATACACTCCCTGCACCTCACCGCACACCCTAGCCTCGAGTTCGCCTCCACCCGAACTCCGGCGGCCGCCTAGGTCATCGCCGGCGCCGATTCCAGCCACCCCGACCCCAACTAAACACCACCAAGAGCTGCGGTTTGTCCCCAGCTACACTTAGATGCCTTCCGCGACCCATTTGGTGGCCGGAACGGCCAAAATCACTTCCGCCGCCGCGTCGGGCTCGCCGGCGGCTAAACGCCGGTGCAGCCGACTTGACTTTGACCTAGGGCCCGCCCTGGTTGACTCTATTGAGTCAATGACAGGTGGGGCCCAGCCCTGTTAACTAATCCGGTTTAGTTCTAATTAATATTTAGCTAATCTAATTATGCTGACATGCGGGACCCATCAGTCAGGTTTGACCTGGACGTCCCCGTTGACTATGACATCACCCTGACGCATTGCTGACGCAGTAAATCAATTACTGGATTTATTCTATTATAGGAAATTCCAGAAATTAGTATAAACTTCTAAAATTCATAGTAATTCAACCGTAACTCCAAATGAAATAATTTATATATGAAAAATGATCAGAAAAATCCAATCTATCCATCTGTACCATTTTCATGCATGTTAGAACAACTTATGACTACTGATTAGGACAAATGAATGAATGGCATTTAAATAACTACATGTGGAGTTTGAATTTGAACCTAGGGTTCAAACCAACTTCATTTAACTTGCTGCTAGTTGCATTAGCTCAAATCACAGCATATTGCCATGTCATTATCATGCATCATATTGTTGCATCGCATTGATTGTGTTCTTTCTTGTTTGCCGGTAATTGTCCCCTCTCAGTAGACGTGGTTTCGGCGATGAGTTCGATGACACCGATGAAGAAACTATATGATCTTCAAAAGTGCCAGGCAAGCAAAACCCCCTTGTTCATTCCGATACAATCCCACTCTCTCGCTCCTGCTCTCTTTTACTACATTAGGACAACAACGATTCATCTGTTACTTGCTGCGGTAGCTGAACCCCTTTATCCTCTGCATGACCTGTCATTGCCACAGTAAAATAGATGAAACCCACTAGCATGAGTAGGAGTTGTTTGAGCCCTGATGTGCCTACTCATCCATGTTTGTTTGTCATGCCTGCTACTGCTTAGAGTTGAGTCAGGTCTGATTCATCGGGGATGAATCGGAGGTGTGTGAACATGTCCTACTGTTGAGAGCTAAGTGTGTGAACACGATTTGGTAAAGGTAGCGGTGAGAGGCCATGTAGGAGTACATGGTGGGTTGTCTCATTGCAGCCGTCCTCAGGAACTGAGTTCTGTGTTTGTGATCCATGACCAGCTACTACCACGCATTGGAATGCTTAAGTGCCCCTCTCGACTTATTAATCAACTTGATCTCTATCCAGGAGTTGCAACTAGTTTCTGGTGTTTGTAGGTAGTGTTAGTAGTCTACCAAGTGGCACCCGGTACAGGTGGGCTTGGGACAGACTAGGCACAGTGGCCCGGTGTACCAAGTGGCACCCGGATGGTGGACTTGGGAACCCTGCACACATCGTTTGGGGCCGTGAGCGACACCCCGGCCGGATCTCCTTGCGGATGGAACCCGAATAGGCGATAAACCTGGACGAGAGACTTGTGTGGTTAGTCAGGTCGTGGCCGACACCCTCGCTGGGCTTCCGCTTGAAGGTTGCCGAGTACATGTCGTGTAAACGGCGGTAAGTGGTGAGAACGTGTGTGAAGAAGCACACCCCTACAGGGTTAATATGATCTATTCGAATAGCCGTGTCCGCGGAAAAGGACTTCTGGGTTGCCTGTATAGTTCATAGAAAAGTGAAAGTGGATACTCTAAAATACGCAAGATAAGCGTGAGTGCTATGGATGGCGTTCTCGTAGGGAGACGGGAGCGGATCCATAGTGGTGTATTGATATGGTGGATATGTGGACTCGTGTGCGCCACCTCAAAAGAGTTACTTGCAGTCGTAGTTCAGGTTAGCCACCGAGTCAAAGCTGGCTTGCTATAGTTAAACCCCACCATCCCTTTATTGATAATGATGCATATGTAGTTAGTTCTGATGTAAGTCTTGCTGGGTACATTTGTACTCACGTTTGCCTATTTTATGTTTTTGCAGAGAGACTTCAGTCTCACTAGTAGTTCCACGTGGACCTCGACGTTTAGCTTGTTACCTCAGCTACGATCTTGAGCCCTCGGCAGGATCTGGTAGATAGTCAGGCTTCTCAGCCTTTTTCATTTGTAGATGTCTGTACTCAGACATGTTAAGCTTCCGCTTGTGCTTTGACTTGTATGCTCTGAGTGTTGGGTCATGAGACCCATGTTTGTAATATCTCGCTCCTCGGAGCCTATTGAATAAAATACTTGAGTTGTAGAGTCATGTTGTGATGCCATGTTGTATTTGCACATATCGAGCATATTGTGTGTATGTTATTGAAATGCTTGGTATGTGTGGGATCTGGCTATCTAGTTGTTTATCCTTAGTAGCCTCTCTTACCGGGAAATGTCTCCTAGTGTTTCCACTGAGCCATGGTAGCTTGTTACTGCTCCGGAACACTTAGGCTGGCCGGCATGTGTCCTTCTTCGTTCCTATGTCTGTCCCCTCGGGGAAATGTCACGCGATGAATTCCGGAGTCCTATTAGCCCGCTATAGCCCGGTTCACCGGAGCCCTGCTAGCCCAGTCCTACAGCCTGGATTCACTCGCTGATGACCGACACGTTCGTTGTTGGGTCATGTATGCCTGTCCCTGTAAGTTAGTGCCACTTTGGGTTCACGACTAGCCATGTCAGCCCGGGTTCTTTGTCATATGGATGCTAGCGGGACTATCATATACATGAGCCAAAAGGCGCAAACGGTCCCGGGCCAGGTAAGGTGGCACCCGTGGGAATACCGTGCGTGAGGCCTCAAAGTGATATGATGTGTTACATGCTAGATCGGTGTGACTTAGGATCGGGGTACTGACAATTTGGTACAATTTTGCAACAAATATTTGGTAGGTCCTTCACAAAAAACTCATTTTGGGCACTCGAAAAATGGAAAATGAATTTTTCATCCAAAGAAAATGAAAACTTCCTTAGGCTACATTTTTTGTCATTCCAATATGCACCCTTGTGCACAATATGAGATCATTTGAACAAACTATGTCATGAATGTGGCCACAAGATTGATCATTTGGCTTGAAAGCCATGAATCTTCACACTTGATAGCTCGTTTCCGAGAACACTTTTTTAAAATAATTTCCGTATTACAAGTTTATAATTTTCCATGGTAACTTGGTCACATATAATGACGCAATGCGAAGGTTTTCCAATTTTTTGATTTTTTTGAATTTTTTATGCCCGTTTCAAAATGCGGTCAAAACGGCGGAATGACCGTTCCTAGCCAATGATTGAATCTTGGATTTTTTGGTGTTTCTTTGATTAAATAGACACTAATGTACCTAGAAATGATTTTTGTAAAAAATAAAGAGCAAACTACGAGGTAGCCACAATTCAAATTTGACCCGCTTCCAGCTGAATCGACGGAAATTTGTCTTTTTCCCGAGAGGTGGATCAAAACTTTTTACACCCAACCATTTGGTCAAATGTGCATTAAATATGTCCTAGTATTTTAGAAAATTGACTTGGTACAATTTTGCAAGAAAAATATGGTAGGTCCTTCACAAAAAAACTCATTTTGGGCACTCGAAAAATGAAAAATGAATTTTTCATCCAAAGAAAAATGAAAACTTCCTTAAGCAACATTGTTTGTCATTCCAATATGCACCCTTGTGCACAATATGAGATCATTTGAACAAACTATGCCATGAATGTGGCCATAAGATTGAGCATTTGGGTTGAAAGCAATTCATCTTCACACTTGATAACTTGTTTCTGAGAACACTTTTTTAAAATAATCGCTGTATTACAAGTTTATAATTTTTGCTGGTAACTTGGTCACATATAATGACACAATGCAAAGATTTTCCAATTTTATGATTTTTTTTGATTTTTTTATGCCCGTTTCAAAATGCGGTCGAAACAGCGGGCATGGCCGTTCCTAGCTAGTGGTTGAACCTTGGAATTTCTTTGTTGTTTCTCTGATTAAATAGATACTTATGTACCTAGAAATGATTTTTGAAAAAAAATAAAGAGCAAACTATAAGGCAGCTGCAGTTCAAACTTGACCCGCTTCCAGCTGGATTGGCGGAAATTTATCTTTTTCACCAGAGGTGGATCGAAACTTTTGACACCCAACCATTTGATTATATGTGTATTAAACATGGCCTAATATTTTAGAAAATTGATTTGGTCCAATTTTTCAACAAATATATGGTAGGTCCTTCACGAAAAAACTCATTTTGGGCACTCAAAAAAATGAAAAATGTTTTTTTTTGCCAAAAACTCATTTCTCACGACACCTTTTAAAAGTTTTTTATATTATTTCTTGTTTGTTATTTTTCCTGAAAACTTGTTCACACTTGGTGACACAATGAGAAGGTTTTGTATTTTCTTTTTGAATTTTTCAGGTCATAAAATAGCTGACAGGATTTTAACACGTTAATTTTAGGCAACTATGACCTATTTAGATGGTCATAACATCATACTGCATCCTGATTGGTCCGTGGACATCTCATGCGGATCACGCATCATACGCCGTCGGATGCTCGCGGATCCAACGGCCATCCTCAACCTTTCCACACCAACCTTGAAACCCTAACTGGTCATTTTTCATCCACCCCCCGCCTCCTTTCTTTCCCGCATCCATCCATCGATCCCCTTCCATCTCCTCGCTCAGCTTCAGTCTTCTGTCGTCATCCTCCCCATCTCACGTCTGCATGGCCGTTTTGTATGCACTAGTATTACTCTGTTTAGCTTGAGGTTTGAAGCTCTAGTATGCTTAGAGTCACTGGTTTCGTTAGTCTCTTAATCGACAAGTTAACTGCACTAGTATTTACTAGTATTGCTGTTTTGCTTTTACAAGAATTAATTTGTGCTGTCTCTAATTGATGCTGACAACAACAGTTATGTTCTGTCTCTTGATTCATGTTGATGACATCTCCATTCATTTCATCCAGTGAGCAAACATGGCACCATCCATGAGTCTTGCAGCGAAAGGTCTGCTCCCCTTTGGAGCGCTCCGCTCGAGCGGCGTCGCGCAGAGGCCGGTGTCCGTGACCGCCTCACTGGAGCACAAGATGAGCGATTATAAGAGGAAGCTCCTGAAGCTTGCGCTCGGAGGAGTCAGCCTGCCCGCCTTGTTGAGTGCCAAGAAGGCTTTCGCCGATGACCAGGGCATCTTTTCCTGCAGGATGTCTTACTTGAGGTGGTTGCCTCCCTGGCCTTACTGCTGCTGCTGGTTGCTTCCCCGTCCCCTTCCCCTACAGTGCTATATTGCATCACTGATCTGCACTGTTTGGTGTGTCTCATTCCTAGTATTGTTATGCTCAACCACATTGCCCGTGTTCAGAAATAACACCTACTCACTATGCAAATGCATGCAACATAATTTGAAATTCATTCAGTTTGATTGTGCGTAAACACTATAGTGTACAACTATCAATTTGTTTCACTATTCAGTTTGTCACCCATTCAGCTTACTTACTAGGGCATATTTCTTGTGAGAGTTTACTTAATAGTACAATATCTTAGAAGAAACTACCATGTCTCCGGAATGAATCATCGATCGCTCTTTATACAGTTACAACTCGGTTTCTTTCATATAAGTTCTACTGCCTTTCTTTAGGTTGAGCTACTGCCCTGTTAATTATTGTAACAAACATTATCATTTGCCAGTTTGCTCTGTGTTGAGAACTGATCAATAAGTTTTGTTTGCCAATTAGCTTTCTGTGTGCATGCTCTTAATCCCCATAGCACTAAGATAGGACCTTACTGAGCCTCATATTACTAATTTATGAATCAAACATTATTATTTCTGTCCTCAACAAGTCATGTCGCTATGTTCTCTTTTTTGTTCAGTTAGCTCTGTCAAATATAATCAACCTGCCTATGTTCCATTTTGCTATTTGTACTTAGGTAGAAAAAGCTAAAATCTGTACATGTAATGCTGAAGCCATATTGGTTGCTTGTTTCTTAATTTTTTCTTCTGTAATGATGATTTGAAATCCCACGTAGGTCATTATTGGTGCTGCTCCTGCTGTTGTTGTGGTTGTTGGAGGTGTTGCTGTTGCATCTGGCGGAGCTGCCGTTGGGGCCCCAAAAGGTAACCTTCATCAGCCACAACCCCACAACAATGGCTCAAGGTTCTGTGCCCCATCACCCCTCTTTCTATATTACTGAAATGAACCAAGATCTCATATATTTAGGAACGGAGGTAGTAGTAAGGTTAAAATAGAACAACAAGGGATGTTTCTAATTGGGATAATTGATTTTGTGCCCCTAGTTGGGTCACACTCGGCAGGTTTACCCCTAGTTTCCGAATACACTTGTTCCTGCCCAAACCACTTTGCTCCTCTTATGCTTTTTCCCTTTGACCATTTGGCCATCACTTTGAAAACTTCACAAAAAATTCATACTAACTCAGAAAAATTCAAATAAGATATCAAAATGTTCAGAAAAGCATCACCTATATGTGCATGCCATTTTCATTCATGAAAAAAGTGTTGGCTGGTCCCCATCTTATTTTTAGCTCATATGACCTTACCATGAATAGTAAAATCTAAAAAAATTCTAAAAATTCTAAAAAACAAATTGGTGGCAAACTTTGACCAATGTTTTGAGTGCTTGCCAAGTTTCATAAGGGAATGACATTCGTGGAAGTCGTGGCACAAAAATTAAATTTTGGAGCATTGATTTTTATTTTTTTGCCACGACTTCCATGAATGTCATTCCCTTATGAAACTTGGCAATCACTAAAAATATTGGTCAAAGTTTGCCACCAATTTTTTTATAATTTTTAGAATTGTTTTAGATTTTACTATTCATGCTAAGGTCATATGAGCTAGAACTAAGATGGGGACTGGCCAACACTTTTTTCATGAATGCAAATGACATGCACATATAGGTGATGCTTTTCTGAACATTTTGATATCTTATTTGAATTTTTCGGAGTTAGTATGAATTTTTTATGAAGATTTCAAAGTGATGGTCAAATGGTGAAAGGGCAAAAGCATAAGAGGAGCAAAGTGGTTTGGGCAGGAACAAGTGTTTTTGGAAACTAGGGGTAAACCTGTCGAGTGGGACACAACTAAGGGCACCAAATTAATTATCCCTTTCTAATTTGGTTATGCTAGAATAATGCACCAACTCGTGGTATTCTTGGATATTACGGTGTCAAAATGATAGTAAAACCTAGGCTCTTGCATGGTTCTTGAATTAATTTTTATATTTTATTGCTAGCAAATATTGCCCATGTTGAGACTCTAAACATGTGGATGTTCCTCTCATTTACAGGAATTCTACCCGAAGAAATTTGGAGAAAGCTTGAAGCCCTAGTTAGTGACTTGTTTTATATGTTATTGACTTGTAATGCTAAATTTGTTGAGAATTTTGATGTACTGTTGCACATGTTACTCGAATACTGGTAGTTATGTACATATACTCACAATATTATCCGTTGTTTACTTGAAATCCATTCTTGGGCTGAAAGTGGCTGAAAAAGTATATGTTGTATTGAATTTGTGCTGATTATGTATGTCTATTCTACAAAAGAAGAGGCACGGTCCAAATGGAAGAACTACTGAAATGTCTATTGGACCTAATCTGTTTGGGCTTTGAAAAGAGGCCTGAAACATATTGGCAGCAATTAAGGCTGGCAATTAAATAGAAATGTGTAAAAAGGTCGAGGCCAAAAAAAGAAACAGATATTAAAAGGCCATGGTCTAGAAAAAAATGCTAAAATGTTGGGCTTGGCCAGTGAAGTCGACCAAAAATTGACAGGTGAAAAAATATAAAAAGGCTAAATTATTGGGCTAGGCCCATGTAGAACATCGAATTGGACCGGGCTGAAACTTATTAACGACCTTTTCAATTGGTCGCAATTTTGCCACGTCGGATCTGACGTGGCCTGTGCAAATAGCTAGTGACCAAAACAAAAGGTCATGGGTTCCACGACCTTTTGTTTTGGTAGTAAACGTCTACGACCTTATCCCGAAGAAGGTCGTTAATTTTAGTTTACGACCGCCAGCTTTTGACCTTCTGTTTTTGGTCACAAAAAGGCCGCAAATGAAAAACAATGACCTTTCAGTGACCAATAGTCAAGGTCACAAGTTGACATATTTCTTGTAGTGAACATGCAGCAAGCATATTTTTAAAAAATTGAACTGTGGACCAGTGGATCTTGATGGATCTTGGTTGAGGGTACTAAGGACTAGCTAGGGTAATTTGCTTGGGCTCAGAAACTTAAAGGATCTGGTACTTCCTTTGTAAATCCCAAGAGTCCAAAGTAAAAGACAGAAAAAGATTTGAGGATAAAATAAATAGAAAGAAAATCTAAAAGAGGTTGAAACTTGTTGGAATTGGGTGTTTGACTTGACCCAAGGTAGGGAGTGGATTTTGAAAGAAAGATATCAACATATGTCATGGAAAAAGAGAAATTTTTAAATGGGAAAAGAATAAATCCATAATCCATAGGATTTCTTTTTAATAGAAAGAATTGTAAAACCTTCCAATATTATTTGTGTTGAGCCAACACAATATGAAAAACCCTTAAAACCAAAAATCCAGGTTGAGAAGGACTTTTTTTGAAAAAAATATTTGTCATAAAAATATTTGAGAAGGAGAGTCCATCTTTTAGAAAAATTCAAATAACCTCCTTCAAATCAAATAAAGAATTTAATAAAACCAAATAATTCTTTTTGGAGTGTTACACTGCGGAGCAGGAGGCGCTGCTCGACTCGTACCGCTCCGCCCACAAGGGCTGCCTCGAGCGCTGGCGATACCGCATGCGGGTGGCGGAGGCTGCGTCCGCCTACAAAGAGGGCGATGAAGCAGGCGAGGCGCTGTTTGGCGAGACTGAGGACGAGGCAGAGGACAATGCCGGCTCCGATGAGTGCCCGCTCCGCTGGCGTCGACGAGGCCCTGCTCCACCGAGGCCTCGCGGCGCCAACAACGAGGCAGAGGACACCGCCGGCTCCGCCGAGGCCCCGCCCCGCCAACAACGAGGCAGAGGACATCGCCGGCTCAGCCGAGGCCCCACCCTGCAGGCAACGAGAGGGAGGATTTCCACCGCTCCGCTGAGGCGCCGCCTGCTGACAACGACCCCGTGGAGAGCTGGATGAATAGGATGACCTCGTGGAGGGCTAGATGAATAGTAGACGGTGGAGGGGGTGCCCGTGGAGGAGTGGTTGAACAGTAGCCGGTGGAGTAGCGCGCGGTGGAGGCTGGATGAACAGGAGCCCGTGGAGGCTGGAGGAGGTCGACAGTAGCCTGTGGAGGCTGGAGGAGGTCGACGGTGGAGATGAACAGTATCCCGTGGAGTCCCGTTTTGCGGTACGCCACACTCCTCCCGATGAACAAGACCCCCTTTTCGACTGTAGCGCTCCAACACAAGTCCGTTTCGTCCGTTTTGCGGTACGCCACACCCCTCCTGATCAACAGGACCCCCGTTTTGACCGTAGGAGGTCCGTTTCCTCTATTTTGCGGTACGCTAGACCCCTCCCGATGAACAGGATCCCATTTCGAACGTGGCCGGTCGAACACAAGGCCGTTTCCTCCATTCTGCGGTACACCAGGCCTCGTTTCCATCGCCTGTTCCATCCAAGCCATCCCGATGAACACGATGACGCATTCCGTTTCGACCCAGCCCGTTGGCTCCCCATGAACACGACGATGATGTTGTTTCTCCGTGCCGACCCAACCATGTACACGAGCCCTGACCGTACGTATGCACGAGTAGGCGTTTGAGACCCCGCCTGTATGTACACATACGTGGCCGTATTTTCTTTCTTGCACACTGGCCGCTGTACGTACGTGTACATGCTACGTGCGCGCCTCTACTATATGACACGTGCGCGCCTCTACATCCACAAGTATGTACGTACACGTTCGTGACCAGAATGACAATGCTACATACCGCTTCGACCAGGTGGGTTCCGGCTATGAGGCACTTTTTTTGCATGTGAGGATGTAGCTGGTGGGTCCCAGCAGTCAGGGGGGCGAATCGCTTTTTTTTGCCCGGACGCACTTCCTTGCGTGCAAAGGTGTATCTGGTGGGTCCCAGCAGTCAGGGGGGCGAATCTTTTTTTCCTGGACGCACTTCCTTGCGTGCAAAGATGTAGCTGGTGGGTCCCAGCAGTCAGGGGGGAAACGTTTTTTTCGTGAAATACAGTGGACCGTCCGGTGGGTCCCAGCTGTCAGGTGGAGGAATCATTATTTTCTGCGTAATAAGCAGGCACTTCCATGCTGCAGCCGTGGACCCAGCTGTCATCCTCTCCACGTACAGTCCACGTCTAATGGAAGTCGTTCCTTGACCACGTTGACCACACCGCACCGGGAGCACCATGGCGGTGGACGACGGCGAGGCCTAGGAAGGGGACGACGCAGAGACGGGGAAGACGCGGCAGTGGATGCCCACAAGGAGAGGAGTACGAGGGTTCACTGGTTCGGCTGTGGTGTGAGGCTGCCATCGCCGCAGAATAACAGGGGGTGTGGGTGAGTGGAGGGATGGCATGTCCAACGGTGGGAGTAGTAGGGGGCGGTGAGGCCTCCGCGGTAGCACAACCGGCCATGGGTGGCAGGAGCAGGCGGCACGACCGGCGCTACTTTGGGCGGCTGGAGCAAGAAGACCAGAGGTTGAAGAATCACGACGGCCGATGGATGGACATCGTACGGTCACTGCAGCTAGAATCGTTTATATTGACTAAGTTGACAAAGCCCTTGGTACGTCAAGTTAGTAGGCCCACAGGTCAGCTTCCGAAACGGTGCGCCCCAGATGTCAGGGGGAGGAATCATTTTTTGGGCGGGTGAAGCTAGAATATCCGAGATTGAAGAAGAAGCACGGCATCCGTTGGATGGACATCCAACGGCCATTGCTGCTAGAACTGTGTGTTGACTATAAGTTGACAAAGCCTTGCATATGTGTCAACTCTTTTTTAGGGGACGCGTCAACTTAGTAAGGCCACAAGTGTGTGGCAGAGAACTTATAGCCCATTTGAGATTTGTAAGAATGTGGAGCCCATTTTTGAATTCTAATGGAATTTACTACAACCCATTTACACTTTGTTAAAAGTATAGCCCATTTCAACCAACCGTTCAAAACAGAATTCAATAAAATTTCCCACATTTTGATGGGATCCGAAATATTTTTATCTCGAAATTTCTAGTCAGATTAAATACAATTTCAATATAAATTTATATTACGTATAAATCCAGTGAAACATTGCGCTCGCAACAATTAATGAAACTAAAATTTTCAATATCCATAAATAATATTTATAAAGTACTTACGTGTTTGGTGCATTTTTTTATAGTTACTGCCCAGTTTTTATAATTACATCCCATTTATTACTTCTTAGAGCCCATTTTCTTGTTAAGCCTAATGCATCCCTCCTAGGCAAGATTTGCAGCCCAGCGGGTTGGAGAATAAAAACTTGACCTTGCCTGGGTATTCCTAAAAAAAGTATAGCTGGGCTAGCCATTTTCAGCTTGAAAAAAAATTAATATCTGGGCTGGATATCTGGCCTGGGCTAGACGGGCTACAGCTCGCCCAGTTAATACCTACAGTGATGTTTTCGTTGTTGTTCAGAGGAGAAAAATTAATATCTGGGCTAAACATCGAAAAACTCTGGAGTGCTGATGATACGTCTCCATCGTATCTATAATTTTTGATTGTTCCATGCCAATATTCTTGAACTTTCATATACATTTGGCAACTTTTTATACTATTTTTGGGACTAACATATTGATCCAGTGCCCAGTGCTAGTTCCTGTTTGTTGCATCTTTTATGTTTCATAGAAACCCAATATCAAACGGAATCCAAACGAGATAAAAACGGACGGAGAATTATTTTGGAATATTTGGGATTTTCTGGAGGAAGAATCAATGTGAAACGGTGCCCGAGGTGGCCACGAGACAGGGGGCGCGCCTGGCACTCTCGTGGGCCACCCGTAAGGCAGTTGACACTCTTCTTTTGCCGCAAGAAAGCGAATTTTATGAGAAAAATCTGGGTGAAGAAACTGTGAAGCGTCAGAATCTGAGAATGCATAAATAGAGAGAGACAGAGAGATAGATCCAATCTCGGAGGGGCTCTCGCCCCTCCCAAGCCATGGGAGCCAAGGACCAGAGGGGAAGCCCTTCTCCTATCTAGGGAGAAGGTCAAGGAAGAAGAAGAAGGGGGGCTCTCTCCCCCTTGCTTCCGGTGGCGCCGGAACACCGCCGGGGGCCATCATCATCACCGCGATCTTCACCAACACCTCCGCCATCTTCACCAACATCTCCATCACCTTCCCCCCTCTATCTACAGCGGTCCACTCTCCTGCAATCCGCTGTACCCTCTACTTGAACACGGTGCTTTATGCTTCATATTATTATCCAATGATGTGTTGCCATCCTATGATGTCTGAGTAGATTTTCGTTGTCCTATTGGTGGTTGATGAATTGCTATGATTGATTTAATTTGCTTGTGGTTATGTTGCTGTCCTTTGGTGCCCATCATATGAGCGCGTGCGTGGATCACACCATAGGGTTAGTTGTATGTTGATAGGACTATGTATTGGAGGGCTAGAGTGACAGAAGCTTCAACCTAGCATAGAAATTGATGCACACAGGATTGAAGGGGGACCAATATATCTTAATGCTATGGTTGGGTTTTACCTTAATGAACGTTAGTAGTTGCGGATGCTTGTTAATAGTTCCAATCATAAGTGCATAGAATTCCAAGTAAGGGATGACATGCTAGCAGTGGCCTCTCCCACATAAAACTTGCTATCAGTCCAGTAAATTAGTCAATTGCTTAGGGACAATTCCACAAACTCCTACCACCACTTTTCCACACTCGCTATATTTACTTTATTTGCATCTTTATCTAAACAGCCCCTACTTTTTATTTATGTGTTCTTTATTATCTTGCAAACCTTTCCAACAACACCTACAAAGTACTTCTAGTTTCATACTTGTTCTAGGTAAAGCGAACATCAAGCGTGTGTAGAGTCGTATCAGTGGCAGATAGGACTTGAGAGAGTATTTGTTCTACCTTTAGCTCCTCGTTGGGTTCGACACTCTTAGTTATCGAAAGAGGCTACAACTATCCCGTATACTTGCGGGTTATCCAGACCTTTTTCTGGCGCCGTTGCCGGGGAGTCATAGCGTGGGGTGAATATTCTCGTGTGTGCTTGTTTGGTTTATCACTAAGTAATTTTTATTTGCTGTTCTTAGTTGTTTTCTATCTTTAGTTATGGGTAGGAAACGCAAAATACCAAAAGAATTAGTTGTACCTACTGAACCAATGGTTGAAGAACCACTCAAAATCTACCACACTCCTGAAGCTTTTTTACTTGGATCTTCTTCGATCCCTTTGTGCTCGTGCAGAAACCCCAACTAGCTTAGTTGAGGGAAAAGCTTTAGATGAGCATGCTTGTTATGTGCGACACCGTATATCTGAAAAGTGAAACTTTTACTGGATCAAATTCATTGTTTGCAATGCTATGCTTGGAATTTATGTGAAATATATGGTATTACTTGTTGTTCTGAAAACCCTAAGAAACACCTTCCCTACCAATGTGAGTTTATTGATAATGGAATCGTATATTCATATGCTAAGGGTGTTCATAATTACTATGATGTTCAATAAATTGAAGAATTTGTTGCTTTTAAGGGTGCTTATGAAATTGCTTCTTTGATTGAAAAGTATGATGCTACTCTCTACAAATCTGAAAATTTTGCCATACTTGAATATTTTTATGATAATTATGCTTCTAATGCCTATGTTAAACTATATATTGAGAAATTCTCCGCTGTCCAAGAAGAGATTAATATTTTGCAGGAAGCTATGGAAGAAGAAATTGATGAAACAGTGAGCTCATTGGATGAAAAAGATGATGAGGAGAGCGAAGAACAAAAGGAGGAAGAGCGGATTGATCACCCGTGCCCACCTTCTAATGATAGTAACCCTTCAACTCATACATTGTTTAATTCCCCTTCGTGCTTACCGAAGGATGATTGCTATATGATCCCGTTGATTCTCTTGAAATATCCCTTTTTGATGATGCTTGCTATGCTTGTGGCCAAGATGCCAATATGAATTATGCTCATGGAGATGAACTTGCTATAGTTCCTTATGTTAAACATGAAATTGTTGCTATTGCACCCACGCATGATAGTCCTATTGTCTTTTTGAATTCTCCAAACTACACTATGTCGGAGAAGTTTGTGCTTATTAAGGATTAGATTGATGGATTGCCTTTTACTGTTGCACATGATAATTTTGATAGATATAATATGCATGTGCTTGCTGCTCCTACTTGCAATTATTATGAGAGAGGAACTACATCTCCAGCTCTCTATGTTTCCAATATGATAAAATTGCAAGAAACTGCTTATACTATGCATTGGCCTTTACTATGTGTGCATGAATTGTTCTTTAATGACATGTCGATGCATAGGAAGAGAGTTAGACTTCGTCATTGCTTGATATATGTTACTTTGTGCTCACTACTAAATTACAAATCATTGTTAATTAAAATTGACTTTGATATACCTTGGGATCCGGGTGGATCCATTACTTGAGCACTATATGCCTAGCTTAATGGCTTTAAAGAAAGCGCTGCCAGGGAGACAACCCAGATATTTTAGAGAGTCATTTATTTCTGTTGAGTGCTTTTATATATTTTAAAAACAAAAAAATAAAGAGGGGAACCTAAAACTTTTCAAAAAGGAAAGTGAAAGTAATAAAGACAAGCATTGTTGAAGTGAGAGAGCTCCTTGAACTTTGTTCATGCTCACGGAAACTCTGTGAATCTTGATTACAAAAAAATTTCAACAAAAATAATTATCCCTTTGTACAATTCCATCGTATTATAAAAATAATGTGCCAAGGTTTGCCTTTAGGATGTTTACAATGCTTGTTGGTTTGTACGGTGCAGGACAGAAACTTTGGCTGTAGTGCGCGATTTTACATTTTTAACTGGAAGGTCAAACGGTTCTGATTCCTTTTGCACTGTCTTTCTGTACAAAGTTTCTATTTTTCCTAAGTTTTGTAGAATTTTTGGGGTACCATAAGTATGGTTAATGTTCAGATTTCTACAGACTGTTCTGTTTTTGACAGATTCTGTTTTTGATGCATAGTTTACTTGTTTTGATGAATCTATCAATTTATATCAGTGGATTAAGCCATGAAAAAGTTATATTACAGTAGACACAATGAAAAAACAAAATATGAATTGGTTTGCTATAGTACTTAGAGTAGTGATTTGCTTTATTATACTAACGGATCTTACCGAGTTTTCTGTTGAAGTTTTGTGTGGAGGAAGTGTCTAATCGAGGAGGTCTCGATATGAGGAAAAGGAAGAGAGGCAAGAGCTCAAGATTGGGGATGCCTGAGGCACCCCAAGTAAATATTCAAGGAGAATCAAGCGTCTAAGCTTGGGGATGCCCCGGAAGGCATCCCCTCTTTCTTCAACAAGTATCGGTATGTTTTCGTATTCGTTTCATTCATGCGATATGTGATGTCTTGGAGCGTCTTTTGAATTTAGTTTTCACACTTATTTTATGCACCATGCTGGTATGAGATAGTACTTGGTTGATTTATATAATTCTCATTGCACTTCACTTAAATATTTTGAGTATGGCTTTATAGAATGCTTCATGTGTTTCACTTATATCATTTGAAGTTTGGATTGCCTGTTTCTCTTCACATAGAAAACCGCCATTTGTAGAATGCTCTTTTGCTTCACTTATATTTGTTAGAGCGTAGGCATATCTTTTGTAGAAAGAATTAAACTCTCTTGCTTCACTTATATCTATTTAGAGAGATGACAGGAATTGGTCATTCACATGGTTAGTCATAAAATCCTACATAAACTTGTAGATCGCTGAATATGATATGTTTGATTCCTTGCAATAGTTTTGCGATATAAAGATGGTGATATTAGAGTCATGCTAGTGGGTGGTTGTGGATTGTAGAGACACTTGTGTTGAGGTTTGTAAGTCCCGTTGCATGCACGTATGGTAACCGTTGTGTGACAAATTTGAAGCATGGGGTGTTTCTTTGATTGTCTTCCTTATGAGTGGCGGTCAAGGACGAGCAATGGTCTTTTCCTACCAATCTATCCCCCTAGGGGCATGCATAGTAGTACTTTGCTTCGAGGGCTAATAAACTTTTTAAATAAGTATATGAGTTCTTTATGACTAATGTGAGTCCATCGATTATACGCACTTTTACCTTTCCATCATTGCTAGCCTCTTCGGTACCGCACATTGCCCTTTCTCACCTCGAGAGTTGGTGCAAACTTTGCCGGTACATCCAAACCCCGTGATATGATACGCTCTATCACACATAAGCCTCCTTATATCTTCCTCAAAACAGCCACCATACCTACCTACCATGGCATTTCCATAGCAATTCCGAGATATATTGCCATGCAACTTCCATCATCATCATATACATGACTTGAGCATTCATTGTCATATTGCTTTGCATGATCGTAAGATAGCTAGCATGACGTTTTCATGGCTTGTCTGTTTTTTGATGTCATTGCTACGCTAGATCATTGCACATCCCGGTACACCGCCGGAAGCATTCATATAGAGTCATATCTTTGTTCCAGTATCGAGTTGTAATATTGAGTTGTAAGTAAACAAAAGTGTGATGATCATCATTATAGAGCATTGCCCCATGAAAAAAAGGAAAGGCCAAAGAAGCCTAAATAAATGAGGGGGCCAAAGAAGCCCACCAAAAAAAGAAAAAAAGAAAAAAAGAGAAAAAGAAAAGGGGCAATGTTACTATCCTTTTACCACACTTGTGCTTCAGAGTAGCACCATGTTCTTCATATAGAGAGTCTCTTATGTTGTCACTTTCATATACTAGTGGGAATTTTCATTATAGAACTTGGCTTGTATATTCCAACGATGGGCTTCCTCAAATGCCCTAGGTCTTCATGAGCAAGCAAGTTGGATGCACACCCACTTAGTTTCCAGTTTGAGCTTTCATACACTTATAGCTCTAGTGCATCCATTGCATGGCAATCCCTACTCCTCACATTGACATCAATTGATGGGCATCTCCATAGCCCGTTGATTAGCCGTGTCGATGTGAGACTTTCTCCTTTTTTTGTCTTCTCCATATAAACCTCCGCCATCATATTCTATTCCACCTATAGTGCTATATCCATGGCTTGTGCTCATGTATTGCGTGAGGGTTCAAAAAGCTGAAGCACGTTAAAAAGTATGAACCAATTGCTCAGCTTGTCATCGGGGTTGTGCATGATGGGGGCATTTTGTGTGACGAAAATGAAGCATGGCCAAACTATATGATTTTGTAGGGATACGCTTGCTTTGGCCTTGTTGTTTTGAAAAGACATGATTGCTTTATTAGTACGCTCGAAGTATTATTGTTTTTATGTCAAATGATAGACTATTGCTTTGAATCACTCGTATCTTAATATCCATGCCATGATTAGACATATGATCAAGATTATGCTAGGTAGCACTCCACATCAAAAATTACTTTTTTATCATTTACCTACTCGAGGAAGAGCATGAATTAAGATTGGGGATGCTGATACATCTCCGTCGTATCTATAATTTTTTATTGTTCCATGCCAATATTCTTCAACTTTCATATACTTTTGGCAACTTTTTACACTTTTTTTGGGACTAACATATTGATCCAGTGCCCAGTGCCAGTTCCTATTGGTTGCATGTTTTATGTTTCACAGAAACCCAATATCAAACGGAATCCAAATGGGATAAAAATGGACGATGAATTATTTTGGAATATTTGGGATTTTCCGGAGGAAGAATCAACGCGAAACGGTGCCCGAGGTGGCCACGAGACAGGGGGCGCGCCCTCCCCCCTGGGCGTGCCTGGCACTCTCGTGGGCCACCCGTAAGGAGGTTGATGCTCTTATTTTGTTGCAAGAAAGCTAATTTTATGAGAAAAATCTGGGCGAAAGATTCACCCCAAACGGAGTTACAGATCTCCGGATATAAAAGAAACGGTGAAGGGGCAGAATCTGAGAATGCATAAACAGATAGAGACAGAGAGATAGATCCAATCTCAGAGGGGATCTTGCCCCTCCCAAGCCATGGGAGCCAAGGACCAGAGGGGAAACCCTTCTCCCATCTAGGGAGAAGGTCAAGGAAGAAGAAGAACAAGGGGGGCTCTCTCCCCCTTGCTTCCGGTGGCGCCGGAACGCCGTCGGGGGCCATCATCATCACCGCGATCTTCACCAACACCTCCACCATCTTCACCAACATCTCCATCACCTTCCCCCCTCTATCTACAGCGGTCCACTCTCCCGCAACCCGCTGTACCCGCTACTTGAACATGGTGCTTTATGCTTCATATTATTATCCAATGATGTGTTGCCATCCTGTGATGTCTGAGTAGATTTTCGTTGTTCTATTGGTGGTTGATGAATTGCTATGATTGATTTAATTTGCTTGTAGTTATGTTGCTGTCCTTTGGTGCCCATCATATGAGCGCGCACGTGGATCACACAATAGGGTTAGTTGTATGTTGATAGGACTATGTATTGGAGTGCTAGAGTGACAGAAGCTTCAACCTAGCATAGAAATTGATGCATACGCAATTGAAGGGGGACCAATATATCTTAATGCTATGGTTGGGTTTTACCTTAATGAACGTTAGTAGTTGCGGATGCTTGCTAATAGTTCCAATCATAAGTGCATAGAATTCCAAGTCAGGGATAACATGCTAGCAGTGGCCTCTCCCACATAAAACTTGCAACCGGTCTAGTAAAGTAGTCAATTGCTTAGGGACAATTCCACAAGCTCCTACCACCACTTTTCCACACTCGCTATATTTACTTTATTTGCATCTTTATCTAAATAGCCCCTAATTTTTATTTACGTGCTCTTTATTATTTTGCAAACCTTTCCAACAACACCTACAAAGTACTTCTAGTTTCATACTTGTTCTAGGTAAAGCGAACGTCAAGAGTGCGTAGAGTCGTATCAGTGGCAGGTAGGACTTGAGAGAGTATTTGCTCTACCTTTAGCTCCTCGTTGGGTTCGACACTCTTACTTATCGAAAGAGGCTACAACTATCCCGTATACTTGCGGGTTATCAGCTCACACCTCAAAAACACAAATACTGCTCGAGCTGCTTGGTCCCAGCTGTCGGCCACTTCTTGTGCAATTATCTCGTTTATTGACTACATAGGTTGACAATGGTGTGGGACCGTGATGTCAGGAAACTAGGAGAAAGCAAAAAAAGTATAGTTATATATATAGTTATATATATATATATATATATAATAAGGAGGCACTTGCGTATGTGAGGCTATGGCCCTGGTGGGTCCCCATTGTCATTCTCTCCAAGTAAAGTCATCTCCTCGCCCGCGCGCGCTTTCCGCCCAAAACAGTCAGCGCTGCCCGCCCCGCTTCCCATTGCAGGCGATTGCTCTGCCTTCAAACGAGACAAGTGCCATCCGTCCGTCCATCCGCCGCCCACATTAATGATACGCGGTTGCCGATGCGGCTACTCCGGTGCCACATGTCCGTCCCTCCGCCGCCCACCATTGCTATATAAACTGCTGCGCTGGCCATAGCCGCAGTCATCCACATCCGTCCCCTTTCTCCTGTCCACACCACTGCTGCTCACCATGGCTTCCTCGCGCTCCAGCGCTCTTCGAGACGGGAGGACGACGGACCACAAGGAGATGGCAGCCATTGCTGCCGACCGGCTGGCCGGCAGGCAACCGGAGGACGACGACGTCCCAATGGAGAACATGGTAGTCAACGATCCGGCACCAAACCCCTCCTCCGTGCCATCCTCGCTGGTGCATTGCACCATGACCATCGGCGAGGCCCGTGCCCAATATATGGACACGGTGAGGCAGATGCATGAGGAGCAGTTCCGGGAGGCGCAGGCCGACGCCGCCTACAACCACCATCTCCTCCGGGAGCACCTACAGGCGGAGGAGCAGATCACCGCAGAGCAGGAGGCGCTGCTCGACTCGTACTGCTCCGTCCACGAGGGCCACCTCGAGCATTGGCGGTACCGCATGCGGGTGGCGGAGTCTGCGACCGCCTACAAAGAGGGTGGTGAAGCGGGCGAGGCGCTGTTTGGCGAGACCGAGGACGAGGCAGAGGATAATGCCGGCTCCGACGAGTGCCCGCTCCGCTAGCGTCGACAAGGCTCTGCTCCGCTGAGGCCCCGCGGCGCCAACAACGAGGCAGAGGACACCGCCGGCTCTGCCGAGGCCCCGCCCCGCCAACAACGAGGCAAAGGACATCGCCAGGTCAGCCAAGGCCCCACCCTGCCGGCAACGAGAGGGAGGATTTCCACCGCTCTGCCGAGGCATCGCCGCCGGCAACGAGACAGAGGACATCGCCGGCTCCGCCGAGGCCCCGCCCTGCTGCCAACGAGGCCGCGCCATGCAGAAAACGAGAAGAGTAGAACATGGTAGGTCGCCGCCGCTCGGGTCCAAGTAAGGCCACCGCTGCTACCCTTCGGTTGAAGCCAAGCTAGGCGGGTTGACCATTGATGTCCGGTTAGCTTCTTGGCGGCGACGGGGAGTCGGAGAGCTGTGTTGGAGAAGAATGCTGCTTCTACTTAACTGCTAGTGCAGTTGGTTACCTGACACGTGGGCCCAATAGGCCACATGTCAGTTATGCAACTTCACTTGCAGTTAAGTCACTGAAGCTTCTGTTCGGCTCAGCGGGACACAGGTGGGTAACTTCGGTTAATTAATTATACCTCCAGCGCACCCCTTTTTAGTTGAAGAATGTATGAAATGTAATGAAATCCGGCATGTTTATATGAAATCCGACCGTGTATAAATGAATTTATTTCGATTAGTTCGAATTCCTGTATCACTGTCATTGGATGAACATGCAAAACAATACGTACTAGCATTATTCCCGGGGTGATCACCTCGTTTGCAGCAGTTTCACATGTACTCCCTCCGGTCCTTTCTAGTCTACATACAAGTTTTGTCTGCAGTCAAAGTATCTCTACTTTGACCAGTCTTATAGAAAAAAGTATGCACTTTCACAATGTGCGAACTAAAAAGAAACAAAAGGAGTACAAAGAGTTTGAGCAGCTTTTTAGCGTTTCTGTACATTGCAATCAAACACACAGGGTTCATAGAGAACATTCAAAACAATCGATGATTATGCATCTCAGCGACTCACATGTCAGAGGCAATATTTACTTCACAACTAAAGAATAAAGAAAAAATTGATCGACGCTGCTGACAGCAAAGGGCATCCCATTCGAAAATATCAAACGCATGTCTTCCTAAAATCAATGAGCAAAATTTGACAAGGTTGTCCCATTCCAAAATATCAAATGCCTACGATTGTGGATGGGCAGGGTTTGCCATCAGTTCGAACATTGACATGGCACCTCGTGCTAAATAAACTAGCTATTCTTTTTGTGAAGTTCCACCAAAATCAACCAAATTCGCGCGTAGCTTGTATGATTTCGCCCTTATATGTTGCAACACGTTGAACTTATCGGCACCTCCTTTCTTGTGGTGGAAATGAATGATTCAATGTATTCATGAACATTTTGTGCAGTTCCCATTGAAATCAAGCTGAGCACCCCTCTTTGCGCAAATACAAAAAAAGTGATTAGTATAAAGCAAACTGTACTATGAATTGACAGTTTAAACAGGCACCTACATGGTCCATGTAGAGCACACTTTTAGAAAAATGGAACTCACCAGAAAGAATCCTAGAACAACATTGTACTCGCGCATCACAACAAAAAAAATGGAGATTTGTCAGTCCTTCTGAGCTGAAGTTAGTTTGGTCTTGTGGGGAGTAATGTAACCATCCTTCAACTGCTCCTTCTGATGAGAAGATAGACAGGGCTTCTTCATATTGGCATAATCGGAACTAGTCATTTCACGTAGTCCATATTCTTCTTCAGAGGAAGATGATCCTGTTGTGCAAATACAAGAGGACAACTAAATGCTAGCATACCTGTTTGCTCGAAAAAAAGGAAAGGAAATATTTAAAACAGCTCAGATGAAGCACTTCTCAAGGACAATACCACCTTTTCATGATAGTATCTAAACAGCAGTACAACACCAATAGAGACGACAAAGCTCAATCATATGGATGAAATCAGTGGGCGAGTACCAACCTTTGTCAGGAGGCTTATTGTGTAGAGTATACAGATGAAGCACTTCTCCGGAACCATCTGTTTCTATCTATTGTGGTGGCCATGCTTACTATATACTCCTCGATTAGTTTAATGTTTCCAATATCTTCTTGTGTAGTTCCACTAAAATATATGGTATCTTCAAAGAAGATCCCTGTTTGCTCAAGTAGAGATAATTACGTATTACATTAAGAGTGGCATCAAATCAGTGGCAAAACAATTGCTCGTTCCAGCCATAGCAATAAATTAAGATGCAAAACTATATCATTACTTGTGTCATCACAGTTCCATTGCTTCATTACAGCATCGGGAGTTGATTTTTGTTTTTCTTGTGCTTGTTCTTCCCCTTCATCACTTGGTTCAATAACAGACAAGCTCCGCCTTCAATGTAAGATTTGGCATGTCAATTAGGGAGCACAAGTATAATACTAAACTTAATTTTCTGATGAAAGTGGCAAAATACAGGCCAACAGTTGTGAAATATCCTTATCTTACCTCAATGGGATATTACGATGCACATACAGATTGGAAGTCTTGTCTCCATTTGTGTAGTTCACTAAAATCAAGCAACATTATCGTACTAGTAGCACAACATATGAAAGCACACTGCAGAATCATGTGAAAGAAGGCTAGTACTGACCTCTCATGATGCGGAATTCAAACAACTCACAAGAAGAAGATCTTAACCAAATTTGCCAACACGGATAGGAAGCAAGATCTCCTCTTGTGCAGTTCCACTAAGATCAAGCAATCAAGCAACGTTGTTGGTGTGACATTTTTGGTTGAACTGCACAAAACACTCTTAAAACAAAAGTGTTTTTGTGCAGTGCAACAAAAGGTCACAATGGCAACGAGGTGAAGTAGATAACCCTGTTTACACAAAGGTGCAAAGGAAACAACTAGTGGTCAATAACGGTGGATGACACAGAAGCCAACAAAAAGAAGCATCTACCTTATCTAAATGGGAAAGAAAGCAAGACAATAGCATTTCTCAAACGGTGGCATTGGTTAATATTAACATAGAGATTATATTAACAATAAAATTCGTTAAACATGTGATTTGCTTTTAACTGTGGCATTGCATCAATTTTCCAGTGGCATTATTAGAGGGTGTTTGTTTACAGGGACATTTTGGTGTAGGGACTAAAAAAACTCCGTGTCAGTCCCATCTAAACCAAACAGGAGGGACTTTTAGGGACTAAAAGTGGGCATTTGGGACTAAAGAAAGAAGACCCCGAGGGAGTCTTTTTGGGACTTTTTCCAGCAGTTGCCCCTGCCATGCATCGCACCTTGTCTCTATTAGTTCATTACTAGGGGTAACATGGTCTTTTAGCATGTCATTTAATAACCTCTAGTCCATGTTTACTCCCTGGAACCAAGCAGGTAGGGACTAGGGAGTTTTTAACCAAACAGGGCCTTAGATTAACAATAGCTAATGAGTTGCACGGGACAGTGGATGCACCAGCACCATGTGCATCTACCAATGTACTGCGGTCATGCACAGTCTGTTGCAACAAAGAACAAACAACCAAGGAGCATATTTGTGTTGGTCCCAGTTTTGTTATCTTTAGACACCTTTCCCTATGTGAGCGCAGCAAATCTAGTCCAGCTCAAACTCTACAGCCTTGTCCCCCAGAACAAAAGATCAGTTCGTTACAGATGTGCGTACTGCGTTTGTCATTGTTTTCCCTTTTCGACCAACGTAGGTGCTGGATAGCCAGTCTGTACTAGTACTTTTCCCCCTTCCTTTCCTCTTTGAACCACATCCTAGATTTATGCGATACAACTTTCCCCACTACTTTCCCCCATTCCTTTCCTCTTTGAACCACGTCCTAGATTCATGCTATACAACTTTCCCCCTTCCTTTCCTCTTTTAACCACGTCCTAGATTCATGCTATACAACTTTTCCCACTACTTTCCCCCACTCCTTTCCTCTTTGAACCACGTCCTAGATTCATGGTATACATGCAGCTAGAGCAATGCATGTGGAATAAGTAAATTATACCTTAAGGTTCTTGGGGCGTGGTTCGGTGGGTGATGGGACGGTGGCGAAGAAGAAGGGGTCGGAGGCCCTCCCGCACCTCTGCTGGGTGAAAACGAACAGCTACGCCGGTAGTGGATTCCCTCCCTCACCGACGGCGACAACGTTAAGACTCCTTCCCTTCCTGGTGGACGGATCTTGCCGGCTCTTTGAGCAACAGTGAGGGGACAGAGAGGCCAACGGAGTCTTGTTTAGATCTGGAGAGGGTGAGAGAGTGTGAAGAGAGCAACTACAAGCGCTGAGGCTCCAACGTGTGTATATATACTGGAGAGAGAGTGTGAAGCATGCAAACCCTAGAAAACAAGCACCGAGGCTGCAGCTTATACGTGATGAGGTGATTATACGGTCACTACGAGATCGTATAGCTCCGTATCCATCCATTTTGACCAGTCAAAGAATCCTCCTGGCACAAATTATGCTCAAGTGTAGTTATCGAACCCGAGACCTCAAGTTTGATGAGTGAACAGGCTAACCTGCTACACAACCCTCCCGTTATGTTCAACGAGAGGAAAATAACCTTTTATACATTCCTACATTTGTGTGACAAGCATGTCGTGTTTTTTTGTGTGTGTGTGGGAGTCATCGGGATTTCAATCATAATCGTGTCATGTGGCTTTGGTGGTAAGACTATCCACAGTGGTGCAGAAATAATGCAGCCTTAGTCACCTTACCTCCCTCCACGTAGTATGTTGGGTCCCACCAGTCAGAGGGTGAAACAAACAAATTAATAAGAAAAATTAAAAACGCCAACGGTGTATCTTACCTCACACATCTCGCTACTGCTCGGGAACACTGTCCAATTGATCCCTCTGTTTGCTCACGTACTATTTTAAGTGAATCCTTATTATAACATGCACACAATTTTGGGCACTTATATTCGACCTAAGTCAGCGTGCCACCGTATCTCGTATACTTACTACTCACTCCGTCTAGGTGTAATAACTCACGTTAGAAGGTGCAGCGAGACCAAGGTGCATGTGTGTGCGTGCGTGTGTGTGTGTGTTTAACAACATGTGTGTGTTAGAGAGAGCGACGGATCGACCTACTCCTACAAAGAGATGGTGTGTAGTCTACGATTTTAGCCGTGAGAGTCGGTGCATCCTCTCATTTCCGGGCGTGTCCGGTAGGGACATGCGGACAGCTGCCATGCCCGCTCCTGACCAGCTTGGCCCACCCAAAGCCCCTCCATCACCCGCGCACGCTTCCCGCCTGAAACGGTCAGCACCGCTCCAAAGAATCAGTGCCACATTCATGCCTGGGCAGAGCGGACGCGACCTCTCACTGGCGCAAGAGTGATGGTTGCTTCGTCCGTCCAACTTACTACTGGGTCTATGTGATTTGACGGCTCATTGGTCTTTATTACTGCGGTGGTAGGATTGTTGGATGTCCCATGCTTTCGACGAAAGGAGGTACTACTAGATAACAACTTTGTCCATTCTTACAGCGGAGGAGTGCAAGAGCAGTGAAAACACGCAGGCTTAGTGATTACATGGCCCACCTCACACTATCACCATATTTTCTGGACACCGTGCGACACCTAACTCTTTACATAGTACTCCCTCCGTTCCTAAATACTAGATGAGTCCCCGCGCATTGCCACAGAACAACCATATATCTCTCTGCGCAAGATTATCGATTTCATAGAACTAAAAAAACTCTATGACCGCATGACAAATGTGGTAGCCAAACTAAATAAACTCCCATCATCATTTAGATCATCCCACGTAAGGAAAAAAGATCAGCCAACTCCTACTGCATAATGGGATTATATTTTTCTTTTTGACATGTTAATGGGACTTAAAAGCTCACTTACATGCATGCTACGGTGCATGCTTGCATGCAGACATGTTGATGTGATTTAAAACCCACTCACATGCATGCCACGGTATTTCTGCATGCTTGCATGTGGCTTAGTGCGGAGCCTCTCAACGTCTAGATTAGACGTCTATTATGGACTGATTTAGTTCATCTAACGGCTACATTAATTTTGATGATGTGGCTCAAGGAGAGGATAGAGAATTCCTAGTAGTGGGGGCTAGCTATTACTAGTAGATAAGTCTTTGTAGATATTCCACTAGGTGAACTACATACGGAACAAAATGAATGAATCTACATTTAAAATGCATCTATATACATCCGCATGTGGTTCATGGTGAAATCTCTACAAAGACTTATATTTAGGAACGGAGGAAGTACTAGTATATTACGTACTGTAATTTATCAGCGAGATAAATTTGTACAATGCTATGAAGCTTCCAGCTTCTGCTACATGTATCTTGCGTCCAAGGTTGCCCGTTGCAACATTTCATCAAATACAAAGGAGACTAACATGCATGCTATTGCATCTCAATGATTGACGGATCATAGCAAATATGTACTCCCTCCGTTCCAAAATAAGTGTCTCAACTTTGTGCAAACTTTAGTACAAAGTTGTACTACTACTAAAGTTGACACTTATTTTGGAACAGAGGCAGCTAAAGAAAAAAACGATCGGTGCAGTCCCTAGCCCTTCAACCGTGAACCCTAACCAGCCTTCAATTTGCTGGCAACGTTCGAGCTTCCTAAGAAATGAAGTTTGCAACCTTTTGACCATCGGATCATTTTGTGCAGTTTCACCAAAATCGAGATGAGCATCCCTGTGGCAAAGAAATTGAAGAAGCGTGATTAGAATAAGATTACAGGGATTAGTTGATGAGACATAAACTCATCACAAATATAGTACGTAGAAGCCAGTAGAGGTATGTGTGGGGCAAAGAAGTAGAGAAATATCCAAATGGAGTGATGTGGGCAGCTGGAGCAGTGGTGCAAGCCGGTTGTAAAGGGAGTAGTACCTGAGGGACGTAGCTCAACCTTGAGGAGGGAGGCGGGAGGCGGCAATTGCCCACGTCGCGGCAGTGAGCAAGGGACGAAGGCAACCTCACCGGCTTTGTGAGAGAGAATGGCGGGGACCCCTGATCGGGACGTGCCGACAGTGGGTTTTCACCGTCGGTGACGGCGACCATATCTACAGTAAGCATCCACCCCTTCCCCAGGTGGACGTGATCCGCCGGGATGTTAGAGATGTGGCCACAGTCGTTTTGTGCGAGAGAGTGTCAAGAGAGCAACCCCAGCAAGCAACCGTGTAGGCTGGCCCGTCCTGACTATGTATATAGTGGAGCGGTTTCCTTTTCTCTCCATATGAACCTATCATATTGCGTACGTGCCACTAAAGAAAAAAAAACTTTACTTATAAATGATGCAGCGCCTACTACTCGTTCTCCTATAACCTTGCGCTTGGCATCTCCAAAATATTAACCTTGCGATTGGCTCTTCGCCTCTTCGGGAAGTCGAGCAATAATGGTAGTGCAGTATATATCGCTCTGGCTATATGAGACCGAATGAATTGCTGCACGTCCACCACGTGGGCGAGGGTCGAGGGGCGAGGGAGAGTGCTACATAAGGAGCAAAATGAGTGAATCTGCACTGTAAAATACGTCTATATACATCAGCGTTTGGAGTATGTACTAGTAGTTCATATTGAAATCTACTAAAGGACATATATATTCCAAACAATATGATATAATCTCTATAACCAAGGTAGTAGGCCACCGCTCCCGTGGGCGGGGGAGATGGTGTACTAAGCAAGCTTCTCCTCGTTCTGTGAGTTGACAGGACACATCAAAAGTACTCCAGTGTATAGAGCCTTGCCTCTAAGGTAGGCCCCACATGGTTTGCCTCTTTTTTTAATTTAACATAACGCATCAAGTCGCAATTTGTTTGTTCACCCGTGGTAGATGATCTTCCCTCCACCAAGTGGACAACCAGTACACGTGCCAAATTACCATGTGAGCTGCCTTTTTCGTACAGAAATGAGCTCCACCGTGTACCTGCATGGGTGTGGATGGGAAAGAGACGGGAGTACGTGCGTCGTGCATGCACCTCTTCTCTTCGTGCACGTCCCCCACCTACGTGGGTGTGTGTGAGAGATACAAACCGCGTTCATGAGTGTTTTTTGTTTTGGGGTGGGGGTGGGGGGGTTGATTTTGTGAATGTATTTGTGGGAATATGTGTTGATGACATCTCAAACAAATTTTTGCATGCAATGTGTGTGAAATGGAGGCCTATCCATATCATATAAAGAGGGTCGGGCAATCCACGAGAAGAGAGGGAGGGGTCATAGATATCGATAGAGTCGAAGAGAGGATCAAGTGGGTGGGTGCGAGATCGATGAAGAGAGCCATCGAAATTGTGTGTGTGTGCAAGTCAAAGATATAGGGCGACTGACCTACCGGAACGTCAGAGGGCACATGTCAAGTTTGTGTGTGGCAGGGAGACATGACTATAGCGCTCGATGTATCGGTGTGTGTGGGGGGGAGGGGGTGGGGGAGGGGTAGGCAGAGGCCTAACTATAGAGGTAGAACGACTCATATATGTGTTGAGAAGGAGAGACCCAACTATGTCTTGAGGGAGATCAGTCGACATCCATACATAACTGAATGATAGGAAATATGATGGGACAGGGAGAGAGAGAGAGAGAGAGAGAGAGGAGAGAGAGAGGAAGGGAGAGGGGTAAAGTGCTGGATGGGTGATGGAGTTGCTTCTCGAAGATGGTGGGAGAGGCCTACTAGAAAAACTGAGGGTGGAACTACAATGTTATCAATAAGAGTGGGGATGTGTTTCTATGTGTGCCTGTGCATGATAGATCTATCGGGACGCATCCATGGATGATGAAGGGGAACCATGTGTTTAGTAAGCAAACCTAACTAGATCGGTAGATCAATTGTTAATTCTCGAAGGAAGGGAGAGACACAACTAATGAGGTAGGTCGATCGACGCGTGGGTAAAAATGAGTTATAAGGACCTACCTAGCTATATGTATAGCGAGAGATCGGTCGGTGTACGTCCATTTGTTAGAGGCAAATAAGGCCCAGTGAGACGGACAGACAGAGAGAATGGAGCTAGGAGGTGGTGTGAGAGGCCCAGCTACTAGCTAGATAGGGGGAGGAGTGTGCAGTTGTGAGATCGATGAAAAGAGGGGCGAGAATTTACACGTGTGTGTGACCGTATGAGAGACATGAGGCAAGGACACATAAAGGAGGAGATTGACGGTGTGTGTGTATGTTGTAGGCAGGCATCACTGGAGAGGTTTATCGATCGGTGTGTGTCGGAAAGGAGTTGTGGAGACTCTGAGAGAATGACCAAAAGAAAAAAATGAATGTGCCCGGTGGATAGAATGTCGAGGGAGGGGAAGGGTGATACGTATCCAACGTATCTATAATTTTTCATTGTTCCATGCTATTATATTACCCCTTTTGGATGTTTATGGGCTTTATTTTACACATTTATATCATTTTTGGGACTAACCTACTAACCGGAGGCCCAACCCGTATTGCTGTTTTTTTGCCTATTTCAGTATTTCGAAGAAAAGGAATATCAAATGGAGTCCAAACGGAATGAAACCTTCAAGAGCGTGATTTTTGGAATGAACGTGATCTAGAGGACTTAGAGTGCAAGTCAAGAAGCAACCGAGGCCTCCACGAGATAGGAGGGCGCCCCCCATAGGGCACGCCCCTATCTCGTGGGCCCCTCGGGCAGCCACCGACGTACTTCTTCCTCCTATATAAGCCTACGTACCCCGAAAACATCCAGGGAGCCAAGGAAACACAATTTCCACCGCCGTAACTTTCTATATCCGCGAGATCCCATCTTGGAGCCTTCGCCGGCGCTCCGCCGGAGGGGGAATCGACCATGGAGGGCTTCTACATCAACATCCTTGCCCCTCCGATGAGTTGTGTGTAGTTTACCACAGACCTACGGGTCCATAGTTATTAGCTAGATGGCTTCTTCTCTCTTTTTGGATCTCAATACAATGTTCTCCCCCTCCCTTGTGGAGATCTATTCGATGTAAACTCTTTTTGTGGTGTGTTTGTCGAGATCCGATGAATTGTGAGTTTATGATCAAGTTTATCTATGAGAAATATTTGAATCTCCTCTGAATTCTTTTATGTATGATTGAGTTATCTTTGCAAGTCTCTTCGAATTATCAGTTTGGTTTGGCCTACTAGATTGATCTTTCTTGCCATGGGAGAAGTGCTTAGCTTTGGGTTCAATATTGCGGTGTCCTTACCCAGTGAGAGAAAGGGTTTCAAGGAACGAATTGTATTGTTGCGATCGAGGATAAAAATATGGGGTTTATATCATATTGCATGAGTTTATCCCTCTACATCATGTCATCTTGCTTAAGGCGTTACTCTCTTCTTATGAACTTAATACTCTAGATGCAGGCAGGAGTTGGTCGATGTGTGGAGTAATAGTAGTAGATGCAGGCAGGAGTCGGTCTACTTGTTGTGGACGTGATGCCCATATACATGATCATGCCTAGATAATCTCATAACTATTCGCTTTTCTATCAATTGCTCGACAGTAATTTGTTCATCCACCGTAATACTTATGCTATCTTGAGAGAAGCCACTAGTGAAACCTATGGCCCCCGGGTCTATCTCTTATCATATTTGCTTCCAATCTACTTTTATTTGCATCTTTACTTTTTGCATCTATATTATAAAATACCAAAAATATATTTATCTTATCATACTATCTCTATTAGATCTCACTTTCGCAAGTGGCCATGAAGGGATTGACAACCCCTTTATTGCGTTGGTTGCGAGTTCTTTGTGTGTTTGTGTAGGTGCGTGGGACTTTTGAGGAGCCTCCTACTGGATGATATGGAGGTTGTGATTCCCATAGCATGCACGTATGGTGAACCGCTTTGTGGTGAAGTTGGAGCACAATTTTATTTACTGAGTGTCTTTGTTATGAGTGGCGGTCGGGGACGAGCGATGGTCTTTTCCTACCAATCTATCCCCCTAGGAGCATGCGTGTAGTGCTTTGGTTTTGGATGACTTCTTGATTTTTGCAACAAGTACATGAGTTCTTTTGACTAATGTTGAGTCCATGGATTATACGCACCTCACCCTTCCACCATTGCTAGCTTCTCTTCTGCCGCTCAACTTTCGCCGGTACCATGCACCCACCATATACCTTCCTCAAAATAGCCACCATACCTACATATTATGGCATTTCCAGAGCCATTCTGAGATATATTGCCATGCAACTTTCCACCGTTCCGTCCATATGACACGCATTACTTTTGTCATATTGCTCTTTGCATGATCATGTAGTTGACATTGTATATGTGGCAAGGCCACCTTCATAATTTTCATACATGTCACTCTTGATTCATTGCATATCCCGGTACACCGCCGGAGGCATTCCTATAGAGTCATATCTTGTTCTAGCTTTGAGTTGTAATTCTTGAGTTGTAAATCCATAAAAGTGTGATGATCTTCATTATTAGAGCATTGTCCTAGTGAGGAAATGATGATGAAGACTATGATTCCCCCACAAGTCGAGATGAGACTTCGGACTTTACAAAAAGAAAAAAAAGAAAGAGAAAAAAGAGAAAGGCCAAAAGAAAAAAAAGGAGGCCAAAGAAAAAAAGAGAAGAAAAAAAGAAAAATAAATAAAATGAGAGAAAAAGAGAGAAGGGACAATGCTACTATCTCTTTTTCCACACTTGTGCTTCAAAGTAGCACCATGATCTTCATGATAGAGAGTCTCATATGTTGTCACTTTTATATACTAGTGGGAATTTTTCATTATAGAACTTGGCTTGTATATTCCAATGATGTGTTGGGGAACGTTGCAGAAAATTAAAATTTTTCCTACGGTTTCACCAAGATCCATCTATGAGTTCATCTAAGCAACGAGTCTAGGGAGAGAGTTTGCATCTACATACCACTTGTAGATCGCGTGCGGAAGCTTGCAAGGTGATGATGTAGTCGTACTCGACGTGATCCAAATCACCGATGACCTGCGCCGAACGGACGGCACCTCCGCGTTCAACACACGTACGGAACAGCCACGTCTCCTCCTTCTTGATCCAGCAAGGAAGGGAGGAGAGGTTGAGGGAGATGGCACCAGCAGCAGCACGACGGCGTGGTGTTGGTGGAGCTGCAGTACTCCGGCAGAGCTTCGCTAAGCACTATGGAGGTGGAGGAGGTGTTGGGGAGGGAGAAGGAGGCAACCAAAGGCCAGGGCGTTCAGGTATGAAGTCCCTCCTCTCCCCCCACTATATATAGGGGTGCCAAGGGGGGGTGGCCGGCCCTAGGAGATCAAATCTCCTAGGGGGTGCGGCGGCCAAGGGGGGTTTTCCCTCCCCCCAAGGCACCTAGGAGGTGCCTTACCCTCCTAGGACTCTTGCCCCCCTTGAACCCTAGGCGCATGGGCCTATGTGGGGCTGGTGCCCTTGGCCCATTAGGCCAAGGCGCACCCCCTTACAGCCCATGTGGCCCCCCGGGACAGGTGGACCCACCCGGTGGACCCCCGGGACCCTTCCGGTGGTCCCGGTACAATACCGATAACCCCGAAACTTGTCCCGATGCCCGAAACAGGACTTCCCATATATAAATCTTTACCTCCGGACCATTCCAGAGCTCCTCGTGACGTCCGGGATCTCATCCGGGACTCCGAACAACATTCGGGTTACTGCATATACATATCCCTATAACCCTAGCGTAACTGAACCTTAAGTGTGTAGACCCTACGGGTTCGGGAGACATGCAGACATGACCGAGACTCTCTTAGTCAATAACCATCAGCGGGATCTGGATACCCATGATGGCTCCCACATGCTCCTCGATGTTTTCATCGGATGAACCACTATGTCGAGGATTCGATCAAACCCTGTATGCAATTCCCTTTGTCAATCGGTACGTTACTTGCCCGAGACTCGATCGTCGGTATCCCAATACCTTGTTCAGTCTCGTTACCGGCAAGTCACTTTACTCGTACCGTAATGCATGATCCCGTGTCCAACACCTTGGTCACATTGAGCTCAATATGATGATGCATTACCGAGTGGGCCCAGAGATACCTCTCCGTCATACGGAGTGACAAATCCCAGTCTCGATCCGTGTCAACCCAACAGCTACTTTCGGAGATACCTGTAATGTACCTTTATAGTCACCTAGTTACGTTGTGACGTTTGGTAAACCCAAGGCATTCTTACGGTATCCGGGAGTTACACGATCTCATGGTCGAAGGAAGAGATACTTGACACTTGCAAAGCTCTAGCAAAACGAACTACACGATCTTTTATGCTATGCTTAGGATTGGGTCTTGTCCATCACATCATTCTCCTAATGATGTGATCCCGTTATCAACTACATCCAATGTCCATAGTCAGGAAACCATGACTATCTGTTGATCACAACGAGCTGGTCAACTAGAGGCTTACCAGGGACATAGTGTGGTCTAAGTATTCACACGTGTATTACGATTTCCGGATAATACAGTTATAGCATGAATACAAGACAATTATCATGAACAATGAAATATAATAATACTTTTATTATTGCCTCTAGGGCATATTTCCAACAGTCTCCCACTTGCACTAGAGTCACTAATCTAGTTACATTGTGATGAATCGAACACCCATAGAGTTCTGGTGTTGATCATGTTTTGCACGCGAGAGAGGTTTAGTCAGCGGATCTGCGACATTCAGATTCGTGTGCACTTTGCAAATCTCTATGTCTCCATCTTGAACATTTTCACGGATGGACTTGAAACGACGCTTGATGTGCCTGGTCTTCTTGTGAAACCTGGGCTCCTTTGCGAGGGCAATAGCTCCAGTGTTGTCACAGAAGAGTTTGATCGGCCCCGACGCATTGGGTATGACTCCTAGGTCGGTGATGAACTCCTTCACCCAAATCGCTTCATGTGCTGCCTCCGAGGCTGCCATGTACTCCGCTTCACACGTAGATCCCGCCACGACGCTCTGCTTGCAGCTGCACCAGCTTACTGCTCCACCATTCAACATATACACGTATCCGGTTTGTGACTTAGAGTCATCCGGATCTGAGTCGAAGCTAGCGTCGACGTAACCCTTTACGACGAGCTCTTCGTCTCCTCCATAAACGAGAAACATGTCCTTTGTCCTTTTCAGGTACTTCAGGATATTCTTGACTGCTGTCCAGTGTTCCTTGCCGGGATTACTTTGGTATCTTGCTACCAAACTTACGGCAAGGTTTACATCGGGTCTGGTACACAGCATGGCATACATAACAGATCCTATGGCTGAAGCATAGGGGATGACACTCATCTCTTCTTTATCTTTTGCCGTGGTCGGTGACTGAGCTGAGCTCAGTCTCATACCTTGTAACATAGGCAAGAACCCCTTCTTGGACTGATCCATTCTGAATCTCTTCAAAATCTTATCAAGGTATGTACTTTGTGAAAGACCTATGAGGCGTCTCGATCTATCTCTATAGATCTTGATGCCTAATATATAAGCAGCTTCTCCAAGGTCCTTCATTGAAAAACACTTATTCAAGTAGGCCTTAATGCTGTCCAGAAATTCTATATTATTTCCCATCAGGAGTATGTCATCTACATATAATATGAGAAATGCTACAGAGCTCCCACTCACTTTCTTGTAAACGCAGGCTTCTCCATAAGTCTGCATAAACCCAAACGCTTTGATCATCTCATCAAAGCGAATGTTCCAACTCCGAGATGCTTGCACCAGTCCATAAATGGATCGCTGGAGCTTGCATACTTTGTTAGCGTTCTGAGGATCGACAAAACCTTCCGGCTGCATCATATATAGTTCTTCCTTAAGATGCCCATTAAGGAATGCTGTTTTGACGTCCATCTGCCATATCTCATAATCATAGTATGCGGCAATTGCTAACATGATTCGGACGGACTTTAGCTTCGCTACGGGAGAGAATGTCTCGTCGTAGTCAATCCCTTGAACCTGTCGATAACCCTTAGCGACAAGTCGAGCTTTATAGATGGTAACATTACCATCCGCGTCCGTCTTCTTCTTAAAGATCCATTTGTTTTCTATCGCTCGCCGATCATCGGGCAAGTCTGTCAAAGTCCATACTTTGTTTTCATACATGGATTCTATCTCAGATTTCATGGCTTCAAGCCATTTGTTGGAATCCGGGCCCGTCATTGCTTCTTCATAGTTCGAAGGTTCATTGTTGTCTAACAACATGATTTCCAGGACAGGGTTGCCGTACCACTCTGGTGCGGAACGTGTCCTTGTGGACCTACGAAGTTCAGCAGTAACTTGATCCGAAGTACCTTGATCATTATCATGGTTTTCCTCTTCAGTTGGTGTGGGCATCACAGGAATGGTTTCCTGTGCTGCGTCACTATCCCGCTCAAGAGGTAGTACTTCATCGAGTTCTACTTTCCTCCCACTTACTTCTTTCGAGAGAAACTCTTTTTCCAGAAAGCATCCGTTCTTGGCAACAAAGATCTTGCCTTCGGATCTTAAGTAGAAGGTATACCCTATAGTTTCCTTAGGGTATCCTATGAATACGCATTTTTCCGACTTGGGTTCGAGCTTTTCAGGTTGAAGTTTCTTGACATAAGCTTCGCATCCCCAAACTTTTAGAAACGATAGCTTAGGTTTCTTTCCAAACCATAATTCATACGGTGTCGTCTCAACGGATTTAGACGGTGCCCTATTTAAAGTGAATGTAGCTGTCTCTAGAGCGTATCCCCAAAATGATAGCGGTAAATTGGTAAGAGACATCATAGACCGCACCATATCCAATAGAGTGCGATTACGACGTTCGGACACACCGTTTCGCTGAGGTGTTCCAGGCGGCGTGAGCTGTGAAACGATTCCACATTTCTTTAAGTGTGTACCAAATTCGTGACTTAAGTATTCTCCTCCACGATCTGATCGTAAGAATTTTATCTTTCGGTCACGTTGATTCTCCACCTCATTCTGAAATTCCTTGAACTTTTCAAAGGTCTCAGACTTGTGTTTCATTAAGTAGACATACCCATATCTACTCAAGTCATCTGTGAGAGTGAGAACATAACGATATCCTCCGCGAGCCTCAACTCTCATTGGACCGCACACATCGGTATGTATGATTTCCAACAAGTTGGTTGCTCGCTCCATTGTTCCGGAGAACGGAGTCTTGGTCATTTTGCCCAAGAGGCATGGTTCGCACGTGTCAAACGATTCATAATCAAGAGACTCTAAAAGTCCATCGGCATGGAGCTTCTTCATGCGCTTGACACCAATGTGACCAAGGCGGCAGTGCCACAAGTATGTGGGACTATCGTTATCAATTTTAAATCTTTTGGCATCTACACTATGAACATGTGTAATATTACGCTCGAGATTCATTAAGAATAAACCATTGACCATCGGAGCATGACCATAAAACATATCTCTCATATAAATCGAACAACCATTATTCTCAGACTTAAATGAGTAGCCATCTCGTATTAAACGAGATCCAGATACAATATTCATGCTCAAACTTGGCACTAAATAACAATTATTAAGGTTCAAAACTAATCCCGTAGGTAAATGTAGAGGCAGCGTGCCGACGGCGATCACATCGACTCTGGAACCATTCCCGACGCGCATCGTCACCTCGTCCTTCGCCAGTCTCCGTTTATTCCGCAGCTCCTGCTGTGAGTTACAAATATGAGCAACGGCACCGGTATCAAATACCCAGGAGTTACTACGAGTACTGGTAAGGTACACATCAATCACATGTATATCAAATATACCTTTGGTGTTGCCGGCCTTCTTATCCGCTAAGTATTTGGGGCAGTTCCGCTTCCAGTGACCCTTCCCCTTGCAATAAAAGCACTCAGTCTCAGGCTTGGGTCCATTCTTTGACTTCTTCCCGGTAACTGGCTTACCAGGCGCGGCAACATCTTTGCCGTCTTTCTTGAAGTTCTTCTTACCCTTGCCCTTCTTGAACTTAGTAGTCTTATTGACCATCAACACTTGATGTTCTTTCTTGATTTCAGCCTCTGCTGACTTCAGCATCGAGAACACTTCAGGAATGGTCTTTTCCATTCCCTGCATGTTGTAGTTCATCACAAAGCTCTTGTAGCTTGGTGGGAGCGACTGGAGGATTCTGTCAATGACCGCCTCATCTGGGAGGTTAATGTTCAGCTGGGTCATACGGTTGTGCAACCCAGACATCTTCAGGATGTGCTCACTGACAGAACTGTTTTCCTCCATCTTACAACTGTAGAACTTGTCGGAGACATCATATCTCTCGACCCGGGCATGAGCTTGGAAAACTAGTTTCAGCTCTTCGAACATCTCATATGCTCCGTGATGCTCAAAACGCTTTTGGAGCCCCGGTTCTAAGCTGTAAAGCATGCCGCACTGAACGAGGGAGTAATCATCAGCGCGAGACTGCCAAGCATTCATAATGTCTTGGTTCTCTGGGATGGGAGCGTCACCTAGCGGTCCTTCTAGGACATATTGTTTCCTGGCAGCTATGAGGATGATCCTCAGGTTCCGGACCCAGTCCGTATAGTTGCTGCCATCATCTTTCAGCTTGGTTTTCTCTAGGAACGCGTTGAAGTTCATGTTGACATTAGCGTTGGCCATTGATCTACAAGACATATTTGCAAAGGTTTTAGACTAAGTTCATGATAATAAAGTTCTAATCATATTATGAACTCCCACTTAGATTAGACATCCCTTTAGTCATCTAAGTGTTACACGATCCGAGTCGACTAGCCCGTGTCCGATCATCACGTGAGACGGACTAGTCATCGTCGGTGAACATTTTCATGTTGATCGTATCTTCCATATGACTCGTGTTCGACCTTTCGGTCTCCGTGTTCCGAGGCCATGTCTGCACATGCTAGGCTCGTCAAGTTAACCCTAAGTGTTTTTGCTGTGTAAAACTGTCTTACACCCGTTGTATGTGAACGTAAGAATCCATCACACCCGATCATCACGTGGTGCTTAGAAACGACGAACTGTAGCAACGGTGCACAGTTAGGGGAGAACACTTCTTGAAATTTTATAAGGGATCATCTTATTTACTACCGTCGTCCTAAGTAAACAAGATGCATAATACATAATAAACATCACATGCAATTATATAGTTGTGACATGATAGGGCCAATATCATATAGCTCCATTGATCTTCATCTTCGGGGCTCCATGATCATCTCGTCACCGGCTTGACACCATGATCTCCATCATCATGATCTCCATCATCGTGTCTTCATGAAGTTGTCACGCCAACGACTACTTCTACTTCTATGACTAACGTTTAGCAATAAAGTAAAGTAGTTTACATGACGTTATTCAATGACACGCAGGTCATACAAAAAATAATGACAACTCCTATGGCTCCTGCCGGTTGTCATACTCATCGACATGCAAGTCGTGAATCCTATTACAAAGAACATGATCTCATACATCACAATTCATCATTCATCACAACTTCTGGCCATATCACATCACATGATCAATCGCTGCAAAAACAAGTTAGACGTCCTCTAATTGTTGTTGCATCTTTTACGTGGCTGCAATTGGGTTCTAGCAAGAACGTTTTCTTACCTACGAATCACCACAACGTGATTTTGTCAACTTCTATTTACCCTTCATAAGGGCCCTGTTCATTGATTCCGCTCCAACTAAGGTGGGAGAGACAGACACCCGCCAGCCACCTTATGCAACTTGTGCATGTTAGTCGGTGGAACCGGTCACACGTAAGTGTACGTGTAAGGTTGGTCCGGGCCGCTTCATCCCACAATACCGTTGAGCAAGAAAAGACTAGTAGAGGCAAGTAAGATGACAAAATCCACGCCCACAACAAAGTTGTGTTCTACTCGTGCAAAGAGAACTACGCATAGACCTAGCTCTGATACCACTGTTGGGGAACGTTGCAGAAAATTAAATTTTTTCCTACGGTTTCACCAAGATCCATCTATGAGTTCATCTAAGCAACGAGTCTAGGGAGAGAGTTTGCATCTACATACCACTTGTAGATCGCGTGCGGAAGCTTGCAAGGTGATGATGTAGTCGTACTCGACATGATCCAAATCACCGATGACCTGCGCCGAACGGACGACACCTCCGCGTTCAACACACGTACGGAACAGCCATGTCTCCTCCTTCTTGATCCAGCAAGGAAGGGAGGAGAGGTTGAGGGAGATGGCACTAGCAGCAGCACGACGGCGTGGTGTTGGTGGAGCTGCAGTACTCCGGCAGAGCTTCGCTAAGCACTATGGAGGTGGAGGAGGTGTTGGGGAGGGAGAAGGAGGCAACCAAAGGCCAGGGCGTTCAGGTATGAAGTCCCTCCTCTCCCCCCACTATATATAGGGGTGCCAAGGGGGGGTGGCCGGCCCTAGGAGATCAAATCTCCTAGGGGGTGCGGCGGCCAAGGGGGGTTTTCCCTCCCCCCAAGGCACCTAGGAGGTGCCTTACCCTCCTAGGACTCTTGCCCCCCTTGAACCCTAGGCGCATGGGCCTATGTGGGGCTGGTGCCCTTGGCCCATTAGGCCAAGGCGCACCCCCTTACAGCCCATGTGGCCCCCCGGGACAGGTGGACCCACCCGGTGGACCCCCGGGACCCTTCCGGTGGTCCCGGTACAATACCGATAACCCCGAAACTTGTCCCGATGCCCGAAACAGGACTTCCCATATATAAATCTTTACCTCCGGACCATTCCGGAGCTCCTCGTGACGTCCGGGATCTCATCCGGGACTCCGAACAATATTCGGGTTACTGCATATACATATCCCTATAACCCTAGCGTAACTGAACCTTAAGTGTGTAGACCCTACGGGTTCGGGAGACATGCAGACATGACCGAGACTCTCTTAGTCAATAACCATCAGCAGGATCTGGATACCCATGATGGCTCCCACATGCTCCTCGATGTTGTCATCGGATGAACCACTATGTCGAGGATTCGATCAAACCCTGTATGCAATTCCCTTTGTCAATCGGTACGTTACTTGCCCGAGACTCGATCGTCGGTATCCCAATACCTTGTTCAGTCTCGTTACCGGCAAGTCACTTTACTCGTACCGTAATGCATGATCCCGTGTCCAACACCTTGGTCACATTGAGCTCAATATGATGATGCATTACCGAGTGGGCCCAGAGATACCTCTCCGTCATACGGAGTGACAAATCCCAGTCTCGATCCGTGTCAACCCAACAGCTACTTTCGGAGATACCTGTAATGTACCTTTATAGTCACCCAGTTACGTTGTGACGTTTGGTAAACCCAAGGCATTCTTACGGTATCCGGGAGTTACACGATCTCATGGTCGAAGGAAGAGATACTTGACACTTGCAAAGCTCTAGCAAAACGAACTACACGATCTTTTATGCTATGCTTAGGATTGGGTCTTGTCCATCACATCATTCTCCTAATGATGTGATCCCGTTATCAACTACATCCAATGTCCATAGTCAGGAAACCATGACTATCTGTTGATCACAATGAGCTGGTCAACTAGAGGCTTACCAGGGACATAGTGTGGTCTAAGTATTCACACGTGTATTACGATTTCCGGATAATACAGTTATAGCATGAATACAAGACAATTATCATGAACAATGAAATATAATAATACTTTTATTATTGCCTCTAGGGCATATTTCCAACATGATGGGCTTCCTCAAAAGTGCCCTAGGTCTTTGTGAGCATGCGAGTTGGATGCACACCCACTTAGTTTCTTTGTTGAGCTTTCATATATTTATAGCTCTAGTGCATCTGTTTCATGGCAATCCCTACTCACTCACATTGATATCTATTAATGGGCATCTCCATAGCCCGTTGAAACGCCTAGTTGATGTGAGACTATCTTCTCCTTTTTGTCTTCTCCACAACCACCCTTCTACTCCACATATAGTGTTATGTCCATGGCTCACGCTCATGTATTGCATGAAAGTTGAAAGAGTTTGAGATTATTGAAGTATGAAACAATTGCTTGGATTGTCATCGGCGTTGTGCATGATTAAATACTTTGTGTGATGAAGATAGTGTTGGGGAACGTAGCAGAAATTCAAAATTTTCCTACGTGTCACCAAGATCTATCTATGGAGAAACTAGCAACGAGGGGAAGGAGAGTGCATCTACATACCCTTGTAGATTGCTAAGCGGAAGCGTTCATGAGAACGGGGTTGAAGGAGTCGTACTCGTCGTGATCCAAATCACCGGAGATCCTAGTGCCGAACGGACGGCACCTCCGCGTTCAACACACGTACAACCCGGTGACGTCTCCCACGCCTTGATCCAGCAAGGAGAGAGGGAGAGGTTGAGGAAGACTCTGTCCAGCAGCAGCACAACGGCGTGGTGGTGGTGGAGGAGCGTGGCTATCCTGCAGGGCTTCGCCAAGCACCACGGGAGAGGAGAAGGGAGAGAGGTAGGGCTGCACCAAGAGAGGAGAAGTTCTCATGTGTATGACAGCCCAAAACCTCAAGTATATATAAGGGGAAAGGGGGG